>NC_140631.1:37791309-38991309 GCF_057382275.1 Copadichromis virginalis | reverse complement strand
TCTATAAGAAATGTTAGAAACCAGTAAATGTATTCGTTCTTCACTCTGATGTGAATCATTATCATCTCTCTTGGAAAATGTATTTTGTTATTGTGTTTAAGAGCAGATTCATTGCAGCGCCATGTTTATCTGCACTATATTGTTTTCATTGTTGTGAATAAACATGATTGTCTGATACAGCAAACACTTCATAATATGGACTTTACTGCTTTGATTGTGTTTTTATATTCTCCATTTTTGTTAGGAATCATTTCTGAAATAAAAATATCTAAATATAATTTAACAGGCTGAATGTTGATGCTCTTCTGTCAATGACTCCACGATGATTTTTAATTTTAATAAACACACAATCCACATATTTCAGTGCAGGATGTAGAGCAGAGTATATCAGTCAACTGGATCAGAGCTCCTAAACTTTGACTTCAAATGAATAATCAGCGTTTTGAACTTAACATGCAGCCAACACACTTTAACATGTAGAGTGAAACATATTATGGAAAAATGGAAGACGAGAGAAGCTGCACATGGTTATCATTTATTATTTTTATTCTATTTTTGTTTGTGGCAGAGTTTAAAGTTTAGGGTTTTTTTTTAATATTTCATTTTGATGAATTAAAAATGTTTTAATGAAAAACTATGAATTTAAAAGTCATGATATTAACAGCATGATGATGACAACAACTGCCATTACGATTATTACAGTTAATATTATTACTATTATTGCGTAGCACGTAGTATTCAATAATGTAATTTTATTTGATGAACATTAAAACTAAAAGTTACAATTTTACAAATAAATATTAATATGATGAGAAACATTAAGTGACAATGTGTGGTCCAGCTGCTCTGCACAGCGTCCAAGCAGGGGTTTCTTTTATTTACAACAACGGTCCCCAACCCCTAGGCCATGGACTGGCACCGGTCCGTAAATCATTTGGAACCAGACCGCGAGAGTTGAGGTCGGGTGTGAAATTGATGCTTTTCAGGGGTTTGAATAACTCTTCTTTTTTTGGCAGCAGTACTGGTTTTATTTTGTTGTATTTATCCTCGACACCTTAAAGGCCGGTCCTTGAGAATATTGTAGGTCCGTGGCACAAAAAAGGTTGGGGACGCTGGTTTACAGGACTGACGGGACTCCAGGAAACACAAACAAAGTCAGTGTTTAAGTGGAGACTCATCAACAGACCCGGGCTATCTTTCCATCATCTGGATTCACGTACCCTAACGTTTGTTATCAGGATAAACTGTCACACAGAGTTTGTTATCAGTTCTCTAACACAGGGTCTTCCCTGCACGCTTACATGAAAGGGGCGGAGTTTGGCAGGATTGAGAAAAAGATGCCTGCCAGCAGATTCGGATACAACACAACCCACAATGCACTGTTTGCACAAATTTGAGACTACAGCAGCGATAATGTGCAGAATCTGCAGTGGCGGTACGCTGGACCTGACGTCCCTAAAGGGACCCCACATGACTCCACTCACTCACCTCTGGCAAGCAGAGTGTGTGATTCAGTTGAAACAGCCCTCATGTCAGCTCTGCTGGGCACACTGGGCTGTCAGGTGTCCTTGTCCCTTTTTGCCTGGGCTCCAACAGACTTGAGAATCACCCCTGCAGGTTACATAGGAAATATATTAAACCTTTTCTGCTTCAGCAGAGGATCTTTGTCTCGCTGTTTATCACTACTACTGTAACTCGTGTTTTCTGAGAGGTTGCCATCAGTCTGTGAGCTGTACATCTGGACTGCACAGCAGTGGAAAGATCTCGTCCACTATCACTGAAGTAGTTCTGTGTTATCTTAACTGAAACACCTCTTCTGTTTCAAAATACATTTCTAATAAAATCATTTTTAACATTCATGAATGCAGATTATGACTGTAAAAGGAGAAACAACATTAGTGTTCCCATGTTCTTGTTATGGTGCGACTGGATGGCCTTTGAACCCTGGGGCACATACTACGAAGTGATTTCAGCATGCCCAGGTTTTCTTTCCATCATCTGGATTCACTTACACTAACAGTCGTGATCAGGATAACCGCTGGTTAGCAAAGTTAATTCAGGGTTTCTCATGCACCTTCACAAGGAAAGGGAGGTGTTGGCAGCATCTGACTAATCACAAAAAGGGAAATTCACAGATAATATGACTTGTCTTGATGCCTAAAATGTTTTTATGCTTGATTCAATTTAGCTGTTAAGTGTCTTTTACTCTGCTGGTGCCGGTTAGGTTCCAGATTAGAGATCAGCAGGTATGAAATCACGACGTACTGACCAATCAATTCTCCAGAAAATAGTGTCACTATTCCTGGAAGATCCCTTTGACTTCTGTTGGGGGAAGAGAGGGTCTAAAGTTTCATTTTTGTCTAATGTCTTTGTGTTTCACTAATGAGCATCAGTAAGAAAAAAACGTGTTCTTAGATGCAACTTTTCTCCTTTGATGTTTTTTTTCTGTTGTCAGCAAACAACCACACGATCTGCGTTAATTCACTAACGGAGATTTGCCGCGTGGCGTTAACGTCATTTTAATGAGATTAACGCTGACAGCACTAGTTTTAATATTTAATATATTTAAGGATTTAATTTTGAAATCTTTTTTTCATTTATGTATTTATTTTATTGTTATTTCACTTTCTTTGTCTGTTTATGTTTTTTTTACTTTTATCTCAGTTTTTGTGATGGAAAGCACTTTGTTCAACCATGTTGGTTTTAACGTACTCTATAAATAAAGTTGGATTGGATTGGACTAATATGATGAAAGCAAGCCCAAGCCTGAAATCGACTCCTGATCTTTGATCCGTCCTCACCTGGTCGTGAACGCGATGGTCAGCCAGGTATCCAGTTTACCTTTGAGTGTCAGATTTAGGCAGATTTGATTGCTTCCGTTTCATAATGACAGATTTAAGTGAACTCCTCTGTCTCCATTCCCAGACTTCTACTTTTGAATAAACTTTCCTTTAACTTGCTCCGAGTGCTCTTTTGTCTGCATGGTGTAACTGTAGCCTGGCATGCTGAATAACCAGTGAGTGGACCTTCCAGAAATATGTGATTTTGGCTGTTGAAGTAGGTCAGTCACCTTTGAATGGCTGAATATTTATGGAGTCATAAGTTGACGTTCGTTTGTGGAAGTGTTTTCACTCTGATAATAAAGAGGATTTATTTATTTCATTGACCAATAATAAAAAGACTGTTATTATATTTTTAACATTATATGATTATATTCACAGTCATGCTTTGAGGAAGACTGCACTGTTTGTCCAAGAATAATCAAACTGCCATGAAATACATTCACTAATTTACTATTTGGAACTAACACACTATTAGTACATCTCAGAGACACCTTCTTTCTCACATGAAGAGTAACAGATCACATCTCTCACTGTGTCCGACCAAACAACTGCTGTGGAAAGTCAGTTATTAGCATTTTTTTAACTACACCCGTAAATTAACATTTGACTGAATGCTGATAAGTGAATACTGAGAAGTTAGGAGGAAATGTTTTCAAATTTTCCTCCAGAGAATCTGATTAAAATGTTTTTTTGCACTCAGCGAGCAAGAATCAGTTTGATCAATGACCTTTTTTTCAGCCAGAAACCTTTAAGGTCACACATCTGCTGTAATATTATAATTTGCTGTTCTTTTTTTAATACACCTTTGTAGAGAAGAAAAACATCTAGATTTCCTGATGCCAGATGTTTTTCTTTCCAAGCTCCTTACTGAGCTATAATGTACTGAGTGAGTCATAGTGAACTTTCTCAAATGTGCATTGTATATATTTAATTTTTTTATTATTCAGATGGAATTTTTGTAATACTAAGGTTCCACATGTCACTGTTGTAGTGGGGCATCAGTGGGACACCGATAGTACATGTGTGGGGTTTCCCAGCCAGAACTGCATGGACTCCACACTGATAAGGCTCATTCTCCGTAGCTCCTCCCCCTTTACTAAATTATAAGTTTGGTGTATTTTGCTTTACTAAGTATTAGTTCTTAGGGCTAAATGCCCCCAATGTGCTGATGAAGGGATGCAGGGATCAAGAGTATGGAGGGTCAGGAGTGACAAAATTAATTAATTAATACACCATAAATAATTAATTAAATGTGGCAGTAATTAATAGATGCCCATTAATTTCATTTTCCATTTTTAATTAATTATACAAAACATTTAATTCATTATTTAATTATGTATTTTTTTTATTCATTTTGGCACTCCTGACCCTGCAGCTGTGTTCTTGATTTATTTTTATCTGTCAGCATCACCCATCAAACTCAGGGGGCGGGGTTAACGCTGTTTGAGTCAAAACCATTGCTTTGGGCTGGTGGCCATTCCTTCAGTGGGCGTTTCTCAACAACAACAACTATGAACATGCAGAAAATAACTGAACTGTGATTTGAAGTACTCTGTTTGTGTGTCACCAAATAAACTTTTAATATTTTTTTAGCCGAGGATGTAGCGGTTTGTTAAGATAGAGCCTCTTTGAAGAAGTGCTGATTTTGTGGATTTCCAGGATGTCTGTCTCACAGCAAAGCGTGTGATAGACCCAGTACACAACTGTCATAACCCCAGCTGGCTGTACACCGGCTTCATTTACTAGGGTTATATCTACTCGTTTCAGTCGCCATTTCTGAATTATAACTAATATTAAAAAGGAGGAGAGAGATTAAATAAATCAGATTAACACCTGATCTTTGTGTTTTCTGTCCAATAATCAGTGTGACCTGTGTATACACTTTTTTAAAAGAGATAATATTGGTGTTCCCGCCATATAGTAACTCTCAGGTTTAACTGTACCAGGCTTGTTCGACACTGTGAAACCTATACAGACTTCACGATGTTCGACTAATATTTTCATTGTGGACATTAATCATGAGGCTAAACAGGCAGTCCAGATGCTTTCTCAGAGTCCTGTACACCACGGAGCAAAGTCAGCATATCCAGGATATCTTTCCGTTAGTTGATTTAAACCAGCAGCGCAGTTACATGAAAGTGTTGGCAGCATCAAACTAATCGAATTCACATGTCGATATTCTTTTACAGACAATAATCCTTATTACTGCCAACTATTCCAGAGACATGAAAATCTACAGTATAAAGAAAATAACAATATAGCAGTCAAACACAACACTGTTGTAAAAGAGGTGAATGCTTCAGTTTGTCGCAGATCAAAGTGGAATGTGATTGGTTGAACAGGTGTTCCTGCATGTTCTGTGATATTGGCATTTCCATCAGTGTAAAAGACTCAGCAGCAGATTAAAATCAAGTATAAAAACATTTATACATTTAATAAATCACCAAATTAATTCACACATGTTGCTGTGCCACTGTTTGCTCTTCATTCAGTGATTTTCGCACAGCAGGCTTTACAACTGCTGTTCATTTAAAACATATTCCCCCATCATTCCCCCATTTTAAACGCTTTAAAACATGCTGTAAATAAAGACTGAGTGAAAACGTCCTGCTGATTTATAATCCAAAAATCAAACCAGCTCCGACAGTTTGAGTTTGTTATTCTCTCAGCTGCAGATTCGTTTTTACCAACATGAGAAAGTTAAATAAAGTTGTGTCTGTGACTTTGTTACTGATACTCATCCGGGAAACTTAAAGACTGTAAAGGCAGACCCGCTATTTTCATCATCAACACGTTTCCGTTTGCAATACCCTGCTGGAAAACTCTCTACACAGCTGATGAACGACCACTTTTTAGTTTCAGAGACATGAGGAGTATTTCCCAAAGTCTGACCTGCGTCGATCCAGCCGTAGTTAGCGTGGTTACTGCATAGGTTGATCTGATTTCCTCGTGTTGGTGTTGTTCCCAGATCATCATACTAAATGTTGTTCCAGGATCAACATTGCAAGTGACCAATCAGAATGTTGTGACGTCATACTTTTGCGACGTCGGGAAAAAACGGCGTAAAACAAAAAACTGTACTAAAGCTGCGTGAAACCGCCTCTGTCCACCGATCAACGGACCCTGACCCTAACCCTAACCGTAACCCTTTAATAAACAGTAAGCAGAATTGATATTGTCCTTGCAACATTGGAATTTCATAAATGCACGAATGGCTTGGCGCGCAAAAGAATAACGTCACAACAATGTGATTGGTCACTTGCAATGTTGAACCTGGAACAACATTTTCATGATGGTCTGGGAACAACACCAACACGAGGAAATCAGATCATCCTACTGCATAAGCTTACTGTGAATTAAACAGCTGGCACTGCAATAACTTACCAGCTGTTCTGTTATCACTAAAAGTTGTGAAATGTTGTATCACCAAAATATCATTCTCAGTCAGTTGTTATTCATTATGTGTTTACAGCGCCCTCTGTGGTTGCTCCAAGTAATGCACTTCAGAAACGGCTTTATTTAGAAAAAACTTTATTGAACAGGAAGTCAGCTCAGTCAAGAAAAGCGAGTGAGCAAAAGAAGTGAAACATATCGGCACGCAGTTTATGGTGTCCTGTCGGAGAAAATACTGTCTGCATCTTCTGTTTGTGGTTGTATCGCTGGTATGTACTTAAAGTATAAGTTGTAACTTTGTTTTTGTGCAATATGTTGCCCACCAATGCAGTATTTGGCTGTAAAGCTAATCCTTTTGTTAAGCTAGTTACCCGCGATTTTGGAGGTTGTCTGGGATAGCATCGATAGTACAAGTTCACATAATTAGACATTAATTAGACAATTAGACATATGCTATGTAGTAGCAGGGTGGTATATAAATGCATATTATGCTGCACATATGTATGTCATGACTGTATTTTTTATCTTGTTTTCATCTGCATCTAAAAGACAAAGGTCACTCTTTCGAGGATCCCAACGTTAGCATAGATGTGGCTGTCCACTTCCTCCCCTTTGTTAGGGTGGGAGCAGTGCCTCTCACTATTGGGCCCTGGGAGTACGTGAGCCTCACTTTTGCACATTTAAACTCCTCTACCAGACTAGGGATGGGCAATGGCAGTATCCCATCGCTATAGAGTCCGACACTGCTGAGGCATTTGGGAAGTTTGAGCCACTTCTTAACGTAGGAGCTCAATAGCCTCTCTAGTCGATTGGCAAGATTGAGTGAGATCTTGTACATTGTCAAAGGCGATCGTGGCTCAAGAGTTGGGCGTTCGTTTTGTAATCGGAAGGTTGCCGGTTCGAGCCCCGGCTCTGACAGTCTCGGTCGTTGTGTCCTTGGGCAAGAGACTTTACCGGTTGCCTACTGGTGGCGCCAGTGTCCAGCAGACTCGCCTCTGTCAGTGTGGCTACATGTAGCTTGCCATCACCAGTGTGTGAATGGGTGGATTATTGTGTATAGTGTAAAGTGTTTTGGGGTCCTTAGGACTATAAAGCGTTATACAAATACAGAACATTTACCATTACATTAGTCTGGGTAATAATAGCTTCAGTTTCCCTGGGAGTGCAGTGTTGTTAATCCGCCTTAGGTCATCAGCCAGGTTCTGCCTTAGTTCTAGTTGCCACGTATCCTTGAGGTCTGCATTGTAGCACCGTCGCAGGCTCTTTATTGGCTTCTCTAAGACTGTTGGAATTTGTTCTCCACTGATATAGAGTTGCTCGGCTGTCAGTTTTCCTTTAATGATGGAGATGCTGCGAGATTTACTTGGCTTAAACTCCATTCTTGCCCATTCTATGTTTTCCTGGAGCTTCTGTAGCAGTCACCTAGTACAATGGCGTAGATTTGGTTTTGGCATTAGTGGGGACGGATGATTCAACCACCGAACCCTACCCTGTTTCTTTTTTTTTCCTTTCTGTCTTTGCTTTTTGATAATAAAAAAAAGGAGAAATATACTTGCCTGCATATGCTATTCTACATGCTTTTAAATTATTTAAAATTACAACTCATAGTTTTATATGTGAATTATGTAATGTTAAATTACTATTAAACAAATTACTAAGTATTTTAGGCTTTAGTTTACTTCAGCCATATTCCATATACACTCTAAAAAGTAATTCAGAGGCTTGGTAAATATCACTATAAATATAAGCTAGATGAGCCTGATAAAATCTATGAATATCCTTTTAGTAATTATTTGAGTTTGGTAAGTTGAAATAAATTTCTCAAATTTTAACGTTTGTGTTAAAATAAGGTATTTATTTACATTTATCTCAGACAAAAAATTCAGTATGTGGTTCACAGAATACCTTTGCATGTACTTTACATTTTAGTTTAAAATTGAATCAAAATATTTGAGAAATAGTTATCTATACTCATCAGTATCTCGTACTAAAATCATTAATTATTCAAATCAATATTATTTATTGTCAGCAACCACAACTGAAAAGTGCAAGTAAAACACAATAACGTCGAGAAAAACACAACTACATATTAGTTTGTTTGTTTTTTAGACTTAGACTACCAGTGAAATACAATAACATTCATATTTGAAAGTTAGGGGGTGATCGTCGCTCAAGAGTTGGCAGTTTGTCTTGTAATCGGAAGGTTGCCAGTTCGAGTTCATCCAAGAACAGCTGTATAAGATCTCTGTAGGCTCCTCTTGTTCATGTGAATCTTTTATCTTTATTTCTTAATTTCCACTTGTGTTATTTCAGTTTCAGTGTCTGAGGCAGGAGGGGAAAAAAGGAGGGCGAGAAAATATATTAAAAGGATAGAGTACAAATACACATGCAGAATGTGTCACTACCAGTTACTGCACCTGTAAGAAAAATTAAAGATACAACACCTGGAACACAAAAATTAGAAAATGCACAGATACATAAACCCACAATCCTTTTGTAGCCTGAGAGGGAGAGGAAGAGAGTGTGTCTTTGACATGAAATGTACTTGAAATCGTTGCCCAGAAGCCACAGGGAGAGAGAGATGGAACCAGGACCACCGGACCATCCGCAGTCCCGAAGAGTACTGAAGACCTGAGAGCGCACAAAACAGTGACATCGGCGCATGCATCCCAGAAGGAGAAGGAAGGAGGCCCCAGATAGGGTCCCCACGATGCCGCTAAAGGCCAGCCACCCTGGTACAAGAAGTAAGAATGAGGTCCCAGGGCCCCAGGCACCCAAGAACCGCTTGTCACCCCCCCTTTCCCACAGGGGCCAAGTCTCAGCATGTGCTAGATCCAGACAAAAGATGGACAAAAAAAAGCCCATCTTACTTCACCAGAACATGATCTAACCTTGTTGTTTCATGCAGGTCATTTAAATGAGACGCATGTGTGAAAAATATCCGTTCAGTACAAACACCGGAAATTTAAAGAAAAGTTACACTTTGGGTCAAATTTACTAACATCTGCAGCAAAAAGTGTTTAATGTTAAAAAGCTGCTGGATTTACTGAAGAGGCACAGTGTCAGTTTTGTAACTGAAAGTTGTGAACAGGAATATTTTTGCAGCTAAATTTATGGCTTAGCCTGTGAGTTTGTAGTTACACTTATATGTGTCAAATAAATGTGAATAAGAAGTCTTTGGCACACAATTTATTGCTTTTCAAAAATGTCCGACTGCGACGGCTCGTGATCTGAAGGTAAATAATGTTTTGTGCTCTTCAGCTCATTGTGCCGGTCACCTGTTCACATGCATTTAGTGTTTATAGGGTGGAACAGTTTGTAATAACGCCACGCTCCTCTTGATGAATCTGCACCTGAGTCCTAATTCTCAGACCCTTTGCTCAGCAATTTCTACCCAAAGAGTTATTTGTGATATAAACAGCATGTTGATTTTTCTTCAGCCTCCTCATTTTTCTTGTTTGGAATTAAGCAAAGGGCATTATTACTGCAAACTGATTATATCGAGCCTTAAACACACTTGACTTTATATAAATGTGCGTTTTTCATGCAAAGCAACAACTCAACAAGAAGCAGTTTTTATTCCAGCAGTGTGATCTTCAGAGTTCAACAGTGAGCTTAGAAACTGTTAAAACTCCAAATATGACAGCAGGTTTTGGCATGAATAGGAAAATACAGTTAGAATGAACATTTGCATGATCTGTGTCACTTTATTTACTGTGTTAATGGTTATCATGAATGAAGGCCCGCTGCAGTGAAATATGGAACAGCATTTTCTCATCTTCTGTTAAATTATATTTTGATATTATTTTATTTCAGAAATGATTCCTAACAAAAATGGAGAATATAAAAACACAATCAAAGCAGTAAAGTCCATATTATGATATTATATATTCATTTCTACAATAATATTTTTGTTTTCACGTTGTCTGTGAAGGTTCTCAGTCATCCAGGTCATCGCAGTCAAAGGAGCTTGCAAAGAAAAGCATCTGGACTTCTTTAAGTTGCTTGAAGACGTTTCACCTCTCATCCGAGAAGCTTCTTCAGTTCTAAGGTCAAATGGTGGAGAGTCCCAGATATAAACCTAGTGGGAGTTTCCCCCCACAGAGGGACAAAAGGACCCCCTGATGATCCTCTAATCGCCTGAGCCAAGGTGTGAAACTGGGTGTGGGTCCCAATCAGCCAGAGTTTCGGGTGTGTTCATTGTGAAACCTGGCCCCACCTTATCATGCGAATTCCTGAGGTCAGATGGCCCAGGATGTGAGTGGGCGTTAAGGCGTCTGGGGAGGGATCTCAAAACTGGATTATAGATGGCAGAGAGTTGGTGTCGTAAACCACCGCCTCTGTTCAAAGATGGTCGCTCACAGTGGACATAGATGGCTTCTTTCACTCCTCTTTCAAACCATCTGTCCTCTCTGTCCAAAATGTGAACATTGGCATCCTCAAAGAGTGTCCTTTATCCTTAAGATGCAGATGGACTGCTGAGTCTTGTTCTGTGGAGGTGGCTCTTCTGTGTTGTGCCATGCGCTTGTGAAGTGGCTGTTTGGTCTCTCCAATGTAGAGGTCTGGGCATTCCTCGCTGCACTGTACAGCATACACCACATTGTTAAGTTTGTATTTTGGAGTTTTGTCTTTCGGGTGAACCAGTTTCTGTCTGAGCGTGTTGCTGGGTCTGAAATGGGATGGGGAACCAGGATGTCATGCTTGGAGAAAACTCTCCTGAGTTTCTATGATACACCGGCTACATAGGGGATGACAATGTTGTTGCGTCTGTCCTTCTTATCCTCCCTCGCTGGTGTCTGGTCTTCTTTTCTGTGCCTCTTTGCTGACTTTAAGAACGCCATTAGAGGATCATCAGGGGGTCCTTTTATCCCTCTGTGGGGTCCACTAGCCATCTCCCACTAGGCTTATATCTGGGACTCTCCACCATTTGACCTTAGAACTGAAGAAGCTTCTCGGATGAGAGGTGAAACGTCTTCAAGCAACTTAAAGAAGTCCAGTTTTTTTCATGTTGTTACTTTTATGTATAATAATAATAATAATAATAAATGGTGATAAGGATTTCTTCTTCTTCTTCTTCTTCTAAATGCTGATGAGCATATTAAGTGTGTGTCTGAGCTGAAAGCTGCTCTCCTCTCCTGGTTTTCTGTATCACACAGACCACAACAACACAAAGCATCACCTGCAGACCGCTGAGCAGTATCCACCTGACTCTGTAGAAGGTCGAGTAAACCCCAAAGGGCTCTCTGTGGATCAGAACAAATTTTTTGTCCTGACACACACTCATCATCTGAATTTATCTTTGCACACCAATACTCTCCTGCATGTTTCAGTGAGACATTAGAGAATATCAGTCTGTCTTTAGAAAGAGTTGTCCTGCCAAGTTGTTTAATAAGCCAATCAGAATGAATATCAAAGTGCACAATCTTTCCTTTTGTTTGTATCGGCTTCATGATCCACCTCATGAATAATAGACTTTTTGCTGAACATCTGACAGTGACATCATCTCCCTCTGAGAAGACCTCTACTTCAGGAGGACCAAATTTGGGGCACACCAAAAGTTTGTACCGTTGTATCATTGTTTGACCTTCACAGCTGTAAAGCGACCTGAAACCTCCAGTCCATAAATCGTCCCCAAGCATCTTTTCATATTTGATCCATTGGACTGTCAGATTCTCACCTGCTCCCTCACATCGTACGTCCACTGTTGCTTCAAGAGTTTTAATATAACTTGTTTCCTTACTTACTGTCCTGCACACAGTCAGGCTGATGTTTCTCTCATATGTCACTTTGCCCTGAGTCCAGCACACATCTTGGTACAGTCCAGAGTCCGAGTGGGTCAGCTTATGGAGAGTAAATGAAGAAGAACCATTTAATGCTGAATGAAAGACTCGTCCTGTCACATCTTCATGTAATGTGGGGACTTGCTTCCCAAAGTGAGAAATGTACCACCAACATGTTGGAGGTTATCCAGAAGTCACCCTCACCTAGGAGCTTGAATTCAAAAGAGCTTCCTTCCTTGATTATGACCATGAGTTCTTCTGCATGAATGTTGCTGATGAGAGTGAACAGCAGGGAGAAGCAGAGCTGTGCGACTGCAGCCATCCTGCTCAGAGGTCTCCTGGTGAGTGTCGTACAAGCACTGACACTGCTCGCTTCATGAGCTTCCTGTTTGTGGTTGGAGGAGGAACGCCACTTCTTTATTACATCATCAAGGAACACTGAAGCATTTAGATAAGATAAGATAAGATAAAACTTTATTAATCCCTCGGGTGGGTTCCTCTGGGAAATTCGGTTTCCAAAAGCACAGCACTGACAGAAGTTACAGAGTTTTTAGGTGTATAGATTGAAGTTCTCTGGTGACCTGTAATCGTTTTTCTTTGGCACCAAAGGCTATTAGCTCCGTTTTGTTTTTGTTTAGCTGGAGAAAATTGTGGCACAACCAGTCATTAATTTCCTCAATGCATTTACCAAGAGCCTGTACAGGGCCTTGGTCTCCTGGTGACATTGTGACATATATTTGTCATCTGCATAGCTGTGATAGTTCATTTTGTTGTTCTTTATAATCTGTGCCAGTGGGAGCATGTAAATGTCAAACAGAAGGGGTCCCAAGATGGAACCTTGGGGAACTCCACATGTGATACTTGTCTGCTCAGATGTGAAGTTACCTATTGATACAAAGTATTTCCTGTTTTCTAAGTATGTTTTGAACCAGTTTAGTACAGTTCCTGAGAGACCTGTCCAGTTCTCCAGTCGTTTGAGTAATATATTGTGGTCAACAGTATCAAATGCTGCACTGAGATCCAGTAAAACTAAGACTGACATTTTTCCACTGTCTGTATTCAGACATATGTCATTAAACACTTTAGTCAGAACGGTTTCAGTGCTGTGGTTCTGTCTAAAACCTGACTGGAAGGCATCGTAGCAATTATTCTGTTTTAAGAAGTAATTGAGCTGTTGAGAAACTGCTTTTTCAATGATCTTATTTAAAAATGGGAGATTTGAGATCGGCCTGTAGTTCTTCATTTGTATCTTGTCAAGATTGTCCTTTTTTCATATAGGTTTAATTACAGCAGTTTTTAGTGGTTCTGGAAACACAAATGACATTAAAGAAAAGTTGAAGATCTGTAACAGGTCTGACTCTAAAGTCTTTGAGACCTTTTTGAAAAACAGGACATCTAAACAGCAGGAGGAGGAGTTCAGTTGACCTAAGATGTCCTCCAGGTCTTTGCTGTTAATCGGGTGAAACTGTTTGATGGTGTTTAAACAGTTTTTCGGTGGACACAGTACATATCCTGAATCTGCTGTTGATGTACCAATTGCTTGTTTAATCTTTTGGATTTTGTCTGTGAAGAATTTGGCAAAGTCATTGCAGGTCATGGTCAAATGAAGTTCAGCTGCCACTGACACAGGAGGGTTTGTTAGCCTGTCAACTGTAGAAAATAAGACCCGAGCATTATGGCTGTTTTTGGTGATGATGTCAGAGAAGTAGGACCTCCTTGCACTCCTCAGTTGTAAATTATAATTGTGAAGTTTCTCTTTATAGATGTCATAATGAACCCGAGTTTTTAGGACATCCTAATAATAATGAATTGCAGTAATCCAGCAGAAGTAATAAAGCTATGCGCGTGAGCAGTCGCGCACTGCTGACACGGTCTCCCCACACAGAAAATCTGCGCTGCGCACAAAAAAAATCAAGCCTGAATTGGAATAAAAGTAAATACATGTAGTTATTTTATTTCGCTGATTTACAGTGCGCGGAGACTGTGTTAGCAGTGCACGATTGCTCAAGTGCTCAGAGGGAACAGTGACTGACACAATATCTGAAATGACACAAAAAGGCAAAAAAATAGAAAAAGTATAAAAAGTGGATAATAATCAGTACTTGACGATAGTACATTTACTGCACATAGCTTGAAGGACTGTGCTGAATCAACTCCGTTCACTGAGCAACACAAAGGCCTACCACACCCGGTGCACGGCATTGGTGCATGGGGGTTGTAGTGCAAGATATAATAAAAGAATAGAGTCCAAATAGAAATGCACAATCACCAACTGCTGCACCTGTAAGAAA
Source organism: Copadichromis virginalis (assembly GCF_057382275.1). Classification (NCBI taxonomy): domain Eukaryota; kingdom Metazoa; phylum Chordata; class Actinopteri; order Cichliformes; family Cichlidae; genus Copadichromis; species Copadichromis virginalis. Next base: position 38,977,002 of record NC_140631.1, on the reverse strand, counting down.
AAACAAACATACAACAGCTGGAACACAAAAATCTGAAAATGCACAGATACATAAATCAACAATCTTCTCCTGCAGCAGTCAAACAGTCTCGTTATCACACCTGCATGAAGCACTGTGTAAATGACCGCATCTACCACGTGCACGCGGTACTTCTCCTGCATTGATTGTTTGTGTGTGATAACAGTCTGAACCACTGCAGTGGCTCGTGCACCGCTGAGTTCACGGTGTGACATATGTATGCAAAATGTTTACTGAAGTTAGTGAAACAGTGTTTGTAAGGACTATAAGGTCCATAATTACTGAGGCAGTTAGGCAGTTTTGCAATCTTGGCTCAACACACACACACACACACACACACACACACACACACACACACACACACACACACACACACACACACACACACTCCATTTTTATCTGTATCTAGCATTTCCGAGCAGCATGTCTTCATTATCTGTGTGTTGTGTCTGCAAACACTCTGGTTTCAGTGGTTTCAGATCCATTTCTCTCTCACGTTGGTACAAATTAGTAAACACTTTTTATATTTTCTTTCTTCTCTGGTTGAATGAGACGTTGACAGATCGTTTTTTTCTTTCTATCGCGTTTGTTTTTCTTTACTTGAAGAGATCAAATTATTGGTGGGGACATGTCCCCTCTGTCCATGCCAAATCTACGCCCTTGGCCTAGTACATGGTTTTGTTGTTGTAATGATGGTCATGTCATCCATGTAGGCCCTAATGGGAGGAAGACTAAGGCAGTTAGGCAGTTTGGCAATCTTGGCTCAATACACACACACACACACACACACACACACACACACACACACACACACACACACACACACACCATTTTTATCTGTATCTAGCATCTCCGAGCAGCATGTCTTCATTATCTGTGTGTCTGCAAACACTCTGGTTTCAGTGGTTTCAGCTCCATTTCTCTCTCACGTTGGTACAAATTAGTAAACACTTTTTATATTTCACTGTTTTTACACAAGTAAGCAGCACATATTTATCAAGATCAATAAGCTGCTCGCAAACAAGAGTTGTAGTCAAAGGTAATGTAGTAATAATTAAACATTTTAGTATTATTTTTTGACTCCATGTTCTGAGTGTTACATTTTGCCAACTTGTCTATTGGCGATAAAAAGTTAAAGTTAGACTGAAAGTGGGTTTAAGTTTCCAGTGTTCTTCATGTCATGATGTTGCAGTGCACTCACATAGAGGCTGTGGATGCTCCAACAGCACAACTGTGGTTTGTCACTGATATGTGAGACTTGAGTTTGTGCAGCTGAAAGCAGATGAAGAGGTAATTAAAAAAAAATAAAACAAATTTATATTTTTATATGTATATATATTTGTGTGTGTGTGTGTATATATATAAATTTGTTTGTGTGCTGCAGCAGGCCCTGTTGATGAGGTCCGCATGGTTCCATCATTTAGATCCAGGCAGACTTTGAGGTCATAAGTCATGATGTGAGCTGTTAACTTTTGGATTAGTTTGTGTGTCATTGCACTGAACATCTCAAGAACTTCAATGTTCTTTTATTTATTTTCAGTGTTGGGGAGTAACGGAATACATGTACCGAAGTTACGTATTAAAATACAAAATATGAGTAACTGTATACAGTTACCATTTAAAATGGTGGTATTCAGAATACAGTTACTTTTTTGAAATAAAGGGATTACACGGCGGTCTTTTCCTGTTTCATATGTTCGGCTATGCCCTCTCTGTTTTTGGCAATTCCATACCGACAGAAACCCCCCAAAAAAACACGCATTAAGAGGCTCTAATGGCGGTGTCTCAATCGCGCGGCCCATGTCACCCTACTTGCAGCCCACATAATGACGTGGAGAAATTCTTTTTTTCAATTATTGTTCAAAAATTATTTAATATAAAAGCAACAGGCAGACTGTTCCAGGCATAGCCCTAAAGAATGTAGCCTCAGCTGTAAGTAAGCTATTAAGAGTCGACTGTACACTGTGTTTGTGTTTTCCTCCGAAACAATAAGTTCCGTTGGAGCAGCCTTTCAACGCCTCTCTCTGTCCCTCGCTAGCAAAGTTGACCCAGACAACAAAGTAAAGCTAGTTTTGGGCGACAAGCCCGACACGAACCCGGTGTATTAGCCAGAGGTCCCTTTACTACGGTTCGGAGCCGCGGACCTGTTTTATATACCTGCGGAATAGTTTTCTATACGAGATCGCTGCTAAAAGTGCAGCTTTACCTAATGTCCACCTACTGTTACTCATTTTTTATTAAGATTTAAAAATCTAGTTGGTATTGGTATGGCAAGAACCTACAGTAATAGTAACAAATCACACAGCAATAGTACATTCATGTAGTTGTAAATAGCGTGATAATATATTAAGTAATCCAAAGTATTCAGAATATGTTACTCTCATTGAGTAACGTAATGGATTATGTTACAAAATACATTTTGGGGCATGTATTCTGTAATCCAAGGGCGTAGATTTGGGTTTGGCATTGGTGGGGATGGATGATTCCACCACCGAACACTGCCCTGTTTCTTTTTCCCCCCTTTTTGTCTTTGCTAAAGACAAAAAAAAGATTAAAAAAGGGAGAAATATACTTGCCTACATGAACCACCAAGTCATCATCCAATTTCACCTGTGATCTTGTATTACCATTACTCTCTGAGCTTTGTGTTGGTTCTTCTGTCACCTGATAAATAGGACATACATGACAATAAGAATAAAATGTGTAGCTACTTCAGTGTTTCTGTCACTTTGTGCAGATCTTGACTCATCAGTAATGTTTGCAGGCTGAGTGCATTTTTAAAACAATTTGTGCAAACTGCACTTTAAGGTGGAATATTTGCAAAATCATGACTAACTCATGATATTTTGTCTCAAAAATTAACCCTATGAATATGTCAGTACCATTAGGATGAAATTATTGTGTCACCAACATTTTAACGTTAGACATATAATTTTAACAGCTTCTATAAATTAATATCCTGGCTTGCTTGAGGCTGCCGTTTTCTCTGACAGTTTCAATCAAAATTAGAAATGCTACTCTGAGACTGTTAGAACTAATAGTGCTGCATGTCTTGTGTTTTAGTGTTACTTTGTATCATAGTTCATACTCTGGTTCATTTGTAGTCTTAGTTATTCTGTTTTGAGTTTCTTATATTCCCTGTTTAGCGTCTTGATTATCAGATTCCCTCTTGTGTCCTTGGCCTCTGTGTCTCTCTGTGTGTCTGTGTTTATATATGTTGTGAGTTATTGTGTCTTGCTTCCCTCCTCATGTTTCATTCTCTTCCCCCCTGCCTGTTATGTTTCTCATGTCTCCTCTTGTTCCCTCGCTCCCTCTAATCTACCTTTCCTCCACTTCTCTGTCAAACTCATGTGTCAGTCTTGCGTTCCTTATGTGTCTTCTGTTCCCTTGTCATTGTACTTTGTGTTTGCCGCTGTCTCTCTAAGTATAGTGTCGCATTCTCCCTCATGGCTGTGCGTTTCCTCCGTGTGCCTCTTCGTATGTTTAGTTTATATATGTCCCAGTAAAGTTTTGCATTATTTGCCTTTCAGTGTTTTTGAGTTTCCCGTCTCCGTCTGCATTTTGGGTGCCTGCATTACAGCTGTCTATAACATTAATATCAAACCTCTTTAGTGCAAACAAGATACTTACTTCAGTGTATAAACTACACCTTGGACATCCATTCAAAAACACAATCATGACTGTTATAACTGTATGACTCTGATACAGGATATTGGACTGGATTATCAAAGTTAAAGAGGTAATTGCAGGCTAGCCAACAAGCTACCAGGCTAACAGCTGAGAAAGCTAACAGCTGACCGAGGAAACAGCTGACTGAACCTGCTACCAGTGGAACCAGATACAATGGGGCTGAAGAAGACTCCATCAGCTGAGGACATTAAAAGGTCTCTTTACTTCTTAATGGAGGAAATTTCCACTATCAGGTTGCAGCAGAAAAATATCCTTGAAATTGTGGAGGTAAAGCTCCTTCACATCCAAAATGCAGAAAAATTACTAGACTACCAGGATCACATCACATTGTGCAACTCTCATAGACAACATTTTTACAAATGACATTAAAAATAAGACTGTAAGTGGACTCCTGATTAAAGACATAAGTGACCATCTTCCAATTTTTACCATCTATGATAGGAATTACAAGATCAATAAAGTGGACAGTAAAAAACAGTACAGACAAGCAAGAACAGAAGAAAGAGTGAATGCATTGAAAAAAAGATTTAATGAAACAGAACTAGGGTGAAATATATCAGAAACAAGACGTTCATAGTGCGTATAATGAATTCCTTAGAATGTTTACATTATTGTATAATACCAACTGTCCAATAAAGCAATATAGTAGGAAACATAAATAACAGTTTCACAGTGAATATGCAGATTTGAACAGATGGGTTTTGAGTTGGGATTTACACTGGAGGAGAGAACCAATGTTTCTTATATATGGGGGTAGAGAGCTCCACAGTCTGGGAGCAGAGCAGCTGAAAGCTCTGCTTCCCATGGTGGTGAGGCAGAAAGAAGGTACAGCAAGCTGGATAGAAGAAGAAGATCGAAGTGAACGGGCAGAACAGGTACTGCTTAACAGGTCAGAAAGGTAAGGAGGAGCGAGGTTACGAATGGCCTTGAAGGTGAGCAGAAGAAGTTTGAATATTATCCGGAATTTCACAGGGAGTCAGTGAAGTTCCTGAAGAACAGGGGTGATGTGCTGGTAGGAGGGGTTCTGGTGATAATGCGGGCAGAAGAGTTCGGAACCAGTTGAAGCTTATGGAGGGATTTTTGGGGGAGACCATGCAAAAGAGAATTGCAGTAGTCAATACGGGAGGTAACAAGACTGTGGGCAAGAATGGACGTAGACTGGGTGGAAAGAGAAGAGCGTAATCTGTTAATGTTACGTAGATGGAAGTAGGCAGAACGGGTGAGATTATTGATGTGAAATTTATAGGATAGTGAACTGTCTAGGATGACACCAAGGCTCTTAACCTGAGGAGAAGGGAAAACTGTGGAGTTATCGATAGTGAGAGAGAAATGGTTCACCTTCAAAAGGTTGGATTTGGTACCAATAAGAAGAATTTCACTTTTATCCTCGTTGAGCTTGAAAAAAATTAGAGATAAACCAGGATTTTAACTCGGATAGACATTCTGAAAGGGAGGAAGGTGGGACGGAGGAATCAGGTCTGCAAGAGAGATATAACTGGGTGTTATCAGCAAAACAGTGAAACTGAAGATCAAATTTGCGGGAAATGGTACCTAGAGGGAGGATGTATATTATGAAGAGAAGAGGGCCAAAAACTGAGCCTTGGGGTACACCAGAGGTGACGGGGAATAGACGAGAGCGGAATGATCTTAGTTGAATAAACTGGGAGCGGTCAAGGAGATATGATTGAAACCAGGCGAGGGGTGTGTCAGAGAAGCCGAGAGAGGAAAGTCTGCTTAGAAGTACAGAGTGAGAGATGGTGTCGAAGGCTGAGCTCCGATCCAAAAGGATGAGAATGTTGAGAAGACCAGAGTCAGCTCTGACTAAAAGATCATTAGTGACTTTAAGTAAAGCAGTTTCTGTACTGTGACATGAGCAAAAACCAGATTGAAATCTCTCATAGGTCTTATTGTTAACCAGGTGTAAATAAAGTTGAGCTGCAACCACTTTTTCAAGTATTTTAGAGATGAAAGGTAGATTAGAAATCGGACGGAGGTTGTTAAAGTTGCTAGGATCTAAGGAGGGTTTTTTCAGTACTGGAGTGGCTGAAGCAATCTTGAGTGAACGATGCCGGTGGTGAGTGAAGAGTGAATGATAGCAAAGATGAGTGGGAGTAAGGAAGAGAGGCAGGATTTCACAAGCCCTGTAGGCATGGGAACGAGATGACATGTGGCAGGTTTTGCTTTACATATGAACTCGGAAATATCGGATAAATCGGGAAGATGAAAAGTGGAAAACGGCTCAAAAAGGAGAAAAGGTTCTGGAGAGGGCGTAGACACAACATTTGATCTGAGTTGCTGGTGGATGTTATTCATTTTCGTAGTCCAGAACAGCATCAAGGAGTTGCAGGTTTCAGAGGAATAGAAGTGTGGTGGTAAAGCGTTGGGGGGTTGAATTAGTTTGTTGGGAACTGAAAACAGAGTCCTTGCATTACCCTAATAAGACCTGATAATACCAGAGTAGAAACTTTGTTTGGCCTTGCTGATGGAGTCTTTTAAGTACATGGTATTTATAGATTTCTGCGTCAACAGTTAAAGCAGATTTCTTATATTTACGCTCTAGCTGCCGAGCTTTGGCCTTCAAAACTCGGAGGTCAGAGGTAAACTAGGCAGCAGAGCGAGCAAAGGAAACAGAGTGGGTTTCTACAGGAGCCAGAGAATCAAGGACACATCTGGGGAGAGAGATGAAAGATGGGTTAGTAGATTAGCAAAGTCACTGAGGAAGACAGGGTTAGGTTTGGGGGGGGGGGCAGTATACAGTAGCTATGATGGTGGGAATGGGTCCAGTCAGCTCACATGCAAGGCACTCAAGGGAACTAAAGGTATCAACATTAACTGGCAGGACTTTCAAGTGCTGGCGAAAGAAGATCGCGAGACCACCCCCACGACCTGTGCCTAGGTTTAGAAAGGTAAACAAACCCCAGAGGAGTAGATTCATTTAGCTGAGAAAAGTCATCAGGTTGTTGCCAGGCTTCAGTTTAGCAGAAAAAGTCAAATTTACGGTCAGATAGGAGCTCTTGGATGAGAGGCCCCTTTATTTGTCAGTGAGCGAATGTTTAGAAGATCGAAACTGAGTGGAGTATTTTCTTTTTTGCTAATCGCGGTCGGCGCCCTGGGCAGGTGGGCTAGAGATCGGTGGTTGACAACCCGATCAGGGTTCCTGCGAGGGCGGCAAGTAACAGACCAAAACGATTTAGTTCCATTGGAGTTATGGAAAATCCTGCGGGACCCGCGATGGATGTATCTCCGGCGAGGCTGGAAAGTGATGTCTGGGTGGTAGTGGAGCTCTGCCGGCGACAGGAGTGACAGCTGCCCACGAAGGCGCAGGAGCTCAGCGGCTGTATAGCGGAGCAGTCCAGCCATAGGATGGTAGACGAGTGTCAGGAGAATCCATAATAGTGCCGACCAGCTCAGGAACATCTTGGACCACATCTTCGATTATGTGGAGGGAAAAGAGCCGAGCCAGCCGGAGCGACGAACAGGTAGACTAAAATAGCTCAAACAGTTAAGCTAGTGCAGCTCACTGAGAAGAAGACATAAGAGCACATTCAGCTGAAACAGCAGATGTTGAGGACAAGCGTTGCAAATCAATCCCTGGCAGAGATCGATCTGGTCCTGAGTGTGAATGTCCCTGTTCATTCAAATCTGAATCCAAATAATCTAAATAATCAAAAATGTAGCGAGTAGCTCAGCCAGGCGCACCAGCGTTCACTCAAGCCGGAACCCAATTGATATTGATATGATAGTGGTTAAAAGATATAGTAAGGCTATTACAAAACCGTTTACGTACATCTGTAATTAATCGTTTCAAACTGGTCGATTTCCAGACAGAATGAAAATAGCAAAAGTTATACCTCTATACAAATCTGGCAACAAACACCATTTCATAAACTACACGCCGGTGTCTATTTACTACCTCAATTCTCAGAAATTCTTGAAAAACTGTTTAACAACCAAAAGTGTCCAAAGTATTAAAAATGGTTCTCTTTGCTGACGATACAAACATCTTCTGCTCTGGTGATGATCTGCAGAATTTATTGGATGATATGACTAATGAAATAAGTAAAGTGAAGTTCTGGCTTGATAAAAACAAATTATCATTAAATTTGAATAAAACTAAAATTGTGTTATTTGGAAATAGTACTTTAAATACAATGCTAAGATTAAACTAAATGGTGTTGATACCCTAACCCTTTAATCGAAAGGAGCCAGCTGAGGTGGTTCGGGCATCTGACAAGGATGCCTCCTGGGCGCCTCCTAGGTGAGGTGTTCCGGGCATGTCCCACCGGGAGGAGGCCCCGGGGCAGACCCAGGACACGCTGGAGAGATTATATCTCTCGGCTGGCCTGGGAACGCTTTGGTGTTCCTCCGGATAAGCTGGAGGAGGTGGCTGGGGAGAGGGAGGTCTGGGCCTCTCTGCTTAGGCTGCTGCCCCCGCGACCCGGCCTCGGATAAAGCGGATGAAGATGGATGGATGGTGTTGATATTGAAAGAGTCAGTGAAAATAAATTTCTGGGGGTAATAATAGATGAAAAACTGGAGTGCTCACGTAAGATATATTCATTCCAAAGTATCACGAAGCATTGCAGTACTAAACAAGGCAAAGCAGGTATCACACGGGACATCACTTCATATTCTCTACTGTTCACTGGTTTCACCATACTTAAGCTTTTGTGCAGAGGTCTGGGGGAACAACTATTAAACCACATTACTTTCACTTTTTACTCTTCAACAAAAAAGCAGTTCGAATCATCCACAATGCAGGTTATAGGGAACATACAAACTCACTATTTTTGCAGTCTGAAATATTGAAATTTGCTGATCTAGTGAAATTCCAAACAGCACAAATTCTATTCAAAGCAAAAAATAAGGAACTGCCAGATTATATTCAGAGTATGTTTTTTTAAAGGAGTAAGTTATAATTTAAGGGTTTTTGTAACTTCAAAACAGGGAAGGTACGTGCAACAGGAAAAAGCTTTTGTGTTTCTGTGCATGGAGTGAAGCTGTGGAACAGCTTAAATATGAAATTGAAGCAATATCCAAACAAAACAGTTCAAAAAGAGTTATAAAGATATGATCTTCTTGAGATATAAAGAAAAGGGAAAATGTTGAAATTAAGTGAATGTCGCTATTTAGAAAATTTCCTGATGTGATATTATATCAGAAATCTGTTCACTATTTTTATTACAGATTATATTAGTAAGGAAGCTGACTAAATATTGACGGATAACTTATGGCAAAGGGGTGGGATTAAATAAATGTGTACTTCTTCTTGTCACGGTGAGTGAGAAGAGCCGTGTGGAAGAAATGAAGGAGGATCCAAGCGCAGGCAGTTGTGAAGGTGGTTTATTGAATAAATGGCAAAGGAAGACAAACTATACTGGAAAACAACTGAACTACAGCGCAGAAACCAGAACACGAACATGAAGGAGGGCGAGCAGAGGCAGACGATGGTAGACAGCAGGGAACACACAGATGAAACATGGTGAATACGCAGACGGACCAGCAACTACAATGACAGAGGACACGACTTAAATACACATAGAGAAACACAGGGGAATTACACACAGGTGGTGGACACAGCTGGGAATAATCAACAAGACGAGACAGAGGTAAACACTCACATGAGACGCAGACCTTCACAATAAAACAGGAACAAGAAACCATCACACTAAGACGCAGACTCGACATAGAGAGACAGACAGAAAATGACACATGGAACTAAACTAAACCTGCAAAAACATGACAACTCAAAATACTGGGTCAAACAGACACTTCAGACACCCTTTCGACATGTAACTGAATCAGAACAGAAGCAATATTGAAATGTATTAACTTTATTTTGTATAAAGGCAACGGCGGCGACTCAGGCGATGGCGATCCGGGGGCCGGCCGTGCAGAAGGCAGCGGCGGCGGCGAAGGAGACGACGGAGCAGTTCAGGGGGCCGGCCGCGCGGAAGGCAGCGGCGGCTCCCAAGTGTCAGGCGTACCGGCCGAGGCTTGGAGGGCACAGGACCAGGCGAGGCAGGACCAGACGGGGATGAAGACTCGGATGAGGCCGGACCAGACGACGCTGAGGATGCTGAAGCTGGACCAGACGACGCTGAGGATGCTGAAGCTGGACCAGACGAGGCTGAAGCGGAGGCTGAAGCGGAGGCTGAAGCGGAGGCTGAAGCGGAGGCTGAAGCGGAGGCTGGACCAGGCGACGGCGTGGGCGAAGCTGAAGCTGGACCAGGCGACGGCGTGGGTGACGCTGGTGGAGCAGCAGGCAGCTGAACGGGCCCCTCGGACCCTCCAGCGGAGACGGGTGGCTGAACGGGCCCCTCGGACCCTCCAGCGGAGACGGGAGGCTGAACGGGCCCCTCGGACCCTCCAGCGGAGACGAGGAGGTGCTGGCCGGGCTCACTGGAACCCCCAGCGGACGAGGTAGAGTCCTGGATGAGCTCATCCAAGCTTCCAGCAGGAGCTGATAAAGAGCCAGAGAGGATTGGGACCCCTGGCTCAATGTTAAGCTGGCTAGAAAACTGCACTGCTACGGGGAACTGGGCCAATGGCTCAGGTGCGAGCTGAGCTACTGGAGACACGGGTGAGAGTGGGAGATGAGCTACTGGAGACACGGGGAGCTGAGCTACTAATGGTGGTGAAGTAGATAACTGCACGGGAGACTGAACTGATGTCTGTTGTAACGGTGGTGGTGAGAGTGGAGTAGGCGGTGGAGTTGATGACTTCACAGGAGACTGAGCCAGAGGTGAGTGCACAGGAGACTGAACTAGAGGTAGTAGTGATAGTTGGGGGGAAAGTGGAGGTGGTGATTGAGTGGATGACTGTGCTAAGGGAGGCTGCACTGGGGACACTGGAGACTGCGCTGGGGAAAGCTGAGCTGCAGGGGACTGAGCTGGAGACTGCAGTGACGGTTGTAGTGGAGGTGTAACAGGTGGAGGAGTGGCTGAATTGGTTGCGGGTCGGGCGGCTAATGGCTCAGCTACAGAGTGTATTAATGGCAGGGCTATGGGTTGAATGACTGACTGAGTAGCAGCCTGAATGGCTGGGTGTAGTGATGGTTGTGGTGGAAGGGAAACAGGTGGTAGTGTGGATGATGGAGCTAAGGGCGACTGAGTGGCAGACCGAACTGATGACTGAAGCGATGGTAGAGGTGAAAATGGAGCTTGTGGTGGAGTTAATGACGGTGCTAGCAGGGACACAGGAGATGCAGCTTGTAGCTGGGCAGCAAAGAGAGCTTCTGGCTGGGCAGCTGAGTGAAAACAAACGGCTCCGGAATAAACAGTCCCAAATCCAGGAAACTCTTGAATATTGTCTCTTTCTTTTACCACAGCTGGTAACTCAGAGGACTCGGGGTCCGGCTGTGGTGATGGACGCCGGCGGTGTGATCGCCGCTTCTTTTTTGATGATGGCTCCGACGGGCCGAGCAGCTCCACGTCCAGCCCTTCAGGCAGGTGGGCAGTAGCAGCTGGGGGATGAAGGTGGAGCTCATTTCGGATTAAATCCTGTTCGAGTGTGTGGAGCGCACTGAGTAGCCAAGGAAGACCAAAGATTAAACGCTGTAGTCTGGTTTCCACAGCACGGCGAAATTCCCTCCCCTCATGTTCAAGCCAGAGATGCAGGAGTCTTTCCACGGAGTAAATTATGTCCAGACGCAGTTCTTCTGGTGGGTTGAGTGCTGCTGGGTCCATGTCTGGTCGCGTCATACTGTCATGAATCGCTGTGCGGCGGGCAGGAGTTGGACCCAAAATGCAGGCACGAGGTTTAAACACAAAGAACTCAGCTTTATTCGCTGGCAGGAGAAAGTCATACGAAGCAAACTAACTGGAAACTCACAAACTAAACCCACAGAGAGACACAGGGAGATGCACACAGCATGAGGGACGACACAACACTGACTCAGAGAAACACAGGGTTTAAATACACTGGGGAGTAACGAGGGGAATGAGACACAGAAGGAGGGCACAGCTGGGAGAAATCAGGACTGACAAGACAAGCAAAGCAGGACACGGAATAAGACACGGACCTTCAAAGTAAAACAGGAAGGATCACACAGAGACGCGAACTTGACACAGTGGAGACAGCAACTAAGAAACACAGAGACATAAACCATAAGGCAGAGGACTCTAAGAACCGAGAGACACAGAGGGGAACTCAAACATGCAGACACAGACTTACACAGAACAGAGGGGACACAGAGAAACATGAAGGGCAAGGGATCGAAACTAGAAACCATAGAATAACTCAAACAAGTACAATAATACAAACATCACAAAGAACTAAAAACGCTGGGTCAGGAAACCCAGGACCGTGACACCTGGACCCATGCAACGAAGTATAAAAAAAACGTGTCCACACTTTGGCCTGTGAAGAGTGAAAGCAGATATACGGCGTGATATCGAGCCAAATGCTTCAAAGTGTTCCTTGATGATGTGATAAAGAAGTGGCGTTCCTCCTCCAACCACAAACAGGAAGCTCATGAAGCGAGCAGTGTCAGTGCTTGTACGACACTCACCAGGAGACCTCTGAGCAGGATGGCTGCAGTCGCACAGCTCTGCTTCTCCCTGCTGTTCACTCTCATCAGCAACATTCATGCAGAAGAATTTATCACCATAAGAAAAGAAGGAGACTCTTTACAGTTCAAGCTCCCAGATCAAAACAGCTCCTGCATCACCTCCAGACGTGTTGGTGAAGATACTCTGGTCCTGTGGAACATCTCTGACCCCCAGAACAGAAAATTCACAGTACATGAAGACCTGACAGGACGACTCTCATTTCCTGAGACATTTCATGGTTCTCCTTCATTTACTCTCAACAACCTGGCCCACTCAGACTCTGGACTGTACCGAGATGTGTGCTGGACTCAGGGCAGTGTGACATATGAGAGAAACATCAGCCTGACTGTGTGCAAGACAGTAAAGGGGGAAGAATCTATCACAAGTCTTGAAGACACTGAAGACGTACAATGTAAAGGAGCAGGTGAGAATCTGACGGTGCGTTGGATCAGACATTACAGGGAGTGGCAACAAGCCGGGCTGAGTAGTTTCGAAGACAGAACAATTTGGAAGGTGAATAAAGTCCAAGAAAGTTTCCTGCAGGTGACAAACGCATCACTTCTTCATGTCAACACACAACCAACGTCTTACATCTGCCTGTTGATGAACCAACAGCAGTGTGTGAGCACTTACTCTGTACATTTGACCAGAGAAACAAAGCTACGTTATGCTTCAGAGGGAGACACAGCTGTGCTGGAGTGTCCCTTCATGGACCCCATTCATGACCAGCCCCCGGTTTGGTTGATGATAACACCTCCCGACATTATTAATCAAGACATTGGTCGAAACTTCTCGCTGGTACTTCCATCATTAACGTTAAATGATTCAGGTATCTACTACTGTGTAGGTGAAAAAGTAATAAATGCGTACTGGCTTTTGGTGTGCCCTAAATTTGGTCCACCTGCAGTAAAGGTTTTCTCAGAGGGAGATGAAGTCACTATGAGATGCTCTGATGATTGGGAAAATAGTACTTCGGGCTTTTGGCTCATGAAGTCGATCCAAACAGAAGGCAAAATTGTGTACGATGATGAGTTCTGCAGTGACAAAAGAATCACTTGTTCCAATGACAGCCTGATAATCTCTAATGTCTCACTGGAAGATGCAGGAGAGTATATGTGTGCAGGTTTTAAGTCAGAGTATGAGTGTGTGTCAGGAGAAAAAACAGTTCTGATCTACAGAGAGCCTTTTGGGGTTTACTCGACCTTCTACAGAGTCAGGTGGATACTGCTCAGCGGTCTGCAGGTGATGCTTTGTGTTGTTGTGGTCTGTGTGACACAGAAAACCAGGAGAGGAGAGCAGCTTTCAGCTCAGACACACACTTAATATGCTTATCAGCATTTATAATGATAATAAATAAATAAATAAATAAATAAATAAATAATAATACATAGAAGTGAAGAAATCAAAACAAAAACAAACAAAAATATTATTGTCGATATGAATCTGTGACCTGACTGGACGGTTCAGTCTCTTATGTGATTTCATATTTTAAACATTTTGCCTTTTTCTATCTTTCGACTTAATTCTTCTATATTTCTGCTCATATTTTATTTCAGCTTTAATGATTTTGTGCTTTTTGTTTTATGTGATTTGATGTTTATCCATATCTCATTCATGTATCTCTCAGAGTATCATTTTGAACATTCTTCTGTTTCTATCAGTGATCAGTTCGATCTATAAGAAATGTTAGAAACCAGTTGTAAATGTATTCGTTCTTCACTCTGATGTGAATCATTATCATCTCTCTTGGAAAATGTATTTTGTTATTGTGTTTAAGAGCAGATTCATTACAGCACCATGTTTATCTGCACTATATTGTTTTCATTGTTGTGAATAAACATGATTGTCTGATACAGCAAACACTTCATAATATGGACTTTACTGCTTTGATTGTGTTTTTATATTCTCCATTTTTATTAGGAATCATTTCTGAAATAAAAATATCTAAATCTAATTTAACAGGCTGAATGTTGATGCTCTTCTGTCAATGACTCCATGATGATTTTAAATTTTAATAAACACACAATCCTCATATTTCAGTGCAGGATGTAGAGCAGAGTATATCAGTCAACTGGATCAGAGCTCATCAGCATTTTGAACTTAATATGCAGCCAACACACTTTAACACATGTCTGATGTTGAGTGAAACACATCAGGGAAAAATGGAAGACGAGAGAAGCTGCACATGGTTATCATCATTTATTTATTTATTTATTTGCCTGTCCCATTTGGATCTTTAGCCATCAGAATTGTTGTTTGAAGGCCGAGAAAGATGCCATGTTGGTCCATTTGATTGACCTTTATTATAATTGTGTATTTATTTTATTTTATTATCAGTTGTTACAGACGGGACAGACATGACTGGGGGAAAGGACAGGGAGAAGGAAAGAATGAAAGAAAGAGGGAGAGAAAGAAAAACAGAGGGGAGAAGAGATGATGAGAAAGGGGGGAAGGAACAAAAAGAAAAACAAACAAAACACCTGGATCACCTGTATGGAGAAAAAAAACAGAAGAGAAATCAAACAAAGAGCAACATAATAAATACATGTTATCATCATTTATTATTATTTTTATTTTTTGATTTTTGGTGGTAGAGTTTAAATTTTTTTTTAAAATATTTTATTTTAATTAAAATATTTTAATGAAAAACTTTGAATTTTTAAGCATTATTTTTTAAAATCTTTTTAAATCATTAACTCTGTTTTCCTGGGTCTTTTCTCATGTGTTTTGAATAACTCTTCTTTTTTTGGCAGCGGTACTGGTTTTATTTTGTTGTATTTATCCTCGACACCTTAAAGGCCGGTCCTTGAGAATATTGTAGGTCCGTGGCACAAAAAAGGTTGGGGACGCTGGTTTACAGGACTGACGGGACTCCAGGAAACACAAACAACGTCAGTGTTTAAGTGGAGACTCATCAACAGACCCGGGCTATCTTTCCATCATCTGGATTCACGTACCCTAACGTTTGTTATCAGGATAAACTGTCACACAGAGTTTGTTATCAGTTCTCTAACACAGGGTCTTCCCTGCACGCTTACATGATAGGGGCGGAGTTTGGCAGGATTGAGAAAAAGATGCCAGCCAGCAGATTCGGATACAACACAACCCACAATGCACTGTTAGCACAATTTGAGTCTACAGCAGCGATAATGTGCAGAATCTGCAGTGGCGGTACGCTGGACCTGACGTCCCTAAAGGAACCCCACATGACTCCACTCACTCACCTCTGGCAAGCAGAGTGTGTGATTCAGTTGAAACAGCCCTCATGTCAGCTCTGCTGGGCACACTGGGCTGTCAGGTGTCCCTGTCCCTTTTTGCCTGGGCTCCAACAGACTTGAGAATCACCCCTGCAGGTTACATAGGAAATATATTAAACCTTTTCTGCTTCAGCAGAGGATCTTTGTCTCGCTGTTTATCACTACTACTGTAACTCGTGTTTTCTGAGAGGTTGCCATCAGTCTGTGAGCTGTACATCTGGACTGCACAGCAGTGGAAAGATCTCGTCCACTGTCACTGAAGTAGTTCTGTGTTATCTTAACTGAAACACCTCTTCTGTTTCAAAATACATTTCTAATAAAATCATTTTTAACATTCATGAATGCAGATTATGACTGTAAAAGGAGAAACAACATTAGTGTTCCCATGTTCTTGTTATGGTGCGACTGGATGGCCTTTGAACCCTGGGGCATATACTACGAAGTGATTTCAGCATGCCCAGGTTTTCTTTCCATCATCTGGATTCACTTACACTAACAGTCGTGATCAGGATAACCGCTGGTTAGCAAAGTTAATTCAGGGTTTCTCATGCACCTTCACAAGGAAAGGGAGGTGTTGGCAGCATCTGACCAATCACAAAAAGGGAAATTCACAGATAATATGACTTGTCTTGATGCCTAAAATGTTTTTATGCTTGATTCAATTTAGCTGTTAAGTGTCTTTTACTCTGCTGGTGCCGGTTAGGTTCCAGATTAGAGATCAGCAGGTATGAAATCATGACGTACTGACCAATCACTTCTCCAGAAAATAGTGTCACTATTCCTGGAAGATCCTTTTGACTTCTGTTGGGGGAAGAGAGGGTCTAAAGTTTCATTTTTGTCTAATGTCTTTGTGTTTCACTAATGAGCATCAGTAAGAAAAAAACGTGTTCTTAGATGCAACTTTTCTCCTTTGATGTTTTTTTTCTGTTGTCAGCAAACAACCACACGATCTGCGTTAATTCACTAACGGAGATTTGCCGCGTGGCGTTAACGTCATTTTAATGAGATTAACACTGACAGCACTAGTTTTAATATTTAATATATTTAAGGATTTAATTTTGAAATCTTTTTTTCATTTATGTATTTATTTTATTGTTATTTCACTTTCTTTGTCTGTTTATGTTTTTTTTTTTTTTACTATTATCTCAGTTTTTGTGATGGAAAGCACTTTATTCAACCATTTTGGTTTTAACGTACTCTATAAATAAAGTTGGATTGGACTAATATGATGAAAGCAAGCCCAAGCCTGAAATCGACTCCTGATCTTTGATCCGTCCTCACCTGGTCGTGAACGTGATGGTCAGCCAGGTATCCAGTTTACCTTTGAGTAGACTTGTAGTCAAGACCGCCTAATCCGAGACCAAGACAAGACCAAGACCAGAGGGTATCGAGACCAAGACAAGACCAAGACCGAGACCGAGACAAAAAAAGTCTTTAAACTGCAGCCAGATGCTATTCTATATACATATGCAGGACACCTTAAACTAGTTTTTTAATTAAGCAGCAAGGCAGAACAAAGTCGGGCCTGTATCAAGACACAGGGACTAAACCCCAATTCAACCATACCCAGAACTGATCCGGAATTAAAACAGGACTACAACAGTAACCAAGACAGAACCAGAATCAGAACTAGATGATAGTAGCACTAAAAATCATCATAGACCTGCACTACACTTATTTTTTAATTCTACCAAAGTACAATATTTAGATTGAGAAAAGTTTATATAATTATTTAGCCTTGTTGTGCAAACAAGCCTGCATAACTTAATAAATATAGAATTTGAAAAGTAACAAATGGTATCTAAAAAGAAACACTAGGTACATGTTCTGATGAGTTTTGGCAAACAACCATTTGACTAACATGTGTGTCTCACCTGCTCTTGTTCATCTCTGTTCTGTCGTCATTCTCTCTCTCCCTCTCTGCTCCTCTCCCTCTCTGCTCCTCCTCTCTCTCTCCCTCTCTGCTCCTCCTCTCTCTCTCCCTCTCTGCTCCTCTCTCTCTCCCTCTCTGCTCCTCTCTCTCTCCCTCTCTGCTCCTCTCCCTCTCTGCTCCTCCTCTCTCTCTCCCTCTCTGCTCCTCTCTCTCTCCCTCTCTGTTCCTCTCTCTCCCTCTCTGCTCCTCTCTCTCTCCCTCTCTGTTCCTCTCTCTCCCTCTCTGCTCCTCTCTCTCTCCCTCTTTGTGCTGACAAGCTAAACACCAACATCATCAAATATACAGTTGAAACCAGATATTTACAGACTCTTCAGATAAAAACACTTTTTTAATTGTAACATCAAATCAGACTAAATGTTTATTTTTTTAGATTGATAAATATAAAAAACATATTTGTTAACTTTAAGAGTAAAGAGAGAAACTATCTGTATTTCTTAATTGCAAATGGCACCAAATTGTATTCAAACTGAGCCACACTTATGGAGCTCCACAATTCTTTTCCTGGTGTTTTGGTTGACATCTCTTGATGTTCCCATGTCAAAGAAACAGGCTCTGTGTTTTGCCTTATATGCATCCACAGCTGTGCCACCAATTTACTCACATGGACTCTACTAACCTATCAGAAGCTTCTTCAGCTCAGAATCGAATCGTCTGGAGTTTCTTATTAATTAACAATAAACTTAGTGTACATGTACTCCTACATTTGATGAAAGTGATTAAAATAGACAGCTCCCTCTTTTTATTCCGACATTTCAGTAATTCAAAAGATATTTCAACATTTATTTATCAAAAACAAAAGTTTACTCTAAATTGATGTTTAACAGTAAAAAAAAGTTTTTATGTTTTCTCCATAAATTGTATGTAAATATCTGGTTTCAACTGTGAATATCCTGCTGTGTATTGAAATTCCTCCTGTTTTGCATAGATATACTGAACAACATCCAAAGCATAATATATAAAATAACATCTACCTGAGTTTTTTCTTTGAAAGAAGCTCCTTATGTCCATTGTTGTGTACATCAGTACACAACTGAAACCGATTTAGAGAGTTTGTTTAGCCGTGGAGGGAAACAACTGAAAATATGAAATGTAAGCTAAGACTCTCTAAAAAATCAGCATTGCTGTTCGGCTTTTTATTTATCCATTTGTTGATTCACTCGAAGAGCAAGTAACGCAACCAAGTGATCAGTTTGATATCAATCTTTTGTGATACACCGTCATATTTACATTATTAGTTCAGTATGAATGATTTGCTTTGGTACCTGGTCAAACTTAAGCTCTCCTCTGTCTGCAGCAAACTCGCAGGCAGCAGCTTCTCCCCCCTCGCTCACATGGGTGCTGTGCTCAGTCGCCTAGTGCCTGAGCTCGGATCATACCAAAATTAGGGGGAATTTACGACGGTGCGCTCTGTGCTTCGTGTGTTGTTCTTGTTTTATACAGTTGTCAGTCAGGCATCTAACTAACAAATTACACTCCAAAAGACCCCATGCTTCTGAAAAAATGACCCGGGCTTAAGCCCAGTAAGCCACCCCCCCGCTCCGCTGATGGTTGACTCCAAATCTCCCGAACACTATGTCGATTTGAGAACGCAGGACCGAAACAGCGAGACCAAGACAAGACCAAAGTCCGTCGAGACCAAGACCGAGACCAAGACAAAAGTCCGTCGAGACCAAGACGAGACCAAGACCACGTAAAAGTGGTCTTGAGACCGGTCTCGAGACATCCAACTCTACCTTTGAGCAAGTGATGGGTCGTTCGCGAACGAAATGGCTCTTAGAGCCGGTGTTGTGCCAAAAAGTGATTGTCTGCCAAAAACTGATTTCCGGTATTTGCCAAAAAGCGATTGCTCATATTTAAAGTGCTATAAGTAACTTGTTGGGCTATAATATGTTAAACATATGTCAAATGCATCCCTTATGGATGACATAAAGTCATCTTGAGCCACAAACAACATTCGTGTAGCAAGATACAAGCCGCAATCAGTTTTTGGCAGCGACTTTTATATAACCTTTATTTATGCAGTAAAAAAAATCTCATTAACATTAAAAATGTATTTTGTAAGAGTAAGTTGCCCAACAGGACAGCAGAAATGGCAGCAAATATTACAATAGTTCTGTAAAAATATTTTAAGTGGGGATAAAGGACCGGATTGGTTATAATGTAAGTACAAGTTGTAAAGATACTTAAAAAACAGATAATTTTTTAATTCTTTATGTAACCCCTTTGTATCCCCTGTTCACCGAAGTCTATTTACGAACATACGTAAAGATATTACACATAAAAAATACACAGAAACACTGGAAATCACTTTTTGGCAGACAATCACTTTTTGGCACAACACCGGCTCTTTGACGTGAACGACGCGAGCCGGCTCCTTATCGCGAGCCGTCACGTGGGTTTTTTTTTTTTTTTTCTTTCTCTCAGCCTCTCTCTCGCACTTTTTTTCCGCTTCACTCTGCACGCGAGCCTTGTGCTTTACGCTGGGCAGAGGGGGGAGGGGCGGTAGTTACACTCAGTAGCACAGGAACAGAGCCAGAGAGAGAGAAAGAGAGGCAGGGACAACAACATTAGAAAGGTATAGTAATCATCCACAACTATTTTCGGTTGCAGATGATAAAGGATTGAGAAAGTTTATTCATGCAGGTCCATATGACAGAGAATATGCATGTTCTTTTAGTTTTCATATTAGGCTATTATAATTTATATTTAATTGTGTTGTGGTTTGCAGTGTTTTGTGTTCTTTTCACTTTAAATTTGTGAAAGGAAAAAGCTGAAAATGTAAATAGTTAAAACTTGAAATGTGAATAGTTGATTTTTGTATTATATGATTTATTTATTACATTTTATGTGGAGTGAATAAATAAAAGTATATTTACGGTGGCCCCTAGAGACAAAGCACATACAAACTTCAAATCACGTATGAACTCTGAAGCATGTACAAACTCCAAAACACGTAAAAACACGTAAAAACTCCAAAACACGTAAAAACACGTACAAACGCCGAAGCACGTAAAAACTCAGAAGCATATAAAAACTCAGAAGCACATAAAAACTCAAAACACGTACAAAAGAACAACAGAAGTGCTCCAGGATGCTGGGCGCAGTGTTGAGCCTTTGTTATCTTGTGGCTACACAAGCCAGCAAGTACCAATGACCGGATTTGGTGTGTGGTAATAACAGGTAAATGAACTTTTTTTAAAATTATTTGAATATATATATGAGTGCCTGTGTATAAATACACAAACAATACACACATGCTTTCAATTGTGTAATTTAAGTGATCTAGTAGCTCTGCTTTGGAAGTTCAGTTCATGCTAGAAATGTGTTTTGGAGTTTGTACGTGTTTTGTCTCTAGGGGCCATCGCATATATTTATATATAAACATATATAAATAAAACCACTTGTTTTTACGTTAGTAATTCCTTTTGTGCATAATTTTATATTATTGTTAATAATAAATTAATTAAAGCAACAAAACAACCTGAAGAGCCGGTTCGGAGCCGAAAGAGCCGGCTCTTTTTAGTGAGCCGAACCGAAAGAGCCGGATCTCTAAAAAGAGCCGGAAATCCCATCACTACTTTGAGTGTCAGATTTAGGCAGATTTGATTGCTTCCGTTTCATGATGACAGATTTAAGTGAACTCCTCTGTCTCCATTCCCAGACTTCTACTTTTGAATAAACTTTCCTTTAACTTGCTCCGAGTGCTCTTTTGTCTGCATGGTGTAACTGCAGCCTGGCATGCTGAATAACCAGTGAGTGGACCTTCCAGAAATATGTGATTTTGGCTGTTGAAGTAGGTCAGTCACCTTTGAAGGGCTGAATATTTATTTCATTGACCAATAATAAAAAGACTGTTATTATATTTTTAACATTATATGATTATATTCACAGTGATGCTTTGAGGAAGACTGCACTGTTTGTCCCAGAATAATCAAACTGCCATGAAATACATTCACTAATTTACTATTTGGAACTAACACACTATTAGTACATCTCAGAGACACCTTCTTTCTCACATGAAGAGTAACAGATTACATCTCTTACTGTGTCCGACCAAACAACTGCTGTGGAAAGTCAGTTATTAGCAGTTTTTTAACTACACCCGTAAATGAACGTTTGACTGAATGCTGATGAGTGAATACTGAGAAGTTAGGAGGAAATGTTTTCAAATTTTCCTCCAGAGAATCTGATTAAAATGTTTTTTGTGAGCAAGAATCAGTTTGATCAGTGACCTTTTTTCAGCCAGAAACCTTTAAGGTCACACATCCGCTTTAATATTATAATTTGCTGTTCTTTTTTTTAATACACCTTTGTAGAGAAGAAAAACATCTGGATGTCCTGATGCCAGATGCTTTTCTTTCCAAGCTCCTTACAGTGGCTTGCAAAAGTGTTTCGGCCCCCTTAAACTCTTCCACATTTTGTCACATTACAGCCACAAACATGAATCAATTTTATTGGAATTTCACGTGAAAGACCAACACAAAGTGGTAAACATGTGAGAAGTGGAACAAAATGTGAGAAGTGGAACAGGGATGTGTGCTGAGCCCCCTCCTCTTCACTCTGCTGACCCATGACTGCACTCCATCATACAGCTCCAACCTCTTCATCAAGTTTGCGGACGACACAACGGTGGTGGGTCTCATTAGCAACAGGGATGAGACCGACTACAGAAGTGAGGTGAGACGCCTGGCCACGTGGTGTGCTGACAACAATCTCTCTCTGAATGTGGAGAAGACGAAGGAGATTGTTGTGGACTTCAGGAGAATGCACACCCAACATGCTCCTCTGACCATTGACGGAGCGTCTGTGGAGAGAGTGAGCAGCACCAAGTTCTTGGGTGTGCACATCACAGAGGATCTCTCCTGGACGTACAACACCACAGCACTGGCCAAGAAATCACAGCAGCGTCTCTTCTTTCTCCGCAAACTAAGAAGAGCAGGAGCACCAGCCCCCATCATGTACACTTTCTACAGAGGCACCATCGAGAGCATCCTGTCGAGCTGCATCACTGTGTGGTTTGGAGCCTGCAATGCGTCCTGTCATAGAACCCTCCAACGCATAGTGAGAGCTGCAGAGAGGATCATTGGTGTCTCTCTCCCCTCCCTCCAGGACATTTACAGCACCCGTCTCACTAAAAAAGGCCTTTGCATAGCGGCTGATCCCACGCACCCAATGCAAAGCTTCTTCAAGCTGCTGCCGTCAGGGAGGAGACTGCGGAGTCTCCAGGCCAGGACCAGCAGGCTGAAGGACAGCTTCATCCATCAGGCTGTCAGGAAGCTTAACTCCCTCCCGATTCTGCCCCCCTCTCCCCTCTCTCCTCCACGGTCTCACTGAACTCTGTCACACACACACAAACACACACACTCTCTGACTCACTCACTGGCCTGCTCCAGTTACCAGTCACTTTGTGGAGCATTGGACTGCCATTACCTCATAAGACTTTGTTGTTACACTTTCTCTTACCGTACACTACTAAATCTCCATTTGCACTATTTGCCTATTTGCACTACTCTGCCTGGTTTACACTCAATGTCACTTACCCATTATATTGTATATTGTATAGCTTTCTTGTTATATGTAAAATTGTATTTATTTAAATTTTTACTTTTTAATTATTTTACTTGCATTTTTAATCACTTTTATATTTAAATATATTTAAATGTTCATTTGCTATTTATCTAGGGATTGAGAGTAACGCAATTTCTATTCTCTGTATGTCCTGTACATGTGGCAGAATCGACAATAAAGTTGACTTTGACTTTGACTTTGAAAAATCATACATGATTCCAAACATCCACTAAAATTAAAGATTAAAATCAAAAATTCTAAAATTCACAGATCTGGTTCATTTTCTCACAGCACAAATTATATATAAAGCAATAAATAACCTGCTTCCTGACAATATTCTAAAAATGTTTTCTAAAAGGGAACGGGGATACAATTTGAGGGGGGAATTAAATTTAAAACATCCTCGTATCCGTACAACATTAAAAAGTTTTTGCATCTCTGTGTGTGGAGTGAAGCTGTGGAACAGACTAAGTAAAGATATGAAGCAATGTCCGAGCATGGCGCAGTTTAAAAAGCGGTTTAAGGATATGGTTTTTACAGGGTACAGGGAAAAGGTAGAGATTTGATAGGGTGTTCTTGTCTAATATTTTCATGTGTGTGCAGGTGCACGGGTATGTTGGTATGGGTTGTGTATCCTTGAGGTGTTAATGGGGTTATTGAAAATGTGTATATGTGCGTATGTGTGTATA
This sequence comes from Copadichromis virginalis, assembly GCF_057382275.1. Taxonomy (NCBI): domain Eukaryota; kingdom Metazoa; phylum Chordata; class Actinopteri; order Cichliformes; family Cichlidae; genus Copadichromis; species Copadichromis virginalis. Next base: position 38,953,295 of record NC_140631.1, on the reverse strand, counting down.
CATATGTATGGATAGATAGAAACATATATGTATATATATTAAAAAAATAAATAAATACACATGACATATAATGTAATTGGAAGGAGGTATTTCTGTAGTCTATTGATACTAGATAGTGGAAAAGGGGTGGGATTAAATAAGCTTATGCTTATTATGAGTTGTGGTTGCTCGTTTTCCTTTTGTTTTGCTTTGTTCATTTGTCTCTTTTAATTCTATTTTGTTGTACTTTTTCAACATGTTCAAAATAAAGATTCAATCAATCAAAACATTTTTTACAAATAAATAACTGTAAAGTGCGGTGTAAGTAATATTAGATTAGTATATTATTAGATAATTAATAATTAATATTACTAATAATTATTATTAATAATATTAGAGTAAGTAATATTATAGAGTAATAACCTGCAGTTCAAAAAAGCTCCCCTCCGACAGCCAAACCCATCTGTTCTCTGATTGGATTGTTACATTTGTGATTGACATGACATTGACCAATCAGATGAAAGGAAGAAAAATAGGGTCAAAATTCGTACTTGTAACTTGCAGAGATTCACACGGGTTTTTTTTTTTTGGCTAAGTCCACATACAAATCTTTTTTACACACACACACAAATTCTTTTTACACATACAAAAGTAGAAGTACAAAATATTTCTAACCACATTTTGAGCCCACAAAGCTGTACGTGAGCTCCACTGCAGTGGCTCGTGCACCGCTGCGTTCACGGCGTTTGCTGTAAATTATACAGCAGTGACATATGTATGTAAAATGTTTACTGAAGTTAGTGAAACAGTGTTTGTAAGGACTATAAGGTCCATAATTACTGAGGCAGTTGGGCTCAGTACACACACACACCATTTTTATCTGTATCTAACATTTCCGAGCAGCATGTCTTCATTATCTGTGTGTCTGCACTCTGCAAACACTCTGATTTCTGTGGTTTCAGATCCATTTCTCTCTCAAGGGAAATAAAGGGATTACACGGCCGTCTTTTCCTGTTTCATATGTTAGGCTATGGCTGTATCCCAATTCAGGGTCTGCAGCCTTAAAGGCCGCATTTTAAGGCCGATTACGTCACAGCGACGCGACGAAGGCTGTCCCACTTCGAAGGCTGCTCGAAATCCGGCCCTCAAATGCGTCCTTCATTTCCCTGAATTTTAAGGATGTGGCGGTGTAGACTTCATGGCCCAACATATCCCAGAATGCATAGCGCGGCAGTGGGTGTGGATAATTTTGGCAGAAAAAAATGGCGGATGAGGGGCGCCCGAAGAGTAAACTTTAAGGCTTTGTGAACTAGGGGGGTTAAGAAAGATATAGATTCACTAAAAATGTCGCTTTTAGTTATTATAATGTTAAATTATTATATTTTAATTTATTTACGTTATTTTACTTTATTCAGAATTAACCTGGCGGTTAACTTTCTTTTCTAGATTTTGGGGGGTTAAAATTAAGCACACCAGTGATTAAACAGCTCATGTACTCTTTATTAAGCAGCACCTTAATAAAAGAAAGTGCTGATATTGAAAGAACAGAACTACAAAACAAAGTGGTCATGTCTCCATGTTACACTCTCACATAGCATTAAAACACATTTTCAAACACATTTATTTAAAGTTGAAAAATATACACAGGAATGTGTAACAAGATTTGGTATAACAACGTAACAGTGCTTCTGAGCGAACTCGCATAACTTTGATGATTTCATTGCAATAAACCTACTCCTCACCTTCCTCATCTCCCTCCCCATCAACAGAGTCAACTCCAACCTCTTCATAATCCTTCTCTAGAGCTGCCATGTCCTCTCTAGCCTCAGAAAACTCACCCTCCTCCATTCCCTCACCCACATACCAGTGAACAAATGCACGCTTGGCGTACATCAAGCCCAGGCCTCAGCGATGGCGGTGGTGTTGCTCAGCATACACACAGCCCTCTGGACCTTGGCCAGGTCTCCACCAGGAAATGTGGATTTGAAGGGACATTAGTGGAAGTTCAGTGTAAAATGCTGGTAGAAAGAATAGCTGTAAGTGTAGCAGGTAAAACAGGTAAAGCGAAGCAGAGGAAGGAATTGCAGTTAGCAGTTGCTAAGTTGTGGCTGGAGCAGGCTCAGAAGAGGAGAGAAGAGCAGAATGTTAGCAGAAAGTAGAGCCAGAGAAGAGCGTGAGAGAGCAGAGGCAGAGGTGGAGGAGAGACTATAGGCTGAGTCAGCATTGAGTCCAAGACAGACTAGGCAGGGTAGGAAACAGAAAGTAAAGTTAGTGAACACAAACGTTACAACTACATATCCATCCCTGACACAACACAAAAAAAAACATATGGTTTTTCTGTAACAGAGTGTGAAGGGCTCTGCTGGGCACACTGGGCTGTCCGCTGGTTAGCAATGTTAATCCAGGTTTTCTCATGCACCTTCACAAGGAAAGGGAGGCGTTGGCAGCATCTGACCAATCAAAAAAAGGGAAATTCACAGATAATATGACTTGTCTTGATGCCTAATAGTGATGGGATTTCCGGCTCTTTTTAGAGATCCGGCTCTTTCGGTTCGGCTCACTAAAAAGAGCCGGCTCTTTCGGCTCCGAACCGGATCTTCAGGTTGTTTTGTTGCTTTAATTAATTTATTATTAACAATAATATAAAATTATGCACAAAAGGAATTACTAACGTAAAAACAAGTGGTTTTATTTATATATGTTTATATATAAATATATGCGGTGGCCCCTAGAGACAAAACACGTACAAACTCCAAAACACATTTCTAGCATGAACTGAACTTCCAAAGCAGAGCTACTAGATCACTTAAATTACACAATTGAAAGCATGTGTGTATTGTTTGTGTATTTATACACAGGCACTCATATATATATTCAAATAATTTAAAAAAAAGTTCATTTACCTGTTATTACCACACACCAAATCCGGTCGTTGGTACTTGCTGGCTTGTGTAGCCACAAGATAACAAAGGCTCAACACTGCGCCCAGCATCCTGGAGCACTTCTGTTGTCTTTTGTACGTGTTTTGAGTTTTTATGTGCTTCTGAGTTTTTACGTGCTTCGGAGTTTGTACGTGTTTTTACGTGTTTTTGGAGTTTTTACGTGTTTTGGAGTTTGTACGTGTTTTGGAGTTTGTACATGCTTCAGAGTTCGTACGTGATTTGAAGTTTGTATGTGCTTTGTCTCTAGGGGCCACCGTAAATATACTTTTATTTATTCACTCCACATAAAATGTAATAAATAAATCATATAATACAAAAATCAACTATTCACATTTCAAGTTTTAACTATTTAAATTTTCAGCTTTTTCCTTTCACAAATTTAAAGTGAAAAGAACACAAAACACTGCAAACCACAACACAATTAAATATAAATTATAATATGAAAACTAAAAGAACATGCATATTCACCTGCATGAATAAACTTTCTCAATCCTTTATCATCTGCAACCGAAAATAGTTGTGGATGATTACTATACCTTTCTAATGTTGTTGTCCCTGCCTCTCTTTCTCTCTCTCTGGCTCTGTTCCTGTGCTACTGAGTGTAACTACCGCCCCTCCCCCCTCTGCCCAGCGTAAAGCACAAGGCTCGCGTGCAGAGTGAAGCGGAAAAAAAGTGCGAGAGAGAGGCTGAGAGAAAGAAAAAAAAAAAAAAACCCCACGTGACGGCTCGCGATAAGGAGCCGGCTCGCGTCGTTCACGTCAAAGAGCCGGCTCTAAGAGCCATTTCGTTCGCGAACGACCCATCACTAATGCCTAAAATGTTTTTATGCTTGATTCAATTTAGCTGTTAAGTGTCTTTTACTCTGCTGGTGCCGGTTAGGTTCCAGATTAGAGATCAGCAGGTATGAAATCACGACGTACTGACCAATCACTTCTCCAGAAAATAGTGTCACTATTCCTGGAAGATCCCTTTGACTTCTGTTGGGGGAAGAGAGGGTCTAAAGTTTCATTTTTGTCTAATGTCTTTGTGTTTCACTAATGAGCATCAGTAAGAAAAAAACGTGTTCTTAGATGCAACTTTTCTCCTTTGATGTTTTTTTTCTGTTGTCAGCAAACAACCACACGATCTGCGTTAATTCACTAACGGAGATTTGCCGCGTGGCGTTAACGTCATTTTAATGAGATTAACACTGACAGCACTAGTTTTAATATTTAATATATTTAAGGATTTAATTTTGAAATCTTTTTTTCATTTATGTATTTATTTTATTGTTATTTAACTTTCTTTGTCTGTTTATGTTTTTTTTTACTTTTATCTCAGTTTTTGTGATGGAAAGCACTTTATTCAACCATGTTGGTTTTAACGTACTCTATAAATAAAGTTGGATTGGACTAATATGATGAAAGCAAGCCCAAGCCTGAAATCGACTCCTGATCTTTGATCCGTCCTCACCTGGTCGTGAACGCGATGGTCAGCCAGGTATCCAGTTTACCTTTGAGTGTCAGATTTAGGCAGATTTGATTGCTTCCGTTTCATAGTGACAGATTTAAGTGAACTCCTCTGTCTCCATTCCCAGACTTCTACTTTTGAATAAACTTTCCTTTAACTTGCTCCGAGTGCTCTTTTGTCTGCATGGTGTAACTGCAGCCTGGCATGCTGAATAACCAGTGAGTGGACCTTCCAGAAATATGTGATTTTGGCTGTTGAAGTAGGTCAGTCACCTTTGAATGGCTGAATATTTATGGAGTCATAAGTTGACGTTCGTTTGTGGAAGTGTTTTCACTCTGATAATAAAGAGGATTTATTTATTTCATTGACCAATAATAAAAAGACTGTTATTATATTTTTAACATTATATGATTATATTCACAGTCATGCTTTGAGGAAGACTGCACTGTTTGTCCAAGAATAATCAAACTGCCATGAAATACATTCACTAATTTACTATTTGGAACTAACACACTATTAGTACATCTCAGAGACACCTTCTTTCTCACATGAAGAGTAACAGATTACATCTCTCACTGTGTCCGACCAAACAACTGCTGTGGAAAGTCAGTTATTAGCATTTTTTTAACTACACCCGTAAATGAACATTTGACTGAATGCTGATAAGTGAATACTGAGAAGTTAGGAGGAAATGTTTTCAAATTTTCCTCCAGAGAATCTGATTAAAATGTTTTTTTGCACTCAGCGAGCAAGAATCAGTTTGATCAATGACCTTTTTTTCAGCCAGAAACCTTTAAGGTCACACATCCGCTGTAATATTATAATTTGCTGTTCTTTTTTTAATACACCTTTGTAGAGAAGAAAAACATCTAGATTTCCTGATGCCAGATGTTTTTCTTTCCAAGCTCCTTACTGAGCTATAATGTACTGAGTGAGTCATAGTGAACTTTCTCAAATGTGCATTGTATATATTTAATTTTTTTATTATTCAGATGGAATTTTTGTAATACTAAGGTTCCACATGTCACTGTTGTAGTGGGGCATCAGTGGGACACCGATAGTACATGTGTGGGGTTTCCCAGCCAGAACTGCATGGACTCCACACTGATAAGGCTCATTCTCCGTAGCTCCTCCCCCTTTACTAAATTATAAGTTTGGTGTATTTTGCTTTACTAAGTATTAGTTCTTAGGGCTAAATGCCCCCAATGTGCTGATGAAGGGATGCAGGGATCAAGAGTATGGAGGGTCAGGAGTGACAAAATTAATTAATTAATACACCATAAATAATTAATTAAATGTGGCAGTAATTAATAGATGCCCATTAATTTCATTTTCCATTTTTAATTAATTATACAAAACATTTAATTCATTATTTAATTATGTATTTTTTTTTTATTCATTTTGGCACTCCTGACCCTGCAGCTGTGTTCTTGATTTATTTTTATCTGTCAGCATCACCCATCAAACTCAGGGGGCGGGGTTAACGCTGTTTGAGTCAAAACCATTGCTTTGGGCTGGTGGCCATTCCTTCAGTGGGCGTTTCTCAACAACAACAACTATGAACATGCAGAAAATAACTGAACTGTGATTTGAAGTACTCTGTTTGTGTGTCACCAAATAAACTTTTAATATTTTTTTAGCCGAGGATGTAGCGGTTTGTTAAGATAGAGCCTCTTTGAAGAAGTGCTGATTTTGTGGATTTCCAGGATGTCTGTCTCACAGCAAAGCGTGTGATAGACCCAGTACACAACTGTCATAACCCCAGCTGGCTGTACACCGGCTTCATTTACTAGGGTTATATCTACTCGTTTCAGTCGCCATTTCTGAATTATAACTAATATTAAAAAGGAGGAGAGAGATTAAATAAATCAGATTAACACCTGATCTTTGTGTTTTCTGTCCAATAATCAGTGTGACCTGTGTATACACTTTTTTAAAAGAGATAATATTGGTGTTCCCGCCATATAGTAACTCTCAGGTTTAACTGTACCAGGCTTGTTCGACACTGTGAAACCTATACAGACTTCACGATGTTCGACTAATATTTTCATTGTGGACATTAATCATGAGGCTAAACAGGCAGTCCAGATGCTGTCTCAGAGTCCTGTACACCACGGAGCAAAGTCAGCATATCCAGGATATCTTTCTGTTAGTTGATTTAAACCAGCAGCGCAGTTACATGAAAGTGTTGGCAGCATCAAACTAATCGAATTCACATGTCGATATTCTTTTACAGACAATAATCCTTATTACTGCCAACTATTCCAGAGACATGAAAATCTACAGTATAAAGAAAATAACAATATAGCAGTCAAACACAACACTGTTGTAAAAGAGGTGAATGCTTCAGTTTGTCGCAGATCAAAGTGGAATGTGATTGGTTGAACAGGTGTTCCTGCATGTTCTGTGATATTGGCATTTCCATCAGTGTAAAAGACTCAGCAGCAGATTAAAATCAAGTATAAAAACATTTATACATTTAATAAATCACCAAATTAATTCACACATGTTGCTGTGCCACTGTTTGCTCTTCATTCAGTGATTTTCGCACTGCAGGCTTTACAACTGCTGTTCATTTAAAACATATTCCCCCATCATTCCCCCATTTTAAACGCTTTAAAACATGCTGTAAATAAAGACTGAGTGAAAACGTCCTGCTGATTTATAATCCAAAAATCAAACCAGCTCCGACAGTTTGAGTTTGTTATTCTCTCAGCTGCAGATTCGTTTTTACCAACATGAGAAAGTTAAATAAAGTTGTGTCTGTGACTTTGTTACTGATACTCATCCGGGAAACTTAAAGACTGTAAAGGCAGACCCGCTATTTTCATCATCAACACGTTTCCGTTTGCAATACCCTGCTGGAAAACTCTCTACACAGCTGATGAACGACCACTTTTTAGTTTCAGAGACATGAGGAGTATTTCCCAAAGTCTGACCTGCGTCGATCCAGCCGTAGTTAGCGTGGTTACTGCATAGGTTGATCTGATTTCCTCGTGTTGGTGTTGTTCCCAGATCATCATACTAAATGTTGTTCCAGGATCAACATTGCAAGTGACCAATCAGAATGTTGTGACGTCATACTTTTGCGACGTCGGGAAAAAACGGCGTAAAACAAAAAACTGTACTAAAGCTGCGTGAAACCGCCTCTGTCCGCCGATCAACGGACCCTGACCCTAACCCTAACCGTAACCCTTTAATAAACAGTAAGCAGAATTGATATTGTCCTTGCAACATTGGAATTTCATAAATGCACGAATGGCTTGGCGCGCAAAAGAATAACGTCACAACAATGTGATTGGTCACTTGCAATATTGAACCTGGAACAACATTTTCATGATGGTCTGGGAACAACACCAACACGAGGAAATCAGATCATCCTACTGCATAAGCTTACTGTGAATTAAACAGCTGGCACTGCAATAACTTACCAGCTGTTCTGTTATCACTAAAAGTTGTGAAATGTTGTATCACCAAAATATCATTCTCAGTCAGTTGTTATTCATTATGTGTTTACAGCGCCCTCTGTGGTTGCTCCAAGTAATGCACTTCAGAAACGGCTTTATTTAGAAAAAACTTTATTGAACAGGAAGTCAGCTCAGACAAGAAAAGCGAGTGAGCAAAAGAAGTGAAACATATCGGCACGCAGTTTATGGTGTCCTGTCGGAGAAAATACTGTCTGCATCTTCTGTTTGTGGTTGTATCGCTGGTATGTACTTAAAGTATAAGTTGTAACTTTGTTTTTGTGCAATATGTTGCCCACCAATGCAGTATTTGGCTGTAAAGCTAATCCTTTTGTTAAGCTAGTTACCCGCGATTTTGGAGGTTGTCTGGGATAGCATCGATAGTACAAGTTCACATAATTAGACATTAATTAGACAATTAGACATATGCTATGTAGTAGCAGGGTGGTATATAAATGCATATTATGCTGCACATATGTATGTCATGACTGTATTTTTTATCTTGTTTTCATCTGCATCTAAAAGACAAAGGTCACTCTTTCGAGGATCCCAACGTTAGCATAGATGTGGCTGTCCACTTCCTCCCCTTTGTTAGGGTGGGAGCAGTGCCTCTCACTATTGGGCCCTGGGAGTACGTGAGCCTCACTTTTGCACATTTAAACTCCTCTACCAGACTAGGGATGGGCAATGGCAGTATCCCATCGCTATAGAGTCCGACACTGCTGAGGCATTTGGGAAGTTTGAGCCACTTCTTAACGTAGGAGCTCAATAGCCTCTCTAGTCGATTGGCAAGATTGAGTGAGATCTTGTACATTGTCAAAGGCGATCGTGGCTCAAGAGTTGGGCGTTCGTTTTGTAATCGGAAGGTTGCCGGTTCGAGCCCCGGCTCTGACAGTCTCGGTCGTTGTGTCCTTGGGCAAGAGACTTTACCGGTTGCCTACTGGTGGCGCCAGTGTCCAGCAGACTCGCCTCTGTCAGTGTGGCTACATGTAGCTTGCCATCACCAGTGTGTGAATGGGTGGATTATTGTGTATAGTGTAAAGTGTTTTGGGGTCCTTAGGACTATAAAGCGTTATACAAATACAGAACATTTACCATTACATTAGTCTGGGTAATAATAGCTTCAGTTTCCCTGGGAGTGCAGTGTTGTTAATCCGCCTTAGGTCATCAGCCAGGTTCTGCCTTAGTTCTAGTTGCCACGTATCCTTGAGGTCTGCATTGTAGCACCGTCGCAGGCTCTTTATTGGCTTCTCTAAGACTGTTGGAATTTGTTCTCCACTGATATAGAGTTGCTCGGCTGTCAGTTTTCCTTTAATGATGGAGATGCTGCGAGATTTACTTGGCTTAAACTCCATTCTTGCCCATTCTATGTTTTCCTGGAGCTTCTGTAGCAGTCACCTAGTACAATGGCGTAGATTTGGTTTTGGCATTAGTGGGGACGGATGATTCAACCACCGAACCCTACCCTGTTTCTTTTTTTTTCCTTTCTGTCTTTGCTTTTTGATAATAAAAAAAAGGAGAAATATACTTGCCTGCATATGCTATTCTACATGCTTTTAAATTATTTAAAATTACAACTCATAGTTTTATATGTGAATTATGTAATGTTAAATTACTATTAAACAAATTACTAAGTATTTTAGGCTTTAGTTTACTTCAGCCATATTCCATATACACTCTAAAAAGTAATTCAGAGGCTTGGTAAATATCACTATAAATATAAGCTAGATGAGCCTGATAAAATCTATGAATATCCTTTTAGTAATTATTTGAGTTTGGTAAGTTGAAATAAATTTCTCAAATTTTAACGTTTGTGTTAAAATAAGGTATTTATTTACATTTATATCAGACAAAAAATTCAGTATGTGGTTCACAGAATACCTTTGCATGTACTTTACATTTTAGTTTAAAATTGAATCAAAATATTTGAGAAATAGTTATCTATACTCATCAGTATCTCGTACTAAAATCATTAATTATTCAAATCAATATTATTTATCGTCAGCAACCACAACTGAAAAGTGCAAGTAAAACACAATAACGTCGAGAAAAACACAACTACATATTAGTTTGTTTGTTTTTTAGACTTAGACTACCAGTGAAATACAATAACATTCATATTTGAAAGTTAGGGGGTGATCGTCGCTCAAGAGTTGGCAGTTTGTCTTGTAATCGGAAGGTTGCCAGTTCGAGTTCATCCAAGAACAGCTGTATAAGATCTCTGTAGGCTCCTCTTGTTCATGTGAATCTTTTATCTTTATTTCTTAATTTCCACTTGTGTTATTTCAGTTTCAGTGTCTGAGGCAGGAGGGGAAAAAAGGAGGGCGAGAAAATATATTAAAAGGATAGAGTACAAATACACATGCAGAATGTGTCACTACCAGTTACTGCACCTGTAAGAAAAATTAAAGATACAACACCTGGAACACAAAAATTAGAAAATGCACAGATACATAAACCCACAATCCTTTTGTAGCCTGAGAGGGAGAGGAAGAGAGTGTGTCTTTGACATGAAATGTACTTGAAATCGTTGCCCAGAAGCCACAGGGAGAGAGAGATGGAACCAGGACCACCGGACCATCCGTAGTCCCGAAGAGTACTGAAGACCTGAGAGCGCACAAAACAGTGACATCGGCGCATGCATCCCAGAAGGAGAAGGAAGGAGGCCCCAGATAGGGTCCCCACGATGCCGCTAAAGGCCAGCCACCCTGGTACAAGAAGTAAGAATGAGGTCCCAGGGCCCCAGGCACCCAAGAACCGCTTGTCACCCCCCCTTTCCCACAGGGGCCAAGTCTCAGCATGTGCTAGATCCAGACAAAAGATGGACAAAAAAAAGCCCATCTTACTTCACCAGAACATGATCTAACCTTGTTGTTTCATGCAGGTCATTTAAATGAGACGCATGTGTGAAAAATATCCGTTCAGTACAAACACCGGAAATTTAAAGAAAAGTTACACTTTGGGTCAAATTTACTAACATCTGCAGCAAAAAGTGTTTAATGTTAAAAAGCTGCTGGATTTACTGAAGAGGCACAGTGTCAGTTTTGTAACTGAAAGTTGTGAACAGGAATATTTTTGCAGCTAAATTTATGGCTTAGCCTGTGAGTTTGTAGTTACACTTATATGTGTCAAATAAATGTGAATAAGAAGTCTTTGGCACACAATTTATTGCTTTTCAAAAATGTCCGACTGCGACGGCTCGTGATCTGAAGGTAAATAATGTTTTGTGCTCTTCAGCTCATTGTGCCGGTCACCTGTTCACATGCATTTAGTGTTTATAGGGTGGAACAGTTTGTAATAATGCCACGCTCCTCTTGATGAATCTGCACCTGAGTCCTAATTCTCAGACCCTTTGCTCAGCAATTTCTACCCAAAGAGTTATTTGTGATATAAACAGCATGTTGATTTTTCTTCAGCCTCCTCATTTTTCTTGTTTGGAATTAAGCAAAGGGCATTATTACTGCAAACTGATTATATCGAGCCTTAAACACACTTGACTTTATATAAATGTGCGTTTTTCATGCAAAGCAACAACTCAACAAGAAGCAGTTTTTATTCCAGCAGTGTGATCTTCAGAGTTCAACAGTGAGCTTAGAAACTGTTAAAACTCCAAATATGACAGCAGGTTTTGGCATGAATAGGAAAATACAGTTAGAATGAACATTTGCATGATCTGTGTCACTTTATTTACTGTGTTAATGGTTATCATGAATGAAGGCCCGCTGCAGTGAAATATGGAACAGCATTTTCTCATCTTCTGTTAAATTATATTTTGATATTATTTTATTTCAGAAATGATTCCTAACAAAAATGGAGAATATAAAAACACAATCAAAGCAGTAAAGTCCATATCACACATCCTCAGCCCTGAGTCTCAGCACTGGCTCACCCCAGGGCTGTGTGCTCAGTCCACTGCTCTACTCTCTCTACACACACGACTGCACTCCTCGCCACCACAGCAACATCTTTGTGAAATTTGCAGATGACACCACAGTGGTGGGGCTCATTTCCAAGGGAGACGAGTCTGCGTATGGAGACGAGGTGGAGCAGCTGACGTCATGGTGTAAGGCCAATAACCTCCTCCTCAACACTTCAAAAACCAAAGAACTCATAATAGACTTCAGAAGGAAAAAGGCAGAGATCCAACCACTATTCATAAATGGGGACTGTGTAGAAAGGGTGGCAAGCTTCCGCTTCCTGGGAGTCAATATAGAGGAGAACCTTTCCTGGAGTGTGAACACCTCCGAGCTGCTTAAAAAGTCCCAACAGAGACTGTACTTCCTGAGAATTCTCAGGAGGAATAACATCACACAGAGACTGCTGGTGTCCTTCTACAGAGCCACCATTGAGAGTGTTCTAACTTACTGCATATGCATCTGGTACACTAGCTGCACAGGGGCTCAGAGGAAAGCACTCCAAGGGATCATTAACACCGCCCAAAAGATCACTGGCTGCCCTCTCCCCACACTGGAAGTTCTACACAACGCCCACTGTTTTAAAAAGGCCCAAAACATCATAAAAGACACCTCACATCCTGGCCACTCCCTGTTCGAACTGTTGCCCTCAGGCAGACGGTACAGGGCAATCAGAGCAAGGACTAATAGACTCAAACACAGCTGTTATCCAACTGCAATAACACATCTGAATACTACAAAAAAATGTCCATCACGCCACTCTTGTGTTAATCTATGCACGGTCTGAAGCATGTGTGTGGGAATGTATGTGAATGTTTTACTGTTACATCTTATTAGTATTTTAAGTATTCTATCTAATTTATTTATTGAATTTTATTGTTTTATTTATATTTTGATATTGCTAGGGATGATGCAATGATCGGGGACCATTCTTCATTTCGTTGTTCTCGTGACAATGACAATAAAGTTTCTAAAGTCTAAATATTATGATATTATATATTCATTTCTACAATAATATTTTTGTTTTCACGTTGTCTGTGAAGGTTCTCAGTCATCCAGGTCATCGTAGTCAAAGGAGCTTGCAAAGAAAAGCGTCTGGACTTCTTTAAGTTGCTTGAAGACGTTTCACCTCTCATTCGAGAAGCTTCTTCAGTTCTAAGGTCAAATGGTGGAGAGTCCCAGATATAAACCTAGTGGGAGTTTCCCCCCACAGAGGGACAAAAGGACCCCCTGATGATCCTCTAATCGCCTGAGCCAAGGTGTGAAACTGGGTGTGGGTCCCAATCAGCCAGAGTTTCGGGTGAGCTCATTGTGAAACCTGGCCCCACCTTATCATGCGAATTCCTGAGGTCAGATGGCCCAGGATGTGAGTGGGCGTTAAGGCGTCTGGGAAGGGATCTCAGAACTGGATTATAGATGGCGGAGAGTTGGTGTCGTAAACCACCGCCTCTGTTCAAAGATGGTCGCTCACAGTGGACGTAAATGGCTTCTTTCACTCCTCTTTCAAACCATCTGTCCTCTCTGTCCAAAATGTGAACATTGGCATCCTCAAAGAGTGTCCTTTATCCTTAAGATGCAGATGGATTGCCGAGTCTTGTTCTGTGGAGGTGGCTCTTCTGTGTTGTGCCATGCGCTTGTGAAGTGGCTGTTTGGTCTCTCCAATGTAGAGGTTTGGGCATTCCTCGCTGCACTGTACAGCATACACCACATTGTTAAGTCTGTGTTTTGGAGTTTTGTCTTTCGGGTGAACCAGTTTTTGTCTGAGCGTGTTGCTGGGTCTGAAATGGGATGGGGAACCAGGATGTCATGCTTGGAGAAAACTCTCCTGAGTTTCTCTGATACACCGGCTACATAGGGGATGACAATGTTGTTGCGTCTGTCCTTCTTATCCTCCCTCGCTGGTGTCTGGTCTTCTTTTCTGTGCCTCTTTGCTGACTTTAAGAACGCCATTAGAGGATCATCAGGGGGTCCTTTTGTCCCTCTGTGGGGTCCACTAGCCATCTCCCACTAGGCTTAAATCTGGGACTCCCCACCATTTGACCTTAGAACTGAAGAAGCTTCTCGGATGAGAGGTGAAACGTCTTCAAGCAACTTAGAGAAGTCCAGTTTTTTTCATGTTGTTACTTTTATGTATAATAATAATAATAATAATAATAATAAATGGTGATAAGGATTTCTTCTTCTTCTAAATGCTGATGAGCATACTAAGTGTGTGTCTGAGCTGAAAGCTGCTCTCCTCTCCTGGTTTTCTGTATCACACAGACCATAACAACACAAAGCATCACCTGCAGACCGCTGAGCAGTATCCACCTGACTCTGTAGAAGGTCGAGTAAACCCCAAAGGGCTCTCTGTGGATCAGAACAAATTTTTTGTCCTGACACACACTCATCATCTGAATTTATCTTTGCACACCAATACTCTCCTGCATGTTTCAGTGAGACATTAGAGAATATCAGTCTGTCTTTAGAAAGAGTTGTCCTGCCAAGTTGTTTAATAAGCCAATCAGAATGAATATCAAAGTGCACAATCTTTCCTTTTGTTTGTATCGGCTTCATGATCCACCTCATGAATAATAGACTTTTTGCTGAACATCTGACAGTGACATCATCTCCCTCTGAGAAGACCTCTACTGCAGGAGGACCAAATTTGGGGCACACCAAAAGTTTGTACCGTTGTATCATTGTTTGACCTTCACAGCTGTAAAGCGACCTGAAACCTCCAGTCCATAAATCGTCCCCAAGCATCTTTTCATATTTGATCCATTGGACTGTCAGATTCTCACCTGCTCCCTCACATCGTACGTCCACTGTTGCTTCAAGAGTTTTAATATAACTTGTTTCCTTACTTACTGTCTTACACACAGTCAGGCTGATGTTTCTCTCATATGTCACGCTGCCCTGAGTCCAGCACACATCTTGGTACAGTCCAGAGTCCGAGTGGGTCAGCTTATGGAGAGTAAATGAAGAAGAACCATTTAATGCTGAATGAAAGACTCATCCTGTCACATCTTCATGTAATGTGGGGACTCTCTTCCCAAAGTGAGAAATGTACCACCAACATGTTGGAGGTTATCCAGAAGTCACCCTCACCTAGGAGCTTGAATTCAAAAGAGCTTCCTTCCTTGATTATGACCATGAGTTCTTCTGCATGAATGTTGCTGATGAGAGTGAACAGCAGGGAGAAGCAGAGCTGTGCGACTGCAGCCATCCTGCTCAGAGGTCTCCTGGTGAGTGTCGTACAAACACTGACACTGCTCGCTTCATGAGCTTCCTGTTTGTGGTTGGAGGAGGAACGCCAAATCTTTATTACATCATCAAGGAACACTGAAGCATTTAGATAAGATAAGATAAGATAAGATAAGATAAAACTTTATTAATCCCTCAGGTGGGTTCCTCTGGGAAATTCGGTTTCCAAAAGCACAGCACTGACAGAAGTTACAGAGTTACAGAATATTACACACACACACACACACACACACACACACACACACACACACACACACACACACACACACACACACACACACACACACACACATAAATACAGAGACATATATAAATAAAATATACGAAGGGGATAAATAGAATAAATAGGAATAAAAATAAAAGTAAAAATACAAGTGAATTGCACATTTCTTTTTCTTTTCTTTTTTTTTATTGAAAGTTTTGTAATTATGACAGTCATCCACATGAAAAAAAAAACAAAAACAGTAAAAAAACCAAACAAACAACTCATGATCATCGCTTCACTCTCATGGTATGTTCTGACCAGAAACAAATCCCTCATTTCCCATGCTTACATATAGAGATACAAAATTTGAGCCTCAGTCATCTTTATGGACCGCCAGCCCTGTATCATTCAGCTTTGATATGGAAACAGAAAAAAATAGGAAGGGAAAAGTTTGTAAAATCAAAATTCATTCTATATCTCACAAATGTTCATTTCTGTGCAGATTGTACCTTCTTATTTTCCTTTGACTTTGCTAAAAAATAACGTCTTATTGCAGATTATATTCTGCCACTGAGAACCTCATAAGCTCTTTTATAAAAAGGTACTTTAATTTAGCAATACACACAAACAAACAAACAAGCAGGGAGATTTGAGATTTGAGATCGGCCTGTAGTTCTTCATTTGTATCTTGTCAAGATTGTCCTTTTTTCATATAGGTTTAATTACAGCAGTTTTTAGTGGTTCTGGAAACACAAATGACATTAAAGAAAAGTTGAAGATCTGTAACAGGTCTGACTCTAAAGTCTTTGAGACCTTTTTGAAAAACAGGACATCTAAACAGCAGGAGGAGGAGTTCAGTTGACCTAAGATGTCCTCCAGGTCTTTGCTGTTAATCGGGTGAAACTGTTTGATGGTGTTTAAACAGTTTTTCGGTGGACACAGTACATATCCTGAATCTGCTGTTGATGTACCAATTGCTTGTTTAATCTTTTGGATTTTGTCTGTGAAGAATTTGGCAAAGTCATTGCAGGCCATGGTCAAATGAAGTTCAGCTGCCACTGACACAGGAGGGTTTGTTAGCCTGTCAACTGTAGAAAATAAGACCCGAGCATTATGGCTGTTTTTGGTGATGATGTCAGAGAAGTAGGACCTCCTTGCACTCCTCAGTTGTAAATTATAATTGTGAAGTTTCTCTTTATAGATGTCATAATGAACCCGAGTTTTTAGGACATCCTAATAATAATGAATTGCAGTAATCCAGCAGAAGTAATAAAGCTATGCGCGTGAGCAGTCGCGCACTGCTGACACGGTCTCCCCACACAGAAAATCTGCGCTGCGCACAAAAAAAATCAAGCCTGAATTGGAATAAAAGTAAATACATGTAGTTATTTTATTTCGCTGATTTTCAGTGCGCGGAGACTGTGTTAGCAGTGCACGATTGCTCAAGTGCTCAGAGGGAACAGTGACTGACACAATATCTGAAATGACACAAAAAGGCAAAAAAATAGAAAAAGTATAAAAAGTGGATAATAATCAGTACTTGACGATAGTACATTTACTGCACATAGCTTGAAGGACTGTGCTGAATCAACTCCGTTCACTGAGCAACACAAAGGCCTACCACACCCGGTGCACGGCATTGGTGCATGGGGGTTGTAGTGCAAGATGTAATAAAAGAATAGAGTCCAAATAGAAATGCACAATCACCAACTGCTGCACCTGTAAGAAAAAAACAAACATACAACAGCTGGAACACAAAAATCTGAAAATGCACAGATACATAAATCAACAATCTTCTCCTGCAGCAGTCAAACAGTCTCGTTATCACACCTGCATGAAGCACTGTGTAAATGACCGCATCTACCACGTGCACGCGGTACTTCTCCTGCATTGATTGTTTGTGTGTGATAACAGTCTGAACCACTGCAGTGGCTCGTGCACCGCTGAGTTCACGGTGTGACATATGTATGCAAAATGTTTACTGAAGTTAGTGAAACAGTGTTTGTAAGGACTATAAGGTCCATAATTACTGAGGCAGTTAGGCTGTTTTGCAATCTTGGCTCAATACACACACACACACACACACACACACACACACACACACACACTCCATTTTTATCTGTATCTAGCATTTCCGAGCAGCATGTCTTCATTATCTGTGTGTTGTGTCTGCAAACACTCTGGTTTCAGTGGTTTCAGATCCATTTCTCTCTCACGTTGGTACAAATTAGTAAACACTTTTTATATTTTCTTTCTTCTCTGGTTGAATGAGACGTTGACAGATCGTTTTTTTCTTTCTATCGCGTTTGTTTTTCTTTACTTGAAGAGATCAAATTATTGGTGGGGACATGTCCCCTCTGTCCATGCCAAATCTACGCCCTTGGCCTAGTACATGGTTTTGTTGTTGTAATGATGGTCATGTCATCCATGTAGGCCCTAATGGGAGGAAGACTAAGGCAGTTAGGCAGTTTGGCAATCTTGGCTCAATACACACACACACACACACACACACACACACACACACACCATTTTTATCTGTATCTAGCATCTCCGAGCAGCATGTCTTCATTATCTGTGTGTCTGCAAACACTCTGGTTTCAGTGGTTTCAGCTCCATTTCTCTCTCACGTTGGTACAAATTAGTAAACACTTTTTATATTTCACTGTTTTTACACAAGTAAGCAGCACATATTTATCAAGATCAATAAGCTGCTCGCAAACAAGAGTTGTAGTCAAAGGTAATGTAGTAATAATTAAACATTTTAGTATTATTTTTTGACTCCATGTTCTGAGTGTTACATTTTGCCAACTTGTCTATTGGCGATAAAAAGTTAAAGTTAGACTGAAAGTGGGTTTAAGTGTCCAGTGTTCTTCATGTCATGATGTTGCAGTGCACTCACATAGAGGCTGTGGATGCTCCAACAGCACAACTGTGGTTTGTCACTGATATGTGAGACTTGAGTTTGTGCAGCTGAAAGCAGATGAAGAGGTAATTAAAAAAAAATAAAACAAATTTATATTTTTATATGTATATATATTTGTGTGTGTGTGTATATATATAAATTTGTTTGTGTGCTGCAGCAGGCCCTGTTGATGAGGTCCGCATGGTTCCATCATTTAGATCCAGGCAGACTTTGAGGTCATAAGTCATGATGTGAGCTGTTAACTTTTGGATTAGTTTGTGTGTCATTGCACTGAACATCTCAAGAACTTCAATGTTCTTTTATTTATTTTCAGTGTTGGGGAGTAACGGAATACATGTACCGAAGTTACGTATTAAAATACAAAATATGAGTAACTGTATACAGTTACCATTTAAAATGGTGGTATTCAGAATACAGTTACTTTTTTGAAATAAAGGGATTACACGGCGGTCTTTTCCTGTTTCATATGTTCGGCTATGCCCTCTCTGTTTTTGGCAATTCCATACCGACAGAAACCCCCCAAAAAAACACGCATTAAGAGGCTCTAATGGCGGTGTCTCAATCGCGCGGCCCATGTCACCCTACTTGCAGCCCACATAATGACGTGGAGAAATTCTTTTTTTCAATTATTGTTCAAAAATTATTTAATATAAAAGCAACAGGCAGACTGTTCCAGGCATAGCCCTAAAGAATGTAGCCTCAGTTGTAAGTAAGCTATTAAGAGTCGACTGTACACTGTGTTTGTGTTTTCCTCCGAAACAATAAGTTCCGTTGGAGCAGCCTTTCAACGCCTCTCTCTGTCCCTCGCTAGCAAAGTTGACCCAGACAACAAAGTAAAGCTAGTTTTGGGCGACAAGCCCGACACGAACCCGATGTATTAGCCAGAGGTCCCTTTACTACGGTTCGGAGCCGCGGACCTGTTTTATATACCTGCGGAATAGTTTTCTATACGAGATCGCTGCTAAAAGTGCAGCTTTACCTAATGTCCACCTACTGTTACTCATTTTTTATTAAGATTTAAAAATCTAGTTGGTATTGGTATGGCAAGAACCTACAGTAATAGTAACAAATCAGACAGCAATAGTACATTCATGTAGTTGTAAATAGCGTGATAATATATTAAGGAATCCAAAGTATTCAGAATATGTTACTCGCATTGAGTAACGTAACGGACATGAACCACCAAGTCATCATCCAATTTCACCTGTGATCTTGTATTACCATTACTCTCTGAGCTTTGTGTTGGTTCTTCTGTCACCTGATAAATAGGACATACATGACAATAAGAATAAAATGTGTAGCTACTTCAGTGTTTCTGTCACTTTGTGCAGATCTTGACTCATCAGTAATGTTTGCAGGCTGAGTGCATTTTTAAAACAATTTGTGCAAACTGCACTACAAGGTGGAATATTTGCAAAATCATGACTACCTCATGATATTTTGTCTCAAAAATTAACCCTATGAATATGTCAGTACCATTAGGATGAAATTATTGTGTCACCAACATTTTAATGTTAGACATATAATTTTAACAGCTTCTATAAATTAATATCCTGGCTTGCTTGAGGCTGCCGTTTTCTCTGACAGATTCAATCAAAATTAGAAATGCTACTCTGAGACTGTTAGAACTAATAGTGCTGCATGTCTTGTGTTTTAGTGTTACTTTGTATCATAGTTCATACTCTGGTTCATTTGTAGTCTTAGTTATTCTGTTTTGAGTTTCTTATATTCCCTGTTTAGCGTCTTGATTATCAGATTCCCTCTTGTGTGTTTGGCCTCTGTGTCTCTCTGTGTGTCTGTGTTTATATATGTTGTGAGTTATTGTGTCTTGCTTCCCTCCTCATGTTTCATTCTCTTCCCCCCTGCCTGTTATGTTTCTCATGTCTCCTCTTGTTCCCTCGCTCCCTCTAATCTACCTTTCCTCCACTTCTCTGTCAAACTCATGTGTCAGTCTTGCGTTCCTTATGTGTCTTCTGTTCCCTTGTCATTGTACTTTGTGTTTGCCGCTGTCTCTCTAAGTATAGTGTCGCATTCTCCCTCATGGCTGTGCGTTTCCTCCGTGTGCCTCTTCGTATGTTTAGTTTATATATGTCCCAGTAAAGTTTTGCATTATTTGCCTTTCAGTGTTTTTGAGTTTCCCGTCTCCGTCTGCATTTTGGGTGCCTGCATTACAGCCGTCTATAACATTAATATCAAACCTCTTTAGTGCAAACAAGATACTTACTTCAGTGTATAAACTACACCTTGGACATCCATTCAAAAACACAATCATGACTGTTATAACTGTATGACTCTGATACAGGATATTGGACTGGATTATCAAAGTTAAAGAGGTAATTGCAGGCTAGCCAACAAGCTACCAGGCTAACAGCTGAGAAAGCTAACAGCTGACCGAGGAAACAGCTGACTGAACCTGCTACCAGTGGAACCAGATACAATGGGGCTGAAGAAGACTCCATCAGCTGAGGACATTAAAAGGTCTCTTTACTTCTTAATGGAGGAAATTTCCACTATCAGGTTGCAGCAGAAAAATATCCTTGAAATTGTGGAGGTAAAGCTCCTTCACATCCAAAATGCAGAAAAATTACTAGACTACCAGGATCACATCACATTGTGCAACTCTCATAGACAACATTTTTACAAATGACATTAAAAATAAGACTGTAAGTGGACTCCTGATTAAAGACATAAGTGACCATCTTCCAATTTTTACCATCTATGATAGGAATTACAAGATCAATAAAGTGGACAGTAAAAAACAGTACAGACAAGCAAGAACAGAAGAAAGAGTGAATGCATTGAAAAAAAGATTTAATGAAACAGAACTAGGGTGAAATATATCAGAAACAAGACGTTCATAGTGCGTATAATGAATTCCTTAGAATGTTTACATTATTGTATAATACCAACTGTCCAATAAAGCAATATAGTAGGAAACATAAATATATGGGCTGTCCATGGATAAGAAAAGGTCTGCAAAATGCATCTATAAAGAAAAATGTCTTAAGAAAGAGAACTGAAGATGCTGAAATCAGATACAAAAGATATAAAAATAAGTTAATTAATATACTTAAATATAGTAAAAAGGAATACTATAAGAAGCAATTAGATATAAATAGAAATAATATTAAAAGTTTATGGGAAATACTGAACAGTGTTATAAAACGTGGAGCTGGACAAGAGAACCATCCCAAGTATTTAATTTGTAATGACCGTGAAGAATATAATATGGATGTTGTGGCAATCTTTGGATTGTACTGATATTAACAATAATGATAATAATAAATTTTATTTATGAGCGCCTTTCAAGTCACCCAAGGACACTTTACAATAGGATCAAAACATAATAAAACAATGTCAAAATAAGAACAATAAAACAAAAAGCACAAGATTAAATTAACTAACAGTTTCACAGTGAATATGCAGATTTGAACAGATGGGTTTTGAGTTGGGATTTACACTGGAGGAGAGAACCAATGTTTCTTATATATGGGGGTAGAGAGCTCCACAGTCTGGGAGCAGAGCAGCTGAAAGCTCTGCTTCCCATGGTGGTGAGGCAGAAAGAAGGTACAGCAAGCTGGATAGAAGAAGAAGATCGAAGTGAACGGGCAGAACAGGTACTGCTTAACAGGTCAGAAAGGTAAGGAGGAGCGAGGTTACGAATGGCCTTGAAGGTGAGCAGAAGAAGTTTGAATATTATCCGGAATTTCACAGGGAGTCAGTGAAGTTCCTGAAGAACAGGGGTGATGTGCTGGTAGGAGGGGTTCTGGTGATAATGCGGGCAGAAGAGTTCGGAACCAGTTGAAGCTTATGGAGGGATTTTTGGGGGAGACCATGCAAAAGAGAATTGCAGTAGTCAATACGGGAGGTAACAAGACTGTGGGCAAGAATGGACGTAGACTGGGTGGAAAGAGAAGAACGTAATCTGTTAATGTTACATAGATGCAAATAGGCAGAACGGGTGAGATTATTGATGTGAGATTTATAGGATAGTGAACTGTCTACGATGACACCAAGGCTCTTAACCTGAGGAGAAGGGAAAACTGTGGAGTTATCGATAGTGAGAGAGAAATGGTTCACCTTCAAAAGGTTGGATTTGGTACCAATAAGAAGAATTTCACTTTTATCCTCGTTGAGCTTGAAAAAATTAGAGATAAACCAGGATTTTAACTCGGATAGACATTCTGAAAGGGAGGAAGGTGGGACGGAGGAATCAGGTCTGCAAGAGAGATATAACTGGGTGTTATCAGCAAAACAGTGAAACTGAAGATCAAATTTGCGGGAAATGGTACCTAGAGGGAGGATGTATATTATGAAGAGAAGAGGGCCAAAAACTGAGCCTTGGGGTACACCAGAGGTGACGGGGAAGAGACGAGAGTGGAATGATCTTAGTTGAATAAACTGGGAGCGGTCAAGGAGATATGATTGAAACCAGGCGAGGGGTGTGTCAGAGATGCCGAGAGAGGAAAGTCTGCTTAGAAGTACAGAGTGAGAGATGGTGTCGAAGGCTGAGCTCAGATCCAAAAGGATGAGAATGTTGAGAACACCAGAGTCAGCTCTGACTAAAAGATCATTAGTGACTTTAAGTAAAGCAGTTTCTGTACTGTGACATGAGCGAAAACCAGATCGAAATCTCTCGTAAATATTATTATTAACCAGGTGTAAATGAAGTTGAGCTGCAACCACTTTTCAAGTATTTTAGAGATGAAAGGTAGATTGGAAATCGGACGGAGGTTGTTAAAGTTGTTAGGATCTAAAGAAGGTTTTTTCAGTATAGGAATGACTAGAGCAGAATAAGAAGAGAACAATACCGGTGGTGAGAGAAGAGTGAATGATAGCACAGATGAGTGGGAGTAAGGAACAGAGGCAGGATTTCACAAGCCCTGTAGGCATGGGGTCAAGATGACATGTGGCAGGCTTTGATTTACATATGAACTCGGAAATATCGGATAAATTGGGAAGATGAAAAGTGGAAAACGGCTCAAAAAGGAGAAAAGGTTCTGGAGAGGGCGTAGACACAACATTTGATCTGAGTTGCTGGTGGATGTTATTCATTTTTGTAGTCCAGAACAGCATCAAGGAGTTGCAGGTTTCAGAGGAATAGAAGTGTGGTGGTAAAGCGTTGGGGGGTTGAATTAGTTTGTTGGGAACTGAAAACAGAGTCCTTGCATTACCCTAATAAGACCTGATAATACCAGAGTAGAAACTTTGTTTGGCCTTGCTGATGGAGTCTTTTAAGTACATGGTATTTATAGATTTCTGCGTCAACAGTTAAAGCAGATTTCTTATATTTACGCTCTAGCTGCCGAGCTTTGGCCTTCAAAACTCGGAGGTCAGAGGTAAACTAGGCAGCAGAGCAAGCAAAGGAAACAGAGTGGGTTTTTACAGGAGCCAGAGAATCAAGGACAATGCGTAGACAATTATTATAATATAACAACAAATCATCAGGAGTAGATTAGAAGTCCGGAATCTGAACATTGTCCAAACTGGTAACGAGAATGTCCATATCAATGTTCTTGATGTTGCGGAACGAGATGAGACGGGTTGGCTTGGTAGTAGCGCAACAGAGAGTGAGGTTAAATGAAAGGAGGAAGTGGTCAGTTATGGGGATTTCAGCAGCAGAAAGATTCGAGGGAGTAAGACCAGAACAGCAGACCAAGTCCAGGGTGTGTCCTTTAGAGTGAGTGGCAAAGTCAGTAAATTGTTTAAATTCAGAGCCTTCGAGACAAGAGGAAAGGTCTCTGGTGAGCAGACGGTCATTATTATCCATATGAATGTTGAAATTTCCCACCAAGATCACATTTGGGGAGAGAGATAAAAGATGGGTTAGTAGATTAGCAAAGTCACTGAGGAAGACAGGGTTAGGTTTGGGGGGGGGGGCAGTATACAGTAGCTATGATGGTGGGAATGGGTCCAGTCAGCTCACATGCAAGGCACTCAAGGGAACTAAAGGTATCAACATTAACTGGCAGGACTTTCAAGTGCTGGCGAAAGAAGATCGTGAGACCACCCCCACGACCTATGCAGCGAGGTTTAGAAAGGTAAACAAACCCCAGAGGAGTAGATTCATTTAGCTGAGAAAAGTGATCAGGTTGTTGCCAGGCTTCAGTTTAGCAGAAAAAGTCAAATTTACGGTCAGATAGGAGCTCTTGGATGAGAGGCCCCTTTATTTGTCAGTGAGCGAATGTTTAGAAGATCGAAACTGAGTGGAGTATTTTCTTTTTTGCTAATCGCGGTCGGCGCCCTGGGCAGGTGGGCTAGAGATCGGTGGTTGACAACCCGATCAGGGTTCCTGCGAGGGCGGCAAGTAACAGACCAAAACGATTTAGTTCCATTGGAGTTATGGAAAATCCTGCAGGACCCGCGATAGATGTATCTCCGGCGAGGCTGGAAAGTGATGTCTGGGTGGTAGTGGAGCTCCGCTGGCGACGGGAGCGACAGCTGCCCACGAAGGTGCAGGAGCTCAGCGGCTGTATAGCGGAGCAGTCCAGCCATAGGATGGTAGACGAGCGTCAGGAGAATCCAAAATAGTGCCGACCAGCTCAGGAACATCTTGGGCCACATCTTCGATTATGTGGAGGAAAAGGAGACGAGCCAGCCGGAGCGACGAACAGGTAGGCTAGTGCAGCTCACTGAGAAGAAGACGTAAGAGCACATTCAGCTGAAACAGCAGATGTTGAGGACAAGCGTTGCAAATCAATCCCTGGCAGAGATCGATCTGGTCCTGAGTGTGAATGTCCCTGTTCATTCAAATCTGAATCCAAATAATCTAAATAATCAAAAATGTACCAGTGAGTAGCTCAGCCAGGCGCACCAGCATTCACTCAAGCCGGAACCCAATTGATATTGATATGATATGAAGGGAAAATGTTGAAATTAAGTGAATGTCGCTATTTAGAAAATTTCCTGATGTGATATTATAGTATATATTATATCAGAAATCTGTTGACTATTTTTATTACAGATTATATCAGTAAGGAAGCTGACTAAATATTGACGGATAATTTATGGCAAAGGGGTGGGATTAAATAAGTGTGTACTTCTTCTCTCTCCCTTTCGACATGTAAATGAATCAGAACAGAAGCAATATTGAAATGTATTAACTTTATTTTGTATAGTATTTTTTTCTCTAATTTTCTTTGCTAAATGTACCTGTATATTGTTTACATGATTGAAATAAATTAACAAACAGACCCAAATACAGGAGAAGGACGGCTGAGAGTGAAAAAAAAAACACAAAAATAAATACTGCCAGATTTTCAACTTCGGTCTACAAGAAAATAAGAAGATCATGGGATTAGCCTCGATTGCACTTTGGACCTATTGACGGGATGCGCTCCGTCCCTTGATGCATGTACACTTTCAATTTCTGGTTGGGCTGCTTGGGTGCAAAGTAAGTTTCATCATCAGATGATGAGCGTTATGTAAACGTCTGTATGGAAACTGGATGCCTGGACTTCTCTGCTTACTTAGACCAAACCAAACCCTGAATTATGTTTCAAAATATGTGATGTTTTATGAAGGATCACATAGGAAACAACATTTTTTTTAGTTGTTTTTGAAACTAAAAAACGATTCAAAAAGTTTAAAATAGTTTAGAAAGGATTTTCATAAATATTCATGGCTGTGTGGTAAAGCTGACTTTATCTCACTTGTAATGGTTCAGATTGGACACTGTGACTGGCCGGTTCTGTGCTCCAGACCACATGTTTGATACCCCTGGACCCATGCAACGAAGTGTAAAAAAAACGTGTCCACACTTTGGCCTGTGAAGAGTGAAAGCAGATATACGGCGTGATATCGAGCCAAATGCTTCAAAGTGTTCCTTGATGATGTGATAAAGAAGTGACGTTCCTCCTCCAACCACAAACAGGAAGCTCATGAAGCGAGCAGTGTCAGTGCTTGTACGACACTCACCAGGAGACCTCTGAGCAGGATGGCTGCAGTCGCACAGCTCTGCTTCTCCCTGCTGTTCACTCTCATCAGCAACATTCATGCAGAAGAATTTATTGCCATAAGTGAAGAAGGAGGCTCTTTACAGTTCAAGCTCCCAGATCGAAACAGCTCCTGCATCACCTCCAGACGTGTTGGTGAAGATACTCTGGTCCTGTGGAACATCTCTGACCCCTGGAACAGAACCTTCACAGTACATGAAGACCTGACAGGACGACTCTCATTTCCTGAGACATTTCATGGTTCTCCTTCATTTACTCTCAACAACCTGACCCACTCAGACTCTGGACTGTACCGAGATGTGTGCTGGACTCAGGGCAGCGTGACATATGAGAGAAACATCAGCCTGACTGTGTGCAAGACAGTAAGGGGGGAAGAATATATCGCAAATCTTGAAGACACTGTAGACGTACAATGTAAAGGAGCAGGTGAGAATCTGACGGTGCGTTGGATCAGACATTACGGGGAGTGGAATCAATTATATAAAGACAGAATTTTGAACGTGAATAAAGTCCAAGAAAGTTTCCTGCAGGTGACAAACGCATCACTTCTTCATGTCAACACACGACCAACGTCTTACATCTGCCTGGTGATGAACCAACAGCAGTGTGTGAGCACTCACTCTGTACGTTTGACCAAACAAACAAAGCTACGTTATGCTTCAGAGGGAGACACAGCTGTGCTGGAGTGTCCCTTCATGGACCCCATTCATGACCAGCCCCCGGTTTGGATGAAGGAAGTACGTTACGATACTGATCAAGAAATTGGTCGAAACTTCTCGCTGGTACTTCCATCACTAATGTTAAATGATTCAGGTATCTACAGCTGTGTAGGTGAAAAAGTAATGCACGCGTACTGGCTTTTCGTGTGCCCTAAATTTGGTCCACCTGCAGTAAAGGTTTTCTCAGAGGGAGATGAAGTCACTATGAGATGCTCTGATGATTTGGAAAAAAGTACTTGGGGCTTTTGGCTCATGAAGTCGATCCAAACAGAAGGCAAAATTGTGTACAGTGCTGAGTTCTGCAGTGACAAAAGAATCACTTGTTCCCGTGACAGCCTGATAATCTCTAATGTCTCACTGGAAGATGCAGGAGAGTATGTGTGTGCAGGTTATAAGTCACGGTATGAGTGTGTGTCAAGAGAAACATTTGTTCTGATCCACAGAGAGCCTTTTGGGGTTTACTCGACCTTCTACAGAGTCAGGTGGATACTGCTCAGCGGTCTGCAGGTGATGCTTTGTGTTGTTGTGGTCTGTGTGATACAGAAAACCAGGAGAGGAGAGCAGCTTTCAGCTCAGACACACACTTAATATGCTGATGATGATGATAATAATAATACATAGAAGTGATTAAATCAAAACAAAAACAAAGAAAAATATTATTGTAGATATGAATCTGTGACCTGACTGGACGGTTCAGTCTCTTATGTGATTATATATTTTAAACATTTTGCCTTTTTCTATCTTTTGACTTAATTCTTCTATATTTCTGCTCATATTTTATTTCAGTCATAGTGATTTTGTGCTTTTTTGTTTTATGTAATTTGATGTTTATCCATATCTCATTCATGTATCTCTCAGAGTATCATTTTGAATATTCTTCTGTTTCTATCAGTGATCAGTTCGATCTATAAGAAATGTTAGAAACCAGTTGTAAATGTATTCGTTCTTCACTCTGATGTGAATCATTATCATCTCTCTTGGAAAATGTATTTTGTTATTGTGTTTAAGAGCAGATTCATTACAGCACCATGTTTATCTGCACTATATTGTTTTCATTGTTGTGAATAAACATGATTGTCTGATACAGCAAACACTTCATAATATGGACTTTACTGCTTTGATTGTGTTTTTATATTCTCCATTTTTGTTAGGAATCATTTCTGAAATAAAAATATCTAAATCTAATCTAACAGGCTGAATGTTGATGCTCTTCTGTCAATGACTCCGTGATGATTTTTAATTTTAATAAACACACAATCCTCATATTTCAGTGCAGGATGTAGAGCAGAGTATATCAGTCAACTGGATCAGAGCTCATCAGCATTTTGACCTTAATATGCAGCCAACACACTTTAACACATGTCTGATGTTGAGTGAAACACATCAGGGAAAAATGGAAGACGAGAGAAGCTGCACATGGTTATCATCATTTATTTATTTATTTATTTGCCTGTCCCATTTGGATCTTTAGCCATCAGAATTGTTGTTTGAAGGCCAAGAAAGATGCCATGTTGGTCCATTTGATTGACCTTTATTATAATTGTGTATTTATTTTATTTTATTATCAGTTGTTACAGACGGGACAGACATGACTGGGGGAAAGGACAGGGAGAAGGAAAGAATGAAAGAAAGAGGGAGAGAAAGAAAAACAGAGGGGAGAAGAGATGATGAGAAAGGGGGGAAGGAACAAAAAGAAAAACAAACAAAACACCTGGATCACCTGTATGGAGAAAAAAAACAGAAGAGAAATCAAACAAAGAGCAACATAATAAATACATGTTATCATCATTTATTATTATTTTTTAGTATTCGGTTTTTGGTGGTAGAGTTAAAAAAGTTTTTTTTAAATATTTTATTTTAATTAATTAAAATTTTAAAAGTCACAATTTTAACAGCATGATGACAACAAAAACAATAACTGCTATTACGACTATTAGAAGTAATATTATTACTATTATTGCGTAGCACGTAGTATTCAATAATGTAATTTTATTTACTGAACATTAAAACTAAAATTTACTATTTTACAAATAAATATTAATATGATGAAAAACGTTACGTGACAATGTGTGGTCCCGCTGCTCTGCACAGCCTTCAAACAGATTCCTTTTATTTACAGCAGCGGTCCCCAACCCCCGGGCCACGGACCGGCACCGGTCGTTTGGTACCAGGCCGCGAGAGTTGAGGTTTGGGTGTGAAACTGATGCTCTTCAGGGGTTTTAGCGTTATTTTTTAAAATCTTTTTAATCATTAACTCTGTTTCCCTGGGTCTTTTCCCATGTGTTTTGAATAACTCTTCTTGTTTTGGCAGCGGTACTGGTTTTATTTTGTTGTATTTATCCTCGACACCTTAAAGGTCGGTCCTTGAGAATATTGTCGGTCATAAACTGGTCCGTGGCACAAAAAAGGTTGGGGACGCTGGTTTACAGGACTGACGGGACTCCAGGAAACACAAACAACGTCAGTGTTTAAGTGGAGACTCATCAACAGACCCGGGCTATCTTTCCATCATCTGGATTCAAGTTGGATTGGACTAATATGATGAAAGCAAGCCCAAGCCTGAAATCGACTCCTGATCTTTGATCCGTCCTCACCTGGTCGTGAACGTGATGGTCAGCCAGGTATCCAGTTTACCTTTGAGTGTCAGATTTAGGCAGATTTGATTGCTTCCGTTTCATAGTGACAGATTTAAGTGAACTCCTCTGTCTCCATTCCCAGACTTCTACTTTTGAATAAACTTTCCTTTAACTTGCTCCGAGTGCTCTTTTGTCTGCATGGTGTAACTGCAGCCTGGCATGCTGAATAACCAGTGAGTGGACCTTCCAGAAATATGTGATTTTGGCTGTTGAAGTAGGTCAGTCACCTTTGAAGGGCTGAATAATTATGGAGTCATCAGTTGACGTTCGTTTGTGGAAGTCTGTTTTCACTCTGATAATAAAGAGGATTTATTTATTTCATTGAGCAATAATAAAAAGACTGTTATTATATTTTTAACATTATATGATTATATTCACAGTGATGCTTTGAGGAAGACTGCACTGTTTGTCCCAGAATAATCAAGCTGCCATGAAATACATTCACTAATTTACTATTTGGAACTAACACACTATTAGTACATCTCAGAGACACCTTCTTTCTCACATGAAGAGTAACAGATTACATCTCTCACTGTGTCCGACCAAACAACTGCTGTGGAAAGTCAGTTATTAGCTGATTTTTAACTACACCCGTAAATGAACGTTTGACTGAATGCTGATAAGTGAATACTGAGAAGTTAGGAGGAAATGTTTTCAAATTTTCCTGCAGAGAA
This sequence comes from Copadichromis virginalis, assembly GCF_057382275.1. Classification (NCBI taxonomy): domain Eukaryota; kingdom Metazoa; phylum Chordata; class Actinopteri; order Cichliformes; family Cichlidae; genus Copadichromis; species Copadichromis virginalis. The sequence goes on along the minus strand of NC_140631.1, from coordinate 38,923,188 downwards.
TCTGATTAAAATGTTTTTTGTGAGCAAGAATCAGTTTGATCAGTGACCTTTTTTCAGCCAGAAACCTTTAAGGTCACACATCCGCTGTAATATTATAATTTGCTGTTCTTTTTTTAATACACCTTTGTAGAGAAGAAAAACATCTGGATGTCCTGATGCAAGATGCTTTTCTTTCCAAGTTCTTTACAGTGGCTTGCAAAAGTGTTCGGCCCCCTTAAACTCTTCCACATTTTGTCACATTACAGCCGCAAACATGAATCAATTTTATTGGAATTCCACGTGAAAGACCAACACAAAGTGGTAAACATGTGAGAAGTGGAACAAAAATCATACGATTCCAAACATTTTTTACAAATAAATAACTGTAAAGTGCGGTGTAAGTAATATTAGATTAGTATATTATTAGATAATTAATAATTAATATTACTAATAATTATTATTAATAATATTAGAGTAAGTAATATTATAGAGTAATAACCTGCAGTTCAAAAAAGCTCCCCTCCGACAGCCAAACCCATCTGTTCTCTGATTGGATTGTTACATTTGTGATTGACATGACATTGACCAATCAGATGAAAGGAAGAAAAATAGGGTCAAAATTCGTACTTGTAACTTGCAGAGATTCACACGGGGTTTTTTTTGGCTAAGTCCACATACAAATCTTTTTTACACACACACAAATTCTTTTTACACATACAAAAGTAGAAGTACAAAACATTTATAACCACATTCTGAGCCCACAAAGCTGTACGTGAGCTCCACTGCAGTGGCTCGTGCACCGCTGCGTTCACGGCGTTTGCTGTAAATTACACAGCAGTGACATATGTATGTAAAATGTTTACTGAAGTTAGTGAAACAGTGTTTGTAAGGACTATAAGGTCCATAATTACTGAGGCAGTTGGGCTCAGTACACACACACACACACACACACACACACCATTTTTATCTGTATCTAACATTTCCGAGCAGCATGTCTTCATTATCTGTGTGTCTGCACTCTGCAAACACTCTGATTTCTGTGGTTTCAGATCCATTTCTCTCTCAAGGGAAATAAAGGGATTACACGGCCGTCTTTTCCTGTTTCATATGTTAGGCTATGGCTGTATCCTAATTCAGGGTCTGCAGCCTTAAAGGCCGCATTTTAAGGCCGATTACGTCACAGCGACGCGACGAAGGCTGTCCCACTTCGAAGGCTGCTCGAAATCCGGCCCTCAAATGCGTCCTTCATTTTCCTGAATTTTAAGGATGTGGCGGTGTAGACTTCGTGGCCCAATATATCCCAGAATGCATAGCGCGGCAGTGGGTGTGGATAATTTTGGCGGAAAAAAACGGGGGATGAGGGGCGCCCGAAGAGTAAACTTTAAGGCTTTGTGAACTAGGGGGGTTAAGAAAGATATAGATTCACTAAAAATGTCGCTTTTAGTTATTATAATGTTAAATTATTATATTTTAATTTATTTACGTTATTTTACTTTATTCAGAATTAACCTGGCGGTTAACTTTCTTTTCTAGATTTTGGGGGGTTAAAATTAAGCATAGCAGTGATTAAACAGCTCATGTACTCTTTATTAAGCAGCACCTTAATAAAAGAAAGTGCTGATATTGAAAGAACAGAACTACAAAACAAAGTGGTCATGTCTCCATGTTACACTCTCTCTCTTTTTTTTTTTCCTTCTTTTTTCTTCTTTTTCTTTTTTTCTTTTATGGCTTATTAATGCAACTTGCACTTACTATCTTAAACAGTGTTTTTACTTTTACTGTTTTTAACTAATTTCATTTTTACTTTTCTGTTTTTGCTACTGTTATAAATACATACATTCCTCCACTATCACATAGTATGAGGAGGCCATTACCAGGCGACTGTGGCACTTTTTTTTAAACTCTGTTGTTTATTTGTTGTTTATTGTAGAGTGTACTATTTTTTTTACTGCCTATCATGCTTCTGTAACATAAAATTCACTTGTAGGATTAATAAAGGGCTTATCTATCTAGTTAAATACTTGACAACTAGTTTCTTAATATAAAAATTATGTTGGACTTGGACATTTTTTGGGTATATATATATATATATATATATATATATATATATATATATATATATATATATATATATATATGTATATATACTCAAAAAACAAAAAAACTGAGAGAGAGTGAAATGTCAGACTGCAGGCCTCAGCATTTTAAATGCTTAACTGTACAGTTACAAAAAGGACTTTAAAAGTATTGAAAAAAAACTCAAAACAAATGTCAAGATAAAGAAAACACAAGATATCTGGAACAAAACCAGCACATAAGCACAAAAACCCTATACTAACCATCAAGCACAGTGGTAGATGCGCGATGATTTGGCTGTGTTTTGCAGCCCCGGGACCTTGCAGCCATTGAATTAACAAACTCATCTTTATACTGAAGGATTATGAACTGAAATTGAGGCCATCTGTCTATAAGCTAAAAGTACAATGATCCCACACCACACACCAAAAAGTCTACATTAGACCGAATCAAAGGCTTTCAGTGATCCAGTCAAAGTGCTAATCCTAACCCAACCCACCTGCAATGCCATGGTAAAAGCTTAAGAGAGCTATGCATAAATGAATGACCACGAGTCTCAGTGAACTGCAGCAGCATTGTAAAAAATGGATGTTGTTATATGCAAGGATAGATGGAACTGTTGTTTGTCTGTCTCTTGTTTTCCTGGTGTAGGGCCTCCACCTATTGGCCCATTCAAACTTGATTGGTACATGCCTATATGCCTACTGATCTGGACACAGGTGTGAACAGATGTAAAAAACTGATAAAGTTATAGAAACAACAGTTACTTTAACGTATTGCTGATCATTGTAGTTTTGCAAAATGTTGAATGGGTCTACGTGGGTTTTCACACATAGCTTTACTTTTTTTGTAAAATAAATAATGACACTGTGTAAAATTTCATTGTTGTTGTTCAACAGAGGGTGTATGTACCTACGTTTAAGACCTGCTAAGGACTGGATCATTTCTAATTATGTGCTGATGCATAAAAACTTATGTTGATTCCATCCATTTCCCGACAGTGATAAGGCATAATTGTGAGTCCAATGATCTTGGCAAACAAGTATTCCTCAGATTTAGTTGGGATTTCTCTTCCAGTGTTTTGGTTCTAGACTAATTTACACAGAGCTGCCATAATTAAAGGTTGAGATAAGATCTGTTTTGCCCAAAGGTATGGAAAGGATTTAATAATGAGATGTGGTTTGAATGTGTGTGTGAGAACAATAGCAAGCACAAATCTGAATCAACCCTAACAAAATCAGTGATGGAAGAAGATATTTAAGAGCAAATAATCAGGAAAAAAGAACAGGAAACAGATTTATACAGCAACATGTTCTCTGTGGTGCTGATGAAGGTGAGTTCTAATACTCAGAAATCTTGTTTTGTGTTGTTGTCATAAAATCTCGCCATTAGGAATAGATGACTCACAGTTGACACACCATAGCAACACAGAGAGTTATTACACACATGGTGATCAAACTTTAACAACAGCATTTTTGTAGTCATCATGTGGTTAATGTTTTTCTTTCTTTCTTTCTTTTTCTTTCTTTCTTTCTTGCTTGCTTGCTTGCTTGCTTGATGTCTATGGAAAAGCTCAGTCACTCTAGTGAAGTATAGAACTGTGTAAAAGCTTTGAATCATCCCTCATTTCAAAATTTTGCTGTGAAAACGTTGATGTCCAGGCTCTGGGGAGGCCAATCCATGACTGATAGTGTTCCACTGCATTTTTCTATCTGTCTATATTTTTACTGCATTGGGATTTTGTTTGGGATCATTATCATGCTGAAGAATGAAGCTGTTGGTAATCAGCTGCTCTCCAGATGGTCTTGCACGGTGGCTCAAAATTTGATTGTTCTTTTCTGTGCTCATCATTTTAGCAGTTTTGGCAAAATCTCCAACATCTCATCAATGCAGCCGAAACCATGACAGAGTCTCCACTGTGTTTTACAGGTGGTTTTAGACACTCACTGTTGTACCTCTCTCCTGACATCCTCTGTGCATAGTAATAATTAATGCAATTTTTCAAATTTGCATCATCACTCCATCAAACCTCTTCAGACCAGTTCTTGTGTAATTTGGCCTTTCTCCCGGCCTTTCTCCCTGTTTTCCTTCCTTAAGAATAAGTTCTTGACAGCTACCCTTCCACAGAGACCATTTCTGATGGGGCTTCAACTGAAGGACCAGATGTGTCTTTCAGATCCTTTATTGGTCTCTGCTGAAATTGTTTTCTATTTCTTGAGGACATGCCTTTCAAATACTGTTCATCCACTTTAAATAGATTCTTTAGGCCTGCCATTTCTACTTTTGTCTTCCATTTGCCCAGTTTCATCAGTTTTGTAAGACTACACTTCACACCATACCAAGTTATATATCAAGTTTTTGGCTATTGTCTCTTTTGGAATCACTTTGTTGGTGCAAAAATGCTATATTATGATGGTCAAACTGTGTTATCTTTGGTAAAATGGGTTCTTGGCTAAGTTGTGTGTCATGTATATGATTCCTAGGTCAGTGTTAAATGACTTCACAAACAAACAAAAAGTTACTCCCCTGAAAATGGTCAGATATAAGGACTGGGCTAAAAATAAGCAGCCACTGTCCAAAGAAAACCTTTTTTTTTTTTTTTGCCTGTCCCGTTTGGCTCTTTTGCCATCAGAATTGTTGTCTAAAGGCAAAGAAAGATGCCCAACGGATTTACTTTTCCAAACTGACCATCCCAGCCTTGCCGTAATGGTCCATTTGATTCACCTTTTATTGTTTATTTTATTTTCACTTAATGAATACGGGACAGACTTGACTGGAGGAAAGAAGGGGAGAAAGAAAGAGGGAAAGAAACAGCTGAGAAGAGGGACAGGGGAGAAGGGCAAAAGACAAAAACCAACAGAACGGGCAGAGAAAAAAAAATGCATATATCAATCACCTGGATCACCTGCTGAGAAAGAAAAAAGAAAGCAAGCAGAAGAGAACAAGAGTAATAGAATAAACAACATCACAATGATATATGGGAATATGACAGTAAATACTAAATGTTAAACATTATTGTGCAGCACATAAGATCAACAGAACACAGTGTGCTTTGAGGTAGGAGCCAAAAAGGGTGTAGTTTGTGGGTGTGATCGCCCGTGTGTACACCTGTGAGCACGGACGCGCTTGTTTTTTGTTTTTTTAAAAGGTTCCTTCATGTAATAATCTGCTAGAGGGTGTGGGGGGGCCACAGCCCCGTCCTCCAGGGCATGAAGCAGGTGTGGAGGAGATCAAAACTCCAGACATCCAGAGGCCCCCAGAACACAAGAGACCAAGGAAGACCAACAGAGGGGCAGCTGCGCCACTGTCCCGGAAAGAGCTGAGGAGAGTCCCAGATGAGGGCTCACTCAGCAGCCGCGGAGCAGAAGCCAGGGGGAGTTGCAGTGACGCGCCCGTGAGCTCCGCCGGCAGCCAGCTGCGCCTGAGTGACCGAGCCCCAGGCCGAGAGGCCGGGGGCACCCCACCTCCGAAGTGGCCCGAGCGAGCCCCAGGCTCCAGGCCCCGATAAGCGGCCGCCAAGGAGTGAGCCGGTGTGTACCCGGACGCCCATCCCCGGACACAAAGAACCACCAACGCACCGATGTCTGAGGGGGTCCGCCACTGGCAGGGGAAGTGGTGGTAGGGGGAGATAGGCCTCCAAACCTTGGAGGGCCTGAGATGTCCCCAGAAAGGTGGCGCCTGACACCCAACCTGACATATAGACACAGACATACAGGCACACACAGACACAAACATCCATTCCCACCCTCATGCTCTCATATGCACTTACTCCACACTCAACCAACGTGGAGACAGACATAAAGAGACGCTGTACACACGATCACACTCCCCAAGCGTACTCTACAAACCGGGTCTAGGTGCCCCCGCCCCTGGAGGGGGGAACTGCACCCAGACCCAGGTGGTGTTTCCCTTTTCCCTGCGGTGGGGGGAGGCAGACCGCCCCGACTCCGCAGCAGCAGGAAGGCTCCACACTCCAGACCACAGTCGGACGGCCAACTCCTCCTCCTAGTCCTAGCCCCCCTGCTCCAGCAGGTCGCAGAGAACGGGGGTGAGAGAAGACTCCGAACCTCCCTCCACCCGCTCATTGTAATGTTGATGCATGTGTGTTCTAAGGTGCATTTAAAACCCAGGAGGGCATGGAGCTACCTGCCAGAGAGCAGCAGGTAAGCGCATGGTCCCTCCTGCTAGCCCTCAATGTCTACGTGTATTTAAAATGTTACACTCTCACATAGCATTAAAACATATTTTCAAACACATTTATTTAAAGTTGAAAAATATACACAGGAATGTGTAACAAGATTTGGTAGAACAACGTAACAGTGCTTCTGAGCGAACTTGCATAACTTTGATGATTTCATTGCAATGAACCTACTCCTCACCTTCCTCATCTCCCTCCCCATCAACAGAGTCAACTCCAACCTCTTCATAATCCTTCTCTAGAGCTGCCATGTCCTCTCTAGCCTCAGAAAACTCACCCTCCTCCATTCCCTCACCCACATACCAGTGAACAAATGCACGCTTGCCGTACATCAAGCCCAGGCCTCAGCGATGGCGGTGGTGTTGCTCAGCATACACACAGCCCTCTGGACCTTGGCCAGGTCTCCACCAGGAAATGTGGATTTGAAGGGACATTAGTGGAAGTTCAGTGTAAAATGCTGGTAGAAAGAATAGCTGTAAGTGTAGCAGGTAAAACAGGTAAAGCGAAGCAGAGGAAGGAATTGCAGTTAGCAGTTGCTAAGTTGTGGCTGGAGCAGGCTCAGAAGAGGAGAGAAGAGCAGAATGTTAGCAGAAAGTAGAGCCAGAGAAGAGCGTGAGAGAGCAGAGGCAGAGGTGGAGGAGAGACTATAGGCTGAGTCAGCATTGAGTCCAAGGCAGACTAGGCAGGGTAGGAAACAGAAAGTAAAGTTAGTGAACACAAACGTTACAACTACATATCCATCCCTGACACAACACAAAAAAAAAACATATGGTTTTTCTGTAACAGAGTGTGAAGGGCTCTGCTGGGCACACTGGGCTGTCCGCTGGTTAGCAATGTTAATCCAGGTTTTCTCATGCACCTTCACAAGGAAAGGGAGGCGTTGGCAGCATCTGACCAATCAAAAAAAGGGAAATTCACAGATAATATGACTTGTCTTGATGCCTAATAGTGATGGGATTTCCGGCTCTTTTTAGAGATCCGGCTCTTTCGGTTCGGCTCACTAAAAAGAGCCGGCTCTTTCGGCTCCGAACCGGCTCTTCAGGTTGTTTTGTTGCTTTAATTAATTTATTATTAACAATAATATAAAATTATGCACAAAAGGAATTACTAACGTAAAAACAAGTGGTTTTATTTATATATGTTTATATATAAATATATGCGGTGGCCCCTAGAGACAAAACACGTACAAACTCCAAAACACATTTCTAGCATGAACTGAACTTCCAAAGCAGAGCTACTAGATCACTTAAATTACACAATTGAAAGCATGTGTGTATTGTTTGTGTATTTATACACAGGCACTCATATATATATTCAAATAATTTAAAAAAAAGTTCATTTACCTGTTATTACCACACACCAAATCCGGTCGTTGGTACTTGCTGGCTTGTGTAGCCACAAGATAACAAAGGCTCAACACTGCGCCCAGCATCCTGGAGCACTTCTGTTGTCTTTTGTACGTGTTTTGAGTTTTTATGTGCTTCTGAGTTTTTATATGCTTCTGAGTTTTTACGTGCTTCGGAGTTTGTACGTGTTTTTACGTGTTTTTGGAGTTTTTACGTGTTTTGGAGTTTGTACGTGTTTTTACGTGTTTTGGAGTTTGTACATGCTTCAGAGTTCGTACGTGATTTGAAGTTTGTATGTGCTTTGTCTCTAGGGGCCACCGTAAATATACTTTTATTTATTCACTCCACATAAAATGTAATAAATAAATCATATAATACAAAAATCAACTATTCACATTTCAAGTTTTAACTATTTAAATTTTCAGCTTTTTCCTTTCACAAATTTAAAGTGAAAAGAACACAAAACACTGCAAACCACAACACAATTAAATATAAATTATAATATGAAAACTAAAAGAACATGCATATTCACCTGCATGAATAAACTTTCTCAATCCTTTATCATCTGCAACCGAAAATAGTTGTGGATGATTACTATACCTTTCTAATGTTGTTGTCCCTGCCTCTCTTTCTCTCTCTCTGGCTCTGTTCCTGTGCTACTGAGTGTAACTACCGCCCCTCCCCCCTCTGCCCAGCGTAAAGCACAAGGCTCGCGTGCAGAGTGAAGCGGAAAAAAAGTGCGAGAGAGAGGCTGAGAGAAAGAAAAAAAAAAAAAAAAACCCACGTGACGGCTCGCGATAAGGAGCCGGCTCGCGTCGTTCACGTCAAAGAGCCGGCTCTAAGAGCCATTTCGTTCGCGAACGACCCATCACTAATGCCTAAAATGTTTTTATGCTTGATTCAATTTAGCTGTTAAGTGTCTTTTACTCTGCTGGTGCCGGTTAGGTTCCAGATTAGAGATCAGCAGGTATGAAATCACGACGTACTGACCAATCAATCCTCCAGAAAATAGTGTCACTATTCCTGGAAGATCCCTTTGACTTCTGTTGGGGGAGGAGAGGGTCTAAAGTTTCATTTTTGTCTAATGTCTTTGTGTTTCACTAATGAGCATCAGTAAGAAAAAAACGTGTTCTTAGATGCAACTTTTCTCCTTTGATGTTTTTTTGTTGTCAGCAAACAACCACACGATCTGCGTTACAGTTTTTTACAGACGCTAGGGCACATTTCTCAATACTTAGGTCACTTGTGCAAAACTCTTCACACAATTCTCCTAACTGACCCTCAGCTTGGCAAAGCAGTTCATTTCACATTCAAAATGCACTACAACTACCAAAACACTTCATTCAGGTGTCAAATAAACTCATTCTTCCAGAACACTAGCAAAGGTTGACAGCCGACAAACACACTTTGTCACCCACAAAACAATGACCTAAAAAACACTAACAACATGTAGCATTACACAGTGTTTTCCTGTGTAAAACAAGGACACATCTCTGTTTATAATTTCAATATATGTTACTGGAATGAATCAGACATCATGCAGACGTCGGTAATATTTGTTTATGTATTTTTATTTTTTTGCACTAAGTAATCCCAAAATACAAGAATTTGTGTACACGCCATCCACTGATACACATACAATAGTAATGCTAATCTACTCGGTCTTCTCCATTTGGCCACAGGTTCTCATCCACATCACATCTTATGTCATCTAGGGCAATACACCTAGGAAAGAATCTTCTGGCTGCCAGAATTGAAGGAGTTGAAAAATTGAAGGAGTAACACCTGTGTAGATGTTCATCTACAATGAGAATCAGCTGTGGCTGGTTAAACTGCATTTTTAGATTTAAAATATGTTTCAATAAAATATTGCTGTTGGATTTTGCTGTCTTTTCAAGTTTTGCATTGTGTTATTGTTTTGACCATGAGTTTAACAGTTTTGAAAACAGTATGTAAGCACATGCAAAATGTCCTGTCCGTACAAAGATTTTTGGCAGTTGTTGTGTCTGAGTGAGAAGATGATTCATGAAATTTGAGAGATGTAGTCATTGAATGCATTTTGTGCCAAAACAATGATAACTGATCCTCAGTTTAGCCCACATAGACTTCTGTTGTGCTCACTGTGTGAGGAGTTTTGCAAACGTGACCAAAGTATTGAGACATGTGTCCTAGCGTCTGTAAAAAACTGTAATTCACTAACGGAGATTTGCCGCGTGGCGTTAACGTCATTTTAATGAGATTAACGCTGACAGCACTAGTTTTAATATTTAATATATTTAAGGATTTAATTTTGAAATCTTTTTTTCATTTATGTATTTATTTTATTGTTATTTAACTTTCTTTGTCTATTTATGTTTTTTTTTACTTTTATCTCAGTTTTTGTGATGGAAAGCACTTTATTCAACCATGTTGGTTTTAACGTACTCTATAAATAAAGTTGGATTGGATTGGACTAATATGATGAAAGCAAGCCCAAGCCTGAAATCGACTCCTGATCTTTGATCCGTCCTCACCTGGTCGTGAACGTGATGGTCAGCCAGGTATCCAGTTTACCTTTGAGTGTCAGATTTAGGCAGATTTGATTGCTTCCGTTTCATAGTGACAGATTTAAGTGAACTCCTCTGTCTCCATTCCCAGACTTCTACTTTTGAATAAACTTTCCTTTAACTTGCTCCGAGTGCTCTTTTGTCTGCATGGTGTAACTGCAGCCTGGCATGCTGAATAACCAGTGAGTGGACCTTCCAGAAATATGTGATTTTGGCTGTTGAAGCAGGTCAGTCACCTTTGAATGGCTGAATATTTATGGACTCATCAGTTGACGTTCGTTTGTGGAAGTCTGTTTTCACTCTGATAATAAAGAGGATTTATTTATTTCATTGACCAATAATAAAAAGACTGTTATTATATTTTTAACATTATATGATTATATTCACAGTGATGCTTTGAGGAAGACTGCACTGTTTGTCCCAGAATAATCAAACTGCCATGAAATACATTCACTAATTTATTATTTGGAACTAACACACTATTAGTACATCTCAGAGACACCTTCTTTCTCACATGAAGAGTAACAGATTACATCTCTCACTGTGTCCGACCAAACAACTGCTGTGGAAAGTCAGTTATTAGCAGTAACTACACCCGTAAATGAACGTTTGACTGAATGCTGATAAGTGAATACTGAGAAGTTAGGAGGAAATGTTTTCAAATTTTCCTGCAGAGAATCTGATTAAAATGTTTTTTGTGAGCAAGAATCAGTTTGATCAGTGACCTTTTTTCAGCCAGAAACCTTTAAGGTCACACATCCGCTGTAATATTATCATTTGCTGTTCTTTTTTTTAATACACCTTTGTAGAGAAGAAAAACATCTGGATGCCAGAAGTTTTTCTTTCCAAGTTCTTTACAGTGGCTTGCAAAAGTGTTTGGCCCCCTTAAACTTTTCCACATTTTGTCACATTACAGCCGCAAACATGAATCAATTTTATTGGAATTCCACGTGAAAGACCAACACAAAGTGGTAAACATGTGAGAAGTGGAACAAAAATCATACGATTCCAAACATTTTTTACAAATAAATAACTGTAAAGTGCGGTGTAAGTAATATTAGATTAGTATATTATTAGATAATTAATAATTAATATTACTAATAATTATTATTAATAATATTAGAGTAAGTAATATTATAGAGTAATAACCCGCAGTTCAAAAAAGCTCCCCTCCGACAGCCAAACCCATCTGTTCTCTGATTGGATTGTTACATTTGTGATTGACATGACATTGACCAATCAGATGAAAGGAAGAAAAATAGGGTCAAAATTCGTACTTGTAACTTGCAGAGATTCACACGGGTTTTTTTTTGGCTAAGTCCACATACAAATCTTTTTTACACACACACAAATTCTTTTTACACATACAAAAGTAGAAGTACAAAACATTTATAACCACATTCTGAGCCCACAAAGCTGTACGTGAGCTCCACTGCAGTGGCTCGTGCACCGCTGCGTTCACGGCGTTTGCTGTAAATTACACAGCAGTGACATATGTATGTAAAATGTTTACTGAAGTTAGTGAAACAGTGTTTGTAAGGACTATAAGGTCCATAATTACTGAGGCAGTTGGGCTCAGTACACACACACACACACACACACACACACACACACACACTCCATTTTTATCTGTATCTAACATTTCCGAGCAGCATGTCTTCATTATCTGTGTGTCTGCACTCTGCAAACACTCTGATTTCTGTGGTTTCAGATCCATTTCTCTCTCAAGGGAAATAAAGGGATTACACGGCCGTCTTTTCCTGTTTCATATGTTAGGCTATCCGGTTGTTCAGTCTGACGTCACTAGCCGTGTCTGGGTCTAAACTCCGCTGCAGGTCCATATATCAAACGATCACTGTGGCATTACTGAGAGTTGAAAAACTGTCTAAAGTCTTTCATCTTTAATAAAATGATCAGCGTTCTGCTCTACCAGGTGTAACAATTGAGTTTAACATCCAGGCATCCATGAAAACGGAATTTATGACATTTAACGGAGTTAGAAGTTAGCAGGGAGTTAGCTCGCTAGCTTCTATCTAAATACAATATAGCATGTCCTGACTGCGGGGTTTTGGAAACAAATTAAAACATACAGCTCTGCTATCACTTCCAGCATAAATGAAGACAGAAAACTAAACAGCAGTGACGTTTGTAGGGTTACTGAAGTTGGGCTAGCTGGTATATAATGATGTGCTACGTGACCGCTAGCGACATAGCTATGTTAGCATAATATAAACAAGCTAACTTTTTTTTCCACTCGATAAAAGTTAACGTGAGTGTTCTCGGTGGTCAGAAACAAATGTAATCGCATGGCAGGATGCTGTAAAAGGACCAAACTTCAGCCAGGAGAACAACTGAGATAATCCATCCACAATACGAGGTTAGTCATTCATATACTGCTGCATGGGCTGGGCTGTAGTTACATCGTAAGGTTTTAAAAACTGAGCTTAAATAAATGATTAGCGGTAATAAAAGCCGAGGGAGGTCAACAGGGATCACTGACTGTTTTAGGAGCTTTTTGAGATCAAATAGAAGAAAATACATAACATTAAACATGTTAACAACACAAAAGCCATATTAAACGCAGACTACTTTAGACCCGGAAGTAGGATTCGTCGCGTCATCACTGAACAACCGGATGGCTGTATCCTAATTCAGGGTCTGCAGCCTTAAAGGCCGCATTTTAAGGCCGATTACGTCACAGCGACGCGACGAAGGCTGTCCCACTTCGAAGGCTGCTCGAAATCCGGCCCTCAAATGCGTCCTTCATTTCCCTGAATTTTAAGGATGTGGCGGTGTAGACTTTGTGGCCCAACATATCCCAGAATGCTCAGCGCGGCAGTGGGTGTGGATAATTTTGGCGGAAAAAAACGGGGGATGAGGGGCGCCCGAAGAGTAAACTTTAAGGCTTTGTGAACTAGGGGGGTTAAGAAAGATATAGATTCACTAAAAATGTCGCTTTTAGTTATTATAATGTTAAATTATTATATTTGTAATTTATTTACGTTATTTTACTTTATTCAGAATTAACCTAGCGGTTAACTTTCTTTTCTAGATTTTGGAGGGTTAAAATTAAGCATAGCAGTGATTAAACAGCTCATGTACTCTTTATTAAGCAGCACCTTAATAAAAGAAAGTGCTGATATTGAAAGAACAGAACTACAAAACAAAGTGGTCATGTCTCCATGTTACACTCTCACATAGCATTAAAACACATTTTCAAACACATTTATTTAAAGTTGAAAAATATACACAGGAATGTGTAACAAGATTTGGTAGAACGTAACAGTGCTTCTGAGCGAACTTGCATAACTTTGATGATTTTATTGCAATGAACCTACTCCTCACCTTCCTCATCTCCCTCCCCATCAACAGAGTCAACTCCAACCTCTTCATAATCCTTCTCTAGAGCTGCCATGTCCTCTCTAGCCTCAGAAAACTCACGCTCCTCCATTCCCTCACCCACATACCAGTGAACAAATGCACGCTTGGCGTACATCAAGTCAAACTTGTGGTCAAGTCGTGCCCAGGCCTCAGCGATGGCGGTGGTGTTGCTCAGCATACACACAGCCCTCTGGACCTTGGCCAGGTCTCCACCAGGAACCACAGTGGGTGGCTGGTAGTTGATGCCGACCTTGAAACCGGTGGGGCACCAGTCCACGAACTGGATGGTGCGCTTGGTTTTGATGGTAGCAATGGCAGCGTTGACATCTTTGGGCACCACATCGCCACGGTACAAAAGGCAGCAGGCCATGTACTTGCCGTGGCGAGGGTCACATTTCACCATCTGATTGGCTGGCTCGAAGCAAGCGTTTGTGATTTCTGATACAGTTAACTGCTCGTGATAAGCTTTCTCTGCAGAGATGACGGGGGCGTAGGTGGCCAGGGGGAAATGGATACGAGGGTAGGGCACCAAGTTGGTCTGGAACTCTGTCAGATCAACATTGAGGGCGCCATCGAAGCGGAGCGAAGCAGTGATGGAGGACACAATCTGGCTGATCAACCTGTTCAGGTTGGTGTAGGAAGGACGCTCGATATCGAGGTTCCTACGGCAGATGTCATAGATTGCCTCGTTATCTACCATGAAGGCACAGTCAGAGTGCTCTAGGGTGGTGTGGGTGGTCAGGATGGAGTTGTATGGCTCAACCACAGCAGTGGACACTTGGGGAGCTGGGTAGATGGAAAACTCCACCTCCTGTGCAAATCTCCCATCCGGACGTTTATGCCTAAAGGGTTGTATGGTCTAAAGAGATTGTTGATTGAGCATTAAACACCAAGTGTTGTTCTTCTTTCAGCCCAAAGATCAAAGAATTGGGGTATTTAACAGGATCCAACCATCGCCCTGATCAGACATATTCTAACAGGATTGCACACAGGATGCTGCAGAAGCAAAATCAGTTTCCAAAACGTCAATCTGGATATCAGCCTGTTTTCTTTTCCTCATTACATCATGAGCTTTAGAGTATCTGCTGAGCTACTGGGCACAACTTAATATAAGCTGTTTATATTTATTTCTGATCTACAACAAGCAGCACAACTGTTAGAACTGTCACAGCTGGCATTAACTTAGATGGAAACCTACTTCCACGACAGAGTTTACCTCCTATGGTGTCAATATAAGCTCAGACGCATGTTGAATAACAAATATCCACTTTCCCTGCTGCCACCTGCATGAACATTACAGCCAACAGGTGGATTTTCCCGTTTCACAGCTAGCCAAACAACGAGGAAACACTGACTGTTTAGGAGACACAGAGTGAAAGTGGACAGTACATCTTTGGTTTCTTAACATGAAACTCTTTGCTGTAGCCAGGGGGAGCACCAAAGTGACCCCCCCTTAGACTTGTTAGTTTTAATCTTGTTTTCCACTGAGGTTCACTGGTTTTCTAATATAATGTAAGTCTATGAGCCGCAGCCAACCCACCAACCTGATGACGTCACGTTCTGTTGTAAAAACTTCAAGGACTTCTCTCTTAAATCTAACTTCACAGACAATGTTACATCTATGCAAGTTTGTGACAGCAGGGCTTCATGGTGCAAATTAATCTTTATACATGTGGTGTTTAATGTCCACTTTAACTCCAAGTGGAAATTTTTTTAATGACTTTATTTTAGGGCAAATTCAAAACACGTTTGGCAGTTTATTTAAATAATATTAAAATCCCCCATAAGTAGGATGGCAAAGGGTCCAATTTGTCCCAGTGGATGGAAATGCAAGGTGTGAAACTGCAGCGTGGATCATTGTTTTCTATTTTTACATAACTGGGAATGCCCAGCAGGCAGACCCAGGACACGCTGGAGAGATTATATCTCTCGGCTGGCCTGGGAACGCTTTGGTGTTCCCCCGGATAAGCTGGAGGAGGTGGCTGGGGAGAGGGAGGTCTGGGCCTTTCTGCTTAGGCTGCTGCCCCCGCGACCCGGCCTCGGATAAAGTGGATGAAGATGGATGGATGGTGTTGATATTGAAAGAGTCAGTGAAAATAAATTTCTGGGGGTAATAATAGATGAAAAACTGGAGTGCTCACGTAAGATATATTCATTCCAAAGTATCACGAAGCATTGCAGTACTAAACAAGGCAAAGCAGGTATCACACGGGACATCACTTCATATTCTCTACTGTTCACCGGTTCAACTGCCAGATTATATTCAGAGTATGATTTTTTTAAAGGAGTAAGTTATAATTTAAGGGGTTTTTGTAACTTCAAAACAGGGAAGGTACGTGCAACAGGAAAAAGCTTTTGTGTTTCTGTGCATGGAGTGAAGCTGTGGAACAGTTTGAATATGAAATTGAAGCAATATCCAAACATAAAACAGTTCAAAAAGAGTTATAAAGATATGATCTTCTTGAGCTATAAAGAAAAGGGAAAATGTTGAAATTAAGTGAATTGTCACTATTTAGAAAATTTCCTGATGTGATATTATAGTATATATTATATCAGAAATCTGTTCACTATTTTTATTACAGATTATATCAGTAAGGAAGCTGACTAAATGTTGACGGATAACTTATGGCAAAGGGGTGCGATTAAATAAGTGTGTACTTCTTCCCTCTCCCTTTCGACATGTAACTGAATCACAACAGAAGCAATATTGAAATGTATTAACTTTATTTTGTATAGTATTTTTTTCTCTAATTTTCTTTGCTAAATGTACCTGTATATTGTTTACATGATTGAAATAAATTAACAAACAGACCCAAATACAGGAGAAGGACGGCTGAGAGTGAAAAAAAAATCACAAAAATAAATACTGCCAGATTTTCAACTTCGGTCTACAAGAAAATAAGAAGATCATGGGATTAGCCTCGATTGCACTTTGGACCTATTGACGGGATGCGCTCTGTCCCTTGATGCATGTACACTTTCAATTTCTGGTTGGGCTGCTTGGGTGCAAAGTAAGTTTCATCATCAGATGATGAGCTTCATGTAAACATCTGCATGGAAACTGGATGCCTGGACTTCTCTGCTTACTTAGACCAAACCAAACCCTGAATTATGTTTCAAAATATGTGATGTTTTATGAAGGATCACATAGGAAACAACATTTTTTTAGTTGTTTTTGAAACTAAAAAACTATTCAAAAAGTTTTAAATAGTTTAGAAAGGATTTTCATAAATATTCATGGCTGTGTGGTAAAGCTGACTTTATCTCACTTGTAATGGTTCAGATTGGACACTGTGACTGGCCGGTTCTGTGCTCCAGGCCACATGTTTGATACCCCTGGACCCATGCAACGAAGTGTAAAAAAAAACGTGTCCACACTTTGGCTTGTGAAGAGTGAAAGCAGATATACGGCGTGATATCGACCCAAATGCTTCAAAGTGTTCCTTGATGATGTGATAAAGAAGTGGCGTTCCTCCTCCAACCACAAACAGGAAGCTCATGAAGCGAGCAGTGTCAGTGCTTGTACGACACTCACCAGGAGACCTCTGAGCAGGATGGCTGCAGTCGCACAGCTCTGCTTCTCCCTGCTGTTCACTCTCATCAGCAACATTCATGCAGAAGAATTTATCGCCATAAGAGAAGAAGGAGGCTCTTTACAGTTCAAGCTCCCAGATCAAAACAGCTCCTGCATCACCTCCAGACGTGTTGGTGAAGATACTCTGGTCCTGTGGAACATCTCTGACCCCTGGAACAGAAACTTCACAGTACATGAAGACCTGACAGGACGACTCTCATTTCCTGAGACATTTCATGGTTCTCCTTCATTTACTCTCAACAACCTGACCCACTCAGACTCTGGACTGTACCAAGATGTGTGCTGGACTCAGGGCAGCGTGACATATGAGAGAAACATCAGCCTGACTGTGTGTAAGACAGTAAGGGGGGAAGAATCTATCATAGCTTCTGATTCTACTGTAGACGTACAATGTAAAGGAGCAGGTGAGAATCTGACGGTGCGTTGGATCAGACATTACGGGGAGTGGCAACAACAAGCCGGGCTGAGTAGTTTCGAAGACAGAATTTTGAAGGTGAATAAAGTCCAAGAAAGTTTCCTGCAGGTGACAAACACATCACTTCTTCATGTCAACACACAACCAACGTCTTACATCTGCCTGTTGATGAACCAACAGCAGTGTGTGAGCACTTACTCTGTACGTTTGACCAAACATACAAAGCTACGTTATGCTTCAGAGGGAGACACAGCTGTGCTGGAGTGTCCCTTCATGGACCCCATTCATGACCAGCCCCCAGTTTGGTGGATGGATGCAGTTCCCGACATTATTGATCAAGAACTTGGTCAAAACGTCTCGCTGGTACTTCCATCACTAATGTTAAATGATTCAGGTATCTACAGCTGTGTAGGTGAAAAAGTAATACATTCGTACTGGCTTTTGGTGTGCCCTAAATTTGGTCCACCTGCAGTAAAGGTTTTCTCAGAGGGAGATGAAGTCACTATGAGATGCTCTGATGATTGGGAAAATAGTACTTCGGGCTTTATGTTCATTAAGTTGATCCAAACAGAAGGCAAAATTGTGTACGATATTGACTTCTGCAGTGACAATAGAATCACTTGTTCCCGTGACAGCCTGATAATCTCTAATGTCTCACTGGAAGATGCAGGAGAGTATGTGTGTGCAGGTTTTAAGTCAGAGTATGAGTGTGTGTCAGCAGAAACATTTGTTCTGATCCACAGAGAGCCCTTTGGGGTTTACTCGACCTTCTACAGAGTCAGGTGGATACTGCTCAGCGGTCTGCAGGTGATGCTTTGTGTTGTTGTGGTCTGTGTGATACAGAAAACCAGGAGAGGAGAGCAGCTTTCAGCACAAACACACACTTAATATGCTTATAATAATAATAATAATAATAATAATAATAATAATAATACATAGAAGTGATTAAATCAAAATAAAAACAAACAAAAATATTATTGTAGATATGAATCTGTGACCTGACTGGACGGTTCAGTCTCTTATGTGATTATATATTTTAAACATTTAGCCTTTTTCTATCTTTTGACTTAATTCTTCTATATTTCTGCTCATATTTTATTTCAGTTATAGTGATTTTGTGCTTTTTGTTTTATGTGATTTGATGTTTATCCATATCTCATTCATGTATCTCTCAGAGTATCATTTTGAATATTCTTCTGTTTCTATCAGTGATCAGTTCGATCTATAAGAAATGTTAGAAACCAGTTGTAAATGTATTCGTTCTTCACTCTGATGTGAATCATTATCATCTCTCTTGGAAAATGTATTTTGTTAATGTGTTTAAGAGCAGATTCATTACAGCACCATGTTTATCTGCACTATATTGTTTTCATTGTTGTGAATCATTTATATTTGCATTTCAATTGTTGTGATGCAGCAGACTGGAAACATGATTGTCTGATACAGCAAACACTTCATAATATGGACTTTACTGCTTTGATTGTGTTTTTATATTCTCCATTTTTATTAGGAATCATTTCTGAAATAAAAATATCTAAATATAATTTAACAGGCTGAACATTGATGCTCTTCTGTCAATGACTCCGTGATGATTTTTAATTTTAATAAACACACAATCCTCATATTTCAGTGCAGGATGTAGAGCAGAGTATATCAGTCAACTGGATCAGAGCTCATCAGCATTTTGAACTTAATATGCAGCCAACACACTTTAACACGTGTCTGATGTTGAGTGAAACACATCAGGGAAAAATGGAAGACGAGAGAAGCTGCACATGGTTATCATCATTTATTTATTTATTTATTTGCCTGTCCCATTTGGATCTTTAGCCATCAGAATTGTTGTTTGAAGGCCAAGAAAGATGCCATGTTGGTCCATTTGATTGACCTTTATTATAATTGTGTATTTATTTTATTTTATTATCAGTTGTTACAGACGGGACAGACATGACTGGGGGAAAGGACAGGGAGAAGGAAAGAATGAAAGAAAGAGGGAGAGAAAGAAAAACAGAGGGGAGAAGAGATGATGAGAAAGGGGGGAAGGAACAAAAAGAAAAACAAACAAAACACCTGGATCACCTGTATGGAGAAAAAAAACAGAAGAGAAATCAAACAAAGAGCAACATAATCAATACATGTTATCATCATTTATTATTGTGTGGATGCCCTCAATGGGCATCCACACTATTGAGTTCCTGTTTCTCTTTATTCTTTATTATTCCGGGTGTTTCCGTACACTTTTCGCCGTGGAACTACTCCCACAGTTTTCATCCGATTTTCGCCATTCAAACTTTAAAAAATTCTGCTCTTTCTGCTAATGCCGGCTATGACTTTTGTTGCTCATAACTTCTATACTTTTTGAGATATTGAATTTTTTTTGCAATATTTTTTGCCCATTTCTGCCATATCATCAGTGGCCTCACTGATTTTCCTTGCCGGCTTGACCTGTGTTTTAGCTCAGTGAGATGAGCGTCCGTTCTCAGACTGGGTGGCCCGGGTTCAAATCCCGCTTATGGCAACATTTCTTTCAGTCAATACTTAAACTTTTTTAACTCTTTTCAACACAAATTTAAGCTTTTTCACCCCTTTTCAGCACAATTTTGAGTTTTTTCACCACTTATCCTCTTTTCAGCAGAATTCTTCTGATTGAACTCTTTTCAGCAAAATTTGGAGTTTTTTCTGCTGTTTTCAGCACAAATACCAGCTTTTTCAGCTGTTTTCAGCAAAAACCTCTTTTCAGCAGAATTCTGCTCATTCAACTCTTTTCAGCAAAATTTTCAGTTTTTTCTGCTGTTTTCAGAAAAAAACATTTTTCAGCAAAATTCTGCTGATTGAACTCTTTTCAGAAGAAATTTTGCTGATTGAACCCTTTTCAGCAAAATATTCAGAGTTTTCACCTCTTTTCTGCCCAAATTCTGCTTATTCACCTCTTCTGAAACATTTTCAGCCTTTCCACCTCTTATCAGCACAATTCTAAGCCTCTTCTGCTCATTTCAGCACAATTGTCAGTCTCTCCACCTCTTCTTTGTGAGAATTTCTGTGGCGCAGTGAGATGAGAACCTCCCTTGAGTACCAGAAGGGCCAGGTTCGAATCCTGCTCAGGGCAATTTTTTTTTGTTTTTTTTTTCAACTTTTTCAGCTTTTTTCAGCAGACATCCTCAGCATAAAGGCATCCACACAGCATTTTCGCAGGAAATGCAATTTTTTTCTAGTTATTTTTATTTTTTGATTTTTGGTGGTAGAGTTTAAATTTTTTTTTTTAAATATTTTATTTTAATTAAAATATTTTAATGAAAAACTTTGAATTTTTAAGCATTATTTTTTAAAATCTTTTTTAATCATTAACTCTGTTTTCCTGGGTCTTTTCTCATGTGTTTTGAATAACTCTTCTTTTTTTGGCAGCGGTACTGGTTTTATTTTGTTGTATTTATCCTCGACACCTTAAAGGCCGGTCCTTGAGAATATTGTAGGTCCGTGGCACAAAAAAGGTTGGGGACGCTGGTTTACAGGACTGACGGGACTCCAGGAAACACAAACAACGTCAGTGTTTAAGTGGAGACTCATCAACAGACCCGGGCTATCTTTCCATCATCTGGATTCACGTACCCTAACGTTTGTTATCAGGATAAACTGTCACACAGTTTGTTATCAGTTCTCTAACACAGGGTCTTCCCTGCAAGCTTACATGAAAGGGGCGGAGTTTGGCAGGATTGAGAAAAAGATGCCAGCCAGCAGATTCGGATACAACACAACCCACAATGCACTGTTAGCACAATTTGAGTCTACAGCAGCGATAATGTGCAGAGTCTGCAGTGGCGGTACGCTGGACCTGACTTCCCTAAAGGGACCCCACATGACTCCACTCACTCACCTCTGGCAAGCAGAGTGTGTGATTCAGTTGAAACAGCCGTCATGTCAGCTCTGCTGGGCACACTGGGCTGTCAGGTGTCCCTGTCCCTTTTTGCCTGGGCTCCAACAGACTAGTGATGGGTCGTTCGCGAACGAAATGGCTCTTAGAGCCGGTTCTTTGACGTGAACGACGCGTGGGTTTTTTTCTGTCTCTCAGCCTCTCTCTTTTTTTCTGCTTCACTCAGCAAGCGAGCCTTGTGCTTTACGCTGGGCAGAGGGGGGGAGGGGCGGTAATTACACTCAGTAGCACAGGAACAGATCCAGAGGGGGAGAGAGAGAAAGAGAGCCAGGAACAACAACGTCACATTAGAAAGGTATAGTAATCATTAGTGATGGTAAATTTGATTCTTTTTACTGAATCGAGTGTTAATGAGTCACTCACCAAAGTGAATCGGGTGTTTTGAGTCATTTGATTCACTGAGTCAGTTGACCAGAGAGTGCAAACATTTTACATTTTCACTCAAACTTAATTGGTTTCCCTTTTCATGTAAATCCCACTGCTAAGGTGAATGATTAAAAAAAACAAAAACAAAAAACCAACTATTTTATAGAGAACAAAGAGCAAAATCATTTCTAAAATTAAGCAATTTCTTATCAAAAGTGCTTAATAAACATTTATTTTGTTTATTTGTATTTTATTAGTATTTTCCTTAAGTGTGTCAAATATATATTTTCTCATCTAAATGTCCACTGCGCTGTGAGCCAGGGGGCGGTAATGCGCCTTAACATTGGTTGCCAACCAAGAAGAAGAAGAAGCTGTGAGCAAGGAGGGAGGGGGTTGTTACTACCCGATCCGTACCGGAAACCCGATCGGTACCCCGCATGCGCAAATCTTACGTCACTTCCTCTCTTTGCCAACATTGCGACATTCAATATATTTGAATGGTACGGTTAGCGCCCAGTTAGCTCCTAGCATTTCTCAACAGCTCTGCCTCCTTTTCGACTGCCCGGGACATTTAAACAATGGACACCTCCGTATACAAACAAATTCATGCTTTTCTCCTCAACAGAGAGCGTCCCCCGATTGAACAACAGCGCCGTAAAATAAGAAGAATCGCGCCTAATTACAGACTTAATAACATTGACGTGAAGATTCATCAGCCGGATTAAGTGTTTACTGACAATTGACAGTGATAGCGGACATCATCATCACTATTCCAGTCAATCCTCTCCACACAGACAAGCATAAACACACTCGACTTTCACTAAATCAAATTTAACACACGTTTGTAATGACGCCAATTCAGTTTACAATAGGGTTCATTTGCTCGGTCAGCAGGTGGCAGTATCCTCGTACACTGGGGAGTAAACTGCCATTAAACGAACAGAAGAAGAAGAAAACATCTGCACATGCGCGGTACGGATCGGGTAGACCCGATTTGTACGGTCCGACTTTGCACATGCGCAGTAAGGATCGGGGAGTCCCGATCCGTAACTATCTTTTTATTTTTTCGTTTTTGTCTACATTGTACCGAAATGCTTCATTATTGCAAACATTTTAAGATATACTTATTATTCTTAACATCTTAACAGATACTCTGACCCATAACTATCGTAACATGCTACGACCGGAAGTAGACACCTTTCGCGCATGCGGGGTACCGATCGGGTTTCCGGTACGGATCGGGTAGTGACAGGGGTGAGTGAGTGATTCGTTCGCTCGCTCTATGATTCAGCACAGGAGGGAGGGGGTGAGTGAGTCCTGAGTGATTCGTTCACTCGCTCTTTGATTCAGCACAGGAGGGAGGGGGTTAGTGAGTCCTGAGTGATTTGTTCACTCGCTCTTTGATTCAGCACAGGAGGGAGGGGGTTAGTGAGTCCTGAGTGATTCGTTCACTCGCTCTTTGATTCAGCACAGGAAGGGAGGGGGTGAGTAGCTCAAATGTGCTGTTAGCATGTTAGCAGCGCGATGCTACTGTGAACCGAGGAGCTATTTTCTTGATGTTAGCTTCTACTCAGGGGTTTTTCTTTCAGTTCAGAGCAGAAATGCTTTTGTTACGAAACTGGCTGTTGTTTTTCCCCCCACAATTTTAATTATAAGCTAGATATATTTCTACTAATGGAATTAGTTTGCTAACAGCAACAGGGATGAGTCAGTGAGTCAGTTGGGCTTGTGAATCATGATTCACGAGTCAGTAAAGTGATTCTCGAGTATTGAACATCACTAGTAATCATCCACAACTATTTTCGGTTGCAGATGATAAAGGATTCATTAAGTTTATTCATGCTGGCCCATATGACAGATAATGTGCATGTTTCTTTTTGTTTTCATATTTTAATTTATATTTAATTGTGTTGTGGTTTGCAGTGTTTTGTGTTGTTTCACTTTAAATTTGTAAAAGGAAAAAGGTGAAAATTTAAATAGTTAAAAGTTGAAATGTGAATAGTTGATTTTTGTATTATATGATTTATTTATTACATTTTATGTGGAGTGAATAAATAAAAGTATATTTACAGTGGCCCCTAGAGACAAAGCACATACAAACTTCAAATCACGTACGAACTCTGAAGCATGTACAAACTCCAAAACACGTAAAAACATGTACAAACTCCAAAACACGTAAAAACATGTGCAAACTCCAAAACACGTAAAAACTCCAAAACACGTAAAAACACGTAAAAACTCCAAAACACGTACAAACTCCAAAACACGTACAAACTCCAAAACACGTAAAAACTCAAAACACGTACAAAAGACAACAGAAGTGCTCCAGGATGCTACGGGCAGTGTTGAACTTTTGTTACGGAGTGGCTACACAAGCCAGCAAGTACCAACAACCGGATTTGGTGTGTGGTAATAACAGGTAAATGAACTTTTTTTTTTTAATTATTTGAATATATATGAGTGCCTGTGTATAAATACGCAAAGAATACACATATGCTTTCAATTGTGTAATTTAAGTGATCTAGTAGCTCTGCTTTGGAAGTTCAGTTCATGCTAGAAATGTGTCTTGGAGTTTGTACGTGTTTTGTCTCTAGGGACCACCGCATATATTTATATATAAACATATATAAATAAAACCACTCTTTTTTTACATTAGTAATTCCTTTTGTGCATAATTTTATAATATTGTTAACAATAAATTAATTAAAGCAACAAAACAACCTGAAGAGCCGGTTCGGAGCAGAAAGAGCCGGCTCTTTTTAGTGAGCCGAACCGAAAGAGCCGGTTCTCTAAAAAGAGCCGGAAATCCCATCACTACAACAGACTTGAGAATCACCCCTGCAGGTTACATAGGAAATATATAAAACCTTTTCTGCTTCAGCAGAGGATCTTTGTCTCACTGTTTATCACTACTACTGTAACTCGTGTTTTCTGAGAGGTTGCCATCAGTCTGTGAGCTGTACATCTGGACTGCACAGCAGTGGAAAGATCTCGTCCACTATCACTGAAGTAGTTCTGTGTTATCTTAACTGAAACACCTCTTCTGTTTCAAAATACATTTCTAATAAAATCATTTTTAACATTCATGAATGCAGATTATGACTGTAAAAGGAGAAACAACATTAGTGTTCCCATGTTCTAGTTATGGTGCGACTGGATGGCCTTTGAACCCTGGGGCACATACTACGAAGTGATTTCAGCATGCCCAAGTTTTCTTTCCATCATCTGGATTCACTTACACTAACAGTCGTGATCAGGATAACCGCTGGTTAGCAAAGTTAATCCAGGGTTTCTCATGCACCTTCACAAGGCAAGGGAGGTGTTGGCAGCATCTGACCAATCAAAAAAAGGGAAATTCACAGATCATATGACTTGTCTTGATGCGTAAAATGTTTTTATGCTTGATTCAATTTAGCTGTTTAGTGTCTTTTACTCTGCTGGTGCCGGTTAGGTTCCAGATTAGAGATCAGCAGGTATGAAATCACGACGTACTGACCAATCACTTCTCCAGAAAATAGTGTCACTATTCCTGGAAGATCCCTTTGACTTCTGTTGGGGGAAGAGAGGGTCTAAAGTTTCATTTTTGTCTAATGTCTTTGTGTTTCACTAATGAGCATCAGTAAGAAAAAAACGTGTTCTTAGATGCAACTTTTCTCCTTTGATGTTTTTTTTCTGTTGTCAGCAAACAACCACACGATCTGCGTTAATGTCATGGTCCTGGGCCATGTTGGCCCAGTGTTCTTAGTTTTCTTGTATGTTTGTATTTTGTTCCCTGTTTAGGCTCTGTTTCCTGAGTTGCCCTGTTGTGTTGTTCCCTGAGTGCTTTTCCTTTGTGACTCTCACCCCCTGTGCTCCCCTCTGTGTATTTATGAGCCCTCGTCTCCCTTTGTGGTTGTTCCATGTTTCCCCAGTCCGTTATGTCTGTGTTTTCCCCGTGCTCTCTCTCCTCCTGTCTGAACCTCTGTACTTCCTGTTTTACTTTGCCCGTCTCCCGCCAGTGTGGTGTTCACTCCTGCCGTGTCTTGTTATGATTATCAGTGTCACCTGTGTTCCCCGTGTGCTCCCACTTCCCTCGTTAACCCTCTGTGTATTGATGTCTGCGTCTTCCTCGGTTCTGTGTCGCGTTCTCCCTCATTGCTGTGTGGATTCCCTGTGTCTCCCTACAAGTGTTAGTTTATTGATTCCCAGTTTAGTTGAGTTCTGTATTTCCTATGTTCTGCCTGTCAGCAATAAAGCTCCTTTTGAGTTCATCCCCGTGTTTGTGAATCTTGCGATTGGGTCCTCCTCCCGCCTGCCACACAGCCGAATCATGACAGTTAATTCACTAACGGAGATTTGCCGCGTGGCGTTAACATCATTTTAATGAGATTAACACTGACAGCACTAGTTTTAATATTTAATATATTTAAGGATTTAATTTTGAAATCTTTTTTTCATTTATGTATTTATTTTATTGTTATTTCACTTTCTTTGTCTGTTTATGTTTTTTTTAACTTTTATCTCAGTTTTTGTGATGGAAAGCACTTTGTTCAACCATGTTGGTTTTAACGTACTCTATAAATAAAGTTGGATTGGATTGGACTAATATGATGAAAGCAAGCCCAAGCCTGAAATCGACTCCTGATCTTTGATCCGTCCTCACCTGGTCGTGAACGTGATGGTCAGCCAGGTATCCAGTTTACCTTTGAGTGTCAGATTTAGGCAGATTTGATTGCTTCCGTTTCATGATGACAGATTTAAGTGAACTCCTCTGTCTCCATTCCCAGACTGCTACTTTTGAATAAACTTTCCTTTAACTTGCTCCGAGTGCTCTTTTGTCTGCATGGTGTAACTGCAGCCTGGCATGCTGAATAACCAGTGAGTGGACCTTCCAGAAATATGTGATTTTGGCTGTTGAAGTAGGTCAGTCACCTTTGAAGGGCTGAATAATTATGGAGTCATCAGTTGACGTTCGTTTGTGGAAGTCTGTTTTCACTCTGATAATAAAGAGGATTTATTTATTTCATTGACCAATAATAAAAAGACTGTTATTATATTTTTAACATTATATGATTACATTCACAGTGATGCTTTGAGGAAGACTGCACTGTTTGTCCCAGAATAATCAAACTGCCATGAAATACATTCACTAATTTACTATTTGGAACTAACACACTATTAGTACATCTCAGAGACACCTTCTTTCTCACATGAAGAGTAACAGATTACATCTCTCACTGTGTCCGACCAAACAACTGCTGTGGAAAGTCAGTTATTAGCAGTTTTTTTTAGCTACACCCGTAAACGAACGTTTGACTGAATGCTGATAAGTGAATACTGAGAAGTTATGAGGAAATGTTTTCAAATTTTCCTGCAGAGAATCTGATTAAAATGTTTTTTGCACTCAGCCAGCAAGAATCAGTTTGATCAGTGACCTTTTTTCAGCCAGAAACCTTTAAGGTCACACATCTGCTGTAATATTATAATTTGCTGTGCTTTTTTTAAATACACCTTTATGGAGAAGAAAAACATCTGGATGCCTGGTGCTTTTCTTTCCAAGTTCTTTACAGTGGCTTGCAAAAGTGTTCGGCCCCCTTAAACTTTTCCACATTTTGTCACATTACAGCCGCAAACATGAATCAACTTTATTGGAATTCCACGTGAAAGACCAACACAAAGTGGTGAACATGTGAGAAGTGGAACAAAAATCATACGATTCCAAACATTTTTTACAAATAAATAACTGTAAAGTGCGGTGTAAGTAATATTAGATTAGTATATTATTAGATAATTAATAATTAATATTACTAATAATTATTATTAGTAATATTAGAGTAAGTAATATTATAGAGTAATAACCCGCAGTTCAAAAAAGCTCCCCTCCGACAGCCAAACCCATCTGTTCTCTGATTGGATTGTTACATTTGTGATTGACATGACATTGACCAATCAGATGAAAGGAAGAAAAATAGGGTCAAAATTCGTACTTGTAACTTGCAGAGATTCACACGTTTTTTTTTTGGCTAAGTCCACATACAAATCTTTTTTACACACACACACAAATTCTTTTTACACATACAAAAGTACAAGTACAAAATATTTATAACCACATTTTGAGCCCACAAAGCTGTACGTGAGCTCCACTGCAGTGGCTCGTGCACCGCTGCGTTCACGGCGTTTGCTGTAAATTATACAGCATTGACATATGTATGTAAAATGTTTAATGAAGTTAGTGAAACAGTGTTTGTAAGGACTATAAGGTCCATAATTACTGAGGCAGTTGGGCTGTTTTGCAATCTTGGCTCAGTACACACACACACACACACACACACACACACACACACACCATTTTTATCTGTATCTAACATTTCCGAGCAGCATGTCTTCATTATCTGTGTGTCTGCACTCTGCAAACACTCTGATTTCTGTGGTTTCAGATCCATTTCTCTCTCAAGGGAAATAAAGGGATTACACGGCCGTCTTTTCCTGTTTCATATGTTAGGCTATGGCTGTTTCCCAATTCAGGGTCTGCAGCCTTAAAGGCCGCATTTTAAGGCCGATTACGTCACAGCGACGCGACGAAGGCTGTCCCACTTCGAAGGCTGCTCGAAATCCGGCCCTCAAATGCGTCCTTCATTTCCCTGAATTTTAAGGATGTGGCGGTGTAGACTTCGTGGCCCAATATATCCCAGAATGCATAGCGCGGCAGTGGGTGTGGATAATTTTGGCGGAAAAAAACGGGGGATGAGGGGCGCCCGAAGAGTAAACTTTAAGGCTTTGTGAACTAGGGGGGTTAAGAAAGATATAGATTCACTAAAAATGTCGCTTTTAGTTATTATAATGTTAAATTATTATATTTTAATTTATTTACGTTATTTTACTTTATTCAGAATTAACCTGGCGGTTAACTTTCTTTTCTAGATTTTGGGGGGTGAAAATTAAGCATACCAGTGATTAAACAGCTCATGTACTCTTTATTAAGCAGCACCTTAATAAAAGAAAGTGCTGATATTGAAAGAACAGAACTACAAAACAAAGTGGTCATGTCTCCATGTTACACTCTCACATAGCATTAAAACACATTTTCAAACACATTTATTTAAAGTTGAAAAATATACACAGGAATGTGTAACAAGATTTGGTAGAACAACGTAACAGTGCTTCTGAGCGAACTTGCATAACTTTGATGATTTTATTGCAATGAACCTACTCCTCACCTTCCTCATCTCCTCATTTAAAAGGAAAAAAAAAAAAAAAAAGACAGCACAAATTACCACAATGAAACACATGGGCTTAATTTTAGAAAGAGCCATACAGAGCAAAGCAGCAGCAGCTCCCTCTCTAAATGATGTGCCATAAGGTGGGCTGATATAGTGGCAACTAAAATCTCCATCCATTCACCTCTATTTATCCAATTCAGGGTTGAAGGGGTGCTGGAGCCTATTCGAGCTACCATAGGGTGACAGGCAGGATATACCTTGGACAGGTCGCTAGTATGTCACAGGGCTGCCACTAAAATTCATTTTGAGCAATCACTTGTATCGACAGAAGTTTCAAATGAAACCTTAGCAACCCTAATATCAAGCAGAATGTAACATTATTGTATATTGGACTAAATCAGCCATAAGGTTAGAGAGGCTTTTTTGTGGAAGCAAGTGTGTTTCAGGCAGATGAAAAACAGCCCCAAATGAAAAGCTCTTGAACTCATAAACAATTCACAAAAAAACAGAGAAAACATACCAAGTGTTTAAACTGAGAAAATGTACCTTTTAAAGACAAATATTAGCCCATTTTAAATTTGATGGCAGCAACTGATCTAAAAAAAAGACTCTTCTACTATGAAGCCACACTGCTGTAATAGAGCCAGTATGTTATTTATCAGTCTTATGCAACAAATTCTCTGAAAAAATGTCATCAACATTTAGAGCATTGCTCTAAAATCTGTATATAACTATCAGCATTGATGGTGCCTTTCCAGATGTGCAAGTTGCCAATTTCATGGTCAGTAATGCACACCCATACCATCAGAAGTGTAACCTTTAGAAGGCCCATCTCTTCTTTAGTCCAGAGAATTGATCTGACCATAGAAAAGTTTTTCAATTTCTGCATTTTAAATGCATTTTGCCCAGAGAAGATGGTGGTGTTCCTGGACCATGTTCTTCTTTTTCTTTAACTTGGATTTGTCGTTGGCACAGTAAATTATGATTATGATTCACATACAGCAATTTCTGCAAGTGTTCCCATGCAGTGATTTCCATGACACAGGCATACTTTTTTGTAATGCAGTGCTATATTAAGGCCTGAAAATCACAGGACTGCAATGTTGATTTTGGGCTTTGTCCCTTGCGCACAGAGATTCCTCCACATTCTCATAATGCATTGATGATGTTATGTATTGTAGATTATGAGATATTCAAGCCTTTACAATTTTACATTGAGGGATGTTATTCTGATTTTTTTTCACAATTTAAAGACGCAGTTTTTATAGGTTGATGAAACTCTTCCTTTCTAAGATGCTCTTTTTATACCACATTACTGACCTGTCTTTCATGCAACTGAAAAATGTACAAGGAGACAACTTCTCACAAAAACAAAGCAGCTAGTCTGACTAAAAAGACGAAAAAACACGATTTTTCTTCTGTTTTTCTTATCTGTTTGTTAAAAGGTGGTTTGTTTCATGTCCTGACAGTATTTAGTTCAACAAGCGGTGACTTCCGGAAGCTTTTTTTTTTTTTTTTTTTTTTTAAAAAAAAAAAAAAAAGGAAAAAAACGGGGGATGAGGGGCGCCCGAAGAGTAAAGGCTTTGTGAACTAGGGGGGTTAAGAAAGATATAGATTCACTAAAAATGTCGCTTTTAGTTATTATAATGTTAAATTATTATATTTTAATTTATTTACGTTATTTTACTTTATTCAGAATTAACCTGGCGGTTAACTTTCTTTTCTAGATTTTGGGGGGTGAAAATTAAGCATACCAGTGATTAAACAGCTCATGTACTCTTTATTAAGCAGCACCTTAATAAAAGAAAGTGCTGATATTGAAAGAACAGAACTACAAAACAAAGTGGTCATGTCTCCATGTTACACTCTCACATAGCATTAAAACACATTTTCAAACACATTTATTTAAAGTTGAAAAATATACACAGGAATGTGTAACAAGATTTGGTAGAACGTAACAGTGCTTCTGAGCGAACTTGCATAACTTTGATGATTTTATTGCAATGAACCTACTCCTCACCTTCCTCATCTCCCTCCCCATCAACAGAGTCAACTCCAACCTCTTCATAATCCTTCTCTAGAGCTGCCATGTCCTCTCTAGCCTCAGAAAACTCACCCTCCTCCATTCCCTCACCCACATACCAGTGAACAAATGCACGCTTGGCGTACATCAAGTCAAACTTGTGGTCAAGTCATGCCCAGGCCTCAGCAATAGCGGTGGTGTTGCTCAGCATACACACAGCCCTCTGGACCTTGGCCAGGTCTCCACCAGGAACCACAGTGGGTGGCTGGTAGTTGATGCCAACCTTGAAACCGGTGGGGCACCAGTCCACGAACTGGATGGTGCGCTTGGTTTTGATGGTAGCAATGGCAGCGTTGACATCTTTGGGCACCACTTCGCCACGGTACAAAAGGCAGCAGGCTATGTACTTGCCGTGGCGAGGGTCACATTTCACCATCTGATTGGCTGGCTCGAAGTAAGCGTTTGTGATTTCTGATACAGTTAGCTGCTCGTGATAAGCTTTCTCTGCAGAGATGACGGGGGCGTAGGTGGCCAGGGGGAAATGGATACGAGGGTAGGGCACCAAGTTGGTCTGGAACTCTGTCAGATCAACATTGAGGGCGCCATCGAAGCGGAGCGAAGCAGTGATGGAGGACACAATCTGGCTGATCAACCTGTTCAGGTTGGTGTAGGTAGGACGCGCGATATCGAGGTTCCTACGGCAGATGTCATCTCGTTATCTACCATGAAGGCACAGTCAGAGTGCTCTAGGGTGGAGTGGGTGGTCAGGATGGAGTTGTATGGCTCAACCACAGCGGTGGACACTTGGGGAGCTGGGTAGATGGAAAACTCCACCTCCTGTGCAAATCTCCCATCCAGACGTTTATGCCTAAAGGGTTGTATGGTATAAAGAGATTGTTGATTGAGCATTAAACACCAAGTGTTGTTCTTCTTTCAGCCCAAAGATCAAAGAATTGGGGTATTTAACAGGATCCAACCATCGCCCTGATCAGACATATTCTAACAGGATTGCACACAGGATGCTGCAGAAGCAAAATCAGTTTCCAAAACGTCAATCTGGATATCAGCCTGTTTTCTTTTCCTCATTACATCATGAGCTTTAGAGTATCTGCTGAGCTACTGGGCACAACTTAATATAAGCTGTTTATATTTATTTCTGATCTACAACAAGCAGCACAACTGTTAGAACTGTCACAGCTGACATTAACTTAGATGGAAACCTACTTCCACGACAGAGTTTACCTCCTATGATGTCAATATAAGCTCAGACGCATGTTGAATAATAAATATCCACTTTCCCTGCTGCCACCTGCATGAACATTACAGCCAACAGGTGGATTTTCCCGTTTCACAGCTAGCCAAACAACGAGGAAACACTGACTGTTTAGGAGACACAGAGTGAAAGTGGACAGTACATCTTTGGTTTCTTAACATGAAACTCTTTGCTGTAGCCAGGGGGAGCACCAAAGTGACCCCCCTTAGACTTGTTAGTTTTAATCTTGTTTTCCACTGAGGTTCACTGGTTTTCTAATATAATGTAAGTCTATGAGCTGCAGCCAACCCACCAACCTGATGACGTCACGTTCTGTTGTAAAAACGTCAAGGACTTCTCTCTTAAATCTAACTTCACAGACAATGTTACATCTATGCAAGTTTGTGAGAGCAGGGCTTCATGGTGCAAATTAATGGCCTGTATTTATATAGCGCTTTACTAGTCCCTAAGGACCCCAAAGCGCTTTACATATCCAGTCATCCACCCATTCACACACTGGTGATGGCATTGTAGCCACAGCCACCCTGGGGCGCACAGCCAGTAATCCTCCCCCTTTACTAAATTATAAGTTTGGTGTATTTTGCTTTACTAAGTATTACTTCTTAGGGCTAAATGCCCGCAATGTGCTGATGAAGGGATGCAGGGATCAAGAGTATGGAGGGTCAGGAGTGACAAAATTAATTAATTAATACACCATTAATAATTAATTAAATGTGGCAATAATTAATAGATACCCATTAATTTCATTTATGTATTCAATTTTTAATTCCATTCATCCATTCGCTTCCGCTTATCCTTTTCAGGGTCGCGGGGGGCGCTGGAGCCTATCCCAGCTGTCATAGGGCGAGAGGCGGGGTACACCCTGGACAGGTCGCCAGTCTGTCGCAGGGCCAACACACAGGGACAGACAACCATTCACACTCACATTCACACCTAGTGGCAATTTGGATTATCCAATTAACCTATCCCCACAAGCTCAATTTTTAATTAATTATACAAAACATTTAATTCATTATTTAATTATGTTTTTTTTTTTTGTTCATTTTGGCACTCCTGACCCTGCAGCTGTGTTCTTGATTTATTTTTATCCATCAGCTTCACCCATCAAACTCAGAGGGCGGGGTTAACGCTGTTTGAGTCAAAACCATTGCTTCAGGCTGGTGGCCATTCCTTCAGCGGGTGTGATAAGTTTGTAGCATAAACCTATTCACTGGAACGTTAAGGACAATTCAACTACACAGAAAAAAGCATTAAACACCAAGTAGGCAAAGTTCTTCACGTTACTCATGCATGAGGGAGAGAACCACGACAAGCGCCGTTCCTTCGCTTGACCCCAGTCGCTCTCGTCCACTCCCCCGTAACACTGCTCTTTTATTGAGGTTACATGAATATACATAGGTTCATTAACATATGACGTCTACATACACACAAAGAGTACCTTGCCTGTGTGTGTGTGTGTGTGTGTGTGTGTGTGTGTGTGTGTGTGTGTGTGTGTGTGTGTGTGTGTTGTCAGAGTGTGACCCCATAAACGACTTCCCTAACCCTGCTGGTTTGGAAGTCCAACAGTTCATCTAAACAAAAGGCACTTAGCCTAAAACAGATATAGACACGTTTATCCGACCATAAAACAATAAGAGAAGGTACGACCTCTCCCATGCTCCCAGAATGTAGGTGTGAAAGCCAGAACACTCTGGAATGCACACAAAGCCTTTGCAGACTATTAAGGATCACACATCCTATCACTACACAATCGATTATACACCTCTAAGCATATATGGTTAAATATTTCTAAGCATAAATGACAATAAATAATACAAATTTAACAGGGCGTTTCTCAGCAACAATTATGAACATGTAGAAAATAATAATAATGGATACTTTATTGATCCCCATGGGGAACTTACTTGTTTTTCTCTGCATTTGACCCATTCACTCAGTGAAGCAGTGGGCAGCCCACTAAGCAGGCGCCCGGGGAGCAGTGTGTAGGGACGGTACCTTGCTCAGGGGTACCTCAGGGTAATCGTTAAGTGGATTCGAACCGCCGACCTTCCGATCATGGGGTGACCACTTTACCTACTGAGCTATCCCTGCCCCCTAACTGAACTGTGCTTTGAAGTACTCTGTTTGTGTGTCACCAAATATACTTTTAATATTTTTTTAGCCGAGGATGTAGCGTTTTTTAAGATAGAGCCTCTTTGCAGAAGTGCTGATTTTGTGGATTTCCTGGATGTCTGCCCAGCCCAGCTCTCATGACCCCAGCTGACGGTACACCGGCTTCATTTCCTAGGGTTATATCTACTTGTTTCAGTCGCCATTTCTGAATTATAACGAATATTAAAAAGGAGGAGAGAGCAAATAAATCAGATTAACACCTGATCTTTGTGCTTTCTGTTCAATAATCAGCGTGACCTGTGTATACACGTGTAAACTTTATTAAAAGAGATAATATTGGTGTTTCTGTCATGTAGCAACTCTTAGGTTTAACTTCATCAGACTTGTTTGACACTGTGAAACCCATCAGTATTAGTTTTCTTCTAACATCCAGAAGTCTGCACGATGTGTTTTGTCTTTCATAGTTTCTAAGAAGCCTTTGAGAGTTAAAAGGAACATGAACATCATTTAAAAAAAAGAGAGAGAAAAAGAAAACACCCCACACAAATCAGATGTTACTCTGATTTTATTTTTATTTTAGTAAACTCAGAAAATTCTACAGTTGAATAAATATTAAACAGTGGATATTTCTGGACAGACTGGAGTCTTCATGATCAGCATGCTGGTTCAGATGCTGCTCCTCTCGGTGGAAAATGTGCTTTCTCGTTCCTCTTCTGTCCTCCGTGAGTGGAGACACACACGCTGCAGTTTTTACTTGCAAGGGCGATCACAGAACGCTCACACCAGAGTGGGGGCCCTGCGATGTGCGCTCTGCCACTGCCCTGGTTTTTATTTATATGCAAAAGTAATACAATAGTGAATAGACAGAGGAATGTTGGTGCGTATGTATGTGCGTATGTGTGTGTGTGTGTGTGTGTGTGTGTGTGTGTGTGTGTGATTCTGAAGGACGCGGCCCCTCTTCTTGTGAGGGAGCGCTGATAAAAGTGTCCAGCTCTCCTCTTCCTGGTAGGAGATAAACTGCTTGTTCAGCTATTATCGCTGTGGGAAAGAATTTATAAAACAGAAACAAATCTTATAGTGGACAACAGTCTAAGTCATACAAAGGTCATCATGCAGTGTTCTATCACATGTAAACTTATATCATTAAAAGCTTATACTGACTACTAAGTACAATTTTCCATTGACATCCTCGTATAAAAAAGATTTTTAATGTTAGTTTTAATTCAAAATTCACGATTAAAAAGAAAAAAACGTAACACATACGAACACCAGATAAAGAAAACCGAATGTTTCAGTCTAACATGTGTGCCAGTGAGACAATAAACTTCAGTAAAACTACACAGTCATGAAACTTAACTTTAATCTGTGCGAAACCGATTTGCTCAGCTGTAAATAAAACAGCGAAGTAAGCGAAACCTGACAGACAGAACCTGAGTGAATTGAGTCCAATGTTTAACCACTGAGAGCTAAAACTCAGTGGTTTTAAAGCTGTGTGCCAGTGATTGGATAATCAGCCACTGATAAAGTGCTCTGTAGTTTTCTAACTGCCTTTTAAATCCTGTTTGTCATCTTTAACCCAGGTCAGTCACTTTATGTTAATCTTCCCAGTTATTGTCAAAATCAGCTAAGCTAGAACACCGGGGCTGTGAGCTCAGTACACTCTGTCAGCTGACTGTTAGCAGAGCTAGCGACATCACCGAAAACATCGCCTGTGCTGAATTTTCACAACCTGAACAAACGTGAAGATTACATTACTACATTTGTGGCTAAAAAATTATTAAAAATGTAGTTGGTGACAGAAAAACGCGGTATTTTAAAACTTTACTTACATTTTAGGGCGCCAGCACGATTGCTCCAATGACTGTAGAAAACATTGTGTTTTGAAATGCATTCTGGGATACCTGGCTGCCCCAAGTCCACACACCAGTTCATAGCAATTGATTATTTAGGCCCTGTCTTCACTTACTTTGCAGGGTAACCAATCAGATGTTAGACAAGCTGCAGTGGCAGCATTAACCCCGCCCCCTGAGCTTGATGGATAAGGCTGACAGATAAAATGAATTCATGAACACAGATGTATGACAAATTCATCATTAAATAATTAATCAAACGTGTCAATAATTAATTAAAAATTGAAATAAATAATTTAGTAAATGTTGTAAATGAAACGAATGGGCATTTAATTAATTATTTAATGGTGTATTTAATTAATTCATTTTGTCACTCCTCACCCTCCACAGCAGAGAGGCCTGCTGCTGCATTTTGTCTTTTAGGTACGTGTAAATGTTAGAGATTTTGTGTTATGTTTATAATGAGTTCGTCACCTAAGGCGGCACGTTAAATAGTGTTTTCAGCTATCCTGGGAAAAGTTACTTTTTTATGAATATGTGTTTTGTAATTGACCCATCTTAGTGAAGATTTAAATATTTTGAGTAATTATCAGTAGTTTATTTTTACTATACTTTGCTTCATACTTTCAGTTTTACCCCACTATTACGTATGATTTTGAAGTGGCTGTTGAGGGAAACTGTTTGTCATTTTTATGTTTTTCATTTATTGTGGGCCAGAGTTGCATGGACTCCACACTGGGATGAACAGATCGTTCAGCATCGCCTCAGTCAAAACACGCGATGGGTGCTTTGACTTACGAAAATTTTCGACTTACGAAAGACCCTCGGGAATGAATTAATTTCCTAAGTCGGGGGTTCCACTATAGTTTTTAATGTTATTTTTGCACAAACTGGCTGGAAAATCCTCAGTACTATAAATTTAGGTCTTTGACATTTAATGAGAAAAGGGATTTCATTCAAACACTTGATTGTTTTTAGGAAACAGCAACTAATACACAAAGCCTGTGAGTGCTCCGCCAGGGCTGGGTATCGTCACTGATTTCTAGAATCGATTCGATTCTAATTCACAAGGTCCTGATTCGATTCGATCCACGATTTGATTTGGATTGGGGAAATTGTGCCTCAGACAGTCAGAAATTATTATAATTCTGATCATTTATCAGTACATATCCATATTTTTACATCTATAAAAAGAAAGCTGACACTTGTGACACTTCATCAGAGGTGTAAGCATCACAGCAGATGCCTTTGCGTCAAAGTAACTGAACATAAAACACAGACAAAGATGAAGGAGATTTTCCTGGCCTGGCTTTTTAAAGCAGATAACCTAAAAACTATTCTGCAGTAGAAGAAGACAGTTAAATAAAAATTTAAAAAAAACAGCGGCCAACAGTGCTGTACACAAAGGTAGACTGGTGTGGAATAAGCAAGCGAATAATGCAGAAAAGAGAGATGTTTAGATGGGAAACTGTTCTTGAAGTACACTGAGAGAGAGAGAGCTCAGCAGGAAGTGGGATTTTATTGTGGTGGTTCAGTAAAAGGACTAGATGTTACAATCCCTGATAATGCACTGCTTCGAATAGCGAAAGTCTTGAGGGATGGCTGTTATGAGGAAAGGCAGCCCATAAACTTTACCAGCAGGACACATCGTTGTATGCCTGAACTTAACAGGGTTTTTTGGTCTTTTACCCAGGCTAATCTGCCATTTTTTAACCTTCCTTGGTTATGTGTAGGGATTAGAGATCTGATCTAGATTATCATATTCAATTTTGGGACACATCGTCAGTAGTGGACCTTGGAATCATCAGGTGTTTCGGCCTTTATCACTAGACACCCTCATCCAAGGAGGCTCTGCCAGGGTTGATCAGGCCCTGGAGTGTGTCACTGGTTTATGTTAAATTGTTTTTTCTCTTCTTTCTTCTGTTTAGTTTTCTACAATTTATTTTCTTCTATCAATTCCTTGCTACTGACAAGTAATACTTACCTCTTTAACATTTATGGAGGCTCACTTCTTTAAAGGGATAGAAAAGGTGATGGAGAGAAGTAAAACAAAAGAGACAAGATAGGAGAGAGCAGAGAGGAGAGCCGGAAGGGGGGCGCCCAATCTGGCTTCCCATACCTCTCCACCAGATCAGGCTGTACACTCTACCTCCCCACTGCCTCCCAGGAAAGAGAAGAAGAGCCCTCTACTGAGGCATGCCCTCCACGGGATGATCCATCCTGGGCATGTGTGCCACGGTTAGCTGACTGCCTTAGCTGCCAAAGTGATGTCAGCCCTTTTTAACCATAGCCAGTGACTGGTCCTCTCAGCAGTGTTAGCTAATTCTCTTATAGCCTGCCATTGCGCTGTCCTCTGATCCCAATCTCTCTAAGCAGTTTTGCTGTTGTACTGGCAACAAAGCCCCTGCACCCCACTTCCACTTGGCGCACCTTGATCTTCCAGCCTCTGTCCTCTGCCTCAGCTGCCAAGTTGGCATACCGCAGCTTCTTACGCTCAATTGCTTCCTCCCATGGTACCGTCAGCTCAATGACGTACGCAAGTTTTCGGGAGTTGGACCAAAGGATGAGGTCTGGTCTCTGAGTAGTTGTTACGATGTCTGAGGGAAACATTAGCCTCTGATCCAAGTCCACTTGCATCTACCAATCCCTGGCAACCTTCAGCGGGCCCAGGTCCGGGGTTGAGGGGCTATTCCTCGGCTTGTCTCCCTCCCGGACAAATGTTGATGAAGGCCGACGATCCTCTTGGTTTGTGAAAGGTTGAGTGTTGATGGATTTTCTCTTGCACTCAACTTTCTTGGCTAGACACCTGAGGACCTGGTTGTGTCTCCATGTGTCTCTGCCCTGAGTAAGGCTAGTCCTACAACCAACCAAGATGTGCTTGAGTATTGCTGGGACTGTACACAGGGGGCAGGATGGGTCCTTTCCAAACCACAGCTGCAGATTTATTGGGGAAGGTAGCACATCGTATGTCGCTCAGATGATGAAACTTAGTCTATTAGACTCCATTCCTCAGATTTCACTCCATGAGAGTTCCTCTTTTCAACACTCTCCCAATTCATCCAGTGACCCTGCTTGGCCAGCGCTACGGCTCTGGCATGTCTGGCTGTTTCCTCCTGTTGACGCACCTCCACCATCACCATTTTCCGACGTTTGGTTACGGATGCCTGTTGCCACAGAGGTGTTACTGTTCCAAGACCAAATCCTCCTCTGCCCTGTTGGATGTGACCCACCACGTCACGATGGCGAAGAGCAGATTTGGCCTGTAGCACAGATGTGGCTGGAGTCCACTTCCTCCCCTTTCCAAGGTGG
The DNA here is from genome assembly GCF_057382275.1 of Copadichromis virginalis. Classification (NCBI taxonomy): domain Eukaryota; kingdom Metazoa; phylum Chordata; class Actinopteri; order Cichliformes; family Cichlidae; genus Copadichromis; species Copadichromis virginalis. The sequence goes on along the minus strand of NC_140631.1, from coordinate 38,883,592 downwards.
GAGCAGTGCCTCTCACTATGGGGTCCCGGGAGTCCATGAGTGACATCTCAAGCCTCACTTTTGCACATTTAAACTCCTCTACCAGACTAGCAATAGGCAATGACAGTATCCCGTCGCTGTAGAGTCTAGCGCTGCGGAGGCATTTTGGAAGGCCGAGCCACTTCTTAACGTAGGGAATTCATGACGGTGTTTATGTGACGCGAATTGTGAAATGTAGTTGGGATCTTCTTTTGCTGCTGGTTCAGTTAATTTTGGTTGGAGAGTGATAAGACCTGCAGCTTCAGAATCTAGCGCAAAAAAAGACGTAAACACAAAGTGTAGAGCCGTCATCAGAATCTGTGAGCTGTCAGCTTTCCATCCCGACGGCATGTCCATGTACGCGCCGTTGGGTGAGAAAGCCGACATCTGTTTCATCACTTCTTTCTCCCAACAGTTGCCATAAGAAGTCTGTGTTAGCTGCTTGTGTTTTGTCCTGTGTTTTAAGAATTTCTGCAGGTTGTTCCTCTACTGAAGTGCAGTGGGCTGCTGATTGGACCATGGATCACGTACCTGGGTTGAAAAAGCCCCTCCGACAGCTGCCGAGAAAGAGAGAGAAGCGAGTGCTTCTATAACATCGTCTATGACATTAATATCATATCTATAAAATGCAAACAAGATACTTACTCAAGGGTATAAACTACACCTTGGACATGCATTCAAAAGCACAATCACGACTGTTATAACTGCTGCTGTTACACATTTACATGTGACAGTTATATACTACTGATTTAAGAAGTGTGGATGCTCCGCAGCCTGTTTTTTATGGTAAAGTTGTTTTCTCTTTGACTTTATAATCTGATACTTTAGAAAATGACCCTCTCACACACACACACACACACACGTGGCTTTTATCTGTTTCGTACACTTTCCCACATGCAGTTCTTCATTATCTCTGAAAACATGTTTACTTCAGTGGTTTGACGTCCGTTTCCTCCCACATATCCTCCACATTGTCCATCAATCCTTTCTCTGCAACAAATGACCTTAATTTTTTCCACTTGTGTAGATTTGGTATAAATCCCTACAGATACAGGAACAGGATGTATTCAGTATGTGCCACATCTGATCCTGGGCCTCATAGTGAGAACAACAGGAAACACCTGGAGTGAAAGGCAGTTGAGATCCTAAGTGTTATAGAAGAGTGCCAAAAAAGGAATTCTATCTAGCCGCCACGAACTGTAACTGACGCATGTTATGTTATCTGCTTACTCATGAAGGGGCGTGCACCCCGAAAAATAAAACAGTAGATTTCATGTGTTTTTCTTTGAGAGCGACACAGAGACTGGTATTTTGTACTTCTCCCATACATGTATGATAATAAATAATTGTTGATTGACTGGACCTGCTCTGAGTATTGGTTGTTTGTTCTCAGCCCAACATCAAAGAATTCGGGACAGCCTAAAACATATTAACTATGTATTTCTTCTAAATGCTGCCAAGATAATATAATTGTCACATGTGTAATGCCATAGTTCCGCAGCGACCTAGCGCCCCGCCATCTTTCTGTCTTTTTTGTGAAAAAAAACGATTCAAAAAGTTTTAAATAGTTTAGAAAGGACTTTTACATTTTCATAAATATTCATGGCTGTGTGGTAAAGCTGACATTATCTCACTTGTAATGGTTCAGATTGGACACTGTGACTGGCCGGTTCTGTGCTCCAGACCACATGTTTGATACCCCTGGACCCATGCAACGAAGTATAAAAAAACGTGTCCACACTTTGGCCTGTGAAGAGTGAAAGCAGATATACGGCGTGATATCGAGCCAAATGCTTCAAAGTGTTCCTTGATGATGTGATAAAGAAGTGACGTTCCTCCTCCAACCACAAACAGGAAGCTCATGAAGCGAGCAGTGTCAGTGCTTGTACGACACTCACCAGGAGACCTCTGAGCAGGATGGCTGCAGTCGCACAGCTCTGCTTCTCCCTGCTGTTCACTCTCATCAGCAACATTCATGCAGAAGAATTTATCGCCATAAGAAAAGAAGGAGACTCTTTACAGTTCAAGCTCCCAGATCAAAACAGCTTCTGCATCACCTCCAGACGTGTTGGTGAAGATACTCTGGTCCTGTGGAACATCTCTGACCCCTGGAACAGAAACTTCACAGTACATGAAGACCTGACAGGACGACTCTCATTTCCTGAGACATTTCATGGTTCTCCTTCATTTACTCTCAACAACCTGACCCACTCAGACTCTGGACTGTACCGAGATGTGTGCTGGACTCAGGGCAGCGTGACATATGAGAGAAACATCAGCCTGACTGTGTGCAAGACAGTAAGGGGGGAAGAACCTATCTTAGCTTCTGATTCTACTGTAGACGTACAATGTAAAGGAACAGGTGAGAATCTGACGGTGCGTTGGATCAGACATTACGGGGAGTGGCAACAAGCCGGGCTGAGTAGATTCGAAGACAGAATTTTGAAGGTGAATAAAGTCCAAGAAAGTTTCCTGCAGGTGACAAACGCATCACTTCTTCATGTCAACACACGACCAACGTCTTACATCTGCCTGTTGATGAACCAACAGCAGTGTGTGAGCACTTACTCTGTACGTTTGACCAAACAAACAAAGCTACGTTATGCTTCAGAGGGAGACACAGCTGTGCTGGAGTGTCCCTTCATGGACCCCATTCATGACCAGCCCCCAGTTTGGATGAAGGTAGCAATTTCCTACGATGCTGATCAAGAAATTGGTCGAAACTTCTCGCTGGTATTTCCATCATTAACGTTAAATGATTCAGGTATCTACTACTGTGAAGGTGAAAAAGTAATACATCAGTACTGGCTTTTCGTGTGCCCTAAATTTGGTCCACCTGCAGTAAAGGTTTTCTCAGAGGGAGATGAAGTCACTATGAGATGCTCTGATGATTGGAAAACTAGTACTTCGGGCTTTATGTTCATGAAGTCGATCCAAACAGAAGGCAAAATTGTGTACGATGATAAGTTCTGCAGTGACAAAAGAATCACTTGTTCCCGTGACAGCCTGATAATCTCTAATGTCGCACTGGAAGATGCAGGAGAGTATGTGTGTACAGGTTTTAAGTCAGAGGATGAGTGTGTGTCAGCAGAAGCATTTGTTCTGATCCACAGAGAGCCCTTTGGGGTTTAATCGACCTTCTACAGAGTCAGGTGGATACTGCTCAGCGGTCTGCAGGTGATGCTTTGTGTTGTTGTGGTCTGTGTGATACAGAAAACCAGGAGAGGAGAGCAGCTTTCAGCTCAGACACACACTTAATTCTTCTATATTTCTGCTCATATTTTATTTCATAATGGATTGGATTTATATAGCGCTTTACAATGCCACAATTCATTCACTCTCGCATTCACACACTGGTGGAATGCGCCATCGGCCCCCTCTGGCTAACAGCAGTAGGCGGTAGGGTAAAGTGTCTTGCCCAGACAAGATACGCTTCCCAACCCCCTGAGCCACGGTGGCCCCAGTTATAATGATTATGTGCTTTTTTGTTTTATGTGATTTGATGTTTATCCACATCTCATTCATGTATCTCTCAGAGTATCATTTTGAATATTCTTCTGTTTCTATCAGTGATCAGTTCGATCTATAAGAAATGTTAGAAACCAGTTGTAAATGTATTCGTTCTTCACGCTGATGTGAATCATTATCATCTCTCTTGGAAAATGTATTTTGTTATTGTGTTTAAGAGCAGATTCATTACAGCACTATGTTTATCTGCACTATATTGTTTTCATTGTTGTGAATCATTTATATTTGCATTTCAATTGTTGTGATGCAGCAGACTGGAAACATGATTGTCTGATACAGCAAACACTTCATAATATGGACTTGACTGCTTTGATTGTGTTTTTATATTCTCCATTTTTGTTAGGAATCATTTCTGAAATAAAAATATCTAAACAACAGGCTGAATGTTGATGTTCTTTTGTCAATGACTCCATGATGATTTTTAATTTTAATAAACACACAATCCTCATATTACAGTGCAGGATGTAGAACAGAGTATATCAGTAAACTGGATCAGACCTCATCAGCATTTTGACCTTAACATGCAGCCAAAAACAGAATGCCGGCCAACACCTTATTGAGTTAAATAATTTAAGGGATGGTTTATGGTGTCTGCTTTATTTCTTCACTAATTTAGATTTCACTGCAGAATATGAAGTAGGTTAATTGAAATAATCTACTGCAACAAAATAGTGAAGAATACTTTAATGAACCAGTACTCATGATCATACTTCATGATTCTGCACAATATAAAAGTATTATTGACATTAAATATAATTTGATAGTAACTCTTTTGTACTGTAAATATGATTATTGCTTCTGTTTGAGTAAATTTTAAAATGTTTGTGTGTGATGTCACAGGGCCGCGAGTGGGAGAAAAAACATGGAAGAAAACGGAAGAAGGAGAAGAAACGCAGTGAATCAGCCCTCCTTTCCCTACATCGTTATACTGATCTGAGTCCGTACTAGTGATGGGATTCCCGGCTCTTTTTAGAGAACCGGGTCTTTCGGCTCAGCTCACTAAAAAGAGCCGGCTCTTCAGGTTGTTTTGTTGCTTTAATTTATTGTTAACAATAATATAACATTATGCACAAAAGGAATTACTAATGTAAAAAAAATGGTTTTATTTATATATGTTTATATATAAATATGCGGTGGCCCCTAGAGACAAAGCACATTTCTAGCATTAACTGAACTTCCAAAACAGAGCTACTAGATCACTTAAATTACACAATTGAAAGCATTTGTGTATTTTCTGTGTATTTATACACAGGCACTCATATATATTCAAATAATTTAAAAAAAAAAAGTTCATTTACCTGTTATTACCACACACCAAATCCGGTCGTTGGTACTTGCTGGCTTGTGTAGCCACAAGATAACAAAAGCTCAACACTGCGCCCAGCATCCTGGAGCACTTCTGTTGTCTTTTGTATGTGTTTTGAGTTTTTGTGTGTTTCTGAGTTTTTATGTGTTTTGGAGTTTGCACATGCTTTGTCTGTAGGGGCCACCGTAAATATACTTTTATTTATTCACTCCACATAAAATGTAAGAAATAACTCATATAATACAAAAACCAACTATTCACATTTCAACTCTTAACTATTTAAATTTTCAGCCTTTTCCTTTTACATTTCGTTCGCGACCGACACATCACTAGTCCGTACTGTGAGCAGACAACCAGCAGGAGGAGGACTGCGGAGCTCAGTCACTTCCGCACCATGTGAGCCACCGGGACTGGAGCTCATTTGCTCCCGCATGAACTCCACATCCTCCGGTATAGAGAAACAGCACCCCGGCACAGCAAAGACTTCCGCACCCCATCATCAGGGCGCTCTAGTGGGAGAAAGGAGGCCCGCAGCTCAGTGCACGCAGCGGCCACGCACAGGGATTGTCCCCGGCTGGGAGCACGGACCGGCCGGCAGCATGTCTGCGGACGTGGCGGTGTCTTTGGCGGTGCTCGCGGGGATCGTCGTGCTGAGCGACGTGACCCGCAGGTTGCTGGCTCGGGCCCTAGCAGACACCGGGCTCTCCGAGTACGTGGTGGAGCTCGTGTCCACCTTCCAGCTGTGCTGCTGCACCCACGAGCTCAAGCTGCTGTCCGAGGTGGGCGGCATCGAGCCTGGTCTCGCGCTCACCTTCACGTATTTGGCGTCGGTGGTCCACGGGCTCACCTTCAGCGGGGCGATCGGGAACCCCTCCGGTGCGCTCGAGCGCGCCTACCACGCCAAGTTGTCGGGCTCCCGCGCCCTGCGGAGGATCGCGTGCCAGTTCGCGGCGGCCGCCGCTGCACGCGCTGCGGTGCCGAGGCTGTGGGGGGTCGGGCTGTCGAGACTGCACGCGCGACACAAGCTGTTCGGGTTCCGATGCACCAGCCCCATCCACGCGCCCCTGCACGAGGCCGCTGCGGTTGAGCTCGCGTGCGCCTTTGCGGTTCAGACTGTTATCACGCACACGCAATCGGTGCAGGAGAAATTCCGCGTGCACGCCGTGGCTGCGGTCATCACCACAGCGGTTTATGCAGGTATGATAACTCTATATGACTGCTGCAGGGAATCAAATCCGGCTCCACCGCTAATTAATCACGTGATCGGAAATCACGAGCACATCAGAGTATTTACATGGTGCCGGGGTCTGTTGGGGGAGACACGAACCGGGCACTAATCATACACTTCAGCCACGAATACATAAAAATCACCTAAATGTGGCTGAACAGTGGCTCAGACCTCCTGCTCTCATAAACACGCATTAGCGGTGTGAGGGTCGGAGCCGCATTGGTTGTGTAGTTTTCATCATATTACACACAAAAGTGTGCAGCTTATAGTTATGTGGCAACGTGTCCCACCTCAGGGTAGTGCAGGCATCAAAAGGCAGTGACACGTTACCCTGCGGGAGAGCCATCATAACGGTCTCTCTTCACAAACACTGGGGCTTGGAAAAGCCTCAGTCCTAAAGTGTTAAGAATGGGAGCCAATCAGGTGGCAGCGTGACCGGTGAACCTTTACTCTGAGTGTGTGTAGAGGGACACATGTTCACTGTGTGTTTATATAGAACAAGCAGACAGGGACAATTATGATCAAGCCAAACTCAACGCTTAAAATCGACTCCTGATCTTTGATCCGTCCTCACCTGGTCGTGAACGTGATGGTCAGCCAGGTATCCAGTTTACCTTTGAGTGTCAGATTTAGGCAGATTTGATTGCTTCCGTTTCATCATGACAGATTTAAGTGAACTCCTCTGTCTCCATTCCCAGACTTCTACTTTTGAATAAACTTTCCTTTAACTTGCTCCGAGTGCTCCTTTGTCTGCATGGTGTAACTGCAGCCTGGCATGCTGAATAACCAGTGAGTGGACCTTCCAGAAATATGTGATTTTAGGATTTTATAAGTCATTTGGCTGTTGAATGAGGTTAGTCATCTTTAAAGAGGTGAATATTTATGGAGTCATCAGTTGACGTTCGTTTGTGGAAGTCTGTTTTCACTCTGATAATAAAGAGGATTTATTTATTTCATTGACCAATAATAAAAAGACTGTTATTATATTTTTAACATTATATGATTATATTCACAGTGATGCTTTGAGGAAGACTGCACTGTTTGTCCCAGAATAATCAAACTGCCATGAAATACATTCACTAATTTATTATTTGGAACTAACACACTATTAGTACATCTCAGAGACACCTTCTTTCTCACATGAAGAGTAACAGATTACATCTCTCACTGTGTCCGACCAACCAACTCCCGTGTAAAGTCAGTTATTAGCAGATTTTTAACTACACCCGTAAATGAACGTTTGACTGAATGCTGATGAGTGAATACTGAGAATTTAGGAGGAAATATTTTCAAATTTTCCTGCAGAGAATCTGATTAAAATCTAAGCAAGAATCAGTTTGATCAATGACCTTTTTTCAGCCAGTAACCTTTAAAGTCACACATCCGCTGGAATATTATCATTTTCTGCTCTCTTTTTATACCTTTATGGAGAAGAAAAGCGTCTGGAGTCCAGATGCAAATATGACCTGGATGACTGAGAACCTTCACAGACTTTAACTTTCTAAGGCAGATTCAGGAATGCATTCAGCTGCTTTGTGCTGTATAGCAGATTTAAATGATGAACAAATGTGAGTTCACTGATAAAACTGTGCATGTGTGTCCAGGTGGCAGCGTGACCGGAGCTGTCTTTAACCCAGCGCTGGCCTTCTCCACACAGTTCCCCTGCGGTGGACACTCCTTCCTCGAGTACTGCGTGGTCTACTGGCTGGGCCCGCTGCTCGGTGAGACTAACACACCTGACAGAGACGTTAGAAAAATCTCAACTTAAAGAGATCACAAGTATTTTTCCTGCTGCCGACTGAAGCCAGTAACATCAGTTTGAAAATAGTTTTTATTTGGATTTTTGCACAAACTGGCTGGAAAATCCTCAGTGCTATAAATTCAGGTCTTTGACTTTTAATAAGGATAAGTGAAATTTCTTCTGGCTTTTCATTTTGTTTATAAACACGACAGCTCAAAAAGTCCTGAATGAATTCTGATAAAACTTTGAGGGGGTGTAGCGTGGAGTCATGTTAACAGTCCAGTAACATTTGCCTTACATGCTATTTGAAAACAGACAAAAAGCCTTTTAACTAAGAAACTATGATTCTTACAAGTGTGGTGTGTATCGTCAACATATAGAAAATACCATATAAAGGTTTAAAATATCATATCACATTTGACCTCCGACCTTTCCTTCAAGGTCAGTTGATTGCTCTGAATGTCAAAGGGATAATAATAGAGCTATTTAAAACTATGTTTCTTACTGTCATTGTATTTTCATCGTGTCGGCGTATAGGGAATGATAAATGGGGTTCCTGAATATCACTTTATTTTGGACCTTCTTTCTGACCTTCTCAGTCTTTCCATGTTCTGTGCAATATTTTGGTCTCAGTGAAATTACCATCCCCACCCTAAATGACCATAGCCCCTCCCTTATTCATTTATTTATTTATTATATTGTATAACTGTCCTTGTATACTGCCCCACAATGTTTCTGTTTCAATTTTTGTATGCACACACCGTGGAGTTTACATATATATTTACATATACATATATACATACATATACATTTGACCTCTGACCTCACTTTTACCCTTCACATCTGCCTTTCTTTCAAGTTGAGTCCAAAACGTGGTGCAGCCTTAAAGACAGTTTCGTCTTTATATTTCCAGGACAGATTCAAGATAGAAAATATTTTTACACGACGGTACACAGAAATAAAGAGCTGTGGTCATAAATGACCCCTCTTTGCCACGTGGATCACCAGTAAAGGTTTTAGTTGAACTGTTAGACAGAAGAAACCACATTAGCGATGAGCACTGCTACGTTTTAGTGCCTGCGTCTCTGGCAGCCAGCGAGCCAGTTGTGTTCAAAGTGTTGACACAAATCTGATAAGCTGCTTAAATATTAAAATCTCATGACTCATTTGTTTGAAGCAAAGATGTGTGTAATTTACCTTCGCTGGCAGAGCGACGAGCGTCTAAAAATATCTCTCGGTGCTTCAGGAATGACATCGTTTGTTTAATGGAATAAATCCCATGATTGCCGTTTCAGGATTCAGGCACATTTAATTTGATGCAACAGCAAAACTCAAAAACGTGAGAGAGCACACATCAGATTTTGGTCGATGAAATATTCCAGTTTTTAACTGACATTTGTTGTGTAGTTAAAAAATAAGACAGCTTTGGGTACAAAGCACCTCGAGGTGACTGTTGTTTGGGAGTTGTTTCATTTATCTGAGCGGTGTGCATCGCTTCACAGTAACACCTTAAATGTTTTATTCAGAAGTTTCATGGTTGACATACAGAAAACAACTTTTGTCTTAAAAGTTTAATTTTTTTCCTCTTCTTCTGCATCGTGGTTCTTTCAGGGATGATGAGCTCGGTGCTGCTGTTCGACAAACTCGTCCCTGCGCTCTCAACAAAACCGTCACCTCGCCATCTTCCCACGGAGAGCAAGAAGAAGGCGTGAGCATTGCTGGACGGCGATTTTCAGGTGAAGCTGTTTGTGACGGACTGTCAACCTGCTGCTGAGAAAGAAGGAAGAAGAAGAACCGCACGAATGCACTTCTTTTTAAGGGATACCAGAAGCACATCTGAGAAGTTCAACACAAAATTAGCTTTTAAATTTGTGAACAGGGCAACGCCAACATTTTACTTTCAATCAAACCTGTAGAACTTTTTGTATTTAATCCTGAGTCAACACACTGACCTTTTTTAGGGTTACTAAAATAATGTTTGCATGAGTTTTTTTTTTTTTTTTAAAAGACTGGAACCACAGAGCTGATATAAAGGATACAGATGTGTTGTAACCCTGCAAACAAATGTTATACAGTAACATACACTTAGCCCCTATTTTATGTTTCAATCACTTTTTAAGCTACTAAACTAATCTGACAACTGCAAACTGAAAATGTGATGTAGCATAATATTGCAACAACCTCATTAGTCTGTCTTTGAGTAAATGATCTGTGTATTTTAGTCATATTTTTACCTAATGCAACATTCCTGAGCCATGCACAGTGTAGGAGTGTACATGCACATGTCTGTTAGTTTTTGCACAAATGCAATTAGTGCCTTTGAGCTCTTTGTAAATACTGTACATGCAAACATAAATAAACAGTGTAATCAGTGCTGATTGGTTGTTTCTTTGATCCTGGGAAGGGTTCAGCAAAAACATTAGTGTTTCCAAAGAAGCCACGAAAAGTTATTAGCTTCATACTTCATATTAGCTTCATGAAATTTTGCACATTTCAGGGCTGAAAAACACATTTCAGCCAAATCCAAGTGTCAGTCTGAACACATCTGTTGCTGTTAAATATGCATCAGTTTTATGTTGATACCATAAAGCAGGGGTCTCAACCTTAAATGAGCTGTGGGCCACTGCTGCGCTGCCATCTTGTTGGAGGGCCACTTTAGTGTTCAAGTAGTACCAGGAAAACAAGAAACATCGCATAATTGTGTTTGTATTTAACAAAATAAAAACGCAGACATAAGTGTGCACATCAGTTTTTGACTCTCTCACTGGACTAACAGCCAATCCCTCAGCATGTTTGTGCTCTCCGCTCTTGTTGCCTTCATATTAAAAAACTTTTTGCTTTTTAAAGAACTCACTTTAACAAGGACCAAATTCCACTGTATTTCTTCACGTCAATATATGGGCCGCAAATAGGTGTGACGTGGGCCGCGAGTTTGAGACGCCTGCAGTAAAGTTTGATCCGTTTTCTGAAGATTAACTGAAGGAAACTTCGAAAAGGGCGTTTTCATTTCACCGTGTGGGATACATGGCTGCTCAAATAAGTTAAATAAAGATATTTTTGATTTCTTCTGTGCAGATAATCTGCAAGATGGAAAACTTTTACAAGCTGATGCAATAATTGGCTCATTCACTATTTTATGATTACCGTTTTTTGATAAAGTCCATTAAACATTTGCAAAATTCAAGACTCAATCCAGTGTCAAGATGCCCATCAAGAAAATATAATTTTGTGAGATTACACTTCCTCTTTTGACTGACCTTAGTGAGACCATGCAAAGCTGAAAATTACTCAGAAGCTTCTATCATATATAAAATCCTTAAAAAATTGCCACCAGAGGCTCCTGGCGCTGCTCCTCGCATATCCAAATGAGTAGGCATTCACTGCCTGTTCAATGATGGCTGAGGAGGAAGTGCAGGCTGTTTACCATTATTGGAAGGCTGGTGGTTTAATGGTCAGCTTCTCCAGATCCACCAGTATGGTCTATAGAATATAATGCTATGGAACTGTTCCATTTACAAACCATGTAAAAAATGATGCAATCCAGCGGTCCCCAACCTTTTTTGCGCCACGGACCGGTTTATGCCCGACAATATTTTCACGGACCGGCCTTTAAGGTGTCGCGGATAAATACAACAAAATGAAACTAGTACCGGTACCAAAAAAAAGAAGATTTATTCATAACACACGTGAAAAGACCCAGGAAAACCGAGTAAACGATAAAAACGATAACAAAATAACACTGAAAACCGATAAAAACCCCGAAAACTATACATTTCACACCTGAGCCTCAACTCTCGCAGCCCGGTACCAAACGACTCACGGACCGGTACCGGTCCGAGGCCCGGGGACCGCTGATGGTTCAGCTTTTTTAGTTTGTAGGAAATAAATCACATCTATAACTCACACAGCTGACACCGACTTTAACCAGGACCGCTAGAGCTGCTGGCCTGAGAACAGCGCCTTACAAATGAACTGTTGATGCTCAAAAACAGGACTGAAGACAAACACCTCAAACTGTTGTGGTGTTTGAAATTCTGTGATATACGAATTAATGAGCAGCTCCAGACGGACAAACTTTGGTGCTCCCATCCACATTGAGTTTCACTGTTATCTGCACTAACACTGAAATAAACAAGCTGATACAAAAACTACTTGTTTATTGACAATCACATACAAAGATCCACTGTCCTCAGCAAAAACATCAAATATTCAATTGGTCATTAGGTACAAAACAAACAAAAACTCAGCGTTAGTTGGTTTTACAAACACGTTCAGGACTGCATCTCAAAAGTCCAGAGTAGCTTTGTTACAGAAGTGCCTGACAGTATGTCGATGTGACCGTTATCGAATTAACAGAAACCACACGATGCGGCAGAGCAGATGTCGGAAGCTCAGCGGTAAAAGGTTTCACAGAAAAGAGAGTAAGAGCTTTAAAGAAGTGCTGTTGTCCTTGTCTTCAATCCCACGATGCAACACTGATGCTTTGACCGGCTGCAGACACGATTTCCATCTACAGAAAGAGTCAGAACGCACACGAATGAACCAAACTGCAAACGGGCAACTTTTCTGTGGTCGCAAGTTCACGACACGGTTAATCAATGCAAACACTGATTGATGATTAGCTCAGTGGGCCGTGTGCAGTATGTTTCTCATCTCAGCACATTTTACATTTTATTCTGCATATGATATTCTGTATATATTATCACTGCCTTTTTTAAATGGTAAATGGCCCCTAAGGACCCCAAAGCGCTTTACACATCCAGTCATCCACCCATTCACACATTTTTAGTTAAACAAGTGGTAGTGTAGTGTGAGTGTAGTTACATTTCACCGGCATGGTGAGATTCAGACGGTGGATCTGGACCCAAAAGATCATCACATGATCTTTTGCAGCCATTATAAATGTAATTGTACTTATTTTTGAAGCATGACGTAAATGAATTCTTATTTCAGTGCTAATTAAAATCAGCACTTATAGCATCACCTGTTAAATCAGATTAAAATGCTTAAAAGTGTGCCGCCTTTGCCCCAAAATGAAGTTTTAAAAAGATTTCCACCCTCAAGCTACTGTTTTACCACCACATTTTTCACAGAGCTTTCTCTTTCTCTTCATAACGTCTGCTCTTTGGCCAGACTGCCTGTTCCTGCTTCTAAAGGCCAATTCCTGCAAATGCTGACCGACACACTGAGACCTACCAGTGCTCTACGTCAGCATCCTCGAACTGACCCGCCTCCATCGCTGCTGTGTCCACCTCCATCCCATCTGTCAACATAAATGTACACACCAGAAATAAATCTTAAAATAATTGATCCTCATCTTGCAAATCATCCAGAAATACTTTAATTTTCACTGCACAGAAAAGATTTTTGAGGAAATGCAAGTAATTTATATTTGCTCTACATTATAAACTGAACAGTATATTTATTAGTCTCTCATTGACTGGTTAAAGCAAGAAAAACATAGGATAGTTTCATTTTTAGTAACAACTGTACAGGTGATGATAACTCATACCAGAGCTTAAAGTTAGGGACTGGCTGCTTTGATTCACAGGTGTGTCACCACAGGTGTAGCTGCTAGCTGCCTGCTAAGCTTCACCTCCACTCTGTCTATGCTGCTGGTGCCTCCTGAAGCATTTTAATGAACTTATCTGACAAATACAGTTCGTTGAATAAACCAACATGGTGGCAACCAAAACACTAATGCTGCAAAGTTCAGATAGCAATGGATGACAGCCAGGCTGCATGCTGATCAACCATCCGCCTTCCCGATACGCATCAGAGCAACGTCGAACATGAGTTGACCTTTTTTGTATCTACGGTCTCATCGTGCTCCGTGTGTCATGCCATTACTTATTAAGACTAAAACACAAAGAGCGACAGGTCGAGGTTTGTGCGACTCTGACCTTCAAACTCGGCTTTTGTTTCTTCCGTCCGGACTCCAGCCATGTGGTACTGCTGAGCGACTGACTCAGCCAGCATCCCCTCTAGCCTCTCCAGCGTGGCCTGACCCTCCTGCGTTAGCGCCGACAGGCCCTCGTCGCAGGTGTAGAAGGTTGGGATGTCAGCGTGACCGTGCTCTAAGCAGGTGGAGGAGAGAGATGGTGATTCAGCAGCAACAATTTAAAGACAAATTGGACCTGGATGCAGGGTTCACACATCATCACTTAACAACAGGATAGCACAATCCCCTCACTCTTATTTTGAAAGTTCAGCTGCTGATAACCATCTATTCTCAGTCCTGCTGCTTCTTCAGTGATTTAAAGACAGATTTACAAAGAATACTGTTTAATCCACCTGTCCACACTGCACTGCCATAAACATCAGTTACTCTGTGCTCATCTCATTTAAACTTACCAGCCTCTGCAAGCAAGCAGTCCGAGTCACCAGTCCGTGAAGTGGAAAGAGAAAAGACAGAAGGAGAAAAATGAAAAGACTTTTACATTCAGACAAAAGAACTATTTTATCAAATGTTCTTTACAGTAAACTATTTAAACTGGAGCTATTTGGTAATCCTTATTTTCTGTCATATATGCAGCTACAATGGTGCGTGCTCAGAGTAAAACAGCCACCATAACAAATCATGAGATCACCATACTAACAAGTAATCATTATGAGCTTTTAAGCGCTTATTAATGAGGATTAGTTTATAACCTGGATCTGTCTAATCTCAAACATGGGGACATCCATAATGTGGCTAATCAGACCTTCTCTTTGCTAGACAAAGCTAATCAGCAACAATTTCCCTTGTGGGATTAATAAAGTATCCATCCATCCATCCATCCATCCATCAGAAGGAAGCTTACTTAAATGGGAGGAGCTAAAGGAGATAAATGGGAGGGGTTTGTGTCAGACAAAGGAGGATCGAGGATGAACTGTGGTGCTGTCGGAAGGAGGAATAAAGTAAATATGAAATGTGTTTAAAGATAATTTAGTGTCCAAGAATAAAACTTTAGGTTGGAAATGAGCAGAACAGATCAACTTTACAAGAACAGCCATTGGTGATGTAAGAAATTCACTTCAATAGAAATACAATTAGGCACAAAGCCATTTCTACTCTGTATTCTCAAATACAATAAAATGCTTAAAAAGAAAACTTTTTTTTCTGGAAAGATTTTCTGCTTGTTTTGTGTTTCTGAATGAATTTGAGGATTTATATCACTGTTTGTTGGAATGCGAGGAGCTGTTGTCTTCTTTGTGTCTGCTAAAGAGACAAAGAAGTGCATGAAAAGAGGATCCTAAATCATCCAGACTGAAATCAGACCCATTTTTACAGGCCACTCCATTGTAACGTTGAGCCAGGTGCATTCTGCATCTATGCGTTTGAGTTTTGCCTCACCGGCTTCCTCCACGTCGTACTCCTCTCCTTCAAAGTCGTTGTCCGAGTCGTCATCCTCGGGATCGGGGTGGAGCGCCTGGCACTCGCACATGGCTGAGAACATGGACTCCACTGCAAGTAAGGCACACAAAGGTATAAGTGTGATGCTGCGCCATCTCCAACTGTCGTTTATACAGGATGTGCAGCCTGCTGCTCATCCTCAGCGAGGTCACTCACATGCCGCTTTGTCGCTGGGAACAAATCGAATCTCTGTGATCGCCCCTTCGTCTTCATCATCGTCACCACCATCACTGCTGCCGTCATCATCATCATCAGCTGCTTTCTCTGCCATTTCTGCCTCGTTCTCTTCTGTAAGGAAACAGGAGAAGTCAGCAGTGACCCAAAAACTCCTTCAGAAACTGTAAAGAAACTATTTGTACACAACAGGTCAAACACGCTTTAACAACCCTGAAGACTGGACTCCCCTCACCCCCCAAAAACTACATATTTTTGGGGGCCTAAACAAGTAAAAAGAGATATAAAGTTCAGATGTAAACTTCGCCTCACTGTTGAGTTTGCCGTTGACCATGACGTAGAGGTGTTCCTGTGGGTAAGCGCTGACGTCTCTGGAGATGGCGTGCAGACCGATGGAGGGATACTCCAGAGAGAAACCCAGGCCTGAGCTGTCAAACCACGACAGGCGCCTGATAAAAAGAAAACAAACTGCTTTAAACAACAGCACTAAACAACTTTTAGATGCTTTTAAATGTCTGCCAAGCTTATTATCTGACTTTTCTGGCAACGACTAATTACGGTCTCAACTGACTATTAATTTATCATATGATATTTTAAAAAAATGTTACAAAATGCCAACTAAATTACTTTAACATTGTTTGCTTCTACTTCCTAAAAGTAAAAAAGTGCTTTGTAAAAAAATATGTAATAAGAAAATATGTAATTGTAATGCAACAGCGAGGGTCTGTGAGAAACATAACACAGCTGTAAAATCTGAATTTACACACACACACACACACACACACACACACACACACACACACACACACACACACACACACAATGTTTCCTTCCCAGTTTATTGCTGTTTTGTGCTTTTCCAAAATTTTTTACTAGCTTAAGAAAAATAAATATGAAATTAAATTAAGAATTGAATAACTGAAATAATATAACAACACGAAGACAACAAGAAGAAAAAGAACGCAAAGACAATGTAAAAAAGGAAAGAAATAAAATGATAGCACAGAAACAAATTCCAAAAAAATTAAAATAAAAAATACATTAAAAAAAAAAAAACATGAAAAAAAGGAAAAAGAAACTCGCCTTTTAACATTACCGAGAGTCCAAGTAATACCAAAACACACACAAAATATATCATGTTTACGGAGAGGTACCAGAAAAAAAATGTAATATAAATAATAAGTAGACATATTTCTAATACTGGATTTAAAAGAAGACATCCACATTTTGTTCTGCAATGTATTATTTTGAAAGAGTGCGCTCCGGAAGTGATTTCAGCGCGCGGAGCAGACCTTTATTTTATGTCTATAATGTAAACTGGTGTGATTTCCAATGAAGTGCGCGTGAAATCCCGATAAGAACCTCAATAAACACGAGCCTGAACCCCAGACCCACGAGCCAAAGAGCAAAACACGCGCCACGTGCACCACTTACGTTTCTGCGACGTAGAGGGTGCCGCAGCCGAGCCGCTGGCCGTCCAGAACCGCCGTGGTCTCGGCTTGTTCGTGTCTCACTCCCTCGGTGGGAGGGTGGAGGTTTTTCAGTAATACCATAGTCCTCGGTCCGCTCGGACGGAAAAGAACAGAAACCGGTGAAAACGCGCAGCTGCGTGACAAATTTTGTGCTGGCTAAAGCTGGCTAATTTTACCCGGGGTAACTTCTCAGTGCTAAATCAAAGTCCGACAGCTGGAGGCGAGTAAACGTCAGCCGTGCTATAACGCCTCTTCCCTTGGATTAGCAGATCCGGGACAGAAAGCTTTGAGTGCGAGAACAGGCGTGACAAAAACTGAAAACAGGTTACAAAGTGCTTGTTCAGGGTGACGTCACGCTAAAGTATCGCGACAACACAGAACTCCCAACGAGAATTCACATACTCCAGATTGGCAGTTTAAAAAGCTGTCGCGAGATGGAGCTGTTTCGTAATCTTTTATTCCTAAAGATGTAGAAACATAAATTCTTACATTATTTACCCCCCCCCCCCCCAAAAAAAAGTTAAAAAAAATAACATTCTAACAAAGACTGAGCATATAGACAAAACAAACACGATTTTTTAAATAAACAAGCACAAATCAACAAGGTAAAAAAGGGAAAGGACACACTGAGTAAACACCACTGATTTTATAAGATTTTTTTTCTTTCTTTTTTCACTTGTTGGTAAAGACATTAACTTAAGGGCTTTATAAACTGATTTAAACACTGACTTAATAAAAAAGAATCATTAATATTCAAAATAGTAACTCATTACGTTTGGATAATTGATCCTCGTTATATCAGTTTCTTGAAAAATAGTTTGGAAACAGAATAAAGACAGAGTTTGTTTGTTTTTGTTGTTTTTTTTTTTTTGTTTGTTTTTTTGCCAGTCCCATTTGGTTCTTTAGCCGTCAGAATTGTTGTCTGAAGACCAACAAGGATACCCAATGGATTTACTTTGCCAAATGGATCATCGTGGCATTGCCGTATTGGTCCATTTGATCGACCTTTGTTTTTATTGTTTATTATATTTTATTTTCAGATGTTACAGACGGGACAGACATGAGTGAGGGATAGGAAAGGGAGAAAGAAAGAGGAAGGAAAAGAAAAACAGAAGGGGAGAGGGACAGTGAGAAAGGGGGGGAGAAAAAAATCTCCTGGGTCACCTGTTGAGAGAAGAAGAATAGAAAACAAGCAAAAAAAAAAAAAAAACCAAAGCAACATACTAAACACAACACCATTGCATTAATCTAGCTAAGTGTAAACAACAGTAAATACTGAATATTCAATGTTGTTGTGCAGCACGCAGGACAGACAGCGCACAATGTGCTTTGAAGTAGCAGCCAAGAAAGGTGTAATTTAAGTCTACGAGCAGTGAACACCCGTGTGCATACCTGTGTGGATCAGCGCGCTTGTATTCAAATGGTTTCCACATGTAATGGTCTGCAAGAGGATGTAGCAAGCCATAGCCCCGTCCCCCAGGGCATGAAGTAGGCATGGAGGAGATCCAGGCCCCAGACATCCAGAGGCTCCCAAAGCACGAGAGCCCAAAGAGGACCACCGGAGGGGCATCCGTGCCACCCTCATGGGAAGGGCTGAGGATCCCCAGACGAGGCGTCACCCAGTAGCCACCGAGCAGAAGCTAGAGGGGGCTGCACCGGCGTGCCCGCCGGCTCTGCCGGCAGCCAGCTGTGCCAGAGTGAACCGAGCGGCAGGCCCAGAGGCCCGAGGGCCCCCCGCACCCCGGAGGAGGCCCGACCGAGCAACAGGCGCCAGGCCCCGCCAGGTAGCCACCGGGAGTGAGCCGGTACATACCTGAGTGCCCAGCCCCGGACACCAAGAACCACCAATGCACCGACCCCTAAAGGCATCAGTCACCGGCAGGGAGTGTGGTGAGGGGAGATAGGCCTTGGAGGGCCTGGGAGTTCCCAGAGAGGTGGAGTGTAAGACCCGACCTGACATAGACACAGAAAAACAGGCACACACAGACACAAACATGCATTCCCACCCTCATGCACACATATACAAACACTCAGCACTCACCCAACGTAAGGATTGACATAAATGGACATGTACACACAATCACACTCCCCAAACATATTCTATACCCCGGGTCCAGGTACCCTCGCCCCCAGAGGGGGAAACAGAACCCAGACCCAAGAGATGTTACCCTTCCCCCCGGGGTGGAGGCAAGCAGACCGTCCCAGGCTCCGCAGCAGCAGGGAGGCCAATCGGACAGCTAACATCTCCTCCCAGCCCCCCCGCCCCAATGGCTAGCAGAGAACGGGGGTGTGTGAAGACCCCATACCTCCCTCCTCCCGCTCATGTGTAGTGTTGCTGCGTGTTGTTCTAAAGTCTAAAGTGCATTTAAAACAAGGGAGAGCATGGTGCTGCTGCCAGAGAGCAGCAGGTGTTAGCACGGCCCCTCCCGAGAACCCTCAGTGTCTACATGGATTTAAAATTGGGAGGTGGGCACCAGCGCCAGAGGTAGGTTTGAGTACACAGACCGTCCACTGGACGCCGTTAACGTGCCCACCCTCAAGGCCCTATATATATGTGTGTGTTATGAGAGTGTAAGTAATGTGGATGTCTAAGTTGTGAGATAAAATTGAGGCACAGGTGGCCAGAAGGGGACGGGGGGGGGGGGGGGGGGGATGTCTCCCATGCACCCTTGTGACACACCCGCACCCCAAGGCCCTACCTGTGTGGGTGAGTGTGGTGGAGCGGGAAGAGGGAGGTAGCCGGGGATGGGGAGGAAAAGGAGGGAGGGGAGGATGCCCCTCCCTAGGGCCAGCTCCCCCGCTGACCCCAGTAGGCACCCCCGTCCTCTGGTACCCACCAAGGCAAGGGAGCCCAGGTCCATCCAGACCGGGGCCTACAGTAGCAAAAGACAGAGTTTGTAAGGACTATAAGGTCCACAAGCACTGAGGCAGTTATGCAATTTTCTAATCTTGCCTCAGAACACACACGCACACACACTGATTACTCATTTTACATCAAAGTTTGGGAGCTCTGATCCGGTTAATTAAATCCTGCACTGAAATATGAGGATTGTGTGTTTATTAAAATTAAAAATCATCATGGAGTCATTGACAGAAGAACATCAACATTCAGCCTGTTAAATTAGATTTAGATATTTTTATTTCAGAAATGATTCCTAATAAAAATGGAGAATATAAAAACACAATCAAAGCAGTAAAGTCCATATTATGAAGTGTTTGCTGTATCAGACAATCATGTTTCCAGTCTGATGCATCACAACAATCGAAATGCAAATATAAATGATTCACAACAATGAAAACAATATAGTGCAGATAAACATGGTGCTGTAATGAATCTGCTCTTAGACACAATAACAAAATACATTTTCCAAGAGAGATGATAATGATTCACATCAGAGTGAAGAACGAATACATTTACAACTGGTTTCTAACATTTCTTATAGATCGAACTGATCACTGATAGAAACAGAAGAATATTCAAAATGATACTCTGAGAGATACATGAATGAGATATGGATAAACATCAAATTACATAAAAGAAAAAAGCACATAATCACTTTAGCTGACATTAAATGAGAATATATGAAAAGAGATCATCAAGATGTACATCAAAGAATTAAAAAAAAAAGGCAAAATATAATAATAATAATAATTTATAACTTATATAAGAGAGTGAGCCATCCAGTCAGCTCAGAGCACAGATTCATATCTACAATAATATTTTTGTTTGTTATTATTATCATTATTATTATTATTATTATCATTATTATTATCATTATAAATGCTGATGAGCACATTAAGTGTGTGTCTGAGCTGAAAGCTGCTCTCCTCTCCTGGTTTTCTGTATCACACAGACCACAACAACACAAAGCATCACCTGCAGACCGCTGAGCAGTATCCACCTGACTCTGTAGAAGGTCGAGTAAACCCCAAAGGCCTCTCTGTGGATCAGAACTGTTTTTTCTGTGAACTTGCACTCTTCAAAAAAGTCTAAACCTGCACACCAGTACTCTCCTGCATCTTTCTGTGAGATATTAGAGATTATCAGTTTGTCATCAGAAAGAAGGATTCTGCTTTGATTTTCAATAATCTCAGTAAACTCAGTGATTTTTCCTTGTGCCTGGATTGACTTCATGAACCACCTTGTGAGCCATTCACTTTTTTGTGAACATCTCACAGTGACTTCATCTCCCTCTGAGAAGACGTCCACTGCAGGTGGACCAAATCTGTGGCACACTACAAGCCGGCACAATTGTTTTATGGTTTGACCTCCACAGATGTACCAACCTGAATAATTTAACATCGTGATGGAAACACATGCGAGTAGTTTTGCCCGGCTTTCTTTGATCCAAAGTAAAGGTCCACCTTCTCCCAAACCGGTGGTTGGCCATGACTGAAGGGACACTGCAGCACAGCTGTCTCTCCCACTGTGTGATAGATGAACATTATTGCTTTGGTCACATCTATAAAGTGAGTGGTCACACACTGCTGTTGGTTCATCTCCAGACAGATGTAAGATGTTTGTGATGTGTTGAATACATGCAGAAGTGGTGTTTTTTTCACCTCCAAGAAACTTTCTTTTAAACTTTTCACCTTCACAATTGTTGTCGTTGTAAAAGAATTTCTTTGCCGTGTATCCCCCTCGTATTTGATCCACTGGACCAGCAGATTCTTATTTGCTCCCTCACATCGTACCTCCACTGTTGCTGTTAATAGAAACCACAATCGCCTTCCACCTCTCATTCATGTGCGTGCTAAGGCTCCGCAAGAGCCAATGAGAAACTGGAGGTGCTCAGCATAGAAATTATGCTGTGTGCAATGTATGTGAGAAGACAGTTAAATACTGTGGCAACACAACAAAGCCTTGAAGAGAGGATGTAATGTGTGTCAGTATGTAATAAATTTCCCAAAGAACTTCCAAGCATGCCTCCGTCGTCAGTTTCGAGTTGATCGCTGTTGATGATGCACTGCTCAACACTTCTCCAAAAAAGTAATCCAGTTACTAAAAGTTAAAAGTAGTTAGTTGTATTGTGAGGTTAGGACTTTGGCACTGGAGAGGGTGGCTGAGACTTTCATCCTGATTTGCTCTGCTTCTGTTTGTGATAATTCATTAATCCGTATGGCGGTTTCTGTGGCTGTGATGAGGGCCACTATGGGCAAATGTTGAGGAGAAATGGCAAAAATGAGTCCTTTGGCCAACACTTTCTTTTCAGGTTCAGTGAGATTCCGGTCAGAAAGGTTCTTCACCCATTTTTCCTGACTGTCCTCAGGTGTGTGTTCTTCTCTGAGTTGTGTAGATTCAGACTGAGGAGTGAGTGTTTTTGAAAGCAAGCTGTGGATTTTCCTGCATTGTCTTTCTTTTCCTTTAAAGTGTTGGCCCGCTGAGCCTTGTCCACAAACTTATAAACCTCTTCTAGGATAGGAGAGGGTAGAAGGGTTTGTCTAATCTTGCTCTGGAGGGCATCTATAGTGACATGGACCTGTCTTATCCACCATGTGACCCTAGAACTGAAGAAGCTTCTCGGAAGCTTCTCGGATGAGAGGTGAAACGTCTTCAAGCAACCTAAAGAAGTCCAGACGACTTTCTTTACAAGCTCCTTAATCTCTAGTTTATGTTTTTGTTTCTCATGCTGCTGCTCAAAATCACGTTCTTGTACCTCTTGTCATAGTTGTTTCATCGTTCCTCATTGTGGTCACGGTTTGTCAAATTATTTAGTTCTCCCAGTTTAGGTTTTAGTTTAGGCCCAAGTTTGATCTCGCCTTGATTTTTGGTTTCTTGTGTATCAGCCCCCAAAAAGGTTCGCTCTTTGTTTAACTTCAGTTCAGTTCTCCCGTGTCCGCATTTGGGTCTGTACCTTTAACACACTGGCTGCTCAGCAGTGACAACTGCATCTTTAATGATTTTTTTAACAGTCTAATTATTTACGTAGCACTTAAAAGTGGGAGAAATACATTTTAGTTATGAAGATAGCTGTTAGTTTCTTGAGTTTTTCTGAATTTGAAAAGAGTATAAAGATTAGTTTGAGAAATTTAATCAGCTTATCTGGAAGAAGTTTAAAACATCAATCTCTGTGTCTAAAAAAAGACTAAAAAGACTAATAACTGACTTTCCACAGCAGCTGTTTGGTCAGATACAGTGAGAGATGTAATCTATTACTCTTCATGTGACTTCCTGAGAAAGAAAGTGTTATGATATTTTGATACCACGGTAAGCATCTACAGGATATTGTTTTATACAGGAAAACTGTTACTCAATATGGCCCATCTACTAGTTGTTTTTCTCTTTCTCTGTGACCCAAGAATTAATGTGTAGGACTCACAAGCTGGTACCCCAAGGTCGAAAACACCACAGAGATGAGACCACTTCCTTACTCCCATCCTCCCTTTTTCTTTATCTCCTGGAAAAGGCTCGTTAAAGGCTAGGTGGTTCGTTTCAGAATTCACTAATGAAAGAACTCTGTATTTTATGTCTAGGAGTGTATTTTGCTGGGATGATCATAAATTATAGCTGAACTGATAAACTACACACAGGATACTTCTTTGCTCACAAGGCAGGAAGACGTTTCCTTATTTAGTCTGTACCGGTTTGAACTGGGAAAGCTGACACACGAACCTTTTTTTTCATCTATATAAACTGCTGTGTATCAAATAAACCTTTGAGTTGATTTGGGAAGGCAACCTGAAGCAGTCTGTGTTTCCTTGTTCTCCCAAGCTGCTCCCGGCGCTGTAACTAACCCAGCTGAACGGCATACCTGAGTGTTACTTTAAATAATTAGGAATCTTAGAAGGAAAGGACAAAACTCTGCTTATCGCTCACGCCACGGAGGAAACCCGGGACGGCAATTTCCTTCAATTTGGTGTCAGAAGTGGGATAACTGACAGAAGGTAAATATGCGTCTTTCATATTTATATAAAGACCTATTATACCTCTCTCAGTGATCGATCCATAAAGAAACGGGATATGCTGACGAAGTTTCACTTAGTGATCCAGAGAGATACACTGACGACTTCCTCAGTCCCCGAATAAAGTAAATTAACCCTTGTGTGGTGTTGGTGGACACAGGAAGTTGCCTGTTGTCTTGAAACGTACGTTAAAAAGTGAGAAGTTGCTCACTCAGAAAAAGTGACATAGGAAGTTGCCTGTTGTCTTAAATACTTCTCGTTAAGTGAGAAGTTGCTCACCAAAGAGTGACACAGGAAGTTGCCTGTTGTCTTGAAACGTACGTTAAAAAGTGAGAAGTTGCTCACTCACAGAAAGCTAGTAAATAATTAAATTTAATTTTGTTAAAAAAAAAAATAAAAAAAAAAAAACGAAAGAAAACTGAAAACGGGTCTCACAGACCCGATTACCATACAAGGGTTAAAAGCAGTAAATTAAAAGCAGAAAGACACAGGAAGTTGCCTGTTGTTTTACGAGAAGTTGCTCGTTAAGCGAGAAGTTGCTCGCTAAGTGAGAGTTGCTCACACAAACAAAAAATTGCTAGCAATAAATTTAAAGTGACCTCAGCTGTGCCGCAGCGAAAATACTAACCTAAATCCTCCTAGCGTGTAAACCCCTCTGGAAATCACTGAACATGAGTCAGAATAATTCAAAGACCACAGACAGGTCCGATAAAAAATCTAAAGTACCTGTAAAACCAAAAATTAATAAAATACAAAATAAAGTCTCAAATAACGGCTCAGTACAACTCCCATTTCCGGTTACGTGTAACCTACGTCCGCGAATCGGTGAAGACGTCCATGATCACGTATCCAGAACATGCGGGAGTGCTTATGTGACTGACTTTGTTTACAACTTAAGAAGTTCAATGCATTCTAATTTATTTCTGGAGCCTTATCCCGAACGATTATCGCCAGAAAACAGGTCAGTAGAAATGTTGAATATCATTTGTGATAAGAAAAGTAGTCTGCTTAAAAAGTCCTGTAGAAAATATATGATAGAATGCCGCGACGTGATACATCAAATGTTACCACTATGGAAAAAGGGACCGGAACCAGGTGTAGATACTTTTACATCAAATAAAACTAGTGCAGGCTCTGGCATAGAAAATAAACCTACCGCAGGAAAAGCTAGTCTTGCATGTTCAGCCGTTCAGCCTACAGCCCCGCCGCCTTACGATGAGACCGAATTAATAGTCGCTGTAGCAGCTGCACGTAAACAATGTCAGCATTCTGATCCAACCAGCTCAAAAGAAAGCGACGAAAAATCTGAATCACATGCAACGGATCTTAGCCATCTCTTTAAACAAGATCAGGAAAAACAATATATACGCCGCAAGGAAGAATTAGCAGAACATAAAAAAAAGAGAAAAACTTTTGAAAGAAGAATGTGAGGAACTTATGAAAAACAATTTAGACGACTATGAAGAAAAACTTTTGCATCAGGCAGTGTCCACAATAGACACCCACATGAAACGCCACGATATCGTAGCTAGAGGTTTAGAGGTAGCTAAAGAAATACCTGTTACCCGAACTTTAATAAAGACTTATCTAAAAGGAAAAAAGGAAAAACAAAGCCGGAATGACAAAGGTCCTCACGCCAACACTCGCGGTAGTAAACAAACAGACCCAAAGCATGATAAAGCATCCACAACTGCAGAGTTTTTGTGGGTAAATAATGACAAAATCACCAATTTCTTTAAGAATCTAAAGAAATTCCTGCTAACAATGTCCAGAGACAAAATTGACTTAAATGCAGTAACTATGTGTAAACAGAAGCCTGATGAATCTATCCTAGTATTCATAAAACGCTTTATGCACTGTTGGACAAGCTAGAGGTGCAAATTTAGCTCAGTTTTCCAGCAGCCGCAGACACCCAAAGCAAAAATGAATTTGTGTATTTAATTTAACACAAAGGGTGAAATGTTTGCTGACACTGATAACAGCTTATGTTTTCTCTGCCCTATGTACCGACATGATGGAGAAGGAACATCCTCTGTGTCAGCTGGACCCTCAGCAGAGAATGAACTCAACATCCTTTTTGTCCGGTACTGTATGTCACACACTGTGCCAAAAAAACGTGTACAGACGCCACTACCAGGTAATCCCATGACTGGGAGCCACACTTTTGTTTCTCTCACACTTTTCAACAACATGATAACTGCTCACACAAGTGAAGGTCAAACAGTGATTTTGTCACATAACTCAGACATAGGTTATGATATAACTACACCATGTCGTCACATAGATCTAACCTATCCTATCCACTGTACTATTTCTGCACTTATGTTGCCAGCTGAATACCAGAATATGACATTGTGGTCTAAAAGTGAGAATGATATAGGATTTATTGACTGTACACTTTATCACGTACACCTATTAAAACACAACAAGCCAGTATATGTCAAGCAACATCCCATTTCTGCCGAAAAAGCCGCAGCCCTAGATGTCATGATAGGAGATTTATTGACTACAGGAGTAATAAAGCCCACACTCCTGTCAATCCTGTGCCAAAGCCTAACAAACCTGGCGTATGGCGTTTCATACAAGACTTAAGGCAAATTAATGCAGTCAACATTCCTCTGCCACCTCTCGTTTCAGATGTTCACAGCATATTGACATGCATTGCATACACATTTTACCGTGGTGGATTTATGCTCCGCTCCTTTTTCTCAGTACCTGTGACACACAGCCGTTATTTGCATTCACACATAGAAATAAGCAGTACACTTGGACTCGTTTGCCCCAAGGCATGATAGACAGCTCTGCTGCTTTCTCAATGGTGCTTCACTCCTCCAGGGCTGCACCCTGATCCACATGTGGATGACCTCCTCCTCTGTGCTGAAAGTGAAAAACTGTGTCAAACTGCTACACACATGCTTCTCCAGCACCTCCAAAAGACTGGCCACAAAGCATATGCAAAGAAAATGCAGTACTGTCAGACTTCTGTTCAATATTTGGGATTCACACTGTCTCACGGAAAACGTTCCATGACTGCAGACAGGGTCAAAGCTGTGACCTCTGTCCCTCGTCCCACTACACAGAAGGAAATGTTGTCCTTCCTGGGCATGGTGAACTATTGCAGACAGTGGATACCAGACTGTTCTTTTCATGACCACATTCTGCGTGACTGTTGTAAAAAAGACAAGCCTCCTCGAATACTGTGATCCACAGAAATGACTGCCTCTTTCAATGCATTACAGGGAGTGCTGACCTCCGCCACTCAAAGGTGCTGCCTGAATTGTTCAGGAATGCCGGCCTGCCTGAGGGCAGTAGCAGCTTGCTCTATCATGATAAGGGACTGCGAGAAGCTCACACTCTCACATGACACTATTCTACACACCAATCACCAGGTCACGACCATTCTAGCAAACATAACTAAACAACATATGCAAATCTCACATTTATTGATCCTATGCTGTGTTCTTCTGACCGACAGGATGGCTCAGACAGGCTTGACGATCATGACTGCATGACACGTATACAGGAATCCACAGCACCACGTCCAGATTTAGAGCAAACACCTATCTCAGACTCAGCCACGGTTTATGTGGACGGGTCCTGTTCAAGGCCGAATGACAACTCATTTCTTTGTGGCTATTCAGTGGTGACATTGCCTGACATCATACTAGAGGCTCACTCATTACCATTTCACTCAGCACAAAAAGCAGAGCTCATGGCTTTAATACGCGCCTGTGAGCTACATTTGGATAAGCATGTGACAATTTACGCAGACAGCCGCTATGCATTTGGCGTTGTGCATGACTTTGGCACATTGTGGAGACAGAGAGGATTTAGATCTGCTGATGGAAAATAAATTGCTAAATTGTGATTTTGTTAAAAGACTTTTTCAGGCTATACAGCTGCCATCGGCCGTTGCAGTTGTAAAAACGAAAGGACACAGTACAGCTGACACAGACGAAGCAACAGGTAATGCCTTAGCAGACGTGACAGCCAAGGCTGCAGCTGCATCACAGCTCCCACCTCCGCAGGAAGTATTATCTGTGCCCCTACAGCTGCCACTTGTTACACTCCCAGACTATTTAGACACAAATGTTGATTTAAAATTCATACAAGAGCAAGCCTCTGCATGTGATTACACCTATTGGGAGAATAATGACTGTACCTTAGATGACAGAGATGGCCTATACAAAATCTTAAGGGTTTGATTGCCCTCCCATATTCCCTGATGCCAGTCCTTGCCCGACATTTTCACTGTGTGAGTCATGTCGGACAAAGAGGGGTAATAGGGGCAATAAAATCAAGATTTGTAATTGAGAAAACATTGCATGCAGTAAAAAGCATATTAGCAACCTGTCTAACATGTGCGCGAACTAATGTAGGGAGACCAAAAGCAAAACATCAGCATTTACCACAACCAGATTTTCCATTTCATACATTACAAATTGATTTCACACATATGCCAGCACAAGGAAGCATCAAGTACTTACTGGTAATAGTGGATCAATTTAGTAAATGAGTAGAAGCTTATCCAACCTCAAAAGAAACTGCAGAAGTAGTCTGTCAAAAGTTGTGCAATGAAATAATACCCAGATTCGGAATACCTCACCAGATTAACAGTGATAGAGGATCTTCATTCACATTAGAAGTAATTCAAAAGTGTGCTAAAACTTTAATGACCTGGGTCAAATTACTTACTCAAGTCCTGTGTGAGATTAGAATGACTCAATCTGCAGTAACCAAATTATTTCCATTTGAAATAAGACTATTTCCAACACCATGGTCAGCTTCCAGAGGGGCACCGCTAGTAGAAGGTGATGTATATTGCATTGTCCACTGATGTTCACAACCTGGTAGAAAAACTGAATAATAACTATCAGAAAGTTTGTCTCTCTCAGCTTTTCCCCTCCACAGTTCCACCAGTGGAGACAAGGAGATGCATGTTGGAGAAGCCACTAAAACCAAGGACTCTCTGGGAGGCCGCGCGTGTTCCAGCCCCAGACTGTACTGGCAGTGACGAAGAACCAGCATCCTCACAGACGGACAACCTCAGTGGATTCATGCCAGCAGGGTTAAGACCAGCCCAATCGGACCATCTCAGGCGTCGGATCAAGCAGACGACATCTCCGGCGAGCCAGCGCCCGGAACTAGAGCAAATAAACACACACGGGTAGATGACATCTCAGGCGAGCCAGCGCCCGGATCCAAAAGTTACATACACACACGCAATCACTGATTAACACACAACGTCTGAAAGAACAACAACAAGGTACTCAAACATCCAGCAGGAACAGAAAGCCAAAAGTACCACATGATGTCTAACCTGATAAAGCCAGACTCATTTCATCCTGATAATGGAGAAAATGAAATGCCCATTGTCATCATACGACGCTTATTCTGTGTCTCTCGAACCTGGGACCAGGCCAGGAGACGACTGAAGAACTGTCTTTCTTATATATTTAGGTTATTTATCACATCTATCGCAGTAACCTTAGGATTTCTCTTTGCTATTTTGTATTGTAAACTGCAACCATGTTCACATTTCTGCAGGTCATATTTTGCTGACGATACCTCATGCTCCATTTTGCAAGACACCTACTTAATGCACTCCTCACGCTCCCTAAAATCAGTATATAGCAACATAGACGCCACTAATAAACCATCTTATGCGCCCTCTAGAACAGGAGCTAACGCCTGGTATGAAAATGCCAGAACAGCCGCTCGTGATTTAGGAAACAGTAACTGTTATGTCTGTTCAAAGGCTAATCCAGAACAGGTAATAGTAGGATACCCCATATCCGGTTTCCCCCTCACTGAGGGACTAGAGAAAATCGGCGGAGATAATGCTCTCTTTAAAGACGCTTTACAGTTGACTCTGAGCCCTCTCGACTGCCTACTTAGACACACACACACACCAACTAACCCTGAGACTCCATTAGGCGAATTATTGAAGTTATCTAATGACACCGCAGGGACCTGCGCCCCAATGAAACGCCCTAAGAATAGGTTAAAGCCCTCACTGCCCTTAGGACAGATCCCTCTCCATTTTAATACTAGTATGATATGTCTGCGCAGACTAAAGTTAACTGGCCCAGACACACACATAGATTATACAAAGGATAACTATACATTCTTCTCTGACTCCCCAGGTGCACGCTGTAATGAGACATGGCTAGCTGTCTCTGTGGCTGAAGTTGTATCATATCTGGAGGAACACACACACAGTTCAAGTTCGAGCAGAGAATCGATCATTGTTCCCCCAGACGGTGTATTAAATGACACTGACTGGGGGGAGTTAGTTAAATCACACATGGTCACGCGCCTAACTAGAGCAATCCCACATGCTTATTGGATGTGCAATAATACTCTTAGATTAGCTTTACCTGTTAATTGGACCGGTACCTGTGGTCTAGTAACCGTTGATGTATGCTGTACTTTCATTCCCAATAATACCGCTCCTAACGGTTCATTCACACAAGCTATGAATAAACTTGAAGCATTGCAGATAGAACTAATTGCCAATGCAGGTCACGGTCAGTGGCTACATAAGTGGCTACAGGACACGTTTGGAAGATGGAAGAAACTAATTGTAGCCTTTGTAACCGTTGCAGCATGTTTTTGATGATTATTGTCTGTTGTGTGATACCATGTATACGCTCTCGGAATTTTTGATATTAAGCTCACTCGAAGGACTAGTTACATTTATGATTTGTTTCACATTTATGATTTATCTTTATATTATGTTATTACATTCTGTCTTTATACTATGTTATCATTTCATGATAAAAGGGGAGAACTGTTATGATATTTTGATACCACGGTAAGCATCTACAGGATATTGTTTTATACAGGAAAACTGTTACTCAATATGGCCCATCTACTAGTTGTTTTTCTCTTTCTCTGTGACCCAAGAATTAATGTGTAGGACTCACAAGCTGGTACCCCAAGGTCGAAAACACCACAGAGATGAGACCACTTCCTTACTCCCATCCTCCCTTTTTCTTTATCTCCTGGAAAAGGCTCGTTAAAGGCTAGGTGGTTCGTTTCAGAATTCACTAATGAAAGAACTCTGTATTTTATGTCTAGGAGTGTATTTTGCTGGGATGATCATAAATTATAGCTGAACTGATAAACTACACACAGGATACTTCTTTGCTCACAAGGCAGGAAGACGTTTCCTTATTTAGTCTGTACCGGTTTGAACTGGGAAAGCTGACACACGAACCTTTTTTTTCATCTATATAAACTGCTGTGTATCAAATAAACCTTTGAGTTGATTTGGGAAGGCAACCTGAAGCAGTCTGTGTTTCCTTGTTCTCCCAAGCTGCTCCCGGCGCTGTAACTAACCCAGCTGAACGGCATACCTGAGTGTTACTTTAAATAATTAGGAATCTTAGAAGGAAAGGACAAAACTCTGCTTATCGCTCACGCCACGGAGGAAACCCGGGACGGCAATTTCCTTCAGAAAGTATCTCTGAGATGTACTAATAGTGTGCTGATGCTTTCTTTGTGGGTAAAAGATGAGGCGCATGAAACCGGTCCAAGTAGTTTCTGGTCCTGTTTCTCTTTTCATGTCACAAACTGGACGGTAGATTAGTGAATGTACTCTAGGACAGTTTGGTTCATGTGTTAATGTCAGACATCCCGATCCCTCGCAGCACAGATTCACAGACTGTGACTCTGAAAATCAAATGGATTAGAAAGAAGATGGATGTTTTTTTTCCTCAGTTGATTATTTTCCATCAAGTCAAACCAACAAAAACATTTTTGTGTTTTCAGATTTTTTTTTGTTTGTCCTGTTGGTATTTTTGTCAAGTGAGAGAGACAAAAATTTTACAAATCAGTTTGATCCTCACTATACCAGCTTCTTGAAAAATAGTTTGGAAACAGAATAAAGACAGAGTTTGTAAGGACTGTAAGGTCCATAAATACTGAGGCACTTGTCACATAGGAGGAAATCACAGCTGATCCTAATTCACAATATGAAAGGGAAATACAAGCTGAACACAGTTAAGTCACACACAGATCTCCAAAGTAAAACAGGAAGTTCCCAGACAGAATACAAAATCAGAATAAAACTAAACATGAGAAAATAATCAAAACAACAGCACTGAGTCCACAGACTCAGGACCATGACAATTATATAAGTTTACATGTATACATTATATACATCAAATGCATTAAATATACAAAGGTTTCATATAAATAGTCTATAACTTAAATATTTTCTTTAGCTTAGATAATTAAAGATTTCAGTTACATAAAAAATTAGAATTTTGATTTTATGTTTTCTATTCTCTATATAATGTGGACTTCAGGAAGCACACAGCTCCACTCCCCCCATCATCCTGTCTGACACCCCCATCACCTCTGTGGACTCATTCCGCTTCCTGGGTACCACCATCACCCAGGACCTGAAGTGGGAGCCCACCATCACCTCCGTCATCAAGAAAGCCCAGCAGAGGATGTACTTCCTGAGGCAGCTGAAGAAATTCAACCTGCCAACACGGACGATGATGCAGTTCTACACTGCAATCATCGAGTCCATCCTCACCTCCTCCACCACCGTGTGGTACGCTGGAGCCACTGTCAGGGACAAACAGAGACTGCAGCGTGTTGTGCGCTCTGCTGAGAAGGTGATTGGCTGCAGACTCCCATCTTTGCAGGACCTGTACACCTCCAGGACACTGGGGCGTGCAGCTCGGATCTCAGCTGACCCTTCTCACCCTGGACACAGTCTGTTTGACCTGCTCCCCTCAGGCAGGAGGCTCCGGTCCATTCGCACCAGAACCTCTCGCCATAAGAACAGTTTCTTCCCCTCTGCTGTTGAACACATGAACAATAACCGTATGACTGTTCCCACCACTAACACATGACCCTACGCTGTGTCACTGCATCATTCCATGTTTGGCACTGATCACCACCTGCACTCATGTATATATCATGTATATATCTATCTACTTAGCACTTTTAATTCTTATTCTCATTTTTATTTTCATGTCTATTTAAGCGTAATTTATGACACTATGTTTGCACTGAAGCACCGCAGCAATTTCCTAATGTTGTAAACCTGCTCAACATTTGGCAATAAAACCCTTTCTGATTCTGATTCTGATTCTGATTCTGAATAAATCCGTATGTAGCTCAATAAGTATAAAATCAAGAAAGCTACACAACATGGGGTGGTTCATTTACAAACACTAGTCTAACTTAACTTTCACTCTGTTTTTGTTAGTAATAATCAAATTGTTACCTGCTTTAATTTACACAAAATGCCAGAAATCATTGTCATGAATACATTTTTACCAAAAATTTAAACCTAGCTTCTCATGATTTATTGGATTAAGCCTCTGGGGTCCAGGGTATAATTGGCCATTTTTGGCTACTTTTGATTTTACCTTTCTATTTCATCACCTTTAAATTGTTTTTACATTTTTTATTCTTGCCTTGTTTGGTATCAACCTTTTCAGCACAATCTCACATGTCTGAAATTAAAGTTATTTATTTATTGACATACCGTACTAACACAACTGATCTGAAATCACACAAAAACATAAATGAGTAAGAA
Organism: Copadichromis virginalis; assembly: GCF_057382275.1. NCBI lineage: Eukaryota > Metazoa > Chordata > Actinopteri > Cichliformes > Cichlidae > Copadichromis > Copadichromis virginalis. The sequence continues at coordinate 38,850,261 of NC_140631.1, read as the reverse complement.
AAGGCTGTCGTTGTTTTTTTTTTGTAATGTAAAAACCACAAACATATCTATAGAATTATTTTCACAGCTTGAAATACAAAAATGAATTGTAAATTTAAAAAAAAAACCTAGGCACAAATGTTATAAACAATAAAGTTCATACAACTATTTACCTAAAAATGTTGTCAATGCCTCAGGTGTTTTTTGAACAACCACTTGAAACTACTAAAATTAAAATGAACGAACAAAGGAGCTGTAATCTGATGGAAAAATATAAATCATATTTAGAGAGTTCGTCCGCTAGTCGAACCTCGGATACAGGAGGAACAATGCGGTTTTCGTCCTGGTCGCGGAACACTGGACCAGCTCTTTATCCTCTCCAGGATACTTGAGGGTGCATGGGAGTTTGCCCAACCAGTCTACATGTGTTTTGTGGACTTGGAGAAGGCATTCGACCGTGTCTCTCGGGGTGTCCTGTGGGAGGTGTTGCGGGAGTATGGGGTGTCTGGCCCATTGCTACGGGCCATTCGATCCCTATACAACCGTTGCAAGAGCTTGGTTCGCATTGCCGGCAATAAGTCGGACTCGTTCCCGGTGCGTGATGGGCTCCGCCAGGGCTGCCCTTTGTCTCCGGTTCTGTTCATAATTTTTATGGACAGGATTTCTAGGCGCAGCCAAGTGGCGGAGGGCTTTCGCTTTGGTGGCCTCAGAATCTCATCTCTGATTTTTGCAGATGATGTGGTTCTGTTGGCTTCATCGGGTGAGGGCCTCCAGCTCGCACTGGAACGGTTCGCAGCCGAGTGTGAAGCAGCGGGAATGAGGATCAGCACCTCCAAATCTGAGGCCATGGTTCTCAGCCGGAAAAGGGTGGAGTGCCCACTCCCGGTCGGGGATGAGTTCCTGCCCCAAGTGGAGGAGTTCAAGTATCTCGGGGTCTTGTTCGTGAGTGATGGGAGAAGGGAGCCGGAGATCGACAGACGGATTGGGGCTGCAGCTGCAGTAATGCGGACGCTGCACCGGTCCGTCGTGGTGAAGAGGGAGCTGAGTGTAAAAGCGAAGCTCTCAATTTACCGGTCGATCTACGTCCCTGCCCTCACCTATGGCCACGAGCTGTGGGTAGTGACCGAAAGAACGAGATCGCGGATACAAGCGGCAGAAATGAGCTCCCTCCGAAGGGTGGCTGGCCTCTCCCTTAGAGATAGAGACGTTCGGCCATCCGGGAGGGGCTCAGAGTAGAGCCGCTGCTGCTCCACATCGAAAAGAGCCAGCTGAGGTGGTTCGGGCATCTGACAAGGATGCCTCCTGGGCGCCTCCTGGGTGAGGTGTTCCAGGCATGTCCCACCGGGAGGAGGCCCCGGGGCAGACCCAGGACACGCTGGAGAGATTATATCTCTCGGCTGGCCTGGGAACGCCTTGGTGTTCCCCCGGATAAGCTGGAGGAGGTGGCTGGGGAGAGGGAGGTCTGGGCCTCTTTGCTTAGGCTGCTGCCCCCGCGACCCGGAAAGCGGATGAAGATGGATGGATGGATATTTAGAGATGAAACAGAAGTCTGAACAAGTAACAATGAAGCAAACAGTAAACGAAATGTAACGCAATCTGTACTTACGCCAAACCTTTAATGCGTGGAAATCAGGACTGTTGACCTTGGGCAGTTCACTAGGTGTCGGTGTCATCAATTTCACCCCGATGTTTAACCCAGAATCACAGTTTCTCTAAAAATAGGTTACAAGAAATCAAATGTATCCCAAATACCTGTATCCTGTCAGAAACTAGTTTCGTAAAGGAGATTGGTAGTAGCTGCTCCACCACAGGAACAATAAGGCTTCCAGCACACAATGGACACCACACTTACTTAACATAAACACATTTATTAGACACAATTTTAAATAATAAACCCCCTTTTTTTTGTAGTGTCTTTCCACTCAGTGTCATAAGAAAGATAAAATAAATAAATAAAAACAAATATGTATCCTTTAAGGTCCTTTGGCCAAAAGAAAATCACCTGAGCTCAGGGAAAAATAAAGCGCATCGTTGGGGCCCTTTGAATTGTTCCTACCGCTCTGTTGGAACGGTGTAGCATCCAATAATAGCATCCAGCAAGCAGCAACGACCATCTATTTGCCAGGACGGTTCGGCAGAGTCATCAGATGAGGACTTCCACAAGGCAGTTCATCCAGTAGGATCCAGGGCACCAAAAGGGCAAACAAACCAGCCAGAGGAGTTCGTGTAATGGCGAATGCTGTCGGCCTCAGCTCCGCTTCACGTTTGTAACCGCTACAAGACTTTCCCGAATTTCCAGCTCGTAGAGGGCACGAGAGCAGCATGCGCCTCATCGGACGAACGGAAGGAAAAACTCTGTAGCTGGACTAGAGAGTGGCTATGCGCACGGCACAGTGGTGCGTTCAGTGACCACAAATAATCAGAAATCCCATACTCAACCAATGATCTGGGTTACACTCTCCCCCTCTAAAGTGCATGAGTCTCTGCATGCACACTTGACTTAACAGGTGTGTGAAGGAAAGTGCTCTGAGAGAATACAATTGCGAAACTCTGACAAAAAGGAACTGAGAGCCAAAATTAAAGGCTCACCTAACTCATCATAAGTTAGTTTACGAGGTTGGCGTCTCTCTCTCCCAGAACGCCGCAACTCTACTGTCTCTGGCTCTGAACTCTGCTCAGCAGTGTCGCTGCTTTCTTGATTCATTTCAACAGGTTCTGTTTGTTCAGGAATGTCAATAACAACCCAACCTGGACCTTCATCAGATGGAATGGGAGATGTGGTCACCTCATTGCTTTCTGAGTGTAACAAAGGCTCAGGTTCAGAAACATGACTGGGTGTTTCTCGTGCGTGTGACTCGTCTTGTGGCTCTGCACGGGGCAACCTAGAATGCACATCCCCAGTGGACAGCTGAGGTGTGATAACCTGCCTTTCAGTCTGGATAAAAGGACCTCTGGTTATTATTTCTGGAACCACAAAAGCTGGATACACTTCGTCCTCATCACTGTATACCTCATCTTCCTGACCATCAGGGTCATCAGAAGATTGTACTTCTCTTTCGGCTTTGTTTCTCAGTTTCTTCCCTTTAGAGGACCCATGAGATCTGCTCCCTGCTATTTCTTCCACAGGTAAGAACCCACACGGTAGAAGGAGATCCCTGTGTAAGGTGCGTTTTGGTCCGTCTCCCAACTCGGGTTCCACAACATAGACAGGGCCATCATTGATTCGTTTAACCACAACATGTACTTTCTGTTCCCACCTGTCTGAGATTTTGTGTTTACCTCTGATACTCATGTTCCTAACCAAAACCCTGTCACCTGCACAGAGCTCGGCCACTCTAATCCTCTTGTCAAACCTAACTTTATTCCTTTCTCCGATCTTCTGGGAGTTTTTTGCAGCTAGAGTGTAGCTCTCCTCCAGACGTTGACGAAGGTTGTTCACATACTCTGAATGAGACTTATGGTTGGCATTTTCAGGTTGGATACCTAAGACTAAATCAATGGGTAGTCGGGGTTGTCTGCCAAACATCAGTTCATAAGGAGAGAAACCAGTTGTGTCGTTCCTCGTGCAGTTATACGCATGAACTAAGGGTTTAACAAAGTCCCTCCAGTGAGATTTGTCTTCCTCTTCCAACGTACCCAACATATCAAGAAGCGTCCGGTTAAACCTTTCCACCGGGTTTCCGCGAGGATGATAAGGTGTAGTGCGGATTTTGTCTGCTCCTATCAAAGCACATAGCTCTTTGATTGTGTGAGATTCAAAGTCTCTACCCTGATCACTGAGTAGACGACTGGGAAACCCATAATGAACTATGAAGTTCTCCCACAGAGCTTTTGCAATGGTCCTGGACTTCTGATCTTTAGTTGGCACTGCCACAGCAAACTTTGTAAAATGGTCAGTGATAACTAATATGTTCCGGGTGTCTCTGTTGTCTGGCTCAACTGACAAATAGTCCATACAGACGAGTTCAAGCGGGTAAGTTGCTATAATATTTTCAAGAGGCGCTGCCTTCTGAGGCACTGCTTTCCTCCTGACACAGCGTGGACACTGTCTGCACTTCTCTTCTACAGACTTTGTCATCATTGGCCAATAGAATCTGGAACGGGCAAGATGCAGTGCTCGTTCAAAACCAAGATGACCAACTTCATCATGCACTCCACGCAACGCTTTCCCTCTGAACTGTTCAGGTAGGACTAACTGCCATACAGTGTTGTCTCTATTTGTCCATTTCCTGTACAATACTCCATCTCTCATTTCGAGTCTTCTCCACTCCTTGAGAAGGAGCCTAACATCAGGAACTTCAAGGTTTGTTTCTCTGAAGCTGGGCTTTTGAGCTCTTTCAACGAAGGTAATGACACGTGAGACAACTGGGTCATCCCTCTGAGCTTTATACCAGTCAGAGCTTGTCATAGATGGTAATGTGTCTTCTCCAAATACATCCGCAACTGTTGAGGGATCAACAGCAAGAGACTCTACAGCCAAAGGTTGTTCTAGATTTGAACAGTGCTCGATCTTTGACACCACAAGATGGCGTTGACATAAGGCAGATACCACCTCGTGACTCATCTCGTCGCTCACCTCTAGAAGACGGTTTTTCATGTCATCAACTCTCTCCCTTTCTTTGATGAAATCCTCATCTTCAAAAGGAGGAGCTTGTGGTCGTCGGGACAGCCCATCTGCATCGCGATTGGCATGACCGGCCCTGTACTTAACGGTGAACTGATAAGTAGACAGCGCAGCTAACCAGCGATGACCAGCAGCATCTAACTTTGCAGATGTCAGTACATACGTGAGAGGATTGTTATCCGTCACAATGGTGAAGTTAGCGCCATAAAGGTAGCTGTTAAACTTCTCACAAACTGCCCACTTCAAAGCTAGAAATTCAAGCTTGTGAGTGGGATAGTTTCTCTCACTTTTGGAAAGTCCTCTGCTTGCATAAGCCACAGCTCTCAGCTTCCCGTCCTGCTCTTGGTAGAGCGCTGCACCCAAGCCTTCACGACTGGCATCAGTGTGCAGGACATATGGTAGCTGTGGGTTGGCAAAAGCAAGGACAGGTGCCGATGTCAGTCTCTCAATCAAAGTCTTAAACGCATTTTCACATTCAGGTGTCCACTCCTCTCCAAAAGGTAAGTTAATGTTTGATGGTTGTTTGAAATGTTCTCCAAGATACACTTTACCCCTCTTTTTGGGTGAGTAGTAACCAGCCGTGAGACTATTTAAAGGCTTTGCGATCTTTGAGTATCCATCAATGAATCTCCGGTAATAACCGGCAAAGCCTAGGAAACATTTTAACTCTCTCTTGTTTGTAGGACGAGGCCATGTTTTCAAAGCTGAGATCTTATCAGGATCTGTGTGAACTCCTTGGGCATCAACCACATGGCCAAGGTACTTCACCGAGGGCCTAAAGAAATGACATTTTTCTGGGGACAGCTTCAACCCAAAGTCCCTCAACCGGTTCAGCACCCTCATGAGTCTCACCTCATGTTCCTCCAGGGTGTCTGAAAACACAATCAGATCATCCAAAAACACAAGTACCTCACTCAAGTTCAAATCCCCAACACACTTCTCCATCAGTCGTTGAAACGTACTTGGGGCATTTGTAACGCCCTGAGGCAGGCGATTAAACTCGTAAAACCCAAGAGGACAGACAAAAGCAGTTTTAGCTTTATCTTCCTCGGCCATCTCAACCTGATAATAGCCTGATTTGAGGTCCATGACCGAGAACCACTTGGCACCACTAAGGGCCGTGAAGGTCTCCTCAATGTTTGGGAGGGCATAAGCATCCCTAATGGTCCGTGCGTTCAACTTGCGGTAATCAACGCACAACCTGATTGAACCATCCTTTTTACGCACAACTACTATTGGAGATGCGTAGGGGCTCTCTGACTCCCTAATAACCCCTGCATTAAGCAGTTCTTTGAGGTGTTGCTTGACAGCTTCTCTGTCACTTGGGTGGATGGGCCTCGACCGTTCCTTAAACGGCGTGTCATCGTTCAGCCGAATGTGGTGTTTTACCACAGTGGTGTGACCATAAGACAGATCATCAACCGCAAACACTTCTGAAATAGACTTGAGCTTGGTGGTGATGCGCTCTTTCCATTCTTCAGAGATGGGTGACTCATCAAGATTAAACTTAAGCTTCTCTCCATCAAACTTGTCATGAGAAGAAGCATTTGAAACAGGCACCAGGGGTGAAATGTGCTGGGCTACACATACCTGGGCAACTGTACTTCCTGGTTGCAATACAATACTATGCCCACTCAAGTTCTGCAAGACGACTGGAACCTTACTCTTAGCTTTGTAAGGGATGTCTATCAAAGCAGTTTCAAGAAATAAACCACCAGGTAACTTGTCGTGTTCATTTGGTTCAAGGACGAAACTTACGTTAGGAGTGTTCTTTCTCAGCCTAACATCGCCCATTAAACAGCACTTGTGGTTGGCAGGGATGGTGACTGGTACTTTCCCGTGCAACCTCACTGGGTGTATGTGGCAATCATCCATTTGTTTAGCCAAGTGCTGGAGAACCAGTGCTACATCTCTGGAACACAGTCTGTGAAGGAAATCTGGACCGTCACGTTCAGATAACTTATCATGGAGTCTTAACAGTGCATTGGTACCAATCAAAACTGGTATTCTGCTGTTAAAATGGCACTCAGGCACAACAAGAGCCAAAACAACCAACTCTTCCTCTTTGCCTGTAATGTTGTGAGGAAAAGTGATGTGGGTCTCAACATAACCAAGGTAGGGAACGTGCTGTCCACCTGCACCCTCAATCTCAAGCAATGCTTGAATGGGCTGAATGGGGAGATGTGCCAGCTTATCCTTGTGAAATGATTCGGAGATTGTAGTGACTTGTGAACCACTATCCATGATAGAGTTGCATTGCACACCCTCAACCAAAACAGAAGCTGAACAACGAGGACCTATCAGACCGGGTGGCAAGCGGGATTGGGAACTGAAATCTTGAACCGTTGTCTGGGTCTTTATTTTGCTCTGAACACCAATTCTTTGGTCACTTGAGGCGGGACTAATGCTGGTCTCAGCTCCTGGACGTCCCACAGCAGGAGCCGCTACAAGTTTAAAGCAAAAGGCTCAGTAACCTGTTGGGCTTGGAACCTTCCTTGCTTTTCCTTTAACTCAGCATTCTTCTGGCGGACTAGTGCCTGGTTGGGTTCATTTGGGCATCGAGCGGCAATGTGGTTATCTTCACCACATCTAAAGCAGAACCATGCTTTTGGCATAGAGGGAACCTTAACTGGTCTCCTGGCACTGCTATTTCTTGCCGCAAGGAAGTCTTTGCCACTATTATTCTCTTTAGGACATTTTTGGTTCTGAGTGAGCTCTCTGAGTTGTTTAGACAACTCATCTATTTTGCTTTCAAGTTTAACAGTTTCTTCTTGCCTCTGTTTTAACGCTGCACTAAGCTCACTGTCAAAAGGAGAATTCTTGGACCTTTGACTCAGTTTCTCTACCTGCTTTGAAAGCTCATCCATTCTCCTCTCAAGCTTAGATGCTTCGCTCTGCTTTGCAGTCTGTGTCGGAACGGGCTCATCATCATAGGAGGGTACATCAAAAATGGAGTGGGCATGTACAGCTGCTTTTGTAGCACCCAGATGTTTTTTCATCCTGTCTAGCTTTGCAGATCTACGACCTTCCTCGGTCCTCAACATAAGGAGTAGATCTGGGAATGTTGGTGGACTGTTCTTTTTGTTTTCTAGTTGGAGAGCTATAATGAGACTCTGGTCCCAGCAGCCTCTAATAAACTGTCTGAGTAGGTGTTCGCTCAAACTTTCGACAGAGACTCCCCCTCTAGAAATAGCTCGAGTAAGGAGGCTATGGAGTCTGTTCAAATATGCTGAGGGCTTTTCTCCGCTATTCTGGTTGGAGCTGAGAAAGGTTGCAAATAACTCTTCTCCGTCCTCTACAACACTGAAAGCGGAATCGAGCTGCCTAACATAAGCCCTGGGTGGTGAACTCACACCAAGCAACTTAACAACATCGGCTGCTGGACTTAGCAAACTTTCAAGTATTTTCCTAACCTTTTGCACATCACTAAGAGAGCAATCACTGACAAGAAGGTCCACTTGTGTGCGCCATGTTTCATAGTCTACCTCACCATTGGGCCTAGGAGCACGGCCAGAAAAGGTGCGCAGTCTGGTTTGTGTAGACCACGGGGCTGTTGAGTCATTTCTGATAACGTGCTCAACGACAACTTTTTGAATCTGAGGTGGGTTAAGGAGACTGCGGTCGATATTAACAGGGTTCACCACAGCACTATCAGGTGCATTGTGGGTCTGTGTGTAGTGATTAGGTTCATCATGATCACTAGCTACAATGTCATGGAGGGATGTGTCACCATCCTGAGCTGTGTGTGGCTGTGTGTCAGGAATCTCAGAGTTATGTCGAACTTCTTTGACCTCACTCTGAATAACACTCAAGAAACCTGCTTTACCACTATCTCCAACAGCCTTCAGTTCTTCTAAATATCTACGAGCTAACTCCTTGCCTACCTCTTCCTGAGCAACATCTCGAATGGTTTTGACAGACCAACCGATAGCAGGATCCTTGGGGCTCGGCAAGTCGCCTAAGATCTGGGGGTTGATCTTGGAAATGGCTTGATCGGACAAATATTGTATCAGGACTCTACCCTCTGGCTGGTTTGATTCATCTGGAATTCGAACTATCCGAGAAACTTTACCATTTACTGAAAAAACACTAGCAATGTCATCATCTGTGTAAATCCCTTCAACGCCAGTCACAAAAAGTGAGCACTGGCCATCTACATCAAAACGTCTGCAAAGATCCATGTCCAACACAATAGGGTCAAGGAAAAGAGGTAGGTGTTGTGAGCTGGAAAGTCAAGGTGCTACTTTTCACCAATCTCCTGGCTGGCTCGCCACTTGTAACGCAATCTGTACTTACGCCAAACCTTTAATGCGTGGAAATCAGGACTGTTGACCTTGGGCAGTTCACTAGGTGTCGGTGTCATCAATTTCACCCCGATGTTTAACCCAGAATCACAGTTTCTCTAAAAATAGGTTACAAGAAATCAAATGTATCCCAAATACCTGTATCCTGTCAGAAACTAGTTTCGTAAAGGAGATTGGTAGTAGCTGCTCCACCACAGGAACAATAAGGCTTCCAGCACACAATGGACACCACACTTACTTAACATAAACACATTTATTAGACACAATTTTAAATAATAAACCCCCTTTTTTTTGTAGTGTCTTTCCACTCAGTGTCATAAGAAAGATAAAATAAATAAATAAAAACAAATATGTATCCTTTAAGGTCCTTTGGCCAAAAGAAAATCACCTGAGCTCAGGGAAAAATAAAGCGCATCGTTGGGGCCCTTTGAATTGTTCCTACCGCTCTGTTGGAACGGTGTAGCATCCAATAATAGCATCCAGCAAGCAGCAACGACCATCTATTTGCCAGGACGGTTCGGCAGAGTCATCAGATGAGGACTTCCACAAGGCAGTTCATCCAGTAGGATCCAGGGCACCAAAAGGGCAAACAAACCAGCCAGAGGAGTTCGTGTAATGGCGAATGCTGTCGGCCTCAGCTCCGCTTCACGTTTGTAACCGCTACAAGACTTTCCCGAATTTCCAGCTCGTAGAGGGCACGAGAGCAGCATGCGCCTCATCGGACGAACGGAAGGAAAAACTCTGTAGCTGGACTAGAGAGTGGCTATGCGCACGGCACAGTGGTGCGTTCAGTGACCACAAATAATCAGAAATCCCATACTCAACCAATGATCTGGGTTACAGAAACATGAAAGTTGTACAAATATCAGCTTTTACATTCACATCTGCTTGTGGGCTTAGAGTATGACGTTTTTATCAATAGTTTCCTTTTTCCATTTATTTATTTAATTAATTAATAATTTACTTTAAATTGGTTTAAATTAAAATGAAGGAATGTTTTCAGAAATACTTTTAGTGCAGTGAAAAATGTCTGAAAAGTCAAGCTGTCTGTAAAGTTTGGTCTATTTGACATTTTCAGTTTTTGTGAAGAAAGCGCCACCTCTTGGTGCCACTCTGTGACTGAATGAAAGGGGAGTGTAGAAAGCCCAAACACCCCAGGAGGAGGAGGAACGGCCAACAGGTAACTGGCTGGCAGTTCGCTGGTAGCTATCTGGGGGTGGTCATTCTATGTGGGTGTATCTGTACACTGAGACGCACAACCAGACGACTGGGGTAGTGCACAGGAACATCTGTGTCACATGTGGATTACAAGTCCTCAACTCCAGCTGTGCTTCACTGTTGGAGGTGGTGGAGAACAACTGGAATTAGATCCTGTGGGACACACATCAGCCCCCCAGGTGTGTGAGGGGAAGATAAATGTGACCGCAGCAACATCCAGTTTGCTGTTTCTCATCTCTCTCCTCAAACCAGGAGAGAACTATTCAGATTAACAATCGCTTTAGAGTAACAAGTTATTTAGGGTCCTGAACCCAGATCGGTGACATTGTGGAGCCATGATCCTTGCTGTTCTTGCTCTGGCGAGGATAAGAAAGCACAAAAGTGATGTTAAATCCATTGGCACAAGCCACACTTTAGTCTTATTTCGGTATTATCAGTGAACCTCTGAATTTTTTGCTGTTTCCCACTGTGTCAAAAACACCTTAGCAGTGTATATAAATGCACGTGGCTGTTATGATGTTATTGTTGGTGTGTGAAGCGACCAGTGCAGTGGGTGTAATGGTTCTCTTAGCCTGAACTGTTTTTGATGACTGGAGAAATTGGAGCTCCTTAAGAAAACATGCAAACCCCTCACAGAGTTCTGACCAGGTTTGATCCCAGGACCCTCTTAGTGTGAGACCACAGAGCTAAGGACAATAACACCTGATTTACATAGCACTTACAAATTGGAGAAAATGTTTAAATTATGAAAAAAAAATAGATTTCTTGAGTTTTTCTGAGTTTGAGAGAGTACAAAGATTAGTGTGACAGTTTTAATGAGACTATCTGGAACAAGTTTAAAACATTTCCTTCTAAATTCTCAGTATTCACTTATCAGCATTCAGTGTGCACGATGCAATCTATTACTGTTCATGTGACTTTCTGAGAATGTATGAAAAGTGATCAGCTCTACCGCAATGCTCTTGTTTTGAACACCCACAGCAGGACTGAGGCCACGATTACAGTTTCACCTCAACTTTTATCCTAAAATCAGTCAGGCTCGTGCTTCAGTGTAAATGATTTTCACTGATTGATGTTGGTGATATTATGTGATCTACAGTGCATTTTATTTTCATGTCCTTCATCATTCTTTTATCTGCCATTGTGAGCTAAGTGCATGATTTACACTAAACTATCAGTGCACATTAAAGAAAAGCAGGACGACATTCCTTAAAACCTTTTGTTTGATCATTTCTCAAAAATAAGGTGAAATGAACAGTCAGACAGACATTTCTCTCTCAAACAATCACCACGTTAATAAATGATGTAACAGCTCTGTTTCACTCTACATCAGAGACATGTTAAAGTGTGTTGGCTGCATATTAACTCAAAATCCTGAAAACAAAGTTTGGGAGCTCTGATCCGGTTAATTAAATCCTGCACTGAAATATGAGGATTGTGTGTTTATTAAAATTAAAAATCATCATGGAGTCATTGACAGAAGAGCATCAACATTCAGCCTGTTAAATTATATTTAGATATTTTTATTTCAGAAATGATTCCTAACAAAAATGGAGAATATAAAAACACAATCAAAGCAGTAAAGTCCATATTATGAAGTGTTTGCTGTATCAGACAATCATGTTTCCAGTCTGCTGCATCACAACAATTGAAATGCAAATATAAATGATTCACAACAATGAAAACAATATAGTGCAGATAAACATGGTGCTGTAATGAATCTGCTCTTAAACACAATAACAAAATACATTTTCCAAGAGAGATGATAATGATTCACATCAGAGTGAAGAACGAATACATTTACAACTGGTTTCTAACATTTCTTATAGATCGAACTGATCACTGATAGAAACAGAAGAATATTCAAAATGATACTCTGAGAGATACATGAATGAGATATGGATAAAATTAAATCACATAAAACAAAAAAGCACAAAATCATTAAAGCTGAAATAAAAAATGAGTACAAAAAAATAAGAATTAAGTCGAAAGATAAAAAAGGCAAAATGTTTAAAATATATAATCATATAACAGAGCGAGCCGTACAGTCAGGTCACAGATTCATATCTACAATAATATTTTTGTTTGTTTTTGTTTTGATTCCATCAATCCTAGGTCCCTGTATTAATATTAACACTATTATTATTACTTATAATAATAATGTTGTTATTAAATGCTGATGAGCATATTAAGTGTGTGTCTGCGCTGAAAGCTGCTCTCCTCTCCTGGTTTTCTGTGTCACACAGACCACAACAACACAAAGCATCACCTGCAGACCGCTGAGCAGTATCCACCTGACTCTGTAGAAGGTCGAGTAAACCCCAAAGGCCTCTCTGTGGATCAGAACAAATTTTTCTGCTGACCAACACTCATCCTCTGACTCTAAAACTGTACACCAATACTCTCCTGCATCTTCTAGTGAGACATTAGACATTATCAGGCTTTCATTGGAAAAAAGGATTCTGCTTTGATTTTCAATAATCTCAGTAAATTCAATGATTTTGCCTTCTCTTTTGATCGAATTCATAAACCACCAGGGCTTCATACCCAGTTTTCTCTCAGTAGTACATGTGAGATTGACTTCATCTCCCTCTGAGAAGACCTCTACTGCAGGTGGACCAAATTTGGGGCACACCAAAAGTTTGTACCATTGTTTTATGGTTTGACCTCCACAGGTGTACCAACCGGAATCATTTAACATTAGCAATGGAAGCACCAGCGAGTAGTTTTGACCGACTTCTTCATAAGTCTTCGAGCCCATTTCCCACTTCCTCCAAACCGGGTATTGGTCATGAATGAAGGGACACTGCAGCACAGCTGTCTCTCCCACTGAGCCATGGACTATCTTTGCTGCTTTGGTCAAACGTACTGAGTGAGTGCTCACACACTGCTGTTGGTTCATCACCAGGCAGATGTACAATGTTTGTAATGTGTTGAAGACGTGAAGAAGTGACGTTTTCTTTACCTCCAGGAAACTTTCTCTTAAACTGTTCACCTTCAAAGCTGTGCCATCATCTAAAACTGTTAGCTTTAAGTCTTTGTTATACGTAAAGTCATGTTTGATCCACTTCACCATCAGATCCTCACCTGCGCCTTCACATCGTACGTCCACTATGGCTTTGTGTGTTACATTACGCGTTGTTTCCTTACTTACTGTCTTACACACAGTCAGGCTGATGTTTCTCTCATATGTCACGCTGCCCTGAGTCCAGCACACATCTTGGTACAGTCCAGAGTCTGAGTGGGTCAGGTTGTTGAGAGTAAATGAAGGAGAACCATGAAATGTCTCAGGAAATGAGAGTCGTCCTGTCAGGTCTTCATGTACTGTGAAGTTTCTGTTCCAGGGGTCAGAGATGTTCCACAGGACCAGAGTATCTTCACCAACACGTCTGGAGGTGATGCAGGAGCTGTTTCGATCTGGGAGCTTGAACTGTAAAGAGCCTCCTTCTTCAATAGTGAGAATAAATTCTTCTGCATGAATGTTGCTGATGAGAGTGAACAGCAGGGAGAAGCAGAGCTGTGCGACTGCAGCCATCCTGCTCAGAGGTCTCCTGGTCAGTGTAACATAAACACTGACACTGCTCGCTTCATGAGCTTCCTGTTTGTGGTTGGAGGAGGAACGCCACTTCTTTATCACATCATCAGATTTATGCATGAAACATTTGACTGGTTATCCAGTGGTCTGTCTGCTTAATGTTCACTTCACTATATGTCTATTTTTTCATCATCTCTTTCTCATTATTTCTCTCCCCTCCTTCGTCACTGCTCCCGCTCCTTCCTCATTTCCACCTCAACCAAAATACAAAAACATGCATAAACACTCTTATTTACTCCTAATATCATCAAGTTATTTATTAGATTAGATAAACAAAACTCTCACCTCCCAACAACTGACAGGAGCAGACTAAACAACAACAGCTGGTTAAATGCTAATATTAAGCTAACATTTTGCCAGATACTTTTAGGTCCGAGTGTCTTAAAAATCAAACTTTCCATCCGACTGAGAATCAGTTTCCCTCATTTTGACAGATTCAAGTGGAAATTCTAAGTGATTCTAAGTGTTGAACTCATATTATTATTTGTATTAGAGGATCAGAGATGTAAATCAACACATTTTGAAGTTTGAAAAATGGACTCAGATGTCTCGGTGTGGTGTGATCCACTGCCTTCCATTACCTCCCTTGTTTATGTTACTCAGAATGTAACGAAGAAGTATCTTATCAGCCAATCACATGGAAGCACCAAATTTTTTGCAATGGTCTGAAAAAAGTTGAGTGCCGACAAACTACGCTTCACATTTGATAAACATCATCATGAATCTTACCGTTGCTGCTTTGCTTCCACCACGATAAAAATCACACTTCATGCACAGCTCTCTCTCTCTGTACTTCCAGAACAGTTTTCCATCACAAATCTGTTTTCTGCATTATTCATTCGATTATTACCCAACAGTCTGCCGTTGTTTACAGCGCTGTCGGCCGCTGGCTTTTGTTTTTTACTTAAATGACCTCGGACAAGAAAGCCTAATTTCTGCTGTTCAATACTGAAGAAATTTAGACTTGCAAATTATGTAAAATTGCAGAATATTGCAGAATGTTTTTAAGGTTATCTGCTATAAAAACTCGGGCCAGGAAAATCTCCTTCATGTTTTGTGTTTTGTTCTCAGTTACTTTCACACAAAGGCATCTGCTGTGATGTTCACAATTCTGATGAAGTCTCACATGTATCAGTACTGATAAATGTTCAGAATTATAATATTTCTGGCTGTCTGAGGCTAAATTGAATCGAATCAAATCGGGACCTTGGAAATGAGAATCGAATGGATAATAGAAACCAGTGATGGTACCCAGCCCTAGTCAGCAGCCTAGGCCCGACAGAAGTGGATGTAGCTGTGAATAAGAAAATATGAAAAGAACTACTGATAACTTTTTTGTTAAGTTAAGGCCTGTTCCATCTGAAATTCATAGCCAGTGCTCTGACACGGAGCCATCAATCTCTGAATGCTGAAAAAGCACAGTGTATCCAGAAAACACATTATATGCTGCGATAAATGCACTGCCCAAGTGTCCCCTCTCCCCACTGCTTTTCAGCGGCAGGCAGCAGCAGACAGGTCGTCAGAGGAGGCCGAGATGATGATTAAGTTTAACATTGTCTACAATACTACCAAAGAGTGCCAAAGCACTTTAAGCACAAGCACAAGATTTTTAGTTAATCATTTACAAATCGATATGGACGGCAATTTTCCTCCCAAAAAAGTGCACATGTAAAATTGCAGTGCTAAGCGAAATGGTGAAAAACTTGGGTGCGCCTAACTTTACATTTTTGTATTTTTTATTTTTTTACATTTAGGCGCACCACACACACACACACACACACACACACACACACACACACACACACACACACATATATATATATACCGATATACAAAAGAGATGTGCCTGAACATCACTCTTGTTAATTTGGGACAACTCAAGAGGAGCATGGAGTCTCCTCTTCAATTTGCCAGTTTACTCACAATACAGTACTGTGCTTAGGTTTGGAGTCACCCTTCATTTCTTAATACTTTGGTACAAATACTTTGGAAATAGGAAATATGTACATATGTAAAAAGCTTGAAATTCAGTATTTGGTGTTAACACCTTTAGCCTGCAACACAGACCAAACTCTCACTGAACTCTACTTAAGGAAATTAGAAGAAAGATGTCTTCAGGAACAGTTCTCTGGACTTTGGGGAGGCCAATCCCTGACTGTTTTTATATCTAGGTATGCTTTTACTGCATTGGCAGTATGTCATACTGAAAAATGAAGCCATGTCAAATCAGATGTCTTATTTAGTATCAATGGCTGTGTGATTATGTCGTTTTTGGTGCATGAAGCATTCCCTTAGCCTGAAATGTATTTTTTGGCTGGAGAAATTTAAGCTCCTGAAGAAAACATGTTACTGTGAGGTCACAGAGCTGACCACTGAGGAAAATAACACTTTGCTGTGAATTATTTACACATAGCAAAAAAATAAGAGCAAAAAATGCAAATGATGAAAAAGAGTTGTTAGTTTCTTGTTTGCAGGGTTTCAAAAAAGTATAAGGATTAGTGTGACAGTTTTAATCAGATTCTAAATTCTCAGTATTCACCGATCAGCATTTAACCAAACATTTTTTATCTCTGTGCCTAAAAAGACTCAAAGCTGACTTTCCACGGCAGCTGGTTAACCAGATACTGTAGAGATGTAATCTATTACTCTTCCGAGAAAGAAGGTGTCTCTGAGAGATTGTGTACAGTGATCGTGTATCTAGCAATGATTTCTTTTAAAACAACTAGAATGAGGCCATGATTATAGCTCCTCCCAAATCATATTCAAAAACAGCCAGGTGTTTAATTTTTATTTTTTAAACGAAGCAGAAGCGAGCTTGCAGAGTTGGAGACAGCCTCACAAACCACCAACCTCCCAGCCTTTTCCTCACTAATACCAGATCCCTCCTCAACTAAATGCAGTCATGGAGAAGCTGAAGTTCACATCTAACTAGCGGAGAAGTTGAACTGCTTTTTTGCTTGTTGTCACTATAAAGGCATCAGCCTCCTGCTTCAGTACAAACTGCTCTCCCTCCTGGCTGCAGCACAGTTCCTCCTCCTCCTCTTTACTCTGTGGAGGCTCTGGCTCCTCCTGGTCATCCAGACCCTCCTCTTGCATTAATGCACCAGAGAAATGGGCAGTGGTTTCTCAGAGTGACCCAATATTTTGTTCTAACCAGTTTCCAAATCCATGCTGCACTTTTTCAGAGAGCAACTTAAAGTCTCCAGAGCTCAGAAATCAAATTAAAGGTGCAGTCGCAATTTAATTACGCCATATTCTTCCTTTTTTTACTTCTCACAACATAAACAGCAAATTTATAAAGAAAAAATAAATGCCTGTTTTTATTCCCTTATTTGGACTCTCAGTCCTCAAGAAGCGACTCATTCTCACCACTAGGAGGCGCCATCTCCCCATTCTCCTCCTTTAGTGGCTGAACGCGGCAGTGACGTGGATTATTTAACTCAGTGTGTTATTTTGCAAAAAGTAAAACCATAAAAATTGTTTATTTCTGTATTTTGATTTCAGTTTTTTCTGTTTATATTTTTCTACAGTGTGAACAACAAGAGAGGAATAATGATATTAAGAAAGTTTGATCCCAAAAAGTTGATTCTGCTCATCTGGGCGTAGCGTGTTCAGTGGGAGAAACGGTTCGTCACTCATCCAGGTGACTTCTTCAGTCTCAGCTGACTGCAGGTTTCCCCAAATCTTATAAACAGTACATTTGCACAATGACTGAAACCAGCACCACTGAAGGAACAATGGGCTCATCAACTGGAGTACAAACTGGGTGTCATCAGGACGCAACACAGACCGAATAACATCCCCACAGACACAGCGGCCAGGGAAGCAGAAGAACATCGTATCAAGAAGGCCCTGAATAAATGTGGTTATCACAGCAGCAACATCCAGTTTGTTTTTTCTCATCTTACTTTAGACGTTTTTCTTGAACCAGGAGCGAAATAACCAGATTAACAATCACTTTAGAGTAACAATTTCTTTGGGGCCTTGGAAAGTTAGTTATTAGTCTATTTTTAGACACAGCCGTTCACCTGAATCCTGATAAGTGAATACTGAGAGTGTTGCAGGAAATGTTTTTAGTTTTCCTCCATTAGTGCTGTCACACTTATCTTTATTCTTATTTTCACAGGTGTGCAGAGACATTCTTTGGGGCATGTGGTCAAGCCAAAAAAGGGCAAATTATTTTTTATAAATATTTCTAATAATATTTGGGTGGCATTCAGAGGCACTCTCCATCCTCTTATCCTTGTGAGGATCACAGCTGGGCTGGAGTCTATCCCGGCTGTCATAGGGCCAGAAGCAGGATACACTCTGGACAGGTTCCTAGCCTGTTACAGGGCTAACACATAGAGACAGACAACAATTCAAACTCACATTTACATCTATCGGCAATTTAGACTCATCAATTACCCTAACCCCACTAACTGCATGTCTCAGACTGTGGGAGGAAGCCGAAGTACCCAGAGAGAACCCATGCAAACACAGGGAAAACATGCAAACTCCGCACAGAAAGATCCCGGCTGAGTGGTGGAGTTGAACTCAGGAACTTCACCTTAGAAAGAGGTTGAAGTCCCCCCAGCTGCGTTTACATCACAGCTAAGAGAGGATAAAAGGTCTTTATGTCCAACCTTATGTGATTAAAATCAGAATCAGAATCAGAATGGGTTTATTGCCAGATGTTGAGGTTTACAACATTAGGAAATTGCTGCGGTGCTTCAGTGCAGACAATAAGAATTAAAGTGCTATGTAGAAAGAAAGATATGTGCATGAGATATACATGTGATATATACATGAGAATAATAATTGTGAGTGCTACGTTGAAAGATATATACATGAGTGCAGGTGGTGATCAGTGCCAGACATGAAATGATGCAGTGACACAGCGTAGGGTCATGTGTTAGTGGCGGGGACAGTCATGTGGTTATTGTTCATGTGTCCAACAGCAGAGGGGAAGAAACTGTTCTTGTGGCGAGAGGTTCTGGTGCGAATGGACCGGAGCCTCCTGCCTGAGGGGAGCAGGTCAAACAGACTGTGTCCAGGGTGAGAAGGGTCAGCTGAGATCCGGGCTGCACGCCGCAGAGTCCTGGAGGTGTACAGGTCCTGCAGAGATGGGAGTCTGCAGCCAATCACCTTCTCAGCAGAGCGCACAACACGCTGCAGTCTCTGTTTGTCCCTGATAGTGGCTCCAGCGTACCACACGGTGATGGAGGAGGTGAGGATGGACTCGATGATTGATCAAAGTGCTAAAACAGAGGTTTTCTCTAATGCCTATTAATAAATTAGAATGACACTGATTCTAATAACAAGCATCACTGTAGCCTGTACAGGGTCTGATCTTGGTGTGTAAATGTGTGGTGCAGGATGGAGCTGGTCAGATATGAATAAACAGTGTTGAACATGATAATCAAAACCAACCACAGTGGGATGCAAAAGCTTGGGTAACCTTGTTAATAGTCATTATTCTCCTGTGTAAATCGTTGGTTGTTACAATAACAAAAAGTCAGTTAAATATATGATATAGGAGACACACACAGTGATATTTGAGAAGTGAAATGAAGTTTATTGCATTTACAGAAAGTGTGCAATAATTGTTCAAACAAAATCAGGCAGGTGCATAAATTTGGGCACTACAAAAAATAAATGAAATCAATATTTAGTAGATCCACCTTTAGCAGAAATAACAGCCTCTAAACGCTTCCTGTAGGTTCCAATGAGAGTCTGGATTGTGGTTGAAGGCATTTTGGACCATTCCTCTTTACAAAACATCTCTCGTTCATTCAGGTTTAATGGCTTCCGAGCATGGACAGCTCTCTTTAACTCACACCACAGGTTTTCAATAATATTCAGGTCTGGGGACTGAGATGAACATTCCAGTACGTTGTACTGGTTCCTCTGCATGAATGCCTTAGTGGATTTTGAGCAGTGTTTCGGGTCGTTGTCTTGTTGAAAGATCCAGTGCCGGCGCAGCTTCAGCTCTGTCACTGATTCCTGGACATTGGTCTCCAGAATCTGCTGATACTGAGTGGAATCCATGTGTCCCTCAGCTTTGACAAGATTCCCAGTCCCTGCACTGACCACACAGCCCCACAGCATGATGGAGCCACCACCATGTAGGTAGCAGGTGTTTTTCTTGGAATGCTGTGTTCTTTTTTCTCCATGCATAACACCCCTTGTTATGCCCAAATAACTCAATCTTAGTTTCATCAGTCCACAGCACCTTATTCCAGAATGAAGCTGGCTTGTCCAAATGTGCTTTAGCAGCTCTGTTTGTGCTGTGGGCGGAGAAAAGGCTTCCTCTGCATCACTCTCGCATACAGCATCTCCTTGTGTAAAATGCGCCGAATGGTTGAACGATGCACAGTGACTCGATCTGCTGCAAGATGATGTTGTAGGTCTTTGGTGCTGGTCTGTGGGTTGTCTCTGACTGTTCTCACCATTCGTCGCTTCGGTCTATCTGAGATTTTTCTTGGTCTGTCACTTCGAGCCTTAACTTGAACTGAGCCTGTGGCCTTCCATTTTCTCAATATGTTCCTAACTGTGGAAACAGACAGCTGAAATCTCTGAGACACCTTTCTGTATCCTTCCCCTAAACCATGACCATGTTGCTACTCTTCAGAGAAAATTAAAAGAGGAGGGAAACTTACAGTTGACCCCCTTAAATACTCTTTCTCATTATTGGATTCACCTGTGTATGTAGGGTCAGGGGTCACTGAGTTTACTAAGCCAATTTGAGTTCCAATAATAAAGTCTAAAGGTTTTGGAATCAATAAAATGACAACAGTGCCCAAATTTATGCACCTGCCTGATTTTGTTTAAACAATTATTGCACACTTTCTGTAAATGCAATAAACTTCATTTCACTTCTCAAATATCACTGTGTGTGTCTCCTATATCATATATTTACTAACAACCAACGATTTATACAGGAAAATAATGACTATTAACAAGGTTGCCCAAACTTTTGCATCCCACTGTATCACATTTAAGCAAATAATACCGAACATAACTAAGTGACAGGAACTGACTTCCAGAGCACTCTCGGGTTTTGGACTTGCATGGTCCATGCGCAGTTGGAGGCCCATCCAAGAGGCAAATATTAGTTCTTGAAACTATATCAAAACATAGCTTTTTGTTTCTTTTTTTTTCTTGGTATCATAACAGTGACATCATTGGTAATTTGCCCTTTCTTTCCTGCACTGCTGAGGCTAGTGGTCTCTCCCAAAGTCAGCTAGCTAGTAGATACGGTACTGCTACGGTACAAAATAAAGGAAACAGGCCTGATGGGAAAACTTAAAATCACTATTTGCTGTTTAACCAGTTCAGGATGGATCTTCATTCAGTCCAGCAGATGTTGTGTGTTTAGTCTCGCCTCACAGAAGAGGCAGGAGAGCCATGTTTGTCTTCATGGTCAGCCAACATCGGGGAGATGAAAGCAGGAGGGAACTGAAGTGCACACGGATGCATTTCAACACTATTTTTCATAGTTAACTTCCTAACTAAAAGACGTGACCTGGAGAAATAGCGACCTTGCTGCCGTAAACAGAGCCGTTCCAATTCTTACCCTCGCCCTCTTAATAGTGTCTCTGTGTTTCATTTCCCTTACCTGTTCATGTGTGGCTCTCATTGTTTCTTCTCAGCTCTGCTGTATGTTCATTGTTTTACTTGTTTATTCCCTGATGTTGTGTCAGTCTGTGTGTCTTAAGTCTGCGTCTCTGTGCTCTGCACAATCATGACGGATTTATGTCCTCAAAGTCTGCCTGGATCTAAATGAAGGAGCCAGGCGGCCCTCACCAGTACAGGGCCTGCTGCAACACACAAACAAAGACATATGCATGCAGAAATATCCCTACTTTACCTGATTATTATTATTAGTAGTAGTAAGATAGAAAAAAGTTGTATTTTTCCCTGTTGTCACATCCAAAAAGTTGTTTTCCTGATGAAAGCTCTCCAACCTGCACTTCATTATTGATTCAACACTCATTCTGGAACAGGACCGTGTTACTGTCAGGAGGTGCTGAAGGGAGGTGGTGGTTACTTCTCTCTCTATCCTCCCCTCTGTCTTCATGCTGTCACCCAAAAGATAAATGTAACAGTGAAATTTTTTACAACCCAATGAAGTTTATAACAACACGCTGACTGAATGTAAAAGACATTTCCATTAAGTCAGGCTGTGTGTACTTACTTTAATTCACTTTCCATAAACGTCCCAAAAACTTGATTCTGTTCATCTGGACGTAGTGTTTTCATTAAAGTGACTTCTTCAGTCTCGGCTGACTGCAGGTTTCCCCTAACTTTTAAACAGTACATTTGCATAATGGCTGAAACCAGCCCACTCAAGGAACAATGTTGCTGTGAGGTCAGTTTCTTGCAAGCAATTTGCCCGTTTACTGCCTGTTCTTTTGAAGTAAAGTGTGTTTTAAATCTAAACCTCTGATTTGTGCCATGAAATTACCTCTTCATCTGCTTTCAGCTGCACAAACTCAAGTCCCAAATATCAATGACAAACCACACTTGTGCTGTGCTCTGTGTGAGTGCACTGCATCATCATGAAGAACATTGGACACTTAAACCTGCTTTCAGTCTAACATTTACTTTTTATCGCCAACAGACAAGTTGGCAAAATGTAACACTCAGAACATGGAGTCAGAAAATAATGCTAAAATGTTTTATTATTACTACGATTACCTTTGACTAAAACTCTACTTTGCAAGCATATTGATCTTGATAAATATGTGCTGCTTACTTGTGTGAAAACAGTGAAACATAAAAAGTGTTTACTAATTTGTACCAACGTGAGAGAAAAATGGATCTGAAACCACTGAAACCAGAGTGTTTGCAGACCCACAGATAATGAAGACATGCTGCTCAGAAATATTAGATACAGATTAAAACGGAGTGTCTGTGTGTATCTGTGTTTGCGTGTGTGTACCGAGCCAAGATTACAAGATTACATAACTGCCTCAGCCCTTATAAGTCCTTACAAACTCTGTCTTTACTCACTTCTGTGAGGATCATACGTACATACATCACGACAAACTGCTGCAGTGGAGCTCACGTACAGCTTTGTGGTTCAGACTGTTTTCACACACACACAATCAGTGCAGGAGAAATACCGTGTACATGAGGTGGCTGTGGTCATCACCACAGCGCTTCATGACTGTCTGGACTGATATATTGTAGGAAATGACTTAGAGTGCAGAGGGGTAACTGCAAACATGCTTGCACACATAGATTATGAATAGAATAAGTCTCTGGGTCAGAGGTTCCAAATATGATATTCTAAACCAGGGGTGTCGAACTCCAGGCCTCGAGGGCCGGTGTCCTGCAGGTTTTAGATATCACTCTGGGTCAACACACCTGAATCAAGTGATTAGTTCATTAACAGGCCTCCGGAGAACTTCAAGACATGTTGAGGAGGTCATTTAGCCATTTAAATCAGGACACACATTTGGATCAAGGACACATCTAAAACCTGCAGGACACCGGCCCTCGAGGCCTGGAGTTCGACACCTGTGTTCTAAACCAACTTTGAAGAAGTATGATGGATAATAGCATTACGGTAGATTATCAAGGCTAGGCAGGGAAGTGTTTTCCTTTTCTGTCTCTTACAGAGGAGGCAGCGGATACCAGACGAGGTCACAGAAATACGAGGATGCTTCGCAGCAGACACCAAGACTGCCACGTCCATGTGGGTGAAAGATAGCTGCTATAATCTCTGTTTTTGTCTCACTATATAATGTTGTACAGCCCATTTGAGGGTCATCCTTTTTGTGAAACATGCTGCTGGTTTACATAGAGGTCCGCAGCGCTGTGTAAACTTGTAATTTCAACTGCCAAAAGCAAAGTAAATCCTTTTTTAAGAAGACAAACTTTTCTCCTGAGATTCCTTCCAAAAATTCTGAACACAGCAATAATTAATAAATCTGCTTGTTACAGATTTCCGACTTCATTTTAAAAGAGTGCTCACCTGTTTGCAGGAACACTTAAATATGCTTTAATCTGTTTGTTGTGTCCCAGCTCACTACTGATTTATTTTCATATGAAATCAACATGAAACAAAGATAACCATGAGGTAGGGAGGGGGGTGAAGCCCACTTTAAGGTCTGATGTGTTACGTACTTCCTGTCAGCTCAAAGCAGTCTGACCGTTCTCCTCTGACCAATGACATCAGCTAGGCATTTTTACGCTAAGCAGTAATGCTCACTGGATGTTTTCTCTTTTTCAGGTCATTGATAAAACAACTGATCCAGATGTTTAACCAGCTGAATCTGTCAAAATGAGGGAACAAGCCTCACCTGGACATGAAACTGATGCTCAGTCAGGTGTTCAGTTAATTCAGAGCCTGTGAAAATGAGAAACTGTATAAAGATGTCTGTAATTCCTGAACAGTTAACACAAACCTTCTGTTAAACTCCTTGAATTAAAGTTTAAAATCCACTGTGGTGGAGGGCATTACACTACTTGTGTGTCTGTGTGAGTCTGTTTGTGTGATCAGTGCAAGAAGCAGAACCACATGACGCTGATGTCACCTGTTTGACATGAACACATGAACCAAACTGTCCTAGAGTACATTCACTAATCTTCCATCCAGTTTGTGACATGAAAAGAGAAACAGGACCAGAAACTACTTGGACTGGTTTCATGCGCCTCACCTTTTACCCATAAAGAAAGCATCAGCACAGTATTAGTACATCTCAGAGACAATTTCTTTCTCAGGAAGTCACAGGAAGAGTAATAGATTACATCTCTCACAGTATCTGACCAACCAGCTGCTGTGGAAAGTCTTTTTTTTTGACACAGAGATGAAACATGTTTGACTGAATGCTGATAAGTGAAAACTGAGAATTTAGAAGGAAATGTTTTCATCTGAGAATCTGATTAAAACTGTCACACTAATCTTTATATTTTTATTTTTGGACACTCTCAAGCAAACGGATCAGATATTCTCTTAAACATGAAGACTTGCTGCTTTCTTTTTAAACCTTTATTTTTTTATATTTAGTCAGTAAAAACAGGCACAAAGATGATGAAAAAAAGAAGAAAAACTTGAAACTTAAATCTTTAATTTTTTTTAATCTTTAACAAAAAACAGGCACAAAGATGATGTTAAAAATCATCATGACATATGAGTATATTGGAAAATAATTCTGACCCTGAGGTTGAAGATGATCCTGGGATTCAAATGTAGGTTGAAATGTGTCCTTTCATAAACTATAACTAATACGACCCTCGAAAGTTTACTTAAAATACACTTTTTGAAGTTTTCTCCAGTAAATGATCAGAAAACAGATTGCGCGCGCTCGGAGTGCACCAGTGAAGACAATGCCGTCATCATCACAGAGCATGCCGTGAGGAACACCTTCAGGAGGGTGAACACCAGGAGGGCAGCAGGACCAGATGCAATCCTTGGCCGGGTTCTGAGAGTCTGCGCTGACCAGCTAGCACCGGTGTTAACAGAGATCTTCAACCTCTCCCTGGCCCAAGCTGTGGTTCCCACGTGCTTCAAACAGTCCATTATTGTTCCTGTTCCAAAGGAACAACATCCCGCTTGCCACAATGATTACCGTCCAGTAGCACTGACTTCAATTGTGATGAAGTGTTTTGAAAGACTGATGAGAGATCACATTACTTCTTCACTTCCTGCTTCCATCGACTCACTTCAGTTTGCTTACCGGACTAATCGTTCCACAGACGACGCCATATCTC
Source organism: Copadichromis virginalis (assembly GCF_057382275.1). NCBI lineage: Eukaryota > Metazoa > Chordata > Actinopteri > Cichliformes > Cichlidae > Copadichromis > Copadichromis virginalis. The sequence goes on along the minus strand of NC_140631.1, from coordinate 38,824,838 downwards.
ACCTGCTCCACACATCCCTGAGTCACCTGGACACTGGCAGAGGGAATTATGTTAGGATGCTGTTCGTGGACGTTCAGCGTTCAGCACAATAATTCCCTCTAAGCTTTTCACCAAGTTGACGGATCTAGGACTCAGCTCATCACTGTGTCAGTGGATCCTCAACTTCCTCACAGATAGACCTCAATCAGTGAGGGTAGGAAAACAAGTCTCCCCCTCCATCTCACTCAGCAATGGAGTACCTCAGGGTTGTGTTTTAAGCCCCCTGCTGTACTCACTGTACACTTATGACTGTGTAGCCACATCAGACACCACCTCCATTGTCAAGTTTGCTGACGACACTGTTGTTGTGGGCCTGATCTCCAACAACATCGAGACGGCCTACCTGGAGGAGATTAGGAACCTGGAGACCTGGTGCCAGGAGAATAATCTCCTCCTAAACGTCAGCAACACTGAGGAGCTTATCGTGGACTTCACTACAAAGCAGGTGAGGAATTACAAGCCCCTCATCATCAGTGGCACGCCAGTGGAGAGAGTGGACAGTTTCCGATACCTGGGTGTCCACATCACTCGGGACCTGTCATGGTCCTGTCACATCAACACCCTGGTTAAGAAAGCCCGTCAGCATCTCTTCTTCCTCAGAAGACTCAGAGACTTCTATCTGCCACTGAAGGTGCTCAAGAACTTCTACTCCTGCACCATCGAGAGCGTCCTGACAGCAAACATCTGCACCTGGTTTGGGAACAGCACCAAGCAGGACAGACGAGATCTGCAAAGAGTGGTGCGCTCAGCCGAGCTCCCAGACCTGCTGTCCATCTACACCAAGCGGTGCAAGACCAAAGCCAGGAAGATTATGATGGACCTCTCCCATCCCAACAATGGACTCTTCTCACTGTTGAGGTCTGGGAAGCGCTTCCGCTCCCTTAAGACCAAAACAGAGACAACTAGAAAAATTTGCATTTCCTGCGAAAATGCAGTGTGGATGCTTTAAGCTGAAGCTGTCTGCAAAAACTAGCTGAAAAAGCTGAAAAGTTGCAGAAATTGTAAAAACTTTGCAGAAGCAAAAGAAGTTTGCTAAAATGTAATAACTTAGCAGAACTGCAATATCTTAGAGGAAACATAATACTTGGCAGAAATACAATAGCATAGCAGAACTTAGCAGAAATATTGTGATTTACCAGAGACACTGTGATGAACTATGAATATTGTAATTTTAAATTAATACTATGTTTTAGCACAAATACTATAATTTGACAGAAATACTATCATTTGGCAGAAATACTATGTTTCAGCACAAATACTCTGGTTTAGCACAAATATTATAACATAGCATAAATACAATTATATAGCAGAAATGCTATATTTAGAAAGAAAAATATAATATAGTAGAAATAGTATGATTTAGCAGAAATACTGTATTTAGCACAAGTACCAAAAAGTAGCAGAAATACTATGATTTAGCAGAAATACTATGATTGAGCAGAAGTACTAAGATGTAGTAAAAGTACTTTGATTTAACAGAAATACAATTATAGAGGAGTAATACTTTAAAATGGGAGAAATATTGATACACACACACATACACAGAGCCTAAAGGGAAGAGTATTTGTGCCATGGAGTGTTAAGAATGTGAGGTCCATATTAGAAAAGCTGGTAAAATCATAACAGTTTGCAGAATTGTAATAAATGATGAATATGAATTACTGGTCTGTGACAGTGTATTAATTTGTAGGGAAAAAAACATGTTGACCAAGGTGGAATCGAACCCACGATCTTTGGCTTGCAGACCCGTGTCATTACCAACTGCGCCACTGGGAAAGAGAGGAGCCGTCTTGAAAAACAGGGTGATGAGGAGTCAGAATTAGATCGCGGTGAGAGGCGAAAAACGCAGTTTTTTGGAGTTACAAAACGTTGTGTAACTCAAAAACTAGGTGGACTAGAGGCATATTTCTTGTGCTGGGTGAATCAGCGGACTTTGGTGTACTTTGACTGCGATTTACATTGCGCTTTGTACAACCGTCGCTGAGATATGACGAGAGAGGAAACGGAAGACCTCAGACATGATTGGCTGGCTGGGAAGCCGTGCAGGCCCTGATATGTGATATGTGTCTGAGTTCGCACAGAGGATTGGCTGCCTGGCAGAAATATATAGAAATAGTATGATTAAGCATAAATACTACATTTAGCAGAAATACTATATTAAGCACAAATCCTATAAAAAGCAGAAATAGTATATTAAGCACAAATCCTATAAAAAGCAGAAATACTATATTAAGCACAAATCCTATTAAAAGCAGAAATAGTATATTAAGCACAAATCTTATAAAATAGCAGAAATAGTTTGATTTAGCACAATAGTAATAAGTTAAACAGAAAAATTGGAAAAGCAAAATGGACAGCTGAAAAAATGCTGAACATGCTGAGAGTCCCTCAAATATACTTGTTAAATGAAAAAAATCAGCAAAAAAAATATATAACAGCCACACAATCAGAAATATGTACACAGAAGGAAACACACATGCACAGAGAGACACACACACAAGATCCAATTCAGTCAACCAGTCTAAATATATTGAATTTGAATCTTAGAATGAGATCATCCCATTAAAAGCCTTTCTCTCTCTCTCTCTCACACGCGCGCACACACACACACACACACACACACACACACACACACACACACACAGGGAGAGAGAAGTAAGTTTCTAGGTCAGCCTGGGAGCTGCTGAATTTGAATCCACCAATCAGAGTGGCTGTTTACGTTTTCCCGCCAAAACAGGTGCATCTGTTTACACAGGCAGCACAGAGAGGCACAGGATTATTGCAGTCTATTTCTCATAGTGACGACTCCCCTCAAACAAATGACCATAATTTCCTAACCGTAGGGGCTAGAGCGGTCATTCTTACACCGTTTTGTTCAGAAGAGATGGGGGAATCTTCCAGTGTTAACAATTTATCATTAAAATATGAATTATTAAAGATATTTGACTTGTAATGCACCATAACTGAGTAGAGTGAAGCAAAAACTGCCTTGACTTGCCCTCAAACAACGCTTTGTAACTCGAAATCTATTTGGAGCATTGATATCATTCTTTCACCGTAAGAGACAGCAGGCTTTGGTGAACAGTCATGGAAATTTTCAGGTCTCTGTGGAAATCCAACAAAAAGTTATGACGAGAGAAAAAAGTGGTTCATTTCCAGAGTTTGAAATCTGAAGAAATCTGTGCGACGGACGAATTTCCTACCCTCAAACAAGTCCAACTCATTTCAGAACGGTAATAGGTGAGAAAGAAATTCTTGAATTGTGAGCGTCAGGAGTGTCTGAAGATATACCGGGACAAGCCTCATGTCTTAAAGTCGCTTCGTTAAGGAGATATGACGATTCAAATATGCCTCTCATTACAGAAATCCAGCGATGATTTTGAACAAGCTCTCCATTGACTTTCTATGCAGAGTTTTGAGAGTTTGTGTTGGTCTGAGGAGATTTGCCAAAATTCTATAAATCCCACAACAATGATAGTGACATTTCCTGAAAGCCAGCAAAAATACCTACGTTTTGATGTATAATTTGTGGAAGTTGAGTGAAAATTGAGCAAGTAGCAAACAGTTGTTCGGACATGAAGAGAAGACTGCAAAAGCTTCAGTGGCACACTGGAAGCCAAGAGCATAGCAACCATAACAACGCATGTATTTTGTGAAAAATCACAATTGTGCAACTCAAAACTTTAAGAGGCATAAAAGTAAAACGGTAAAAGATTTGAAAAAGCTGAATCACACATGAATAGCCCAATAATTTGTGAACATTTTAAAGTTTGAATGCTTGTTCTACGTGAAAATATGAGGAAGTAGTTAAGTTTCAGAAACGAGCAAATTTTAGCAGAATTGCAGAAGTTTCCCATTCATTTCAATGGGACAAATTAAGCTTAATATTTTAAAAAGTATAATAGTGAAAAATACCAAAAGACATAGCACACATTAGCAGAAATAGCAGAATAGTTTAAAATTTGAACGGTGAAAATCGGCTGAAAATTGCGGAAGTAGTTAAGTGCCAAAAAGTGTACGGAAGTCCCAAGAGGAACTCAATAGTGTGGATGCTTAAAGCATCCACACAATGAGGAGGAGCTTCTTCCCCCAGGCTATGCGGGCCCTGAACCAGGTGTAGGACTGGACTCTCCCACACATATCACATCACCACACGCACTCTGGTTTTTCTTTATGCACACTTCCTATAATTTATAATCTTTATAATCTCTTTCTGCTATTTGCACATTTTTTACTGTAAAAGTTAATCTGTAAATTTTTGTAGAAAACTGTAAATTGTAAATACTGTAAAACCACTGTCATTTAATGGTCAGGCATTGCACAGCTACAAGCATTTCACCTCATGTCATACTGTGTATGGTCGTGTGTGTGACAAATAAAATTTGAATTTGAATTTGAATTTGAGTACCAATGCTGGTTTCTGTTACTGTACGTCACAGACATGAACCTGGTGCGGCTGTGCTAAATATGAAAAATAATGCAAATTCAAAATTTGAAAAATTTAAACCAATATTCTTAATTAGGGATGGGTACCGTAACCAGACCGAAAAGCAGCGCACATTTCGGTGCTTTATTTCGGTGCTTTTTTTTCCTGAGCTGTGATACACTTCTAGCCAATCATTTTACGTTTCCGAGGATAGTAGGCGGGGCCAGGTACGTTCGTTGAGCAGAGCTACAGATTAAAAATGCCCAAGGCGAAGCGGTCAAAGTCTGGCTGTACTTCACAGCAAAATATGCAAACTCAGCAGTCTGCAACAAGTGCTTTAAGCTGATATTGTGATACTGTCAAAGGAGGTAACACCTCAAATCCGATGAAACAGCTGGCGACGCATAGCGTTTTTTTTAAAAGCCCAGAAATGCGCCGTATTTGATAGCTTGCTGTGAGACCTCATACCGAGCTCATCTACTGCGGGTGGGTTGCCTGTTATGCAACATCCCCCAAAAACACAAAGAGGAGAGTCCTGGCCCCTAGCCCTGCCAGTGTAGCAGAAATAATGACGGATGATGATGGCAGCAGCAGCCGTTCTTCTCTGCGTGAGTAGCTTAATGTTGTTCGTGTGTAATTTACGTTGAGTAGGCTAAACACGTTATTACATTAATGCATGTAAGGTGAACTAGCAAACATCATCATAGCTACATGCGGCTGTCTTCTTGTTTGATGGCAGATACTCCCTTCACCCTGGCCAAAAAGGCTAAAATGACCAAAGAAAAAGTGGAAAACAGCTAAACATGAGAGGTTTAGGACAAAGTTTGTGTTTTTTCCATTGTTTAAGCACTGCTTCCAGCCAAGAGTGATACCATATATGCCCCATAGCTGCAGAAAAGGCTAACATTGTTATCTTTTTACAAAAAACAGCTGAACATGAGAGGTTTTTGGACCAATTTTGTGTTCTCCAATCTTTAAGCACCGGTTTGAGCACCGTTTGAGCACCGGCACCGTTTCAAAAGTACCGATTTGGCACCGGTATCGGATAAAACCTAAACGATACCCATCCCTATTCTTAATATTAAGATTTTATGGCTTTTAAAAAAATATACTACAGTTATTGCACACAAAGAAATCAGCTGATTCTTGCTGGTTTGGGGTCCAAGGCAGTTCAGCTCTAGGATCAGTGTCTCTGAGATTTACAAACTTCTAATAATTTTTTTCTTATTTGAGCTGCAAAAGGTTTTGTAACATTAAGCAGACAGAGCACTTGATACTGAGCCAAATGCTTCAAAGTGTTCCTTGATGATGTGATAAAGAAGTGACGTTCCTCCTCCAACCACAAACAGGAAGCTCATGAAGCGAGCAGTGTCAGTGCTTGTACGACACTCACCAGGAGACCTCTGAGCAGGATGGCTGCAGTCGCACAGCTCTGCTTCTCCCTGCTGTTCACTGTCATCAGCAACATTCATGCAGAAGAATTTATCGCCATAAGAAAAGAAGGAGGCTCTTTACAGTTCAAGCTCCCAGATCAAAACAGCTTCTGCATCACCTCCAGACGTGTTGGTGAAGATACTCTGGTCCTGTGGAACATCTCTGACCCCCGGAACAGAAAATTCACAGTACATGAAGACCTGACAGGACGACTCTCATTTCCTAAGACATTTCATGGTTCTCCTTCATTTACTCTCAACAACCTGACCCACTCAGACTCTGGACTGTACCGAGATGTGTGCTGGACTCAGGGCAGCGTGACATATGAGAGAAACATCAGCCTGACTGTGTGCAAGACAGTAAGGTGGGAAGAATCTATCATAGCTTCTGATTCTACTGTAGACGTACAATGTAAAGGAGCAGGTGAGAATCTGACGGTGCGTTGGATCAGACATTACGGGGAGTGGCAACAAGCCGGGCTGAGTAGTTTTGAAGTACTACTACAACTACTCAGGACGAGTTTCAAAGACAGAATTTTGAAGGTGAATAAAGTCCAAGAAAGTTTCCTGCAGGTGACAAACACATCACTTCTTCATGTCAACACACAACCAACGTCTTACATCTGCCTGGTGATGAACCAACAGCAGTGTGTGAGCACTTACTCTGTAAGTTTGACCAAACAAACAAAGCTACGTTATGCTTCAGAGGGAGACACAGCTGTGCTGGAGTGTCCCTTCATGGACCCCATTCATGACCAGCCCCCAGTTTGGTGGAGGGAGGCAGTTGCCTACAATATTGATCAAGAAGTTGGTCAAAACTTCTCGCTGGTACTTCCATCACTAATGTTAAATGATTCAGGTATCTACAGCTGTTCAGGTGAAAAAGTAATGCACGCGTACTGGCTTTTGGTGTGCCCTAAATTTGGTCCACCTGCAGTAAAGGTTTTCTCAGAGGGAGATGAAGTCACTATGAGATGCTCTGATGATTGGGAAAATAGTACTTCGGACTTTATGTTCATGAAGTCGATCCAAACAGAAGGCAAAATTGTGTACGATGATAAGTTCTGCAGTGACAATAGAATCACTTGTTCCCGTGACAGCCTGATAATCTCTAATGTCTCACTGGAAGATGCAGGAGAGTATGTGTGTGCAGGTTCTGAGTCACAGGATGAGTGTGTGTCAGCAGAAGCATTTGTTCTGATCCACAGAGAGCCCTTTGGGGTTTACTCGACCTTCTACAGAGTCAGGTGGATACTGCTCAGCGGTCTGCAGGTGATGCTTTGTGTTGTTGTGGTCTGTGTGATACAGAAAACCAGGAGAGGAGAGCAGCTTTCAGCTCAGACACACACTTAATATGCTTATCAGCATTTATAATGATAATAATACCATCATTATTATTATTATACATACAACAAGATGAAAACAAAACAAACAAAAATATTATTGTAGATGTGAATCTGTACTCTGACCTGATTGGACGGCTCGGGCTCTATCTGATTATGATTTTATCTTGTCACTTATATGTATATTATCTTTGCTGATATTGTATTTCAACTATAATGATTTTGTGATTTTGTGTGTTTTATGTGATTTGATGTTTATCCATATCTCATTCATGTATCTCTCAGAGTATCATTTTGAATATTCTTCTGTTTCTATCAGTGATCAGTTCGATCTATAAGAAATGTTAGAAACCAGTTGTAAATGTATTCGTTCTTCACGCTGATGTGAATCATTATCATCTCTCTTGGAAAATGTATTTTGTTATTGTGTTTAAGAGCAGATTCATTACAGCACCATGTTTATCTGCACTATATTGTTTTCATTGTTGTGAATCATTTATATTTGCATTTCAATTGTTGTGATGCAGCAGACAGGAAACATGATTGTCTGATACAGCAAACACTTCATAATATGGACTTGACTGCTTTGATTGTGTTTTTATATTCTCCATTTTTGTTAGGAATCATTTCTGAAATAAAAATATCTAAACAACAGGCTGAATGTTGTGAATTGAGGTTGTGCTGCATCATGTTACAGAGAGCCAGGAGAGCCATGTTTGACTTCATGGTCAGCCAACATCAGGGAACTGAAGTGCACACGGGTGCGTTTCAACAGTTTATTTTTCATAGTCACGTTCCTAACTGAGAGACGTGACTCGGAGAAATAGCTACCTGGCGGCCATAAACAGAGCCGTTTAATTCTCTGAATACTGAGGAAAGGAGCTTCAGTGCTTCCTTTGTTGCCTCCTTTAGGAAACACTGGAGCATCCTTTATGAAAGGAGACGAGAAAATGCTGTTCCATAATTCACTGCAGCGGACCTCCATTCATAAAAATGATCAATACAATAAATAAAGTGACACAGATCATGGAAATGTTCATTCTAACTGTATTTTCCTATTCATGCCAAAACCTGCTGTCATATTTGGAGTTTTAACAGTTTCTAAGCTCACTGTTGAACTCTGAACATCACACTGCTGGAATAAAAACTGCTTCTTGTTGAGTTGTTGCTTTACATGAAGAACACAGATCTATATAAAGTCAGGTGTGTTTACGGCTCGATATAATCAGTTTGCATTAATAATGCCCTTTTCTGAGTTCCAACCTTTAGGATTCATTTTTACTTCAGTACAGTTCAGCAGCTGGATTTAAGGAATTTTACTGCAGTCACATAACCCATAAGAAGGGAGGAGGAAAGGAGTCTCACTGAATCACAGCAGGTAAATATAAGGAAATAAGATGTATTTAATGTTATATGATGTGTGAAAGACTTATTAAGGGTGACCTAACGATCTTTTTTTACAGCCAGTTGCAGCCAGTTCACTTCAGCACAAATGAGAAACTCCAAAATCCCGAGGATGGAGCGTGAGGGAAAGCCTAACAGACCAAACCAAAATGATCTGAAAACAGTAAATGAAACTCAGAAAAATGAGGAGGCTGAAGAAAAATCAACATGCTGTTCATATCACAAATAACTCTTTGGGTAGAATTTGCTGAGCACTGTGCAAAGGGTCTGAGGATTAGGACTCAGGTGCCGATTCATCAAGAGGAGCGTGGCGTTACTACAAACTGTTCCACCCTATAAACACTAAATGCATTTGAACAGCTGACCTGAACAATGAGCTGAAGAACACAAAACGTTATTTACCTTCAGATCACGAGCCGTCCCAGTCGAAGTGTGCATAAAGGACATTTTTTTAAAAGCATATTGCAATACTCAGTTCATTTTATTTCTGCTCTGAGGAGCAACAAGTGGGACTGTAAACGGTCAGTGTGAGGGCTGAGTGAAAAGTTTTAGGACCAAGTTTTGACTCTGTACTCTGTGGGAATTTGATCATTTTATAAGGATATAAATTTCTAGGTTAGAGTTAAGACATAATTTGCTCGTAACTGCACTTTGTGGCTGCATAAGCAACAGTTTTTGCAGAATGTGCTCCTGATGTTCCAGAGATAAGCGAGAAGAAGATCAACAAGAAGCACCTGGCGTGGAGACGGTGAAAATGTCTCTTTGAGTGTGTTAAAGGTCGTCAACAAAAGAACTGTGGTGACTGTTATTTATGCATGTTATGTATCTGCTTGACGCAAGAGGGGGCGTAAAACCCTGACATATAAAAATCATTTGAAGTGTGCTTTTTAGCAGAGATTTATCCTGAGGATTGTGATGGTGTATTTCTTTCCACACTTGTGTTTAATAAAATCATTGTTTTGACGCCAGTGGTCGTTTGTCTCACATCTCAATCACGAATCGGGACAGTTTTTTGGTGCCGTTGACCCAGATTGAGGAAGGAGGTTGTTTGGTGGATCGGACGAAGGAGGCCGAGGTCCAGTGGTCATCAAATGGATGGACAAGAGCCAGCAGGTCGACTGAGTGGCGGGCCCTTAATAGAAAGGTAAGGCACCGCCTATTGATTAAAGTAAATATCTAAAAGGTGCTGAATTAGAAATCAAGCTAAATTAAATGCCCACTCAGTGGATTTTCTGGTGAAATGCCCGTGGTGATTTTGGGTCATTGGTGATAAAAGCAAAAGTTTGGGGAATATTTGATTGACAAAATTTATTGTGATTAATGCTGGGGTGAATTTCAAAAGTTGATGTGACGTGTGATTGAAGTTGGTGTGTTATGTGTGTCGAGTGTGACGTCAGCCAAGAAAAGAGATTATATTAGGGCATTTGGTTAAGGGATTTCATTCCCAAATTGATTAGCAGGGTTAGACTCGGGCACCAGATAATTAAACTGGCAGTTAGAGTCCATAGTGGTGCTTTTAAATGTATTTAAATTATCTAGGACAGGAGTTGGACTCCGAGGAGCGCGATTGCTCAGCGGCCTGGCGACGTCCAGTTAGCCCGGGCAGTTCCCTCCCGCGGGATTTCGGGCACCCGAACCACTGGTTCACCACTGGTGAACAACAGGCTGTATGGTCAGTTTCTTACAAACACATACTTCCTACAGTTTGTTTCACCACTGATTTGTGCCATGAAATTACATCTTCATTTTCTTTCAGCTGCAGAAATTGAAACCACACTGGTGCAGTTGGAGCATCCACAGCCTCTGTGGATGCTCAGCAACATCATGACATGAAGAACACTGGACACTTAACCACACTTAAACTTTTACTTTTTATCTCCAATAGACATGTGGGGTGGGGCTTCTGCCGGGTACCCGGAGCACTGGGACTCTGATCTCAGGTGGGAACAATACAAAGCAAACACAGCCTATGTTTTACCTGATGGGGTACAATGTTGCTGTTGAGGGGTTGCTGCTGCTCCTGCTGCCGATAGTGCTGGAGGGCAGGGCTGTGTTGATCTGAGACTGCAGACATTAAAAAGTCCATAAGTCTGATTAAAGTCTGACTAAACAAGTGGTATGAGATAACAATAAAATGCAAAGAAATACAATGGTAGGCTAAGAATGTAACACAAAAATACACACACGCACATAAAGTGAGATACTTTCTCCAGAACACTGCAAATACAATGGCCACAAGTTTGGTTCATGGTGCTGATCCAGAATCCTTCCCTTACTATTTATTTCTAGTGCTATAATAATAAAGTAATAAGAATAAAAAAATAAAGTGATAAATATTTTTTAAAAAGTATTTATGATGATTTAAGTTGTTTGACTAATCACTCTGTGCAAAGAAAGATTATTAAATGTTTAAACTGTAGAGATATAATAATTTTGCTGCTTTAAAATCGCCACTTTGTTATATTTGAAATGTTGAATTTGAAATCTAATATAATCTGTTTCTTAATGCATTTTCTTTAAAACACAGTGAATGTTTTTAATATAATAATTCTAATAATCTACATTGAATGTGAATATGCATACAGTAGAGTTTTTAACTGTTTCTGGGGGGGGGGTTTTCTTTTTGTGTGATTTTAGATATTGTGTTGATGGTATTTTACCCTGCTGTCGTCTGTAGGGTTTCCTGGGAGCAGCTGGTGTGTTCACTGGGTGTAGTCGGGTTTTTGGTGGTACCTGGTGAGATTTTTGGCATATGATGGAGTTAGTGAGCTCCAATGCTCCAGACTGTGCTGCAACCTCTGTCTGTCCCATTGTCCACCTGAATTTTGGTTGGACCAACGTTTGTTTTGTTTCTTTTTTGCTTGTTACGGTGCTTGAACAGGAGATTTCTGACTGCAGTGTTGTCTTCATTTTAAAAGAGTGGTCACGGGTTTGCAGGGACACTTAAATATGCTTTAACCTGTTTGTTGTGTCCCAGCTCACTACTGATTTATTTTCATATGAAATCAACATGAAACAAAGATAACCGTGAGGTAGGGAGGGGGGTGAAGCCCACTTTAAGGTCTGATGTGTTGCGTATTTCCTGTCAGCTCAAAGCAGTCTGACGATTCTGCTCTGACATCGACATTTTCACCCAAATAAGTAACACTGACTGGATGTTTTCTCTTTTACAGGTCATTGAAACAAACATTCCAGATGTTTTACCAGCTGAAATAAGGGAAAAGGCCTCACCTGGGCATGAAACTGATGCTCAGTCAGGTGATACTCACCCACGAGCCTCAACTCTTGTGGCCTGGTACCAAACGACTCACGGACTAGTACCGGTCCGTGGCCCGGGACCGCTGTCCTAGAGTACATTCACTAATCTTCCATCTAGTTTGTGACATGAGAAACAGGACCAGAAACTACTTGGACTGGTTTCATGTGCCTAATCTTTTACCCACAAAGAAAGCATTAGTACACTATTAGTACATCTCAGAGACAACTTCTTTCTCTGGAAGTCACATGACGAGTAATAGATTACATCGCTCACAGTATCTGACCAACAAGCTGCTGTGGAAAGTGAATGGGTTAAATGCAGAGAGGAATTTCCCCACGGGGATCAATAAAGTATACGTTATTACATTATTATTATTAATACCAAGAATTTAGAAGGAAATGTTTTAATCTGATTAAAACTGTCACACTAATCTTTGTATTTTTTAAATTTGGTCTCACTTTAGCAAACACATCAGATATTCTCTTAAAAATGCAGATTTGTTTATTCCTTTTTTTTTTTTAAATGTGTATGTTTGTCTGTAAAAACAGGCACAGAGATGATGTTACAAATCCTTTTTGGGACATTTTCTTAGAATAATGAAATATGAGTAATTTGAAAATAATTGAGAAAGAATCTCAGTTTGATGAGCCTCGGTTTAAAATGTAACTTAAAAGGAGACCTTTCATATGCTATGACTTGTTTGGAGCAGCCATCTATCGCACATCGTCATATGACCCTTAAAAGTTTACTGAAAATACACTTTTTGACGTTTTTTTCCAGTGAATTATCTTTTGGTGTCCCTGGAACTTGAACCTAGCTTTTTCTGTTTTTTTATGATTTCATGGTCTGTTTGGGTTTTCAGAAAGGATTTATGTTTTGCTCTTTAGTTTTCTAATTAATCAGTTGTTCCTTTTTGGTTTTCAGTTTTGTCTTTTCATGGCTTAAGCCCTTGCCTAGCTCTTGTTTGTAGTTTTGTTAGTCGCTGTGGCATAGGAATAACAGACCCGACCACATACTTTTCTCCCAGTGAAAATGTTTCTTCCTGAATTTAAGGGGCCCGGGTGGAAGTACAAAGAGTCAGCATTGCAGGTAAAGGCGACATGGGAGGAGGGAGTCCAAGGGGTCCGGGTGAGAAGTGATCCAGAGACTCCAGAATGTACGTGGTCCAACAGCTCTGGCAGGGAGGCAGGCAAGTGAAGTGCCACGATACGTAACCTGACAGCAGAAAACTTGCATCCAGACAGAGGTGAGTATTGTTCCGTCTGTGAAGCATGATGACCAGGCAGGTAAACGAGTTAGCTGGAGATCTGGCGGAGGTCTGTTGTGAGTGCTGGTGTTAAATGCTGGAGACTGCTTGATTGCTGTCAGGTGTGAAGGCTGATTGAACTCATCACAGTGTACTGTTATTTCTCAACAAATCAGCTGATCCTGAGGTTTCAGATGTCATGAGTTTATATGGAACGACCCTCCCTGGTTTATTGCCTGTTTGGGGTCCAAAGGAGTTCAGCTTTAGGTTCAGTGTCTCTGAGATTTAGAAGCTTTTAATAAAATGTCAGCTTTTCTTGTTTGAGCTGTAAAAGGTTTTGTAACATCCACACATTAAGCAGACAGAGCGCTTGATACTGAGCCCAATGCTTCAGTGTTCCTTGATGATGTGATAAAGAAGTGGCGTTCCTCCTCCAACCACAAACAGGAAGCTCATGAAGCGAGCAGTGTCAGTGTTTGTCCAACACTCACCAGGAGACCTCTGAGCAGGATGGCTGCAGTCGCACAGCTCTGCTTCTCCCTGCTGTTCACTCTCATCAGCAACATTCATGCAGAAGAAATTATCGCCATAATCAAGGAAGGAAGCTTTTTTCAATTCAAGCTCCCAGATCACAACAGCTCCTGCAAAACCTCCAAACATGTTGGTGAAGATACTCTGGTCCTGTGGAACATTTCTCACTTTGGGAAGAGAGTCCCCACATTACATGAAGACGTGACAGGACGAGTCTTATATTCAGCATTAAATGGTTCTTCTTCATTTACTCTCCATCAGCTGACCCACTCGGATTCTGGACTGTACCAAGATGTGTGCTGGACTCAGGGCAACGTGACATATGAGAGAAACATCAACCTGACTGTGTGCAGCACATTAAGTAAAAAAACAAGTGATATTACAAGTCTTGAAGCAATACTGAATGAACAATGTAAGGGAGCAGGCAACAAACTAACGGCCCAGTGGATCAATTATGAATTGACAAATTTGGATGACATATATACAGGAACTTCCAGGATCAGTTTGACTTTGGGGAAGAATGCTGCAAGGCTACGTTTCCAGGAGCTGACCAACATGTCAACTCTTCATGTGTCTAACTTCATAGTCCACACATTTTACATCTGCCTGGTTATGAAGCAACAGCAGTGTGTGAGCGGTAACTCTGTACGAGTGATCACACAAACAAACACAATCTATCACTCGATGGGAGAGACAGTGGTGCTGCAGTGTCCCTTCATTGATGATCAGCCCCCGATTTGGCGGAAGTTTGACGCTCACACCAAAACTTACAGAGAAATCAGTCGAAACTACTCGTTGGTGTTTCCATCACTGATGTTAAAGAATTCAGGTTGGTACACCTGTCAAAGTCAAACCTTAAAAAAGCAGTACCAGCTTATAGTGTGCCCCAAATTTGGTCCACCTGCGGTAGGGGTCTTCTCAGAGGGAGATAATGTCACCGTCAGATGTTCAGCGAAGAGTGGACAGTTTACGAATCTTTTGTGGTTTATGAAGTCGATCCAAACAGAAGGCAAAATTGTTCAAATTCCACAAAACAGAATGAAACTGTCAGATAAAGGCTTGATAATCTCTAATGTCTCACTGGAAGATGCAGGAGAGTATTGGTGTGCAGTTTTAGAGTCATATGGTCCGTGTGTGTCAGCAGAAAAAACAGTTCTGATCCACAGAGAGCCCTTTGGGGTTTACTCGACCTTCTACAGAGTCAGGTGGATACTGCTCAGCGGTCTGCAGGTGATGCTTTGTGTTGTTGTGGTCTGTGTGATACAGAAAACCAGGAGAGGAGAGCAGCTTTCAGCTCAGACACACACTTAATATGCTTATTATTATTATTGTTGTTGTTGTTGTTATTATTATTATTATTATTATTATTACATGTTATGTCTCTCACATGATTATATTTTTTTTAAACATTTTGCCTTTTTTTAATCCTTTGACTTATATCTAAGATAAATATTTTATTTGTGCTCATATTTCATTTAAAAGGTAATTCTAAAGTGTTTTTTTTTTATATGATTTTAATTTATAATCTTATCCATTCTATCAGTCAGTGATCAGGTAGATCTAGGATAAATTTATTAGTTCTTCACTCTGATGTGAATCATTATCATATCTCCTGGAAAATGTATTTTGTTATTGTTTTGGTGCACGCGCAATCATCCAGTAAAGTACATCCCAAGTTGATTCTGCTCATCTGGAAACGTTTCGTCACTCATCCAAGTGACTTCTTCAGTCTCAGCTAACTGCAGGTTTCCCCAACCTTATAAACAGTACAATTGCACATGACTGAAACTAGCACCACTGAATGAACAATGGGCTATGAGGTCAGTTCCTTGATCATTAATATGCAAATTGTCATGATTATTGATCAACAACCACTAATTTGATCAATGGTCATGAGTACCCTTCACAGAGAGTTGGGAAATTGCTGCAATTGTTGTGGATTTTATTATGATATATATACCTGTATACACTGGACATATAATCATAAATACTCACATATATACTTTGCATATAATATCTATATATACTCTGTAATATATCTATATTATTGCTAATATATATTTTGTAATATATCTATATTATGGCTAAAGCACTTCTGGATGGATGCAAACGCATTTCGTTGCCTTGTACTTGTGACATGTGCAATGACAATAAAGTTGAATTCTATTCTATTCTATTGTAATCATATATACTCATATACACTACATATACCTACATCGTTTTATAAGTGTTTTAACCTACATGTTTAAATCACAAGATGCATATATTTAGGTCCTATATTATCTACAATTATATTAATAAAGTCTGTGTCTTTTGTTGCATGAGCACCTGTTGATCCATAGTGTTTGAAATGTAATAATTAGGATCAATGAGTAACCTTTGGTCATGTTATTGCCAACAGTGATCAGTCCAAACACAGGGTTAAATAAACTTCGTCCTGCTAAAGATGAAACTGGGACTCTCTCATGTGTTGGTTTTGACATCATCCTCTTGTAAAAAAGTTGCACATTTTCCAGCAAGTTTTTCTTCTTTTTTTCATCATCTTTGTGCCTGTTTTTACTGACTAAATATAAAAAAATTAAAGGTTTAAAAAGAAAGCAGCAAGTCTTCATGTTTAAGAGAATATCTGATCTGTTTGTTTGAGAGTGTCCAAAAAATAGAAATATAAAGATTAGTGTGACAGTTTTAATCAGATTCTCAGATGAAAACATTTCCTTCTAAATTCTCAGTTTTCACTTATCAGCATTCAGTCAAACATGTTTCATCTCTGTGTCTAAAAAAGACTTTCCACAGCAGCTGGTTGGTCAGATACTGTGAGAGATGTAATCTATTACTCTTCCTGTGACTGTGAGAAAGAAAGTGTCTCTGAGATGTACTAATAATGTACTGATGCTTTCTTTATGGGTAAAAGATGAGGCGCATGAAACCAGTCCAAGTAGTTTCTGGTCCTGTTTCTCTTTTCACGTCACAAACTGGATGGAAGATTAGTGAATGTACTCTAGGACAGTTTGGTTCATGTGTTCAGTGTCAGACAGGTGACGTCAGCTTCATGTGGTTCTTTTGCTTCTTGCAGTTTAGTATCTACAGCAACAACAGAAAACACTAATCACACAAACAGACTCACACAGACACACAAGGACCGAGTCAGTCCAGTCATAGTGTCTTCAGATCGCTTCAGCCTTCATCTCCCTGATGTTCGCTGACCATGAACCCAAGCACGGCTCCCCTGCTGTGTAGCTCCTCCTGTCACGGTCCTGGATCTGTCACCCATCATTTTGTTTTTGAATTATTAATAATCTTTGATTTCATTGTTATTTAGTTTCCAGTCTCTTGATTTCTGTGTCTGTGCTTCCCCTACGTTCCTTACGTCACATTTAGTAAAGTTATGTTTTCGTGTCTGTACTTCTCATTGTTTCAGTGTCAGGTTTGTGTCATGTTTCCTGTTTTACTTTGACAATCTCGTGTGCTATGTTTGTGTTTTCAGTTTTGCTTCCCCTGATTTTGTGTGATTTCTCCCAGCCCTCCTCCTGTGTCTCATTCCCTCGTTACCCCTGTGTGTTTTAAGCCCTTTATCTGTGTGGAGCATCTGTGTATCACCTGCTGCATTTCTCCGTGTTCCAGGTTTCATGGTTTGTGTTTCATGTCTCTGACTGTCAGGTTTTTAGTTCCTTTGTATTGCTTCTGTAGTTGCTCCTAGTTTAGGTTTAGTTTAGTTCTTAGTCACTGTCTGCTTGCATTCTGTTCCTGCCACCATCAGAGATACACTTAGTGTCCATTCATCAGTGTCTGCAGTTGGGTCCATACTCTCTCTCGGCACTAAAAACAACGACGGGTATCTGCTGGACTGAATGAAGATTTGAGCTTAAAGTGTTTCCTTTGAACAAGTTTCTATAAAATATAAAAGTATGTTTTTAATTAAATCACACTGCTCTGTTTTAATATTTGCATAATTGTTACACTTAGGGCTGTGCGATATGACCAAAATCCCATAAGACATCTATCGCCCGATAACAATATAAATCACAAAAACTTTACATTTTCTGTAAATTCTGTGAATCTCAGGCAGCTCGACTTGCGTGAAGTGTTTCCAGCTGGGCGTCGTGCACCTGGAGTCGAGTGTTTTAACCGATGCATGAAACTATACATTTTTAGACATAAGTTGTAATGGCCGCTGTTTTCTTTGTGAGTGTTTATTACACGGTGTGCTGCGGGGAAAAGCCTGTTCTAACGTTTGAGACTAAGGTTTATTTTTTAGCAGTGTGGTTATATTAAATATAACAGAAAGAGAGAACTTTAACAAATTAATATAGCCACTACAGTGGCCATCAAAACGGTGAAAAAATATTGCCGTAAACAGTTTATTTTGTGACACCACGAAACAAACGATAGCGTAAAATGAAACAGAGACGTTTTTATATCGTCATCCGATATATATCGTTATATCGAACAACCCTAGTTACTCTATTGAGAAAATTGACCAGGAAGTGAATTCCCATTTGCTCCTTTTAAATCCACTCATCTGCCAAATTGCTCTACATGAATGATATGACCTGATGTGATGAAGTCCACAAGGCTTGGCATGTTTGTTGGTATGGCCAAATTGATGAAATTGAGACTTGTCATCTATTTCCCCGAGTCATGCCTGTGCCACATCGAGTCTGCAGCTCAGAGAGTAAAACGGCCTCTGTTTCTACTCTGGTCGAAAGAATCCACGCTTCGTACTGATGTCCACAATTCTTTTATTCCTCTCACAATCATGGAGCACCGTGAAAACTAGAAACAAGTAAAATAATATCAATAGCACATATGATATTCATCTCAGCCACTTATTTCCTTTCACAAAGTGCACAAGTGTTAAACAAATAACAGCATAATGATTTTTACCGTGTACGTCTTGTAAAACCAGCAGTAGAAAAGTTGTACATTGCGAAAAGTCCGCCGTGTTACCTTCTGTCTTGTCTCTCCCGCGCACAACTTCCGGTTCCCGCAACTCACAGGAAGTGACTACTTCACAATAATATTTTAACAGAAACATTTCTTATAAGAAGGATATATCACTGGATTCATAGATTATCTTTTCCTACTGCAAATTAGGGCTGCCACGATTAGTCGACTAGTCACGATTATGTCGACTATTAAAATCGTCGACGACTAATTTAATAGTCGACGCATCGTTTGAAGCTTTGTAAGATCACAAAGGACGCAGGAATGAGTAGTAGGATTTAAGAGTGTAATAACGGACTGAAACAGAAGATGGAAGCACTGCATGTACAAGGATGCCAGCTGTCGTTAAACCCCGAAGAAGAAGAAGCTGTGTCCCAGAATTCATAGCGCAGCCCAGCGCAGTTGTCAACAATGGCGGCAGCTAGTTAGTTTTAACTTTACTCTTATTATTCTTTCTGGGTCACAAAATAAACGTTTAACATATTTTCAGGCGAGAATGTAGCTGTGTAAACCTCAAATATCTGCTCAGTTTATCAGGACACCGCATATTTTCAAAAGCGCTCCGACGTTTTCGGAGACGTCTGTTACCCACTAGCTCGTTAGCTAGGCGGGGGCAAGGCTAACTAGAGCCGTGAGAACACCGGACTCCCGGCAAATCGTTTTCAAACCCACCGCCGTCTTTCGCTACTCAGGTTAAACATGATATATAAGTCACTTAGATAACTTAAAAATGTTATTGTTTGGCTTTCTTTAGTATTTTATTTGTTCCTGAGTAAATCGGTTTGGCTGAGATTAAAGTTATAGTTTTTGCACAGCTAAAACTGTCAAGCAGACAGCTGATTATCAGAAGTGTGAGACGCTGGAGAATATACTCCGGTGTCCTGTTATATTTTAGAAAGCAAGGAGTTTATTAAACTTCACCGAAACAATCTGCAAATTGTCATGATATGAGTGAACAGTTGTTGTTTAAGGTGCAGTTCATGTGGAAGCCACCGGAGGGTGGTGTGGAGATAATAAAAAAGTGATGGCTAAAACCTAAGACGGTGTCATGTCTGCTCCCTGAAGTAATATCGTAACATGGTGTCAGAAGTGAACTGATAAGGCTATAGAAGAGTGTCGCACACATGGAAGGGCTTAAGCCGCCAGCTGGACTTGATTTGCTGCAAGGGAACCTCTCGGAAAATTGGAGACTGTTTCGGCAACGGTTCGAGCTGTATCTCGCGGCTACAGGAGGTGCTAGCAAGCCACCCAAGGTACAGTCTTCACTATTTCTTCACGTTGCTGGAGAGGAAGCGGTTGAAGTGTATAATACCTTCACGTTTGCGGAAAATGGTGATGAGCATAAGCTGACGAAAATAATGGAGAAATTTGAGGAATACTGTAGCCCAAAGAAGAACATAACCTATGAAAGGTACAAGTTTTTCACGTGTGTGCAAGGGGATATGCCAATTAGCCAGTACATCACGGAGCTAAAGCTAAGGGCCAAGTCATGTGAATTTGGACAACTGCAAGAATCCCTCATCAGAGATCGGGTAGTGTGTGGAATTACATCGGATGCAATGAGAGAAAGGCTGTTAAGAGAAGATGATATTACTCTCGAAAAAGTAGTTCAGCTTTGCATTGCAGCTGAGACCACAAAAGCTCAAATCAAGCAAATGCATGAGGAGGATCAAAATGCTCAAGTCTCTGCACATGAAAGTAAAGACGTAGATGCAGTGAGACATAAGCAGACATGCAAAAAAGACAGACAAAGTAAGATGAAACTGAACGACAAAGACCAAGCAAGCACGTTTAATTGCAAACGATGTGGAACTAAGCATGCATTACGCCAATGCCCTGCTTATGGCAAACAGTGCAAGAACTGCGGGAAAATGAATCACTTTGCCAGAATGTGTAGATCGAGAAAAGTGCACACTGTCGCCGATGAAGCTACGGATCAGCAGGCAAGTCTGTTCATTGGAGCTGTAAATGCAAAAACACAGACACGAACAGATGAATGGACTGTAGAAATAAAAGTTGGCCACAAACCTGTGAAATTCAAACTTGATACTGGTGCACAAGCCAATGTGGTTCCCTACAGTCTACTACGAAGAATAGGAAATAAGCAAATGCTTAGACCCACAAATGTCAGGTTGTCAACATACACCGGAGACAAAATAGCAGTTAAAGGAAAGTGCACTTGGGCAGTGAAATACAAAAAGAAAAGTTTTGCTTTGGAGTTCATTGTCGTAAAATCAGAAACCAAGCCAATTCTGGGAATTCAAACATGTGAAGAAATGGGACTCATCAAGAGAGTGATGGCACTGAATAAAAGTGATGAAATGGACATCTTCAAAGAATTTGCTGATGTGTTTGAGGGGATAGGTTGCCTTGAGGGAGAACACACCATTCAAATTAATGATAGTGTGGCACCAAAAGTTCATCCACCGAGAAAAATCCCCGTCACTTTGAGAGAAAAACTCAAAGTAGAACTGGACAGAATGGAAAAAATGGAGGTGATTACAAAAATTGAAGAGCCTACCCAGTGGGTAAATCCAATCGTCGTTGTGGAAAAGGCTACTGGACGACTGAGAGTCTGCCTAGATCCACGTGATCTCAATACAGCAGTCATGAGAGAGCACTACCAGTTGCCAACAGTTGAAGAGATAACGAGCCGACTGGCAAAGGCCAAATACTTCACTGTGCTGGACGCAAGCTCAGGATTTTGGCAACTTAAATTGGATGAAGCCAGCTCTCGTCTCTGTACATTCAACACACCTTTTGGTCGTTACAGATTCCTTCGCCTGCCTTTTGGAATTAATTCAGCTCCAGAAGTATTCCACAGGACGGTGAGGCAGCTGTTTGAGGGGATTGATGGCGTCGAGACATACATAGACGACCTTTTGATCTGGGGAGAGACTAAAGTACAGCATGACAACAGACTGAGGCAAGTGCTGGAGAGAGCAAGAGCAAAAAATTTTAAGCTGAACAAAGACAAATGCAAGGTAGGCCTGGAGGAAATTAAATACCTTGGCCACATCTTCTCGGCAGATGGTTTGAAACCAGATCAGAGCAAGATAGAGGCAGTAAAGAAAATGCCTACACCAGAGTGCAAAAAAGATGTGGAGCGATTTCTGGGTATGGTGACATACCTAGCAAAGTTCATTCCAAACATGTCACAACACACAGCGCCATTACGCGGCCTTACCAGAGATGATGCTGCATGGCAGTGGGAAGGTGAGCATCAGCACGCATTCAACAAATTGAAAACAATTCTTACTGAAGCTCCTGTGCTCAGATACTATGATGTACAGCTTCCAGTAACACTATCTGTCGATGCTTCTAAAAGTGGACTCGGTGCTGTCTTACTACAAGATGGCAAGCCAGTTGCTTATGCATCACGCTCATTAACAGAGACTGAACAGCGTTATGCACAAATAGAAAAGGAGATGTTGGCAATTGTGTTTGGTGCAGAGCGTTTCCATCAGTATGTGTATGGCAGAGAAGTGAACGTGGAGTCAGATCACAAACCACTAGAAGTGATAATGAAAAAGCCGTTGAGCAGTGCTCCAGCAAGAATACAGAGACTCCTAATGAGACTGCAAAAATATCAGGTACAAGTACAGTACAAGCCAGGAAGTGAAATGTACATCGCAGACACATTATCCAGAGCATATTTGCCAGTGACCAGCTCATCTGATAATGAGATAGAAGACCAGGTGCACATGGTAATTTCCAACTTACCTGTGACAAGTGCAAAACTAAAGGAATTCAGAAAGGAAACAAGGAATGATATGACACTGACTAAACTTACAGAGACAGTTCTGGATGGATGGCCAGAAACAAGAAACCAAGCTGCAACAGAAATCCAAGCGTATTGGAATTACAGGGAACAAATTTCAGTAGTGGATGGAGTTCTGTTCAAAGGAGAGCAGCTTATTGTTCCTGCAGCACTGAGAGCAGAAATGCTAAAGCGCATTCATGAGGGTCACTTGGGTATTGAAAGCTGCCGACGCAGAGCGAGAGAAGTACTCTTTTGGCCTGGAATGTCACAGAGTATCACAGAGATGGTGAACTGCTGTGATGTGTGCAGTACTCACCAGAAACGACAGAACAAAGAACCACTACATCCACATAGTGTTCCTGAAAGACCTTGGCAGAAGATAGGTGTGGACCTATTTACTTTTGACCAGCAGGAATATCTCCTCTTAGTGGATTACTATTCCAAGTTCATTGAGGTTGAGTGGCTGAAGTCAGACACAAGAAGTGCAACAGTTATCACTCATCTTAAGTCACAATTTGCCAGACACGGGATTCCTGAAACGGTGATTTCAGACAACGGACCACAGTTCAGCTCCCATGAATTCCAAGACTTTGCAAAAGAGTGGGAGTTTTGTCACAACACTACGAGCCCCCACCATGCACAGTCAAACGGAATGGCAGAGAGAGGAGTACAAACAGTGAAACTCTTGTTAAAAAAGGCAAAAGCCGAGGGGAATGACCCGTATCTATCATTAATGAATCTGAGGAGTACACCGTTGGAGGACATTGGAGCGTCACCAGCCCAGCTGCTAATGGGTCGACGCATAAGAACAAGACTTCCAACAACATCGCAAAGATTGAAACCCCACATGGTCACTAAGACAGTGCAGCAGTTGTTAGAAACAAGACAACAGAAACAGAGAGAATACTTTAACCAAGGAACCAAAGCACTTAAACAACTGCAGGTTGGTGACACTGTCAGAATGTGGCAACAGGGTGTATGGAATCCAGCTCAGGTGACAGGTTTATCTGAACATCCAAGATCTTATGTTGTTCAGATGCCTGATGGACAGACATATAGAAGGAACAGAAAGTTTCTAAGGCAGTCAAGGGACAACCAAAACGTAACACAGCAAAATGAGTGTGATGAAACACAGGGACAAAGTGAGATGGACATGCAAAGTACAAATGTCACTCCCACAGAGTTTCCAAGTTCCCCACCCAAAACTGCGAGTGGACGTATTGTTTCCAAGCCCAGAAGGCTTATTGAGGAATAAAATGAACATTATGTTTTGAGCACATGCTGTGATTAAAAATAAAAAAAAATAAAAAAAAGTGTTCACTAGAGAGAAATGTGAGTATGCCAAGAGGCATTTTTTTTTCTCCCTTTCTTTTTTCCCTCTGGTCATGGGCCTTGAGTGGTGTTGTGAGTTACTTTGTTGTTTGCCCCTGTTGTTGAAAAAAAAAAAAAAGGGGGATGTCATGATATGAGTGAACAGTTGTTGTTTAAGGTGCAGTTCATGTGGAAGCCACCGGAGGGTGGTGTGGAGATAATAAAAAAGTGATGGCTAAAACCTAAGACGGTGTCATGTCTGCTCCCTGAAGTAATATCGTAACACAAATTTCATTAAAAATTAATAAACTACCATCTTGTCTTTATTTTTAGTTAGCACAAACACTTCAAGCTGTAAGCTAATGATAGTTATATAAGACCAGATGCTGCTGGTGCAATAAGCTGTACGCTGTACGTCCAATGGATGATGATCTGATTAGTCGACTAATCGCAAAAATAATCGGTGACTAGTCGACTATCAAAATAATCGTTTGTGGCAGCCCTACTGCAAATGTACACAAGCATGAGAAGCAAATAAAGAAAACAAATAGAAAACAATAACGATCTCAGATTCACTTTGGTGTTGTCATGGCAACCCACACAAACATTTCAGCTACAGCCTCCATTTAAAATGAATCCAGTTTCAAATTCAAATTTTATTTGTCACGTACACAGTCATACACAGTACGATATGCAGTGAAATGCTTGGACAACTGCTCGTGACCTAAAAAAAAAAGGAAAAGGCTATGAATAAGATAGGAAATAAATATGAAAAATTAAAAAGGGTAAATTTAACTAGGAAGGAATAAAATATAAATTAAGGTTAAAAATGAAATAACTGCACAACACAAATTAGAATGAAGGGTAAATTTAACTGGGAAAGAATAAGATAAAATATATAAATTAAAGTTGAAAATAAAATAACTGTACAACAAAATACACAATACACAATATAGAACTATATAAGAATGTATGAAGAAATATAAATAAATAAATAAATAAATAAATATATACACAATAACAGCAGCTGTACAAGTATTAACTGGAAATGAAGAATATAGTGACCAGTGTTGTGCAATCCACATTATGTCTTGTGCAGTGCAAATATGCTTAAAGTGATTTAAGTGATGAAGTGAAAACAATGTCCAGAATGTCCAGTGTGTGTGTAAGAACTGTATGTGTGGGTCAGTACTGTGTGGTGGTGTGATTGAGAGACCGTATCGCCTGCGGGAAGAAGGTCCTCCTCAGTCTCTCTGTGTTGGTCTTCAGGGAGCGGAATCGCTTTCCTGACCTCAGCAGAGAGAACAGTCCACTCTCTCCACTGGGCACTCGTTGATGACGGGGGTCTGGTAGTTCCTCTCCTGCTTGGTGCTGAAGTCCACTATCAGCTCCTTTGTCTCCTTTGTCTTACTGACGTTTAGAAGGAGGTTGTTCTCTGGCACCAGTTCTCCAGATTCCTAATCTCCTTCAGGTAGGCCGTCTCGTTGTTATCAGAGATCAGGCCCACCACAACGGTGTCGTCAGCAAACTTGACGATGGTGGTGGAGCTGGTAGGGGCCACACAGTCATATGTGTACAAAGAGTACAGCAGGGGGCTCAGAACACACCCCTGGGGGGCTCCAGTGCTGAGAGTGGTGGAAGCTGAGACATGTCCGCCCATCCTTACTGCCTGTGGTCTGCCAGTTAGGAAGTTGGAGATCCACTGACACATAGATGAGCTGAGTCCCAGATGCTCCAGCTTGGTGGTGAGTGTGGAGGGAATTATGGTGTTAAATGCAGAGCTGTAGTCTATGAAGAGCATTTTAACATAATTCCCCCTTCTAGTGTCCAAGTGAGTGAGTGATGTGTGGAGGAGATGAGAGATGGCATCGTCTGTGGAACGATTTGGACGGTAAGCGAACTGTAGTGGGTCCAGTGTGTCTGGTAGTGAAGAAATGATGAAGTCTCTGACCAGGCGTTCAAAGCACTTCATCACTACTGAGGTGAGGGCTACAGGGCGATAGTCATTGAGAGAAGCAGGGTGGGGTTTCTTCGGGACAGGAACAATGATGGACTCTTTGAAACATGTGGGGATCACCGACTGAGATAAAGAGATGTTGAATATCTCAGTGAACACAGGAGCTAGCTGGTATGCGCAGTCTCTGAGGATACGACCTGGGATGCCGTCTGGTCCTGCTGCTTTCCTGGTGTTCACTCTCTTGAAGGCTCTCCTTACTTCATGCTCGGAGATGACGAGCACGTTTCCGGTGCTGGCAGTATCTTCCTATCTGCAGCCGTTAGCGCCGCTAGCACTAGCATTGTTGTAGTAGCATTTAAACTATGTAGCATAGTTTAAAGCTTCCGAGCTGCCGTCACCTTAGAAATAAACAGCAGGGTGAAGTAAAGTGAAACGCCCACTTTTAGATTGATGATGTGCCACAGTGCCACCCTTTCCCGTGAACGCGCAGGAGAAACCTGGGTTAACTTAGCAAGTTAACAACCAGCCTAGTGTGGTCGGTTATCCTGATCAGCGGTGTTAGGGTAAGTGAATCCACATCACAGAAACGTAACCCACTTCGCCCTGGGCTCAGAGCGGTTAGTTATCACATGCTGCAGAGCTTTGTGTTTGTTATCTGTTCTTTACAAACTCATATATTTTAATAGAAATGTAATTATGGAAGGATGGAATAGGATATAAGCATCCACGGCGCAGGATTTACACGGATGCGTTTCAGATCGTCTCTAAAGCCCAGCTCCGTCCTCAGCCAATGAAATCTCGCTGTGCAAACATACCGAGGGTGACGTGTTGCCCGCTGATGGATTTATTGCCCACCGGCAATCAAACTGTTTGTGCTGCTATTTGTTTATTAATTTATTGCGCGGGGTCGTTCTCCTCTGAGGTATCACTTTCGATTTTCGTCCCCCGGCGGGAGCGCGCAGACAGACCCACAGAAGTGTGCGCCCGACCCAAAGCATGCATAAACAAACACATCGCCAGACGGCACTGAGTTGACCTGTAAGTTTGTTCAGATCCTGCTGATTCTTATTAAAAGAGAAATAATGAGGACGAGGAGCAGACACTGCTGAGTCTAAAGACTGCAGATTCATGTTTACATTATGTGAAAAAGTGAAGGTTTGGCTGTAACTGTGTGGGCACCGCTAATCTCGTGATGCACAGGTCTATACAAGCCTAGATGCTAAACATTTTGCTGTTTGTTTGTTGGTTTGTTTGTTTTTTTAGATATTATTAGATAGACCCCGTCTTTGTCATTTAGTTCATGAAATAATGAAGTAAAGTGACTCATCTGTGAAAAAGAAACATTAACATTTCAACATTTAGGGAGCTAAAGGAGTGCAGATAAATGCTCAAGAGAATGTGTATTTGAGCGTCTTTCAGCACACAGTTATTATAATGTTATATCTGATTATCAAACTCTAAACATGTCCATTTGCTCACTTAGGTTTGACAGTCTCACTCTGTTTGTTCTTGCACATCCACCTAAGGGTGCAGGGAGATCTTTGAGGCTGTGCGGCGCATGACCAGTGGAGAGCTCTGCCTGCAGCACTGAGCTCTTTTAGAAGTTAGCTAAAGACTTAAATACTAATGTTATGGCGTGTATCATCCCCCAACTGAACCAACCCCACTCTGCACGTGCGTGGGCGCGTGCTTTTCCCCCAAATCATGACTATGCTCACTCATTGTTTAATGTTTAATTGCAATTAATTTTGTCAAACGCCAAAAGATGTTACTAGCATGTTTTTAATTTTTTTTTAAATTGTCGATCTAAAAATGTCTCAGTGACAATAACAGCAAAAGAGTGGACATCTGTTAGGAGCATCTGTAATGGGATAAATTGTGTTTTTTCATCATTCAGACTGTGATGTGATTACATGAAATGGTCCCTTCAGTATTGCTGCTGTGAGAAAGAAGTTTTGACACATACTAGTTTTTAATAAAAGGTTTGAAACAAAAACTGTAATATTCTCTTTTGGCTGGATGGTTTTTGTTTGTTTGTGTTTATAAGTGTAAATTATATAGTCGGTGGTAATACAATCAATTTTACTTTTCATTGTCCATGTTTGTTTGATAGTCACATCTTCCGACAGAGTAGCGCTGTCGACAAAGTAAAACAATCCCGTGAAACTTTATTTTTCTGCTGTATAGTTTTGTTACTAACCACGCAGTGGTTAGTGCCACACAGTAAGGTTGAATCCACCGGCCTGCCGGTGCTGTCTGTGTAATCTCTGGCCTGTGTGGGTTCTCTCTGGGTACTCGGGCTTCCTCCCACAGTCCAAAGACATGCATGCATAGGTCTGGTTAATTGGTGAGTCTAAATTGGCCTGAACTGTGAATTGTTGTCTGTCTTTATCTGTCATGTCAACAGTTCCTTTAAATCTCAGCTTTCAGCATGCAGAGGGGTTTCCAGGCAGGCCTCCTGCTCCTGCTTGTCCAGCTGTTCCAGGAGGGTCCAGGAAACATCCCAGCCATCACCCTGGCTGTCCTGGGATTCAATGTGTACCTGTACGTGTTTCCTCCTGCTCCACCACTGAAGGTAACTCCCCACTGTAACATTATATTATATTATATAGATTTATGTCTATTTATGTCTGT
This sequence comes from Copadichromis virginalis, assembly GCF_057382275.1. Lineage (NCBI taxonomy): Eukaryota > Metazoa > Chordata > Actinopteri > Cichliformes > Cichlidae > Copadichromis > Copadichromis virginalis. The sequence goes on along the minus strand of NC_140631.1, from coordinate 38,796,548 downwards.
CTCCACGTTGGGTGAGTGCTGAGTATTTGCATATGTGTGCATTGGAGGGGTGGGGGGGTCGTATCTGTGTGTGCCTGATTGTTTGTGTCTATATGTCAGGTCAGGTATGTATGGAGGACTACCCCCCCCCCCCCCCCCCAGACACCCCATACTCCCGTATCACCTCCCACAGGACACCCTGAGGGACACGGTTGAATGCCTTCTCCAAGTCCACAAAACACATGTAGACTGGTTGGGCAAACTCCCATGCACCCTCAAGTATCCTTGAGAGCATAAAGAGCTGGTCCAGTGTTCCACGACCAGGACGAAAACCGCATTGTTCCTCCTGTATCTGAGGTTTGACTGGCGGACAAACTCTCCTTTCCAGCACCCTGGCATAGACTTACTGAGAATTTGAGGTGTTTATTTACACACATCTCTCTAAAGGTCTCAGCCACAGCCTTTTATTTAGGATGAGGTCTAGACTTTGACTGGTTTATTGCAGCACCTTGATTCTTTTCTTTTGTTGCTTTGTTGTGTTGGGATCATTGTCCCGTTGCATGACCCAAAGCTTTAGACGTCTGACAGATGGTCTCACATATGACCCTAGAATACTTTAGTGTACAGAAAAGTTCATGGTCTCTAGTCAATGACTGTAAGGTGCCTGGGTCCTGTGGCTAAAACACAAGTCCAACTCTCACTTGCTGATGATCAGTTAACCAATGACATTTGATAGCAGCACCTCTCTGCTACTTAAAGTGTACCTGTTGGGACAGAAATTAACCTGTCGTTTTATAATTAGTTCATGAACAAAACGTTGAGTGCAGCGATTGCATCTTAGACTGACTTTCTTCAGAATCAGAAGTTGTTTTTATTAGTAATAAGCAGGAGAACCAGAAAATGGCAGGCATTCGGATGACAGGCAAAAATACATAATTAAGTCATAAAAATTGAAGATTATCTTCCCGGTTGAAGAGAATCATGTCTTTAATGATGAAACAACGAGTCTGAACAAAAAATGGAAAAACCCTGAGGTGAACCTTTAAACAGAGAGACAGGCGAGAATTTTGTTGAATAATTTAGCAACAGAAAGAGGAAACTGGATTTAAAAAAAACAAACAGCCCACATGGCGGTGCTTCTGTGACAGCCAACACCTGCATGGCTGCAAACAGAACTGACAAACTGGTTTTTGTTCATGGTTTTTCTGCTGACGAATATAATAAAAGGTGTGCAGGAGCATTCTTCATACTGAACCATCAGCTGAAGCATCCTGCCTTCAAAGTCGCCTGTCAATGATTTTGGATTCACATTATTGATGTATTAAAAAGAATCAAAAGCATACGACTGTTTTTACTTTGTGTCCAGGCTTGCATGAGCCTTGATCAGGTGTACCGAAATAAAGAGTGGCGACGCCTCTTCCTGTCCCCCCTGCATCACATCGATGATTGGCACCTTTACTTCAACATGGCGTCCTTCCTGTGGAAAGGCATCAGGCTGGAGCGACGTCTGGGTGGACCTTGGTTCCTGTACCTGCTGTCAGTCTTCTTTCTGCTCACTGGATTGGTGTACCTGCTGCTGCAGGCGCTGATGATTAAGCTCATGGAGGGCACGGATTCTTCTGATCCATTATTGGAATATGTGCAGGCTTTCAGCAGAGAGTGTGCTGTCGGTTTCTCAGGTACAAACTCCCAGCAGTAGTAGTGATTCAAAGGAAGAAAATCTAGATGTATGTATAACAAGATAAGATAAAAAAGTACTTTAAGTAACTGTTAAATAAAAAAGCGAAGGAGTGATCCATCAGCACCAAAATTATCAGCATAAATTTTTTTAGACGTGATTAAATATTAACTTTTGAAGTATAATGTAAAATTTTGGTAGTTGAATGTGTTGATCTGTGGAACCAGCATCCCAATACAGGAAGTCTGGATTGGCTCTCTGTTCAAATAGACCAGTCACTGATCCTATGGGTTGTACCCGGTAGGCAGTGCAGAGCTTGGATGCAGATGGGTGAGGGCACTAAATTCTGACTGCCCCTGTCCTCCAGATGTCCACCCTGCCCTGCAGACCCGGGTAACCTTGCAGGCCCACTTTCAGGCCACCAACCACACCTGTTGGGGCAGCTCCCCTCTAGATCAGTGCTCTTGGAATATGACTGGGTTTAGTTTAGTGACCTTGTCCACAATAACATTTAAGTGGATACTGGTGAAACGTGAATAAACTCAAACACTAACAGAAACCAACTAAGACCAAGGATCCTAATGACCTCATACAAGTTAAAGATACAAAAACACAGATGAATAAAAGACAGCTAAAATACTTAAGAACAAAATGAATCAACTAGAAAAAAAACTAGAAACAAAAACAAAACGTAAATCTAAAAACAATAAAATATACAAAGGAGAAAAAAGGCCAAAGCCAAAAGAAAAACATTTTTTTAAAAAACTATAAGAAACTCATAGTACAGAAATAATAATATACTACAATCCACTCAATAAGAATTCTAAACCGTGTCGGGAGTATCGGAGCAGTTGAGACACATTTTTTCTAAACACCGGGTCTCTGCGGCTTTTAAACCCCAAAACATGCTGCGCCAAAATTGGTCCACCCCAAGGATCGGCTCCCCCGACACAAACAGAGTAACACAGTGTACGCTGTTAAGTGCAGGAGGATTGCCAAGATTTATACATCGGGGAAACCAAACAACCTCTGGCAAAGCGGATGGCACAACACAGAAGAGCTACCTCGTCAGGACTCTGCAGTATATTCACACCTACAGGCCAGTGGACACTCTTTCAATGATGAGGATGTAACATCCTGGACAGGGAGGAACGCTGGTTTGAGGGCGGAGTCAAGGAGGCCATTTACGTGAAAAGGGAAAGACCATCTCTGAATCGAGGAGGGGGCCTAAGGGTTCATCTGTCACCATCTTACAATGCTGTGATTGCAGCCATTCCCCAACTCTCTATGAATGGTACTCATGGTTATTGATCAGTGGTTGTTGATCAATGACCATGAGAATTTGCATAATTAAGATTAAGGAACTGACCTCCCTGCTCATTGTTCCTTCAGTGGGCTGGTTTCAGTCATTATGCAAATGTGCTGTTTATAAGATTGAAACCTGCAGTCAGCTGAGACTGAAGACGTCACCTGGATGAGTGACGAAACGTTTCTCCCACAAAACGCTACGTCCAGATGAACACAATCAACTTTTGGAGATTTTCTTTCCTGGATGATTGAGAATGCATCAAGACGTAAAGAACCAGAACTAAACATGTCTGTGAAGGTTCTCAGTCATCCAGGTCATTGTAGTCTGTTAGACCTCTGCCTTACTACAACATACTTCAAATACAACGAAGGCTTCTACAGACAAAAACATGGCTGTGCCATGGGCTCCCCCGTTGTAGCCAACCTTTACATGGAGGAAGTGGAAAGGAAGGCTCTTGGCTCTTTCAAAGGAAGAGTACCCAGCCACTGGTACAGATATGTAGACGACACCTTAATTAATTACTTAATTAACACCATTAATATTTTGTAGTTGAATGTTTAAAATCCTGCAGCCACAATAAATCCAAGTTATAAAATCAAACAAATATATAAAATAAGTAAGTAAAAAATAGTCTATATTAAGCTAAATACACTAATTTAAACATAATAACTATAATACGTTGCCAGAAGGTGAAACTTTCATCTTTTAAAATGAGAAGATTTGCTGTTTTTCTTCCTCTCAGAGAAACTGAATTCTTTTCATTCTTGGACTAAATATATATATTTTCACCTAAATGATTAATCAACTAATCATAACGAGATATTTATAACATTTTCCTTCCTTAATTTTACAACCACATCTGTTTGCAGGGGTCTTGTTTGCTCTGAAGATCGTCAATAACCACTTCAACCCCGGTGGTGTGACGTACGTTATGAATATTCGGGTGTCCAATCAGTTTGCTAGCTGGGTGGAGCTGGTGCTCATCTATCTAATCGCTCCTGGGTGAGAGACTGCTCCAGTCCAAGATGATCACTGAGAAAACAAAATCGATTTTGAAGCGTAGATTTGAAGGCAGCATCTTTTTTTATCTAAAACTGAGCAGATATTTTATCATCATGGTCTTTTTCCCTGCTGCTCTCTTTCAGGACCTCTCTGGTTGGCCACCTGGCAGGTGTCCTGGTGGGTCAGCTCTACACTGTGGGTCCACTGAAGACCATCATGGAGGCATGTGCAGGTCTGAATGCTGCTTTTTCAGTTTGTGTAGCGAATGAATTCTTCATTCTGCAAACAAATAAAACAAAATGATAAAATTGTGTTTTTTACACAGTCATGATCAGCAAACATCACATTAGCAGTTACAGCATGTTGTATTTGTTAACTGTGTGAGCCTGTGTGAAAGAAATCTTTAATACTTATATATGAACCTGAAAATGCTCTTTTCTCTCTCTCCAATCAGATATGATATCTTCAGATGGAGTTACTTCACGCCAGCGTTCATACTACAGCTTTTCAGGTACAACAGCAATGTTATAGAAAACATAAAGGATCCACTGTTTTATAGAATATGAAATAATCCAGTGAGAAAGACTGTTTGTTCAGTTTTCTGGTACAGCTTTTAAAACCTGGGTGCCCACTTTCTGAAAGACGAACCACTTTAGGATCCATGATGAGGTTGCCTCAATTTATCTTCAACACTTTATTATTGGAGATAAATTATCTGAATTTCAGGAGTGGGACCATGCCTCCAAACACACCCCTTCCAGGTCTTAAATATATATGACAAGCTGTTCGCTCTTGTTTTCGTACCCAACCTCCCCCTTTTTCAGTTCTTTCACTTCTTCACTTCTCATTAGTACACAAGGATCTGACGGGCCCTGGAGCCACCGCATGTGCCCATGAAGGCCTTCCACAAACCGCAGCTCAATTCTTGATCAAGCCATTCACCTTTATCTACCTAAAAACGCTGCCAAACCTAAGATTAGTGAATGTGCACCTTGCAGTCTTGGACCCTTTTTGCCTTCACAGCAGTCTGAAGAATTAAGGTCACATATTTATTGATTGATTTCTCCTGTTTTGGCTTCCCTTCATTGGCTTCCTGTTAAATCCAGAATTGAATTCAAAATCCTGCTCCTCACATACAAGGTCTTAAATAATCAGGCCCCATCTTATCTTAATGACCTTGTAGTACCATATCACCCTATTAGAGCACTTCGCTCTCGCTCTGCAGGCCTACTTGTTGTTCCTAGAGTATTTAAAAGTAGAATGGGAGGCAGAGCCTTCAGTTTTCAGGCCCCTCTTCTGTGGAACCAGCTTCCAGTTTGGATTCAGGAGACAGACACTATCTCTGCTTTCAAGATTAGGCTTCAAACTTTCCTTTTTGCTAAAGCATATAAGATAAGATAGAACTTTATTAATCCCTCGGGTGGGTTCCTCTGGGAAATTCGATTTCCAAAAAAGCACAGCACCGACAGAAGTTACAGAGTTACAGAATATTATATATATATATACACACACACACACACACACACACACACACACACACACACACACACATATATAAATACAGAGACAATATAAATAAAATATACAAAGGGGATAAATAGAATAAATAGGAATAAAAAATAAAAATACAAGTGAATTGCACATTTCAAGTATTGAGTCTATTGCACTGTTGACTATTTACAAAAGTATTGCACAAAAGGTATTGCACAGTGAGGTGAAGAGGCACTACAGCTTAGTTGTTCCCTCCTTTGTCCTCCTGTTTCCCCTCCCTCTCCCCTCCAGAGAGGAGTTAAACAGTCTGATGGCGTGTGGGACAAAGGAGTTTTTAAGTCTGTTAGTTCTTGTCTTTGGGAGAAGCAACCTGTCACTGAACAGACTCTTCTGATTGTTTATGGCCGTGTGCAGAGGATGCCCAGCATTGTCCATAATGTCCATCAGTTTCTTTAATGTCCTTTTCTCTGCCACTGTCACCAGAGTGTCCAGCTTCATGCCGACCACAGAGCTAGCCCTCCTGATCAGTTTCTCCAGCCTGGAGAAATATAGTTATATGGATATAGTTAGGGCTGGACCAGGTGACCCTGAATCCTCCCTTAGTTATGCTGCAATAGACGTAGGCTGCCGGGGGATTCCCATGATGCATTGAGTTTTTCCTTTCCAGTCACCTTTCTCACTCACTATGTATTAACAGACCTCTCTGCATTGAATCATATCTGTTATTAACCTCTGTCTCTCTTCCACAGCATGTCTTTATCCTGTCTTCCTTCTCTCACCCCAACCGGTCGCAGCAGATGGCCGCCCCTCCCTGAGCCTGGTTCTGCCGGAGGTTTCTTCCTGTTAAAAGGGAGTTTTTCCTTCCCACTGTTGCCAAAGTGCTGCTCATAGGGGGTCATATGATTGTTGGGTTTTTCTCTGTATCTATGAAGCGCCTTGAGGCGACTTGTGTTGTGATTTGGCGCTATATAAATAAAATTGAATTTAATTGAATAAACATCAGTGATGTGACTCTCATGTTGTAGATCTGGTGACTGTGGAGGCCATTCGAGTAAAACTCGCAGTTATGTTCAGGAGACCAGTTTGAGATGATTTGAGTGGATAGAGTTTATAGACACTCAGTACTTTTATTTTTATTAATTTTCTGTGTTGTAACCTTTTCATTTTTACCCAACGTTGCAAGATTTAAAAATTAAACTCAAGTTAGAAACTTTAATATTTTAGTGCACATGTGTGCCCGCAGGCTACAGCGGGACCAGACGAGAATACTTTGAAGAGCCTCGACCTGCGGAGGATCACACGTCTGATTATTCTGAGAGCTACATCTCAGGACTGACGGAGGAGGAGCAGATAGAGCTGGCCATCAGAAACAGTCTGAAACATCGAGGCAAGAGGCAGAAGTGACAGTCTTCTTTCACTGCTAAAATTAATACTTAATTTTATAAAATAAATTAGATACATTTGAGCCAAATTATATTTAAAAATTAAACATTTAGCTACAACTTAATTTTTCAGGACAAACCAGGCGAAGAGAAACCGAACATCACCCAGGAGACTCTTGAGGATCTCAGGAGGAGGCGGCTGAGGAGGTTTGAGCAGGAAGTTACCAACCAGAGAAGAAGATTGTAATGACGGATTTTTATTTTCCATTTTTGTTTTTTTTTCTCATTTTCACTGGTTTAACTGGGAAGATGCCTCCCATCACTCTCCCTTGTTGCTGCGGGTCACATAAGAGGATTGAATCCAGTCTGATGTCTCATGAAGGTGCGGCCTGCAGCGGTCTTCGAACAAAGACTCCCTCCTAGTTTGGACTTCTTGTATTACTTGGTGACTTTGTTTTCTATTGCATGTCACCTTTGCTTTTACTTCCTGTCTTTATTTTCCTGCTGTCTGGTTTTCTGCCAGCATATCGGTTTTATCTGTGGTTAATTGTTTCCACTTGTGTCTCGTTATTCAGTCTCTTCTGTGTATATTTAGTGTTTTTGCTCCTTGTGTGCCACTGGCTTTTCCCTTTTTGAATTTCACTGTGGGTTTTGCCATTGGTGGTTTTTCATTACTCTGCCAGCTGCTGCAGCTTAGACCTGGATCCTCTCCACCATGTTTAGGCTACTCAGCGTCATTCATGTAGACCTGCACATCTGAACCCAGTGAGCACAGACCTGGTTCACCATCACTTTAATATGTGCCTCAAATTCTGTGTATGTGGAACGCTCCTTTGTTGCCTTCGGTAAGCCATTCCAACATTTAGCTCCTGTATTGACTAAATGTTGTGCACCTACAGACTGCCCCACACTCCCCTCTAGCGGTGGCCCTTGTGCAACTTCACAATCTGACTTTTGATTAATAAATTCCTTTAAAGGATGTGGAGCAAGTCTATGTAGATCCTTATAAATAAAACAGGCATACTTATTTTTTTTTTTAAATTATGAAAACTCAGAAACATGTTTTTCCAGAATTTTTCAGGGATGAAAAAGCAATGAGTTTTTATCAAAAAGTTTAAGTTTTTTTTGTAATTTCAACTATTTATAGCCACATAGTGAAACAATACTCAATATATGATAAAAGTCTTGAACTGTAGACACATCCTCTCTGCATTGATGGTCTGGAACAGTCTGATTTGCTTGAAACTCTGAAGGTTAAATTTTACAAGCCGGATAACTTTTTAGAATCATGTTTAGATGTTAAAGTCGGGTCCAAAGTGAGCACAGCATATTTATACTAATTTACAGCATCAAGCTCCTCCCCTTGAATCCTTGACTCCTCTCCTTGCCTCCTCTGATTTTGTATTAGTCCCTCCCACCAGAGATGAGGAGGAGAGGGGAAACATCCATCCAAAGGTGTCCTTTCTTAAACCGATCTCAGTAAAATTTGACATTTGATACACTTCATCATAGTTTTGTTAACGGGTTTACGATCTCAGGTGTGACACTGCAATGTGTCATATTTAGGAACCCTTTTAATTTAAGGATATCACACATTTTCTTGAATTACACACACAGAAATTGTGGAGGGTAGAAAATGTAATAATCTTAACTGAAACATCATCATAACAGATAAAAAGCACTCCCTGTGTGCAGGGCCTCTTTTATAAAAAAAAAAAGAAGAAGACATTATCAGGAAAGACTCACCTGTGCACCTCTGATTATCACTCCTCCTGCAGCTTCACGATACATGTTAGGATTTGAGACAGCCTTCAGTATGGCTCAGTGAAACACAATGTGTTTAAAGAGGTAAATGCTGAAATTTAAATCACTCTTTTCTTTTGCATTTGCACTTTTATTTATCTTTTTTTACATGAACTTCTGTATTGTGTGTTTTTACATGTACCATATGTGTTATATCGTTAGCTTCATAGCATAATTGCCTAAGTCATTTGACTAAGTCAATGACTTAGGCACTTATGCTATGAAGCTAACGATATAAGAAGCAAAACTCAATAAATAACTGGTTAAAAATACATATACGACATGTTTGGAGACTGTAAACCAGCTGATCACATTCTAGTGCCGAGCTCTGTGCTGCCGTAGCTCTGCTCTGGCCCTGAAGTGCTCCTCTTCCTCCTGTCTTCAGTCGGCTGCAGCTCTTGAGCATCCACAGGGTTTTCAGAGCAGCCTTCCTCGCAGGTAGCAGCAGGTGAAGACGAGGGGCTGGAGTCTGTGGCAGCGGTGGGAGTCGGAACAGCGTTGAAGGCGACAAAGCCAATGAGGATGACCACCAGCGAAACAATGTAGAGGCCGGAGAACTGAGCAGGAGCAGAAAGTGAATGTTCAAATTGCATGAAAAAAAAGGAGTGCAGAAGGAAAACCAGTTCATTGGGTTCAAGTTATGAATGACATTTTACCTGAGCTGGGGTTTGGCCCAACTGCACACAGTATTCTTTTCCAATGACCAGCAGGGGGCGAGTCTGGATCCGAAACAACTTTTTATTTGACTTGGATTTCTGATCCTGAATGTGCAATATGATGTCCGTGTAAAGTCTGACACTGGACATCTGTGTTCACATTTATGAGTTTCTCTGTTTAACGTTTAATTGCAGGATTTAACTTCATGGTAAATAATAAGAACAGGTCTTTTTGGTAAATGAGACTTTAAGTCTCACCTGTATAAATAAAGGTTAAATTAAAGAAAAAACAATATGGGAGTTTAGATGTTGACACAAAGAATGTAATTATGCTTATTAATGAGAAAATGTGAGTGTTTTATTAGGAGAATACAGTGCCACCTCTCATCTGGAACTGACTCATTTAAATTCACTGGCAGGTCAAAAGAGACATTCATATTCAACACATGCACAAACTGCATACATGCATGGAGCCCTGCATGAGAACACACAGCACAGAGTTACATTTTAACTTTTATCATTATTATTCATTAACACTTCTGAGCGTGCATAACACTCAGCAGGTCATTATGACCCAAAGACGGGGTGGGAAGAGATAATCAGTGTTTATATGTGTGTGTGCTGGAAATAAGTCCTGTCATTAACTGACATTAAAGATTCTCATCTGACCCTGACTAGAAAACACATTAAAGTTCTGTTGAAAGGCAAATAAATCATTTTTGTATCTATTCAAAGTTTCACACTCTAAAGATTAAAAATCTAATGTGTGTTCAGTATTCCTGTTGTCTCTGTGTTATTAGCAATTTTGAGGACGTGCACATCCCCAGGTGTGTAACTTCACACCACTGTCAATGCAGCCTGCACAGGTATGAATGCTGGAAATGGCGCTGACCACTTGCGTGTACAGTGCTCTAGACTCTTAATTGGATTCACTGCAGAAGCACAATTCAAGCATCATCTCAAAAGAGAACGTGGCAAACTAGCAACAAAGTAACAACTTGATGTTTCAGTGAGCCTTAATTGGCTGTGAGAGGAACTACAGTCGTTTCACTTTGTTTTGGCTTTATTTTTTTAGCCCCTGTTGGTTGCGTACCATTTCAGTGAAACATGTTGTTCAATCCAGAAACTACAGAAAATCTTGTGTTTTCTCATTTGAATGTTCTAAGCCTCTGTTCATACACCTACATACCTTACCCAGAGTTGACTGATTGCCGTTCATTGTGTTTTCTCAGTGTCTGTGCTGCTGACAAAGAAAGTATCCACGTCATGTGCAGTTAAGTCTTGTCAGAGCCTGTCTTCCATGGTAGGAAAAATGTATAACTTAGGGTAAAGGTAAAGATCATAATCAGTCCTCCTGTTGCATGATGCTGGTGCTGGATGTTCAGAGGGAAGACTTGAAGACTGATTAAACTGATAAAACTTCAGCTCCTGCTGATGGTGGGCTTTTTCCAATAACATAAATTGTGAAATTGTTCCCTCTAATGAGAAGGAATCACATACTGGAATACACTGGATAGATCCTGTAGTCATGACCTTGTAGGATCAACACATTGACAGACGATGTGATGCTTTTTACTAAGATTAAAATTGTTTTTTACAGTCCAACAGTGGGGAGGGTGTTAAAGTGCAGGTCAAGTTTCCTCTTGAGGCGGTTTGAAGGAAAGGACTGTCAGATATATAAAGTAAGAATAACTGAGTGTGCACTCACGTTGTAGTGGAAGAGGAAGATCCCACAGAAGAGGCCGAAGAGGTCAGCGGTGAGCAGGGAGAGGTTGACGGAGGTGGCGCTGCTTAGCTTTATCACTATAGGCATGAAGCTGTACAGAGCATACATACACAGTGCATAGGCAGCGAACAGCAGTCCTGAGAAGAGACATGACCACTGTTAGTTCATTTAAGTATTAAAGAAAACTCAAACATGAAAGAAAAAATCTCTTTATTTCTCAGGTCGACTTCTCCAACATGGTGATCAAAAGTGTCTAATAAAACCTCTAAATTAGTCATCTTTATACACTCAAAGATAAGTTACTGAAATAATGAATATGAGGGGTGATGCTGTGGCTTTGTGATTTTTAGAAAATGTTTTTTCAAACTTTCACTGAGAAAATGTGACAAACGAGACAAGAACTGTGTTTCTGTGAATGTGGGTTAGATTATTTCTGCCCCTTTGTCATGGTCCCTGCTGTGAACATCAGATTTTAGTTGCCTGTAATTTCATTTTCTTCTCATTTCTTTTCTTTTTTTGTTACTTTTTGCCCTCCTTGAAGAATTATTGACCTTGTGTCTCCTTTCTTGTGCTTTTATGTTTTGAATTATTTTTTTAAGTTAGTTTTGTCGCATTAGTTGGTTGTGACACATTGGTTTTCCTACCAGCTTTGTTCTTTTCTTCTGGCTTTTATTAATAAAGTTTGTTATTTTTTTCACTGTGAAAATCTCAGTGTGCATAACCTTATGTTCTCATAGTTTAAAGCATTAGTTATTCTGACACATATTGTGTTTATTCAGGTCCCAAAGAGTATACACTTAGGAGTATTTGTGTTGACTGTACCATAGCTCCTTTAAATATTTATAGTTTCATAATGTGTTAACATGCGTAACCATCTGGAGGCTTCGGCAGTCCTGTTTTGTCTTCAAAATGTTCCTGATTCAGATCAGTACTCACCGACTTCCCAGCTCCACTGGATGGCAGGAATTTCATTATGCTCCAGGATCACCCTGAGTAAAAATAAAAACAGAAACATCAGATAAACCACAAAGTCCACTGAGTCCTAAAACTGATGCCAGTCACACACACTTACATCTGTATGGTGCTGATGATTGTGCCAAAAAGGCCGACCATGCCCAGGAACTCCACCCTGCTCAGGTTCTTCACGGTGTACTCCTGACACACGTTAGACACCGCATACAGCGAAGCACTGAGGAGCACCAGACCATCACCCAACAAGATGTTTGAGGCTGAGGAGAGAACAACAAGATCATCGCTAAGGTTCAACATCATCAGACGAACGCTAATGTTGCCTCAGTGTTGGTTTCCCTGCATGTCATGCACAGGCTGGAAAACGCTTTTATCCCAGATTAGAGACCAAAAAGTCAGCAAAAGGTTGGAAAAGTGGTAGCAATGGGATGTATTGTTGGTTTTATAACCATAGAGAAAGTTTTTTTTATTTCTTATATGTTTTGCATTGATTTTTTCCATCGCTAAGTGTAAAACATGTATTTGGTTTATACTTTTTTGTCTATTACCTGGTTAGGTTTAGGCACTTACACTACTTGGTTTGTGTCACATGTTGGAAAACACTGTGGTTTGGATGAAAAACGCACCTTCACGACCGTATCTAAACTTTTTTCTGTAATAGAAGGTCTCAGGAGTTGAAAATATAAAACTGACACAGGTCTTTATATCTAAAAATTACCTGATATGTGAAGGATTTTTTCTTTAGTCGTTCACTTAAATCCAAAACATCACATGTGTCATAATTTAGGATTCATATAAAGGTTAAGGTCACTTCCTGTTTTATTTTGCACTTCCTGGCCTCTTTACCATGTTTTCAGTTTTACTTCTTTTGTAATTATCACCTGTTTCCAATTAGCCACCTATGACCTGTGTAGCTCTTTCTATTTTCCAGATTGTCTTTGAACTCATCATAGTCAGTTTTCCAGCTTTCCAAGTGTTCCTTGTATTTTTCCATAAACAGAATAAAAGCTTATGATGAAGTCTCGAGTGTTTTCAGTGTAACCATCTTGGTGTTGTTCTGTGTCTTGTAGAGGTGGGTGGATTGATCCAAATAGTGATAGATACCAACACTGATAGTGATATCAGATCAATACTCACGTGTTAGGATTCGTCTCTGTTCTCTAAGTTAAGTTTTTTTTTCACTGGTGTCCTGCATGGACTTGATTTATTAAACAATTTACAGTCTTCCATCAGGGATTTGATTAGTGAGTAAACTCTTTGGAGAATTCCTTACTGGAGCCCTGGTCTCGTCCAGCCAGCAGGTCGGCTCCCACCATGGCCCCCACTCCGAGCAGACAGATGCAGACGGCGACAGAGTGGATCAGCCTGTAGCGAGCCTTCAGAATCCACCAGCTCAGACCCATCAGGACCGGGATCACGAAGCAGTCCAGCAGCTGGAGGCAGAAATGATAGCTGTGCAATAACGTGTGCGATGGATCAATTAATTTGTTTTGAACTAATTTTAATGACCACTAATTCACTCTGATTTTTTCTTTTACATAATAATTAGTTAAAATGACAAAACACCTTTCAGTTTCAACCTCAAGACAACTCATTAATTTAACACAGTTTAGTGGGCTACATACTGAAGTGAACTGAACACCAATGCCAGCTGGTATTGATACGATCGATTCTTTGGATCAAACCCCACACTTCTAGTTTTTGTGGTGCCTTTTGGAGCAAATTGATGGAATTATTTGATTTGTATTATTTACCGTGTGGAACATCCAAAACGCTTCTGATCCAGCTGTGACTTTTGAGTTACAATTTACTGACATGTGTTTCCATTTTAGGAAAGATTGATAGTGATCGATTGATACGATTGAGCATATTATGTTACATTATGTACTGAAGGAGTGGTTGCACCCTTAGTAATCTTGGCACTTTCATAACACACTGAAATAAATTTTGAAAGTCTACTCACCTGTATGCTGGTGATGGTGGTGTATTGGTACGCTTTAACCACAGTGTAGTTTGCTTCCACGTCCACCAGCCCGAGCAGCAAGTACTTCCACCATCGTCTCTTCAAAATCTGTAAAAAATTGCCATCCCCTGCATTTTAAAGGGGAGCACCCCTGAACTTCAGTACTGATGTGTTTGTTTCTGCAACAAGCCTGAGGACACTCTGCCTCACTGCAAAGCAAAATATATTTGCATATTTACAAAAAAAATCCAAGACAAAATCTCACAAATTTCTGAAAAGGACAGTCCTAATCTTAGAAGAACAAATCAACAAATTTACAAAGAAAATGTTAGATTTTTAGTCAGAGAACCACCTCGCTTTACTTTTCTAGTCCGTTTGCAAAGGGCAACACAAAACAATATTTCTATCATCACAATTACTTTACACATTCTGTTAATCACAATACAACACCCAGTTTGGAAAAACCTGCCTCTGAATATCCCAGTAAAGACTGATCAAGTGTTCTGTGTATTTATGTGTAATATGGCATATAAAGATTTAATTTTACTGCCATGAAGTGTTGCTATGCATGTCATAAATTTCAGCATTAATCTCAGGTGTTCAGCACGGGTGTCACCTGTTCTGCAGAGCAGCATGGTGGTGTAGGTGACAGTCAGCAGGAGGTAGTTCAGGAAACTCTGCAGCATGGGCGTGTTCACGTGAAAGTTTGAGGCCAGGAACTGGGAGGTGATAGCTGTGCCACAGATGAGGCCCGCCAGCCCCTGACCCATAGCCAACGTCTTGGCCAGCTGCCTGAGAGAGAGATGAGCAGTGGATCTTTAACAACAGGCACAACAGGCAGCTTTGCTTTTTGAAGTCACTGTAAGCAGATTTAAGAGAAACCTCCTGCCTGGCAGATGATGCTGTTCAACATGTATATACAAAGTGTTTTTCACTTTTCTAAAGAGTTTGTGAGCAAAGCTTGCTTTACACAAGGTGTTTGGTTGATGAGGTTTCTACATGGAGTTTTCCCAGTATAACTAACACAACTCACTTTATGTTCCACATAAGAGTTTGGTATCAATCATATCTCCTGTTGTAAACTGCCACATTATTCCTTTAAAGGCAAGTTTTTTTATGTTTTATAATTTGATGTTAAAAATGTATTTGACAAAAAAATGTAAGTACAAAAAAAAATTAGTTGTAGTCAACAATTTAACCTATGACTCTTTAAAATAAAATAGTAGAAATGTAAAGATGTGTGCTGAAACACTGGAAATAAAGTTTAAAATAGATGATATTTAAATATTCATAAATGCTGCGAATAACATTTTTAGAAAAGTCTTCATTATCCAGCCTGCAGCCCACTGCAACCGTGGTGTCACAGGTCCACAAATATGGAGGCAAATGAAACACAACTTTAGCAAAAACACAAATTAAAATCAATAAATAAATTGAAAATGGCTGCTCTCTTAAGTTTTCCTACTGCAGACCATCCATGCCACATTAGGGTTTGGGTTAACTCTGACATGGCACATACACGCACAGTAAAAGACTAAATAAGTTTAGAAATGTTATTTAAAAAATAATCTGCTGTACTGAATGCTGCAGGATCTTAAAATATTTGTTTGTTTTTAAAATGTTGAGTTAAGACTTGTCATTTAGGTTTAGCATTTAGGTTTATGCCCCTCTGCAGAGGGGTACCGGCTTACAACAGTGACCTGGCTGTACACAGCAGTGGCCCAACCACAGACAATGGTTTGAAAACTGCTTGTGCATAACTAATGAAGTCGAGCTAAAGAATAACTTCTTTTTATCTTTCAGCCTCAATCTGTCATTTGCATTTAGCTTGAAAAAAATGTTGGACTTTGGTTTATTTTGCCCTTTTGAAAATTGTTCAAGCATTGGCCCTTTGGTGAGGCTGTTGTTCACAGCTAATATTTACAGATGTCTCCTACATGAAGGCAAATCATAAAGTTGTCTGTTCAAAGCTTGACTGCAGCGATATCTGTGAAAACATTCACCTGATTTGGAATGTTTTAATTAATTTCATGTGAAATTTATATGTGAGACGCTGTAAATAAAATATCAGAATCTGTGAGATCTGCATATGTTTAGGGACTACAAGCATCCATCAGTCTATGTAAACCGAGCTGCACACCTGAAGGACTTAGTTTCTAGATAATATGATCTTAAATGGCCCCTCAAAAAACTGCTAGAAAAATGTTTACTCGGCCTCCGTGCCATTCAGCAGCTTTTTCATTTAAAAAAACCCAACTTTTGATTCACTTGAAAGTCTAAATAAAACACAAGTAACTGAACCACTTTGAATCAGACTGCTGGTCTCCCCCTCTCGCCTCCTCTGTTCACTCACCAGGTGAAAACCTGTTTGGGGTTGAATTCTCGGATCCACAGCAGGATTCTGCTCCTTTCGTTCATTTCGCTGGCGTTTCTGGACGAATCCTCAGACCGTTTAGCAACCGTGTCGTCTCACCAGTGATGGAGGAGTGAGTCCTCTCTTTAAGCTTTTAGCTCCTCCACCTTCACGGTATCAGAGCTGAATGATTAACAGCCTCAGAGGGCAAAGATTACTACTTCACTTATCTGTTTGTGTGTGTGCGCCAAAGACTAAAAGATAAGAACCGATGATGAAGGATATATATTTTTAAAGTCATCACTGGGATTCTTTTCACCACTGATGAGATGAAAAAGTCCTTTATCCTTGTTTTTTGTATGCAAATGTCCATGGTGAAGAATATAGTTTAATCATGACATAGATTGTTACTTAAATCTAAGTTAATATTTCCCCACTTTAGACAATTGTGATTTACTGCTTTTAATATTAAGATAGAATTTTAAAAACGTATAAAACTGAAATTATTAAACACATTTAAAAATATATATATTAACCACGACATCTTAACCTCTATGGTTAAAAGTCTTGGGGCACTTTTCAGTCAAATAAGGTTTGGGAACATAACATGATTATTTTATTTGTAAAATTTGACAGAGATATCCTGAAGTGCATGTGCAGGTTTAACACCTGCAATCCAGAACAGGCAGATAGCCCATGGCAAAACAAGCCTTCAGGGATATTTGGATAGTCTGTAGCCTTTTTACCCAAATACTCTCTCCATTGAACAGATTTCTGTGTGGATGAACAGTTGGTAGCTTTCAAGGGCAGGTGCAGTTTCAGCAACACATCCCTGCTAAACCGGCCAAGTGTGGCATAAAGATCTGTTGTAAATGTGATGCCAAAACTCCCTTTTTACACAAAAATGATTGAAAACTGTGAGCATGTGAATGTTTGTAATGAAAGCTGATCTCATAGTAAAAAAAATGGTTTGCATATGAATCCAGATCATCCAGTAAAGCACTAGAAATTGTTTCTTTGTTCAGATACAGAAATCACTGCAATAAATAATATTTACTTTAAACCTCTCCACCCGTCAGCTGCAGGAAAAGCAAAAGAATCTCAACAGGGCTGAAAGACTATTTGTGAGTGAACATTCATCCCCACCATCCCAAATAACAGCAAATAAAAAAAGAAACTCTACATCATACAACACATGTACAACATACCATCATATAAACAATACATAACAATTAAATTTCAGATTAAGAATAAAACTCAATGTCAGTTTGGAACAAGATTTAAAATGAGATATAAAAAGCATTCTCCAATATTCAGCATAAGACAGTATAGCATATAAATATTTACCACCTCTAAACTATTTCAATAAAAGGTTATTAATACAATGTCACCCTAAAATAATAATCCTAATCCTTTTCAAAGTCTTTCCAAAAAGTTATACAGCAACCACAAAAGAGATGAGTCAACATTATTATTATTGTTGTTGTTGTTGTTGTTGTTGTTATAAGTCCATGTTATTACACAATTTTATTGTTGCACTTGTTAGGACTAATTGTGACACGTGATCCACGAGAACAAGCCCTCCGCCCCTTCGTGTGTGTGTGAAATAAGGTTTCTGGGAAGATTTCACAGTAAAAACGCTCCTTTTGTGCGGGCTGACATTACCTAATGCTGAGCCGGCTCCAGCAGGAGTCTCGCGAGATTCTGCGAGGTGATAAGTTGAAGAAACATGGCGACGTCTAATTTGTTAAAGGTAAGAAGCTCTCGAATATATCGCATTTCCTATGCTTGTGCGCACATTCAGTCTCTCCGTTTCAGTGTGTGTTCACGCCTCTAACGGAGATATGTGCTGTCGGTGCCGTGTTTTGCATAAAAGCGCGCTAATTTTTAAATAAACGGATTAAATGTACAAATAGGTGCGCCTGAAGTCACAGTTGTCACCGCTGTCGTCTGTCCGGTGTTAATATCGGAGTCCGTTTGCCCCGGTATTCGTGTATGGCTCCAGCAGAGCAGAAGCAGAACCGAGCCCGTCTCCTGCGGTTCTTAACTCGAGCCAAACCGTAGCCGTTAGCCGGTCACCTCAAGCCGGCGACGACGAACCGACAGCCGGAGCCAGCTTGAAGCCAGGGAAACACGGTTCGGGGAGAAAATCAACCGACAGGACATCGCGTCAACCCCGCAGCTCAACCGTAAATACGTTTCTTTTGGCCAGGTCTTTATTCTTAATTGGTTTTAGCGATCTAACAGCCGGTAAACCGACACCCTCCCTCTGCAACCGAAACCTGCTAAATCTACAAAAGCCTCCATTAAACATAATGTCTTCCAGCAGCAAACGTTAATAACACACCGGGCTACCTATGACAGAGGCGGTCAGGTCGGTGCTGAACATAATTATCGACAGGCGGCTCCCCTCCCATCTGACCCTTGACCCTAACTGCTGTCACACTGTTGGGAGACTTGATGAGCAAACACACGTGCTGTTTTTCAAGCAGACTTGATCTCTCCAGTGTGTCCCAGTGTGAAGGAGCAGGAGCTCTGCTTTGAGTGCCTCCTAAATCACAGAGCCCCTCACCTTATCCCTGTCCATAAGGCTGAGCTCATACACTCTTCAGGGGAAGCTCATTTCCGGCGTTTGTATCCACAATCTCATTCTTTTGTCACTACCCAGAGCTCATGGCTTTAGGTGGGGGTAGGAGCGTAAATTGGTCAGGTCTGTGTCAGATTATGAGCTCCAGAGGATGAGCAGCATTCTCTCTGCACCACAATTCTCTGATTTTACGGTCCAGAGGTTGTTGAAAAGGCCAAGAGGAAAAATCTTGAGGTCGGGAGCTTTTCCCTCTTTCTAAAACAGCCTGGCTTAAATACAGCAAGCATAGCCCTGCACATTTGAACAGAAATGTGACAAAGTGCTGAAATGTATCAAAGTCCATGAATGTCCTTAAACATTGCAGAGTGCTTAAAATCGAGTCATTCTTCCAAAAACCTTGCTTTGATTGCTTAAATGAAGTGTTAGATGGGCAGATATGAAGAAAGAGTATGAGAAGTGCTCCAGTACTCTAAATCTGTGGTTCCCAAATGATGTAAAACAACCAATATTTTATTATTACTGTGTAAGATGGCATATAAAGTAATGTAACAGTACACAGTCATTTCCCCTGGGGGAGAAAAAAGAGAAAACCTTTGTCATAGGTAGCTCGGTCTGTTTGCATAGTTACTGGATGATGGGGATTATGAGAGTGAGAGACAAACCAGGAAGTCAAAGTGGGTGTAACAGGATCATTTTGTTTTGGGGTTTGTTTTGCGTGTGGCTCAAACCACAGCTAACTACCAGCACCGATCACCCGTCAGCTAAAGAAAGAAAAAAAAATGTTCACAGAGGGCTGGAAAACCATTTGGTGGATGGTTTGAAACTGAGCAAAATGAAATAAATTAGGTGATGACAACAGCCTGCATGCTAGTGGAGGTTCATGCCGACAAACCCAGGTTCATGCTGTTTTCAAATGGCTAAATGTTACCTAATCTTACTAAGATCAAACTGCTGAAGGGAATTCAATTAAATTGATCACAACATACATGAATTAAGACATAATTATAGATCAGAATTTGTCTTTAAAACACACATTGAAGGTTTGTGTCCAAAATGAATGTTAAGTTTTTGGGGGTTTTAACAAATAATTACTACTTTTGAAAAAGAAGCTTTTTTTTTATGTTATTAGATTAGAGTGGATCATCTGCTCCTAAAGAATAAGATGATGAAATTTATTATACGTTATAATTATTTATTCCGCTCAAATAAATGGAATGGTGCATAGCTCTTTAAAAGAAAAGACAAAATGCAAGTACAGCTAAGTGGTTGTCTTTTCTCACTCGCTTGGGTTGGTTTCCTCTTATGTGTACGTGTAAAAACCGTAATCAGTGAAGCCTTTGTTTTCGTGATATTTAACACATATTTGTCCCCAAAGTCAGGACAGAGTTGGGGCTCAAAGCTTTTCAGTTTGTTAGAAATCCACACAAAGAGCTGAAAGAACTGGTGGCTGTGGTAGTCTTTAAATTAAGAAATGAAACCGAACCTTTCTGTTGCAATCAGTGGTTCTGTGTGGCTGTTGTTTTTGTGCCATTTTAAATCCCTCTCACCTGAATAAATAAAGGTTAAAGCCTATATTGTTCTGATACATTAAGTCCTCCTTATAGTGTCTCTAAGTTTGCACAGATGTAAATACAGGTGTGTGTTCAAACACTGATTTGAACTTTGCTGTGAGTTTAACAGAAAAAGTTTGAAAACCTCTGCTCTAAAGTCGTCTTTTCCTTCTTCCAGATCTTATATAAATGTGTGCAGCTGAACAGCAAATGTTACCACAGGTGTCACACGAGTGTTTAAAAGTCTTGCTTATGTAAAAATATTAAAAACTTCACTGCAGTGACTGGCCTGTGGTCGTTTGTCTGTATTTGTGTACGTCTGCCTAGTCTTGCTTTCTGTCTTCACGTCTCTGTTCTCATGGCTGTTTTTCTTCTTCCTCCTACTCCCATCCATCCCATGTCTCTCCTGCAGAACAAGGGGTCCCTGCAGTTTGAGGACAAGTGGGATCTGATGCGGCCCATCGTCCTCAAGCTGCTCAGACAGGAAGCTGTCACCAAGCAACAGTGGTTCGACTTGTTCTCGTAAGTGATGCTGTTTTGCTTTGTCCGTTAGTTACACAGCAGCTGCTGACGTTTCTGGAAGCAGCTGCTTTATTAGTTCATTTTCATGCAGGTGTTCTTCAACGGGTGTTGTTATAGTTCTGCAATGCTTTCACAGGTCCTGCAGATCTTTCAAAACTCTTAAAGCTTCTGAATCTATAGAGCACAACAGTGAGATTCTGGAAGTAAAAATCCAGTTCACGTCCTCCACAGGAATTTTGATAATGAGCCATAATGTTGTAACCACGTGAAGTGGACTGAAATATTGTGAAATGCTGCTAGGCGCTCCTGTAGAAAGCACACGTCCATACGATATCAGCTGTTTTAACCCAAAAAAAGACATTTTATTTGTAATGTCATGAAGAACTGTTTGACCCACAATTCTAAATTTAAATAACGACTGATTGGTGCAGGTTGCTGTTACCATGGAAATGTTTAAACCAGTGCACGTCGGGTCACTTAGTGAACGCAAAACTTCAGAAACTGCAAGAGCGGTGATTAGTCGGGAATGAAGCTCTGCAGCATATCGGTCCGAGGCTATTTTTACTGCACACACCACGATAATGAAAAGGAATAAACTCAAGAAGGCTGGAAGTCGTTCTCTGTGGAATCTGGGATTTGTAGTCCTTTATGTAATGAGTTGTTCCTTCACAGTTAAAAGTAAGTATGCACATGGTTTTGTACAATTTTTTTTTCCCAAATCACATCTTTAATGGTCATGATGCAAATCGGAGCAGGTTGGTTTGTTCAAACTTTAAAAATCTTCTATTTAGGATTTTCCAAAAGGTCAGTGGAGAAAGTAAATGGGGAAATTCACTTCTACATACGGAGCCCTTGAGAAAGTGAGCCGTCACTGTTGTTGCCCTCTGTTCACCTAAAACTAATGTATTAATATCAGTGTTTTAAGATTCATTTATTAGAAGTAGCTCAGTGAACAGTTGCTCCTCGGGACGTAAAGTGGGTGGTAATCAGAAGGCCAGATCAATGTGGTATAAATGCCAGCAGTCCCTTTAAATTCAGCCTTTCTGACATGCGTTAGCTCACCTTTTATGTTATCTCTGTACAGAAATCCTTGTGCTAGATTCCAGACTAACCAGTGTGTTGTGGAAACCTCAGAGAAAACTGTTATTCGTAGTTTAGTTACAGGTAACTCTGATATTTCCTCCCATAAAGCACGAGTGGACAGGCCCACCAACTCTGTCGGTTTCTTGAAGGAGGTACAAGTTCCTTTTGTGTAAACATGGGCATTATATGATTTTTTTTTTTCCCTTTTGTGAATTAAACAGCTCATTGAGATCTTTACTTACTAATGTGTGCCTGTTTCATGTGTGCATGTGTGGTCATGTTGGTGTTACCCCCAACGGGAGACAATAAAATACTTAACCCTATTTTTTGTTCTGCTAAGTCTGTTAGTCCAGAACATTTCTGACGAGACAGCAAGTTTGCAGCTGATGTAGCCCAAAACATCTCAGAGCAGTTTGTTGTTAGTAATAACAGGGACACCTAACAGCTCACAGAGCTGAACATCTGGAGACTTGTTGTTGGTTTTTCTGTTTTGGTAACTATAAAACTGGTCTTGAATTTAATGCACAGTAGCATTAAACATATCTTACAAAGGCTGAAGATGTGGGAATCCTCAAAGTAGTGTGGAGTTTGTGTTTCCATAACCGCTTCATAGAATAGAAAACAACAAGCAGCTGCAAGTAAAACCCACAAGGACATCAAGGCATCTTTTCACCGGTGCTTTGACCTGTTTGCTCATGAAAATATGATGATTTTGTCTTTAAAATTTGTGTTAAATCATAAAAGGCGTGAAAGTAGCAAGTGCTATTTCAGGAATTAAGAGCTGTATAGAGGATTACATTTATATTTAGTAAAGCACTTGTAACAGCTTTGTTGGAGAATTTCATTTATCTAGCCTTCAGTCTTGTCAAAGATTGCAGAAGATCGTGTGATTCATAGGTTAAAAGCCCTGCAAGCCTTTTTTTTGTGATTTTTGCACTATTTAAACTTGAACTGTGTGGAGGCCAAAAGAGGTGAATAGGAAGTTGGTGACTTGTCATTTGGTATTGAGAAATATGATGAAAATAGCAGAACAGGAACATGGAGAGTTTTACTGCGACTTCTTATCTTATCCAAAGATGTTTAAAGAGAGAGTGGTCCAACAGTTGATGGAAATTTTAGCAAGTTTATAACGTTTCATGTGGAGACAGGAGCTCACAGAGCGTTCATATGTAAGGTGCTTAGTTATAGGTGAGAAGGATTAAATAAACGTGGCGAGCAGGAGAAAGTCCCCAAACTCAGTTATCCAAGAAAACAGCTCAACCCACCATTTGTTGGTGGATCAAACCAGCAAAATGTTGTTTGCTGGTTTGATCCACCAGCAAACATCATTTTCTCCACATCACGCTGGAGTTCCTGGATCCAGAATAATATCTGCATCTGGGCTTATTTGGACTATTCTCTTTTGAACATGAAGGAAACATCTCACAGTTGTTCTTATTTTAATGTGATATGTATTTGTAAAGATATGATGTCAAACCTCCAGATTTTCTTATCTAACCTCATTTCTTAGTGACACAGAGAGCAAAAAAAAATCCTGGATCCAGATCAGGTTCAGGTTTATCACAGTGCAGCAAACTGGGAAGTGAGAAAAAAGAGAAAACCGGCCTGAACATTTCCAGAACAGCAGGTCCTGTGGTGTGGAGGTGGGGCTTCTTCTAATCAGTTATTATCATCAGTGTTGTGATTGTAACGATTAAAGCCCAGCCTTGGGTTGTCGGGGCAATCTAATGTACTCCTAGTGTCAGTCCAACGCTTGGACTGATGGGAGGGTTGCATCAGGAACAACATCCAGTATAAAATCAGTGCCAAATGAAATATGCAGATCCATCTGCTGTGGTGACCTCGTGGGAAATAAGGGAACTGCCAGAAGTATTTTACTGAGATGTAACTCAATTAAGCACGTAAACAGATTTATTGAACTTAAAAATAATTTTTAAAGTGAATGTCTTTGTATTTTAATTATGATTTAATTGGAAAATAATCATTTGAGCTGAATACAAATGCAGTAGCATTGCAGGGAGTGAATGTTGCACTAAGTTTGAGTAATTTCACAGCCCTGAGCTGCAACACGAGGAGCTTGGATGTTATTAAAGAAAGTTATAATAGAAAGGTGTCTAAACACATGTGGACACAGATGTGGTTGCGAGGGTGGTTTTCCACTGTCATTAAGACCTGTGGGTGTTTTGGGTTAAAGTTTTTAGACTCTCTTGGGGGGTTCGGTGTTTGTGTTAAGCACCTGTATTTGCTTTGTCTTTGCACTTTTTACTGTCAGGCAGCTGATGACCTCTGACCTAGAAAGGAGCTTTATGAAGAAGCTTAGATTACTCTAAATTTAAGTTTACATAAAAAAAATTTCAGGTCTAAAGCCTCACAGATGTGCTCTTTCTGTCCTCCAGAGATGTTCACGCTGTGTGTCTATGGGATGACAAAGGACCAGCCAAAATCCACCAAGCCCTCAAAGACGACATCCTCGACTTCATCAAACAAGCACAAGCTGTAAGCAGATAAACTCAGATCATGTCAGGAGGATTAGGCGGAGTCATTGTCCAAAGTTGCCCTTTTCCACATGTTGCATACTCGCTCCTGGCATCTTCTCAGAGCTACGAGTACTGTGATTGGTTTAGAGAAGGGACCTGCTTCAGTAGAGTGACCAGGAGCCTCTTTATACTCACTTGCTAATTGTGATTTCCCCACAACATGTCATGAAATCGGTGATGGGGAGCTGGAAGGTTAAATCCTGTTTCAATGTAACCTCATCAGACATTTGGGCTCTCACATCCAGGTCCATTGTTTACAGTATAAAATGCCTCAAGATGACAGTTGTTGTGATTTAGTGCTATATAAATACATTTTGAGAGTTGGGTGGTTTGGTTAGCAAGCTGCATCCATATACTGTACAACTACAGACACAGACATCTGCTAATTAGTACAAAATAAGAGACTAATCAATTATTAGAAGCAAGCATGACCATAAAACGCATGAAAACCACCAGATGTGACCTTTAATTGTCATGCTTACTCTGGAAAGGGACAAACACAGACATGATGAGTGTGTTTGTTTGTTTGTTTGTTTGTTTTCTGGTTGATCCATATCACCTCCGTCTTCGCAGCGAGTGCTGAGCCACCAGGACGACACAGCTCTCCTCAAAGCCTACATTGTGGAGTGGAGGAAGTTCTTCACCCAGTGCGACATCCTGCCCAAACCCTTCTGTCAGCTGGAGATCACACTGATGGGAAAACAAGGCAGCAACAAGAAAACCAACATGGAGGACAGCATTGTACGCAAGGTGAGAGGTCAACATATGAGCTGGGGAACCAGAAGCACTAAAGGAAGCAGAAGGGAAACACGGTGGCTGGTGTGGACGGCTGATTGTGAAGAAAAGCTAAAGAAGCAGGAGGGGATTAGATGAAAGAAGACAAAGCCTTTTATGAACTTTATAAAGTCATAAGTGGAAATCATTAGTAGGGAGGGCAGATATCAAAGTGGAAGAATAGTAAAAGGCAGAAAGGCTGCGAAAGAAGAGGCTCACACAGAAGAAAACATTGAATTTTAACTGTTATATGTAGACGGTGGAGAGCAGCTAAGGGTCAGTTAGCCTCGAAATCTCGAATCAGTGAACAGCTTAAAACATGACTCATACGATATTTATTTGATCTCTCTGAGGAAGGTCTCGGAAGTGAGGGGGATGCTGTGGGTGAGGGAGTGTGACTCAGCAAGCAGGAGGTTTTGTTAGAAGCGCTTCATAAATAAATTCGGCTTCACTATTCTCAGGTTGCAGGAAACTGATGGTATTATTGTTTAACTCCCTCCTTATTTTTCACAGCTGATGCTGGACACGTGGAACGAGTCGATCTTTTCAAACATTAAGAGTCGCCTGCAGGACAGCGCCATGAAGCTGGTGCACGCCGAGCGGCTGGGCGAGGCCTTTGACTCTCAGCTCGTGATAGGCGTACGAGAGTCATACGGTAAGACAGGGGGGGGCATGTGCTCCATCACTGCTTATCCAATTTGTAAAACCCATGAATGGTGGATGTTCAAATCTGCCTCGGAAGAGAAGATAAAATAATGATAATAAAAGCCAAAAACAATATTTTTGAAATCAAAGTGATAAATTTAGGAAAGATAAGGGAAAAAAATGTAAAAAATATACAGTGAAAATGTCAAGTTATGAGGAAACAAACTGTATTCAGCCTTCAGTAGCCCCAAAATGTCATCATAGTTTATAAAAAATCTTGAAAAATATAAATAAACACTTTCTTACTTCTCTCCCACCAGTCAACCTGTGCTCTAACCCGGAGGACAAGCTGCAGATCTACAGGGATAACTTTGAGAAAGCCTACCTGGACTCTACAGAGAGGTTCTACAGAACTCAGGCGCCGTCCTACCTGCAGCAGAACGGTGTCCAGAACTACATGAAATATGTACGCCACAATAGTACTGATGCATATAAAATGATCCCACTAATGAATACGGAAGTCCACCTTAAAACATTTTGAGGACAGAGCGTAGAATAAAGTTGTGCTCCTGGCTTTGTGCATTAATGAAAGCTTTAGCTGTTTGAACCTAATCTTCATTTTCTGTGTTTCTGTGTGTTTCCTTACAGGCAGATGCGAAGCTGAGGGAGGAGGAGAAGAGAGCGCTTAGATATCTAGAAACACGTCGTGAATGTAACTCTGTTCAAGCAGTAAGTGTCTTTAAGAGGAACAGAAGTTCTTTTACTGTCCTGAACGTGTGTTTCCAAACTGTCCCATCATCTGCTCACGTTATATTCAGTGTACTGATGCAGAACATCATAACCGAGCCTGATTGTGCTCTACACATGACACCGAGGTAGGACAGATAAGATTATTGGCCTGTGGAGAAAGCTCATGTTAATTTCTTTGCCTTCATAATTTATGTATTTCTTGATGTATATAACCAACAAATTAGCAGATTTATATTTTTGATTCTATGATCTAAATCTGCACAATAATTAGTATCGATCCATCCAGCCATCCATTTTTCTAACAGCTTATCCAGTTCACGGTCGAGGGAGGGCTTGAGCTCATCCCAGATGACTTTGGGCTAAAATTATTTCTACTAAGAGCTTCTCAAACTTTTGGGAGGCAGGGACTCCTCCTTACAGCGGGTAAAAAGTTTTCGAAGGGCTGCCTTACGATCCTCATGCTGATAAAACTCTTTACGCTTTAGCTTGGCTGACTTCATTTGCTACCACTCGAAGACACATAACCCGTTTTGGTCTTCCATCGTCATTCTCGATAAAGCCAAACTCAAACATAACCGTCGTCATACTTTCTAATTTTAGCTGGTTTGGCTTGGACTTAAAAATGTGTCCATTGGGCTAATTAGCTCAGGCCCGGGTGATGCACATGTATTTATGTGCCACGACATGTTTCCAGTATATGGCTCGTGGAGCCCTTGGGGTCCAGGCACCCCAATTTGAGAGCCACTGTTATAATGAATAAATGAACATAGTGAATAAGCTAATTAAAGTTTATTCTGCTACCCGCCTGGATGCTGCAGGCATCGCTGCCAGAAAGAGAGACGGCTTTTTTATTTCTGGAGTTCACCTGAAATCAAACGGCTTTCATTTGACTTTAATTGAGTTGTGCTGTCGCTGTGTCGACACACCTGAAGGTAGAAGGAGATGCTTTTCTTCATGTTTAAGCTTGTTGAACAGGTGCTTTCATGAAGAAAGGGTTGCCATGGACCCTTTACCCCCTCAGGTTTAATTCTGACTGCAGTAAAAAGCACAGCTGGTGCTGACTCAGCTCCACCTGTTTTCACCATCTTGGTTGCCATGCTGGCTCTTTGCTTCAAACTTCTGTTGTTTGTCACATATTTTGTTGTGGAAAAATGGGGCCTGCTTGGGCTCCTAAATATGTTTTGCAGCCTGCGTATGCTTACTTTAACTCAAAACTTCTGACTGCAAGAAAAAAGAACTTGTTATATCTTGTACACCTACGACTTCACCTGTGAAAGTAACAAGTAGTTGTAACAACAACTTCACCTGTGAAGTCGTGAGGAAACAACCTCAGGTCAGCAGCTCATCACTGAACTTTCTCTCAGTCATCCGTTGGTTGTGTTGAACCCTCCCGTGTGTGCTTTCCTTCATCTGGCCTTTCTTTTAGGGTCACTTCCTGTGTTGGTTTCAGTTTAAACTGAATTTCGGGAGTCTTGTTAAATGTACCTGTTAATTTATATCTTGTCCTAACGGCAGTCTGTATGTTCTGTGTATCCTCACAGCTGATGGAGTGTTGCGTGAACGCTCTGGTGACCTCGTTCAAAGAGACAATCCTCGCCGAATGTCCAGGAATGATCAAACGCAACGAGACAGTCAGTGAGTACCTCAGCAACGTCGCTGCTGAAGTTAACTCTGTTGATTCGCACTACAAAATATAACATCTGCTGAAAATAGTGGCTTTGAAATTCACTGCTGCATCAGTCAGGGTCGATTTAAAGATAGAAACTGCTTCTGCTCTGGTTTCCTGCATGTAGAGCTGTTTGTTCACCAACCACAGTCAGGGCTCGTGAGCATTTACGACACAAGTTGTTTTTATTAGTAGAAGGATTTATAATTAAATGAACAAGTTCAGCTTACTCTTTAAGTTGGCAAAAATCATTTTGAGGACTTGGATTATGGCAGTCCTCAGCCATCTGGGCTTTCCATGAGCCAGAAAGAGCAGGAAGTTTTAGTTTCATCCCACGTGCTTCTTGTCCAGTGTGTGACGCTGCTTTTCTCTGGAGCAGAGCTGCACCTCATGTTTTCACTGATGGACAAGGTTCCCAACGGGATCGAGCCCATGCTGAAAGACCTGGAGGAGCATATCATCAGTGCTGGACTAGCGGACATGGTGGCTGCTGCAGAGACTATCACTACTGTACGTGCACAAACACACACTTCAGCAACCACGGTCACTCGAGGAAGAATCAGTCAGTTCCTGCAGCTGTTCCCCTCAGAGTCGGCTCAATGTTTTTTATTTAATGAAGCCATGCAAATACATTTAACATAGTTACAGGTGTACGGGTGAAATCTGGCACTTTTAAAGTTGCTCTTTTTCTTTAAGTGCAAGGTTTGGACTCCTTTGTTGTACTCGGGAAACATTCATAGTATGAATAAACCTTGCATGGCTTCATTTAAGTGGGAACCTTTTTGAGATTTGAAATCATTTTTTGTATTTTTTATGGAATGAGCCGTTTGTTGGCATGTTTGAAAGATGAGAGATGAAAGTTAATATTCGAGGTCTGCTCTGACAGCATGCTCAGTCATTTTTAATGTGTGTGTGTGTTTGTCCAGGACTCTGAAAAGTATGTGGAGCAGCTGCTGACTTTGTTTAACCGCTTCAGTAAGCTGGTAAAGGAGGCTTTCCAGGATGACCCACGCTTCCTCACAGCAAGAGATAAGGTCTGTTTTATCTGACTTCCAAAGAAGTCACTCCTTTAAGTTTAAATATCCAGTGATATTTAAATGAGAATGTGCAGGCCTGTGTATTCCTCACAGGTCAGGGTCAGGTGCAGCGTTTGGGCTGGTATTTTGGTCAAAGTTCATATGAACAGGTTTCACTTTTACAGTGTCGGTGCTACAGCACAGCTTCAGAATAGCAGGAGGGTTCTACACGAATACTCCAGGTTCATAAGAACTTAACTGTAGCTTTATTTATCCAATGTAATCCACCGGGAAGAAAAGTGATCCGGTGTTCACACATGTGGATTCATCGTACTGTCACATCCTGATCTGTGCTGATTCGAGGAGGTTTCTGCTAAAATAAACAGAACATCTTAAATCAGAGCAGCATGGACTACTGGAGGTGGGGGCTGCTGGGATCTCTGTTAGGGTTACAGTAGAAATCAAACATCACATGTTATTTTGTTCAGCTGTTAGCTGGTTTATCAAGGACTTTGGGAATCTTTAGTCTGCTGTGCTTTTGCTAAAACCACTAGTGAAGAAATCAAATTGTTTCAATTTATTGTCTGAAATGGAAAGGCTTTAGGGCTCTTTGGTATTTTAAGAATTGTTTTTCTCATTGCGGTGGTATTTTCTGTTACCTCGCAGGCTTACAAAGCGGTCGTCAATGATGCCACAATCTTCAAACTGGAGCTGCCGATGAAACAGAAAGGGTATGTTTGGCCACTGTGGGTCTTAAATCGCTCGTCGCTGGTTAAAACTGGTCACAGTGTGTGTGTGTGTGCATAAATGTGTGAATGCATTTCCTTGTTGAATCAGAGTCGGAATGAAGACTCAGCCGGAGTCGAAGTGTCCGGAGCTGCTGGCAAACTACTGTGACATGCTGCTAAGGAAAACCCCGCTCAGCAAGAAACTGACCTCAGAGGAAATTGAGCTCAAACTCAAAGAAGTGGTGAGTCTAATCTCAAAGCATATCAGTCCATTTATGACTTCCCCTTCTCTCGTTCTCTCGCAGATTCATGCTTTTCTCTCCCCTCCTTGCAGCTCTTGGTGCTGAAATACGTCCAGAACAAAGACGTGTTCATGCGTTACCACAAAGCTCATCTGACCAGGCGCCTCATCCTGGACATTTCGGCCGACAGCGAGATTGAAGAGAACATGGTGGAGTGGCTGAGAGTGAGTTCAGCTTTTCTTGAACTTTCAGCAGCAGAGTCATAAAATCGCTACTGATTTCAGCGACATATTAACATATGTATTAATATCGCATTAATATATTAATGCAGCAAAATTCAATTCAGTTTTATTTATACAGCACCAAATCACAACATCAGGCACTTTATATTGTAAGATAGACCCTACAATAATACATACAGACAAAACCCAACAAGCACATGACCCCCTATGAGTGAGCACTTTGGCAACAGTGGGAAGGAAAAACTCCCTTTTAACAGGAAGAAACCCCCGACAGAACCAGGCTCAGGGAGGGGCGGGGCCATCTACTGCGACCGGTTGGGGTGAGAGAAAGAAGACAGGATAAAGACATGCTGTGGAAGAGAGACAGAGATTAATAACAAGTATGATTCAATGCAGAGAGGTCTGTTAACACATAGTGAGTGAAAAGGGTGACTGAAGAAGAAATACTCAGAGCATCATGGGAATCTCCAGCAGCCTACACCTATTGCAGCATAACTAAGGAAGGATTCAGGGTCACCTGATCCAGCCCTAACTATATGCTTTAGTATAAATTAAAGTATTAAGCCAGTTTTAAGTGCTTTTATCATTTCTAGGGTGTCCTGTAAGTGATTTATGTTTTTGTGCTTATGCAAAACATCTGCTCTTCCCGACGCAGAAAAACTGGTTACTTGATAGAGACGAAGGCTTTGGTTCTTTTAAATATTTTATCACATCATGCCATGTGATGTAAATCTGATGTTTAACAATCAAACTACCCGTTTGTCTGATTTTATTGCTTCCTTTGTGTGTCTGTGTGTGGCTGTAGGAAGTGGGAATGCCTGCTGATTATGTGAACAAGCTTGCCAGGATGTTTCAGGACATCAAGGTGTCAGAGGACCTCAATCAGGTCTTCAAAGAGATGCACAAACACAACAAGCTGGCACTGCCAGGTAACACACACACGCACTGTAGCATACAGCGCAACTATTTTTATGCTAACATGCGTTAGCTATGACATATGTCTGCGATATTATGTGTAGCATGGTGCCGCACATGTCTCAAACAGTTAAAGCACATTTTGATTATGACGTGTCACGTATTAAACCGAGCGTAAACGGTTTCTCTTGATTATTCACTTCATCTTTTCCTCTCCGTGCAGCGGACAGCGTGAACATTAAGATCCTGAACGCCGGCGCCTGGTCACGAAGCAGTGAGAAGGTTTTCGTCTCGCTGCCCACAGAGCTGGAGGACCTGATCCCCGAGGTGGAGGACTTCTACAAGAGGAATCACAGCGGTCGGAAGCTCCACTGGCATCACCTCATGTCCAACGGCATTGTGAGTGTGTGGAGTAAAGCAGAGTTCCTGCTGCCATGAAGAGCGGAAAACACGAATCTCCTGGAAACTAAAATCTGAATACATTTTTCTGTTTTTCTCATCTCTTCTTTGTTTATCTGTCATCCATACAAATTTGTTCAAATTTTTTTCTGCATGTGCAAAAAACAGGGCATCTTCCTGTCTGTACATTTCAGAATTAAAGCCCTAGAAATATAGCAGTGTGGGAGATTCTGGGAATTTAAATTAAATTAAATTTTTGATTTTTACAAATTAGGAAATAGAAGATTTTTGTTTCTTAACGCCTTCTGTTATGAAGAACGCCTGATATTTGGAGTTAAGGGAACTCTAAATCTTCACTTTTATTATCAAACAGGACTTTTATAAGAAATTTGGATGCAAGAATGTCCATAAACGTAAATAATTGAGAAAAGAACTGGATTAAATAAAAAGAACACAAGTTATTGAAAATATCCTTTTTAAATGATACTCATGTGTGCACACCTGAGCATTTTCTCACGCTCGGGTGATACTCTCTCAGTTTTACTCATATTTTCATGAACTGTTCTCCTTCAGACGTTTGTTATCTCTGTGATCTTTTTTCTGGTCACCTCTGTTTACACTTTCCAGTTTTCAAACAGGGATTCTTTGGGTCATATGGAAAGTTAGAAAAAGAGTTTAACTTGACAGTCTTTTGGAAGTGCTGGTTGAGACTACTGGAGAGTTATTCTGGTGTATTTTTTAGCAACTTTTGTTTACAGCCTGCTGCTGCCCACCTTTCTCTTTAGAAGATATCGGGCTACCAAATCAGCACTGACACTCGCCTTTCCTTCCTTGTCCTTTGGTTCTGCTCTGATCAGATCACCTTTAAAAATGAAGTGGGGCAGTACGACCTGGAGGTGACGACGTTCCAGCTCGCCGTGCTGTTTGCCTGGAATCAGAGACCCAGAGAGCGAATCAGCTTCGAGAACCTCAAACTGGCCACAGAGCTGCCCGACGCAGAGCTACGCCGAACACTCTGGGTCAGACCGAATTTCTCCACTTACAAGTTAGACGAGAAATACAGAGGATTTAAAAGTTACTGAGGTTACATCAATTCTTCGTAACTTGTAGTAGAGATAACGCTGCCTGTATTGCAAAGCCATCCACCCAGTGGAGACGGCAGATGTTTAAACAACACTGTGATTTGGTTAAAACGTGAAAAGACTTCTAAAATAAAAGGGAAGATTGTGTCTAACTTTGTTTGAGAAGTGAAAGGACATCTATTCCTTCTCAACCTTTGGACAACAGGCAGGTTTGAACTCAGAGTCAAAGCGCTGTTAGCACTGCCTGTACTACATTTTTATTTTAAGACTCTTAAGATTAAAAATGTCTTTTGCAGCAGTGCCCCGGCAAAGGCAGGCATCGGGTCAACCAGCAGTGGTTACATAGATTAATAATGCATGCAACAACACGGAAGAAGTTTAAACATGTAAGATCATTAATGAAAATACTACATGACATAAAAACATAGTAACAGGTAACTGTCACAGTTATGCCACAAGGGGGCAGTAATGTTCCAGCAGCCATGAAGTAACTGTCTGCAGGTCAGTTAAAATGAGCTTAATGCTGTTTAACCTGAGCAGCTCTTTTAGGTTTGGTTCATTTTGCAACTAATTCCACAGAGAAGGAGCCTGTGAACGCCTGTCTGTACGTCTGCAAGTAAGATGGGAACAGACCAAGAATGGACTTATTAAGCGTACACCAGTAACCGATTCTAGGGAAAGAAAAAAACATCCTAGAATGAAACTTAGCAACAGTTATGCCCACAGAAAATCAGTGGTGATTAAATAAGAGTCAAGCTGTCCTTTAACACGCAGTATTTGTGGCTGATGATGATGATAAAGTTTAACTTCAGGTCTCCTGCTCTCTCCTCACTGTGCAGTCTCTGGTCGCCTTCCCGAAGCTGAAGAGGCAGGTGTTGTCTTACGACCCCCCGGTGAGCTCACCCAAAGACTTCACAGACGGCACGCTCTTCTACGTCAACCAGGAGTTCTCTCTCATGTAGGTCTTGGCATTTATACAAATCTTAACCTCGGGAAATGATGTGGACATGTTTAAATGTTTCATTGTTATTATAATCCACTCATGTACGGAGTAACTAAAGCTCTCCTCTATATCACCGCTGTGTAAGTCCCAATATTCAGATACTGATCTGTGTCTAAATGTTGACATTTTTCTCAGTAAAAACTCCAAAGTTCAGAAGCGGGGAAAGATCAATTTGATTGGCCGTCTGCAGCTGACCACAGAGCGAATGAGAGAAGAGGAGAATGAAGGAATCGTTCAGCTCAGAATACTGAGAACTCAGGTACGGGAACACTCCACCCGCACAGACTGTGTGCAGCCTTGATGGCTGCAGGACAGAGATGCTTCAACTCTGCTGCTTCTGTTCAGCTCATCTGGGGCATGAGCAGGTTACGGCTCGACAACAGTGCTGGGTGTTGCCGTTATCACATCACATTTTTCATTAATGTAAAGCACAGTCAGGCTTTACTAAATTCACTAATTTCATTACAGTTATACTGATGTCATTACCTGCATTACAAAAGTTGTTCAGTTATCTGGAAGCTGGGCAAGAAAAAAATGAAACAATTTCTTTTCTTCTTCATGTTTTTCACTTGCGCTACAATCAGCTGATTTCAGTTTGTATGTGGGAGGAAGAAAATTGTGACGTGGTACAGCTTTGAGGAGCGGAGATATAAACATTACTTTTATTTTTATTGAATGAAAAAAAACACAACTTCAGCAAACATCTGCACAGCCAGCATGCTAACGCCAAGCTAGCCAGGAACCCGTTAAGATGTCGTTAAGGTTGAGTGCACTCTGACCTCAGCACAGCAGCCACAGCCTCCGTTTCTACCTGTTTCTACCTACCTTTGTATTCACACGTAAATACTACAAGAAAGTTCGTATGTGTGTCCTCAGTAGTTATCTATGTGGGATTTGTGTTTGTTTATGTGACCGTGCGTTTCAGGACATTTTACAGAGTAATGATAAGGCAATTGTAACCCAGTGTTAAGAACGGGATTAAAAGTATAAATAAATATTGATAAAAACAAAATTAATTATAATAAATACTGATAAAAAGCATGTAAACATAAGTTTAATATGTACATATGTATATGTGGTATATAGATGGTGTGGGGGCAGGACTTAGTCCTTTAGAGTGTGTTTGTCAGATCCACTGAGCGACCAATCATTGGCCGGTCTGACCCTCCCCCCAGTCTGTGCGCTGCTCAGACACCTGCGTGTGCCTTCGTGTGCCAGTCAGATACGCCAGAGACACAGACGGTGAAAGATCAGTTTACCCGTGCGGCAAAGAAGCTAGCTGGATAGAGAAAGTCCTTTTTTTTGGCAAGAATAATAAGAGTGATACTGTATTCCAGAGGCCGTGAGCCAACGTGAGCACTGTGAAGCCCCGTGTAGCATTTGTTGCTTCGCATGGTCAGGTTTTTTTCCTTTGCTTATTTGGATTGGATTGGTTTTGAGGACCTGAGAAGAATCGAGGATCCCTTTTCCAGTACTGGATGGCGAGCCCAGCCCAAAGAGCCGGATGAACTGGTAGATTGTAACCCGACTGGTTACAAACACACTGAGTGACTACTGAACATTGAAAGACTGAAATTGACTTTTAAAAAAAAGACACAAAAGACAATATATCCTTAGGTCGACCATTTGTGGGGTTTATTTTATTTTGTTTTCAAGAAGCGCGCTCTACTTTTGTTAAATGTGCACAACTTTAATAATTGTTAATAAATGCAATTGTGTTTTCTGCACCTACTGTGTACAAGTCCTCTGTTGTCATACACCCTTGGCTCCTACGAATCTAGAACCTGTCTGATCTGGTCCATATTTCCCTTCTGTCCGCGTACTGTGGTTAAAGGTAACTATACTGCCCGCACTACATGCAAAGAAGGCAAGAAGTAGCACTAACAGGTCTAGTATTGCACCACCAGTGTTACATAAGTAAAAGTGGCGAGCCAGCCAGGAGCCTAGAGTGTTGTGTGACAACATTGGAATCCTCTTTGACCTTTGATCAAATGCTCACATACTGTGAAAATGGATTTTGTCGAGAAGTATGCCGTTAAAGTACCAAATGCCATTATTGTTAGCGGTGTTACAGATAGAGAGAAAGACAAAGAGGTATTTGAGTTTCTGGAGCAACATGGTACTATTCGTAGAGTACTCGCTGTCGATGATGACTCTTCTGCATTCCACAAAAGCCAGATTGTAGAGTTCGAGTCCGGTGCAGCCGTTGAAATATTAGCACCTAAGCTGCCTTACCTCTTACAGTCCACTGACAATCCAGATGTCAGTTACCGCATTCGAGCCTTAACTGACGTCTATACTAAGACCGTAGGGGGCAGTGTTACTGAGGCTTACATTAGCAACCTGAAGGGTTTAGCCAAGTTAAGTGGGAAGGATTTCGAAGAAGTGTTGCGGGAGGCCCTATCCACAATAGGGAACACCATTGAAGCTGCTGAGACAGCTGAGAGAAACCCTGAAAATGATGCTGCTGATCAGACTTGCCCTGTGGTAGGATCCACACAACTTGGAGCCTCACCTTCAGTCTTAACTGAACTGCCTCACCCTCCTGAACCCATTCAGGGCACATTCCAACGCCCCATGAGACCAAACTTGACACCTCAAATGTTGAGTCCAACTGACCTCAACCCACCAGAGGTTCAGAAAGTAGTAGTCGAGCATGTTGTCAAGAGTGTTGAAAAGACATCACATGCTCACTCTACATTAAGACTCAGAGCTTTCTCTGGCAAGATGCCCAGACCTTACAGCGAAGCTGACTATGAAACATGGCGTTCTCATGTTGACTTGTTGATGGAAGATGCTTCTTTGTCCGAGTTGGGAAAAACTCGTAAGATTCTTGAAAGTCTCCTTGCTCCCGCTTCTGATGTCATCCGCCCTCTTGGGCCAGAAGCCACTCCTGCAGACTATCTTAAACTTCTGGATTCAGCTTTTGGCACCGTCGAAGATGGTGAGGAACTGTTTGTACGCTTCATGAACACCCTCCAAGATCATGGTGAAAAGCCCTCTGCTTATCTGCTTCGTTTGCAGGTGGCAGTCAATCACACCGTGCGCAGAGGTGGGCTTGAACCACATGAAGTAAATAAGCAGCTTCTTAAACAGTTTTACAGAGGCTGCTGGGATGATAACTTGCTAACGGAGTTGCAATTGGAGCTAAAGCATAAGGAGCCGCCCACTTATGCAGAGCTATTGCTTCTCCTGCGTACTGCAGAAAACCGACAAGAAGTTAAAAACACGCGAATGAAGAAACACTTTAGCGCCACGAAACCAAAAGCAGTGTCTCATGAACAGACGGTCACTGAAACAAATGCAGATGTTCGCCAAGCACAGTCAGATAGTCTAGAAGAGCTGAAAAAACAAGTTGCCGATCTAAAAAGCCAATTAGCTGCCGTTTTGAAGCCAAAGAAACAAGCAACACTGAAGACAGTTCGAACAAGGAAACCTGAAAATAAAAAACCTGACCATGCCAAACCTGAAGACTCACCTCCACCCAGCCGCCCCAGTACTAGGCCCAAGCCCTGGTATTGCTTCCGCTGTGGGGAAGATGGACATATAGTAGCCACTTGTGAGTCAGAGCCCAATCCTGCCCTTGTAGTTGCAAAACGAAGGGAATTAAGAGTGAGAAGGCAGATATGGGACAGGCAGAATGACCAGCTTTCTTTAAACTAAATTCTGCCTCCGTTGCGGGACAAATGGAGGCTGATGCTTTGTTAACCCGTCCCACCCAGGTTAAACAAAAAGCTTCACCTAAAAAGCGTGCCAGCCTAAAGTCACACACAAGATCAGATTCCTTCGACTTTCCTAAAGGTCTAATTGGTACGAAGAGTACTGCACAAGTGAAAGTTAATGGTCACACAGTGAGTTGTTTGCTAGATACTGGTTCCCAGGTGACTACAGTCCCCGAGTCCTACTATCGTCAGCATTTGTCCTCTCATGAGATTAAGCCATTGTTTGAACTTTTAGAAGTTGAGGGTGCCAACGGTCAGTCTGTGCCTTACTTAGGCTACATTGAACTGCATGTCACTTTCCCAAAGGACTTCCTTGGCATTGAAGCTGAAGTGCCGACACTTGCCTTAGTTGTCCCCGATGTGCGCACAGCTTCTCAGTCCTTAGTGCTAATTGGGACAAACACATTAGATGTACTTTATGAGCTGTACTCTAACACATGCCATGAACTGCAGCTGAACCTGCCATATGGCTATAGGGCAGTTCTAAAAGTTCTTGAGTCACGACACAAACAGTCCAAAGACAGTAGTCTTGGTTTAGTGACGATGCACAACAAAGAGCCACAGTTGATTCCAGCAGGCCAAACCGTTGTTCTAGATGGTGCTGTAGCTGTGTCAGCCGGTAACGGTGAAAAGTCTGTCTTGTTAGAGTATCCACGAATGTCAGCCTTACCTGGTGACATCCTTGTGAAACCTTGTCTCATAGACCTACCTGAACGAGCACCTTACCTTGTACCAGTTATACTCACCAATGAATCCGAACATGATGTGACAATCCCTCTAAATTGTGTCATCGGAGAAGTCAGTGCATATCAAAGAGTTCTATCTCACGAACACTCAGTGAGAACTCCAAGATCCCGAACTGAGCAGAAGTCAAATGTAACATATAACTTTGACTCTTCCCCTATTAGCGCTGAATGGAAGGAGCGCATAACCGAAAAACTAAGCCAAATGCCCGAAGTGTTTGCACAGAATGATCTTGACTTTGGAAAGACGGATCAAGTGAAACACACAATCAGATTGTCAGATGAAACACCGTTCAAGCATAGAGCGCGTCCCATACATCCGAACGACCTGGAGGCAGTCCGTAAGCACCTCAAAGAACTGCAAGAAGCTGGCGTGATCAGGGAATCTACCTCCCCTTTCTCTTCACCCATTGTAGTCGTGCGGAAGAAAAATGGTGAAGTCCGCCTCTGTATCGACTACAGAAAGCTTAACGCGCAGACTATAAAAGATGCTTACGCTCTCCCCAATTTGGAGGAAACGTTTTCCACCTTGATCGGGTCACAATGGTTCTCTGTCCTGGATTTAAAATCTGGGTACTACCAAATTGAGATGGAGGAGCTGGACAAACCAAAGACGGCGTTCGTATGTCCCATCGGCTTTTGGGAATTTAATAGAATGCCCCAAGGCATTACAAACGCCCCCAGCACATTCCAGCGGCTCATGGAGAAATGTATGGGCGACATGAACCTGCGCGAAGTGATCGTGTTTCTCGATGACATCATTGTATTCTCCAAGACACTTGAAGAACATGAGGCTCGCTTAATGAAAGTTCTTGATCGCCTGAAAGAATATGGGCTCAAACTCTCACCCGAA
Organism: Copadichromis virginalis; assembly: GCF_057382275.1. Lineage (NCBI taxonomy): Eukaryota > Metazoa > Chordata > Actinopteri > Cichliformes > Cichlidae > Copadichromis > Copadichromis virginalis. The sequence goes on along the minus strand of NC_140631.1, from coordinate 38,757,178 downwards.
AAATGCAAATTTTTCCAAACTTCTGTCAGATATCTTGGGCATATTGTGTCCAGCAAGGGAGTGGAGACTGACCCTGAAAAGGTGGAAGCCTTAAGTACCTGGCCTGTGCCCCGTGATCTTAAACAGCTCCGCTCATTCTTAGGCTTTTCAGGGTACTACAGGCGGTTCATTAAGAACTATTCGAGTATCGTTAAGCCCCTCACTGACTTAACATCAGGCTACCCTCCTTTGCGCAAAAGCACAAAGCCTAAAGCTAAGTCTGTCCAGTACCATGACCCCAAGACACCTTTCGGCGAGCGATGGACTCCCTCTTGTGATCTTGCTTTCAAAACCATCATTGAAAAGCTCAGTACTGCGCCTGTATTGGGTTTTGCCGACCCTAAACTGCCATATACGCTCCATACCGACGCCAGCACTACAGGGCTTGGCGCCGCGCTCTATCAAGAGCAGAATGGCCAGACTAGGGTGATAGCTTATGCAAGCCGTGGGTTGTCTAGGAGTGAATCTCGTTATCCCGCCCATAAGTTAGAGTTCTTAGCTTTGAAGTGGGCAGTAACGGAAAAGTTTGCAGATTACTTATATGGAAATCAGTTTACTGTCGTAACAGACAATAATCCTCTGACGTACATATTAACTACTGCTAAGATGGATGCCATGAGTTACAGATGGCTAGCTGCCCTGTCAACGTTTAGCTTTAAGCTCCAGTACAGAGCAGGCAAGCTTAACTCAGATGCAGATGGCCTTTCTAGACGGCCACATGGCGAGTTGCTTAACGACGCAGTGTCCCAAAAAGAGCTCGACCGCATACAGCAGTTCACACAGACTCACCTGTCCCTACCTGACAGCAGTTTAAGTCCTGAAGTAGTGTCTGCCATTTGTGAGAAACACCTTGTATGCAGCTCTCAAAATGACACCATCCCTTTGGTTCACTCGCTAGCCATTTCTGCAGCTGCCATTCCAGGTGACTTTGTCAATGAAAATGACTGTGGTGGTCTTCCTGTTATACCCCATATGTCCCTTGAACAGATCACAAACGAACAAAGAACAGACCCTTGTCTGAGGGAAGTTATTGCACAAATTGAAACTGGAGAAAAGGTCCCACCAACTGTGCGAGCTGAACTTCCTGACATCAACCTTCTACTCCGAGAGCTCAATCGATTGGAGATGCACAATAACATCCTGTATCGAACTCGCCAAGATGGAGGAGATGTTACCTACCAGCTTGTCTTACCTGAACAGCTCCGTGACTCAGTCTTCCAAAGCCTCCACTGTGACATGGGCCACTTAGGCACTGAACGTACCTTAGATCTTGCCCGAACAAGGTTCTATTGGCCTCGCATGGCAGCATATATAGAACATAAGATCAAAACATGCAACCGCTGTGTAAGACGTAAAACTCCTCCAGAAAAAGCAGCTCCATTAGTGAATATCAAATCCACCAGACCCCTTGAACTAGTCTGCATGGACTTCCTGTCCATTGAGCCTGATCGAAGTAATGTAAAGGATGTGCTTGTATTAACCGATCATTTCACGAAATATTCATTAGCCATCCCTACCAGCAATCAGAAAGCTCAGACCGTTGCAAAAGCCCTTTGGGACAACTTCATAGTCCACTACGGGATACCCGAACGATTGCATAGCGATCAAGGTCCCGACTTCGAGTCCCACATTATCCAAGAGCTTTGCAAGATCATGGGCATTCGTAAAATCCGGACAACACCCTATCACCCCAGAGGAAACCCGGTAGAACGTTTCAATAGAACGTTACTAAGTATGCTAGGTACTCTTGAGGAAAAGGACAAAACTCAGTGGCACAACTATGTCAAACCACTCGTTCATGCGTACAATTGTACGAAAAATGATACAACCGGTTTTGCCCCATATGAGTTAATGTTTGGCCGTCAGCCAAGATTGCCAGTCGATCTAGCATTTGGGCTGCCCTTTAACAACAAAAGTTTCAAGTCGCATTCTCAGTACATAACAAAACTAAAGGCAACTCTACAAGAGACCTACAAACTAGCAACAGACCATGCTAACAAAATGGCAGAAAGAAACAAAACAAGATTTGATATGCGAGTGAAACCCTCAAAACTAGAGCCAGGTGACAGAGTTTTGGTGCGTGCAGTCCGTCTCAGAGGCAAGCACAAGCTAGCCGACAAGTGGGAGACTGATATTCACGTTGTGGTGAACCAAGCAGGTGACTTGCCCGTCTACAGTATAAAACCCCTAACAAAAGAGGGCCCAGTCCGCACAGTCCACCGCGATCTCTTGCTCCCTTGTGGTTTTCTTGCCCCTGTTGAAGAGAAACCTGTCCAACCAACTCATGTACGCAAACCAAAAACAAGGCAATCACCTAAACAACATGAGGAATGTGATCATTCAGAACTGGAAGATGAGGATATCTGTTGGTTCAGAGAGGAACCTCTTCAAGAGCCCATAAAGGTCACTCGAGTCTATGAGATTCCCCAGCCAAAGACACACCCTAATGATCACGATCATACTGAAACTCATTTGCCTGGAGGAGACAACTTACATGAACATGACAACTTGATTGGAGCTGACAATTTAACCGGATGTGACAACTTACCTGAATGTGGAAATCCACTTGGATATGGAAGCCTAGAGGAGAGTGAAACCATGGTGGAACACTCAACCACTGACAATGAAAGCGAGAGTGATGCCAACTTACCCGATGGATCTACCTGTGATGGGCCAGTGGAAGAAGACAACTCAAATGATAATCAAGCAAACTCAAGTCAGCCAAATACTGAGAGTGAAGCCACAGCGACTGTAAGGCGCTCAGAGAGAACAAGAACCCAACCAGAACGACTGCAATATAGTCGGTTGGGAAATCCTCTCGTTTCCATTGCCCAGTCCCTGTTTCAAGGTCTAAGCCTGGCTTTTACCAGTGCCTTGACAGAACAAGATTCTGTGGTCATCCCCATGAAGGCTGGTTCCCCTGTCATTACCGTTTAGCTATCCCATGCAAAGGGACTTGCATGATTCTAAGAGGGGATAGTGTAACCCAGTGTTAAGAACGGGATTAAAAGTATAAATAAATATTGATAAAAACAAAATTAATTATAATAAATACTGATAAAAAGCATGTAAACATAAGTTTAATATGTACATATGTATATGTGGTATATAGATGGTGTGGGGGCAGGACTTAGTCCTTTAGAGTGTGTTTGTCAGATCCACTGAGCGACCAATCATTGGCCGGTCTGACCCTCCCCCAGTCTGTGCGCTGCTCAGACACCTGCGTGTGCCTTCGTGTGCCAGTCAGATACGCCAGAGACACAGACGGTGAAAGATCAGTTTACCCGTGCGGCAAAGAAGCTAGCTGGATAGAGAAAGTCTTTTTTTTGGCAAGAATAATAAGAGTGATACTGTATTCCAGAGGCCGTGAGCCAACGTGAGCACTGTGAAGCCCCGTGTAGCATTTGTTGCTTCGCATGGTCAGGTTTTTTTCCTTTGCTTATTTGGATTGGATTGGTTTTGAGGACCTGAGAAGAATCGAGGATCCCTTTTCCAGTACTGGATGGCGAGCCCAGCCCAAAGAGCCGGATGAACTGGTAGATTGTAACCCGACTGGTTACAAACACACTGAGTGACTACTGAACATTGAAAGACTGAAATTGACTTTTAAAAAAAAGACACAAAAGACAATATATCCTTAGGTCGACCATTTGTGGGGTTTATTTTATTTTGTTTTCAAGAAGCGCGCTCTACTTTTGTTAAATGTGCACAACTTTAATAATTGTTAATAAATGCAATTGTGTTTTCTGCACCTACTGTGTACAAGTCCTCTGTTGTCATACACCCTTGGCTCCTACGAATCTAGAACCTGTCTGATCTGGTCCATATTTCCCTTCTGTCCGCGTACTGTGGTTAAAGGTAACTATACTGCCCGCACTACATGCAAAGAAGGCAAGAAGTAGCACTAACAGGTCTAGTATTGCACCACCAGTGTTACACAATGTAACGGTAAATGTAAATGACTTCATCAGACAGTTAGCACGAGGGTCCATGTGGACGTCTTCATGCCTGTGTGCAGACGCGTCCGTAGAGAATTTACGCCACAATTCACCAAATGCCCATGTGCCTACGAGGCAGACTTCAAAGAGTTAACAACAGGTTAATAACAGGAGCAGAGTATAATCCAGGCTTAAATCAGTACGACCCTCTAAATGAAATGTCGTCCATCCCTGGTCTACACAAAGTTCTAACATTTCCTTTTCTTTCCTCTCCAGGAGGCCATCATCCAAATCATGAAGATGAGGAAGCGGATCAGCAACGCCCAGCTGCAGACGGAGCTGGTGGAGATCCTGAAGAACATGTTTCTGCCTCAGAAAAAGATGATAAAAGAGCAGATCGAGTGGCTCATCGAGCACAAATACATAAAGAGGGACGAGGCGGACATCAACACCTTCATCTACATGGCCTAGGCAGCGAGGACGGAGTGTGTGTTTTGCTGTTTTTTACGACTGGCCTGCATCTGGCGCTTTAAAACCTGCGAGATGAGACAAACAAGGACTTAAAGGATGTGTTTGAAGAAGGAGAAGAGGGCTGGGAGCGCGCTGAAGGACACGGAAAAGCCTTTTTAACAAAAGTGTGGCTATTGTTTGTGTTTGTGAGACGCCAGTGTGTTACCGGAGTGTCATTTCAAGCCGTAGCGTTGAGTCATCTGGCCGTGTGTTTGTCCCTGCTGCCCTCTAGTGTCTGCTCAGAGGAGAGGAACGGCGGCGTGCGCCGTCCGCCAGCAGCTCAGAAGAAGAAAAAATAGTGATGTTATTGAATACTTCCTGCCTTACTTTCATCAGCAGTGGACTTCGGAGAAGGAGGTGGAGAAGGAGTGAGGGCAGAAAAGGAGAACAAAGCTGATATCAGTCCTTTGCTTTCACTTCATGCGACGGCTGCCATGTTAGCCGCAGCCATTCAGCATCCCTCCTGTCCTACACTGATCTAATACTCGAAGAGGGAATGCAGAGTGAAAGCTGCCATCGAGGAGGAGAGAGACAAGTTCAAACTACCGAGGAGTATTTTGCCAAATCGTGTGTGTGTGTGTGTTTGAGTGCATGGTGTGTATCTGATCTTTTAGTTGTGCGTGTTTGTATGTGTGTGTGCACTTTCAACAGCATGCTGCTCTATAATTTTTTTTTCCCCCTTCAGTGGAGAATCTGTCACACTTTGGTTGTTTCAGAAAGGGTTGGGAATTTAAATGCTGGTATTCAGATTTTTTTTGTGATCCCCTGACCGGGCTGCAGGTGACGTCATCTTTGCAGAGCCTCAAGAACAAAACGAGAAAGTGTAACTGCCCCAGTGTGTGAGGTCTGGACTGTGCACGCACTCAGATGGAAGTTCAGTGTCTAAATTTTTACCTCATTCATTCTAAGAGTGTCTCTGTTTGTTTTTTTGTTTTGTTTTTTTTTGCACAGTTAGAGAAAACCACACAGCTGCTCTGTTGCTTTTACTTAAGGTTTGAATGAGCTGCTGGTGTTTGGACCTTTTTCCAAAGCAGAACACTGTCTGAGTTTGTGTGATGTGTGCGCACCCTTTTGTTCTTCCTCTCTGCCTGAACTCTCAGAAACCTACAAATCACCTTAAGCCCATAAACCTTCATAGTGTTTGAAGCAAAGCAACAATTTAGTCCCTTTAAAGCAGCTCTCACGATTCTGCAGCCATAACTTTAGTTCCGTTATCACCGGGACATAAAAACTATTTAGAATTGTCAGTTTGTCTCTGAATCACAAAAGCCTTTAAAAGATTGGTGACTGCCTCAAAACAAGCTGAACTTATTCTACACACTTGGTCCAGAGCAACAACACGATTGTTTCTCATCACACCAGAGCTCTGAATTTGCTCCATGCTAATGGAGTTGGAGTAAATGATGAAAAAGTGAAAACGTTTCCCTTTTTATTACCATAATGAGGACCTAGAAACACCTGCCACCACACAGTGAAGCTCCAAACGTTTAGGGGGAATTAAATAAAACAAAATCACAGGATGTGTCAGGGGGTCGAACCAAAACAATTTTTAGAGATGAAAGTTGTAAAATTGCAAAGGAAAATATGCAGATGTGCTGTACAGCAGATCCATTACACTTTATATACTTATCATAAATCTGGCACAGGACGACACCTTAAAGAAAAAAGACAACTATGAACTTCCTGTTCAGGCTAATGTGCTATTTCCCTATGTTAAAGAATTCAGCGACCTTTGGGAGGTGACCGCGCACTGCAGTAAACACCATGTTACATACAGTAAAGGCACAGAGGCTGTTTTATCATATTTAACCAAAATCTTAGCATTTTCCATACAATCTATAAACATTTGATAAGCTTATACTCACATAAGGCCAACTTAAATCGAGGAAATGTGTTGAGGATAAACAATAATCCAGTGTCTGATTGGTGCAGGGCACCAAAAATTCCACTAAACGGGAAACAACCCTCTAAAAGTAACGAGTTCTTCTTCTGCTCTTTCTCACCTGATTGTCATTTGGTGCTGTAGCCTCTGCAACATCTTCAAAATGAGTGTGAAAATGTATTTTGTCAGCTGACCGGTCAGTGAATGCGAGATCAGCTGCAGTGAATTATAGAGAATAAAAAGCTGCTGAGGTAAATATGGAGAACCAATCAGTGCCCCCCACCCCTCACAATCAGCAGATGTTGTTTCTGTAAAATTACTTTAGGGAATTTAATGAAGACGTGTCAAACTTTACATCACACTATGTCTGCAACTCACTTAGGGGTGAGTTGCAGACCCTTAAAGTACACAGGGTTGAGTGGAAGATTGAACTTTTTAATTTATTAATTTCCAGCATTTTTCAGCCCTCATAACTCCAGATTAACTTCACTCCACGTGTCATCACCTTAACAGAGTTTTAGTTTTTTCCATGATTTTTGGACACGGAATTATAATAATGTAAATAATGTGTTAGTCCCCGCAGTGAAATTACTCCTCTGCATTTTAATGTCTATAATTCTGAGTAACAGAACCAGGTTTTGGTATCCTGGAGAAAAAGTGCGTTTTGGGTAAACCTTCAGTAGTCATCTCACCATGAGGGATAGGTGGAGGATCAGACCATGCTATGGCATGAAAAGGTTTCATTTTTAGCTATGTTTTGATGCCAAGCTCACCTTCCAGAGGTGATCCCTTCATATTAAAAAAACGTGGCTGATTTTTATCAGTTGCACTGGGAATCTTTTTGCTCTTGTTGAACTGAGAATCAAATCCTGTGAGCAGTGAGGAAAAAGAAAGACGACTGTGAATGTGTGGGGTTGTTTTTTGTTTGTTTGTTTTTTAATATTTATTCTGTATTTATGAGGAATGTTACTTTTTGTCCATTTTTTTTTTCTTGCCTTGTTTTTGCAAACACGTCTGTTGCCGTTGCAGTACTGACTTAAACAGTACTGACTTAAACAGTACTGACTTACTGACGCTCTCTCCTCTGTTTTAGCCTGCAAAAAAAAAAACTGTTAGTCTAATTTATTTCACTTTCCACATAAAGATTTATCTGCAATTTTGTCAAAATGCTGAAGCCGCTTTTAAGTTTGTTACTGCGACACATTGATGTTGAGAATAATCCATTTTACACACTGACGTGCAAAAAAAACCATTTTAAAAAACGCTGGAGTTTTCGGATTATTGTGAACTCTTCTGAATGCAGTGAGGCCGTCTGCCTCAGGTTTCACCTGAGATGAAACTAACTCCACATGTCAGTCGCATTATATGCAGTTTTATTCTCTATGCACAGGCCTGGCTCACTTAGTTGTTGTTTTTTGTTTGTTTTTTGCAGATGATACCCTGTTGTATTTTTAAACACATTTGAGGACACTGAGGGACTTTAATGAGTTCTTTCTTTGTGTGATCTGTGAGGAAAAACACTCATTTAATTATATTCAGTCTCATCTGTCTCTGTGTTAGTCAGTAGGGGGTTTCCTCCTCTGGTTTTCTGAAGAGAAAAATCTATCCCAAAACTCTTAAGTCTCAGTGCTGGGCTGCTTTATTCTTATTTTCTGTCAGAGTTGAGGAGTTAAACAGTTAAACCTGCAGTAATCTGTCACACAAAGCACAGAGACGTACAGCAGAACTGGCACAAAATCCCAAATATGGTGCACCATCTAACCTCTTATTCCGCTTGTTCCGGTGGTTTTAGAGGTTTGGTTTGCCTATAAAGATCTAAAAAAGAAGAATTGCTCCACGACTATCAGGTCAGCATGCATGATCCCCGTCTCTTAGGATAGTTAAAACCTCTGAGAATCTAATCTGTGTGTCTCGTACTGTGCATGTGTTAAGCTGCTTTACCCTGCTTACAGGTTATCTGCAACCTGCTTTGCAACCCACCAATACTCAATCTCCTTTTTTTGTTTTTAAACTGCTGTTTCAGATTTATTCAGTTTCAGATCCACAGTCATAGGTGACATCACTAGCTGGGTTTATTTATAGGCATAAATCCTCAAATGCACATACAGCTAACTGGATGAAATGGATCAATAACTGGACCCAGCACACTAAATATTTTTGGGGTGGGTCCTTCCTTTGTTTATTGTTTCTGATAAGCATCTTTTTCTGGTTGAGTTTTAACTTCTGGCCTCAAGGTGTACTGTGTCGTTTTGATTGAAGAAGTTCCAACAATCACAGAAACTTGGTCTGAAAATCATTTTTTTGATGGTTGGTACTCAGAAATGATAACTTGTGAAAAACTAAGAAATTCAAGTTTGTTAATCTGTAGTTGGAGGGGGGAAATGTCACCAGTGAGATTACAGAAGGGCATCAAGGTACAAAGCTGGATTTGTACTTACAAATCTCCAAAAATATTTCAGGCACTGAAACAAAACTTTCAGCTTTGAATCTGCCATTTAATTATTTTTTTCTCTTTTGTTTTTCTCAGACTTCACCTCACTGTTGATAGAAATTATCCTACTGATGCTGAGCTCATAGCCGGGCTAGTGGTTGTCTTCAAAGTTTAAGACTGAAATAACAACCATCCATCCATTTTCTTATGTTTATCCTTGTCAGGGTCACAGGGTAGCGCACATAAATGCTCTATCCTGTGACCCCAGCTTGATTCATTCATATAAGCACTTTTATTCTGTGCTTTCTTAAGCATAGTTTTCATTCATCATCCCATGGATGTATTGGAGAGTAGCTTGGGGTTGGTATCCTGCCCAAGGATATTTGGTGTCTAGACTGGAGCAGCCAGGGAACCAACAACTTTACAATTATAAGATGACCTGCTCTACTTCCTGACATACAAATCTAAATCTTCTAAATTTAGCTCAGGCATTCATGAATCCAGATGATGTTTGTAATCTTCTCACTTGTTCTGAAGTTTATAAGTTTTAACTCATAATGAGAGGTATGTGCAACAACCAATCCGTCAGATGTATTTGTGGCTTCCAGAGGGTGGGTTACTGTAACTCTTGATGTCCTTTCTATTCAGCCCTCACAGAAAATTGTACAAATCCTTTTTGGTGTTTGTGGGTTTTTGTCCTGTTAATTTTTGACATCAGCTTTATTTGTTAATGTTTGCAAGGTTTGCTGCTATAGTAACAACAACAGACGAGCTCAGTCTCACTCACTCTTTGCTTACTTGACAACTTTGGGTTTGAATTCAAAGAAAGTTAAGGCATCCTTCCCTGTGTGGCCACACTTTGAGAAATTTAGAATTCGTTTTCTAATCACTTTAATGCTTTTTGTTTAATATGTCAGTTATGTAGAACTGAACACCTCCAGTTTAACTGAATTTCCATCAGCTTCAGCTCTGCTTTGTATTAAGTGCTAGTTTTCAACTATTACCATGTAAACAGACTGAACTCAGAGGGTAAGCATACCTGTTGCCTGTCAGACTACTGGCTGAACCCGAGCCTCACTTGAATTGTTTATACAGGCTGACAAACTTGAATTTCTTCAGAGGTTTTTCAGTTTCACTGCATCATTTCACAAGCTGTCAGTCTTCAATAAAGGGAACCTTTTATTCTTCTCACTGTATGTCATATACATGTACTGTTAGAAGCTATTTTACTGGCTAAAATGACAGAGTAGTGTCATTTATGACCCCATTATTTAGCTTAAGGTTTCTCTCCTGATCTTTTAGGAGACTATAAACTTTGCATCAGTACCAGATATTATAATAGAAACTCATGAAATGGACACTTGTTTTAAATGGCTCTGTCTGTGTTTATCGTACCTATACTGTTTCCCTATCTATGACGTATTCTAAGATATGTCTTAGAACTGAAGAAGCTTCTCTGATGAGGGGTGGAACATCTTCAAGAAAATTAAAACAAAATCCAAGCTCCTTAGAGTACCATGACCTGGATAACTGGGAACCTACACAGACATTTTATAATATTCTTAGTCATTTGTTTATTCATTAGTTTTTGATCATTTTTGTGCAAAAAGGAGTCGACTGGACTCATTCCTACATCAGCTGAGCTGTCAGTTTGGGCATTAAATGTCTGTCTCAGGGCTTCTGCAGCAGTAAATCTTTGCATTATAGCTGTGTTAGCCATGGTTCACTACAAAACATCACAATGATTCATTCCCACTTTTAAGCACAACACAGGGATTAGAAATGGGAATTTACCCGTAATGTCTAAAAACATAAATATATTTCCTCAGAACTTTCCATGATCTTTACCACACAGGTGGGCAGATTATCTTACAGAAAACTATGAAAGGTTTTCAAAGAAGGAAACTGACAAATTGTTGGGGAAACATTTTTAAGATTAAAAAAAACACAGCAGTAAATATAAGTATTTAGTTGAGGTCATAAAAATTGGATGGAAGCAGATTGTTTTGAGTATGAAGGGAAAGACTGAACGAAAAAAAAATAAGAATGATTTCGATCTTCGAGTCATGCAAAGCTACTCTATCAGAACCCAATCATCAAAATATGGAAATAAGCATAAGTGGACGCCTTTAAACTTCCGTAACTTCCAAAGCTAATTCACTCTCTCCAAAAACAAGCTGTTCAGAATGTGAAATTTAAATAAAGAGAATCCCATCATTTCAGTTTGTATCTTTATTTAAACAAAAACAATACAAAGACAACATATCAAATCTTTTTTAATAAACCTTAGATTTTATTTCAGCAACATGTTCCACAAAAGTCAAACCCAACTGCAGAAACATCCCACAGCTCGTTAAATGTATTAATGAGAAAATGAGGGTTTAAAAAGTAAATATGAGGAAGCTTTCACCACTGTGAAAGGATGTGTGAGCAGAGTTTCAAAGTTTTTCTCAATGTAAAATTTCTTTTTCCAACTAAAAACAAGGGTGTCACCACCTGTGTGATCTCATTTTATGCCCCTCCCCTTTTTTAAAGATATATTGTCTGATTTTTGCATTTTACTCTCATTTGAAACATTTGGATTAACCACAGCTGAAGTTAAAAGACTGAGTGATTCTTTTCTTTTTCTTTTGGTTGTCTCATGTGAAAACCCGGCCTGCACTGCACAGAAGTCAGATTTTACTGTAGCCTTGTGTGACGACAACACTTGAACTAAACACAATCAGCCACAGCCTGAAAACCAGCTGAATGTTTGCTATGACATCAAGGAAGGACTTTAAAAGTGTGTGTTGGCAATAAAAGAAAAAAATCAAAGTGGGATGAGAGTGCTTCTTTTGAGTACTGCTTTGTTTTTGCTTGTTTTAAATATTTTTTTTTAAAGTTGAACAATTTATTTACTGGCAAAATAAAGACAAATGTTTTCTTCCTACTTCCAGTTGCTGTAAAATTTAATGCATTTAAAGAAATTACTTGAGCTTATTGCTTCAAAAAAACAACCCAAATGACCTCAATTTAACACGAGTGGGTTATACTCGGGTGTTTATTTATCAAGAAGATAAATTACAAGGACTTGATGTAGTTTGCAGACTTATTCTGCAGTTCAATTTCCTGAATTTCCTGGAGGAACCCACCCGAGGGATTAATAAAGTTTCATCTAATCTAATCTTACTTCATATTAAGTTAATTAAGAAAATGGTAAATAAACAAATGCAATGTCACAGTGAATGACCTCGATTTTTTTATTTAAGTTTTTTTTTTAAATAAATCTATGAGAATTTATGCTGAATATTTACATTTTAAGAGATGGTGTATGGGCCACAATCATGTGCTCCATACACCACACAGTTACAGGAACACTGGGTTTATTAATGTTCCAACAACCCTCAGTATAAACACTAACTCTGAGTTAATAAACACTACACAAGTCTCAGGTCAAATGGTCTTTTGCTTACTAAACCTTTAAAAACAAAGACTAGAGACCAGCAGGGGGTCATATAATGACACCTGTTATATGCATATGTTTCTACTAAACTATATTTTGCACGTAGATTATACTTTTTATCCATAACATTTATTTTTAAACTTGTTATTTTGCAGATAAATTGTGTTATTAAAGGACAAGCTCTCACTGCAGGATTATCTGTGGATCAGCTGCCTCTATCCTGTCCATCCTGCTCACTCCCAACAAACATCAACTCCTCTGTCTTTGGCCTCACCTCCTGTCTCCAAACCATACATCACAGCAGGTTATGAGAGCTTCTCTTTTACTCTCGCTATCACTACCTTTCTGTCATAAATCACGTCACCCCTGACACCCGTCTACACCCAGTGCATCTAGCCTGCATCTCCTCTCCACATCTCCTGTGCACTGTCCATGACAGAGATTTTTTTTTTTTTCATTTTACTTTTTTATTTGTAATTTCACTAGAATTAACCTACCTCAATGTTTGGTTTTAGTTAACTAGGATAACCTTCCTTGTCGTTAACTCAGAGTGATGGACGAGTTTTTGAACTGTGAACAGCTAAAATTAAATAAAAAGTTCAGAGGAAACTCTATTTTAGAAAAATAGCTGACAGAGATTTTACAGTTTTGTATAAATGTTAAAAATATTTTAAACTTTATTACACCCTGCCTCTCGCCCTATGACAGCTGGGATGAATGGATGCATGGACATGAGTACATGTGAGCATGTGAGCCAAAAATAAGGGACTATTTCTTTAAGAACTAAAACGATATATTCGGCTCTTCGGGGTGTACATTACAACCATCAGATGTTGTCGTTTGGATAACTGTTGCCTAAGACCATATATCCTTCTTGTAAATGAGGTTAAATGTCGTGTTTTATAAACATCCATTCTTAAAAAAGAGCGTTCGCGCACATTTCTCTGAAGAGGGAAACGCTAATTTCGTTTTGCACCCCCATAAAGCGGTGGTATCGTCCACTCTCGCGGAAACGCCGGCTCCAGCCAAAACTCCGGCATAAGAGAAGCAGGTGGAACTGAGACAGTAGTCTGAGTGTGACTGAAAGTGGTAAGTGTTTAAAAACAGTGCCCTATCAATTACCAGGTGTTGCCCCAGGCATCTGTCTTATATTTGCGTCTAATTATGATGCGAGTGATTTAAAGACTTTTGATGCGTGTTTGGACACATTAGCAGACGTTAGCAGAGCAGCTCTGAAACCCGCGGTGCGCCACTAATGTTAGCTAGCAAACAAAAGAGGTTCCCTGTGAGTCAAGTCTGACTCTCTGAAGAAAATGAAGGAGATAAATGTGGAATTTGTAATACGAATCATGTTTTTGTAACATTTAAGTGGCGACAAAATGCGACATCCTGGCACGAAGTCTATTAGTCATTCTAGCCTGGTTAGCTAACGTTAGCATCAAAGGCGGAGACCCGCAGCAGTTTGGATTTTAGCCCAAAGTTTAAAGTTTAACAGAGTCCAGACCCTTAACAGACTTTTTATTCAATATGTACCTGTGTCTTGTGCTTTAGGTGTGTGTGTGGTGGAGGAATGGTGACGTGTGTTTCCCACAGAGCTTTTTAAACTGCTTCTGCAGCAGTGCTGTCGTTACCATGTTTATTTTTAACAGTTCAAACGCTGGAAAAAGTTCGCGTTTAACGTCGCAGACACTGCAGCTGCGCGACAGTTACGTTTGGTGGTTTTTGTTGAAATGCAAACCTGACAACGCCTGTTTTCTTCCGAGCAGTGTCCTCGTTTTTCTGGTGAGCTTTTATATCAAGTCTGAACACGAAAACGGAAATTTAGTGTGATGAGGCAGTCCCTGTTTGCTCCTTCCTTTTAACCAGCTATGCAGGCCGAACCGAACAAAAACAGTGTTTCCGAACTGGCCCATTTCAATCTCCAACAATGGCGTCACCATTCATTTTAACAGTACTCAAGTGAATTTTGTGCCTTTATGAATCGTACTTGTGACAGCTGCTGCGATGGCACACTCTGCCTCTCCACACATCTCCAGGAATCACTTGAATGATCCTAATGGGGAGTAAAGTCTCAGAATTCATTGTTGTGTATGTGTCTGGGATCATGTCAACATGGGATCATGTCTACATATGATCCTAAACTTCCAATGGGTCCTATACTTAAAGGCTGTGGTTCCTCAGTGCTGCCCTGAGACAAGTCAAGGTGTCCCCTGAGATTTTTGCATCAACGAAACATTGTAACTGCACAAAGTACTAAATGTCATTTCAGTTGACCTCATTGGCCTGATTGATAGTGAGGAGATATAATTGAGCAGCTGGACTTGTGATGTCAGCAGCCTTCAGCCCGAGTTAATCTGTTAATGCTAATATAGTGAGCTAATGAGGGCCTTGGAAACTAAACATCCTTTTATAGAGAGACTTCACCTGCTTTAAAAGGGTAGAAGAGAGCTGCGTCTGAACCAGAGGCAGCAGGAATCTACACTACATAAACAAAATTTCTAGGCTGCCCACATAATACACCCACAGGAGCTGCTCTGCCATAGAAACCCATGTCATGAAGCTCCCAGTGTACAGTTTACATGCTGATCTTAATGTCAGAGGTTTTGAGGTCTGCAGTTACTGAGTCAGCAGAACATATGTGCTTTACACCTCAGCACGCAGCGATCGCACTCTAACTTTACATGATCTACCACTTTGTGGATTAATGATTCCTGAACACGTCCACTTTACAATAATACAGCTGACTGCAGAATATCTAAAAGGGAAGAAATTTCACCCACTGACCTGTTGCAACAGTGGCATCCTGTTTCAGTAGTACTCAATTTCTGTTAATTCTTTAGAACGACCCATTCTTTCACAAGTCATTCTAAAGGCTGACTGCATGGCTGGGTGCTTGATTTTATACACCTGTGGCTATGGAACTAAAAACACCTGAATTCAAAGACTAAGAGGTGTGTCCCCATATTTTTGACCATACAATGTATGTGTTCTTGTGTGATAAGAGGATTGATGCAAGTCATACTTTAGTGGTGCTCATTGTTCTTAAAATCAGCTAACATTGCAATCAAAAGAAGTGATGATATTTGAAATGAGAGAGTATGACATGGCATTCTGCACATATGAAGACAGCCAAGTCTTAATTTTTGGTTTGCTGTTTGTTTTGCTTTGGCACAAAGGCTTAAAATCACAGCTCTAAAGGCAGAAATCGGTTCTTTCCTTGAATTTCTGAACGTTCAGTTGACCGTAAGGCCAGGAGGGCAACTGCAATGAAACTTCAATTAACAACGACGCACAGATATGATCCGAATGCCTTGGCTTTGGAAATCTGCTGATACAAAGTACTCACGTCATGCCAGTGTTAAATAAATTTTCTTCAATCTTCATTTAAATCTTGAAAGTAGTTGTAAAAAAAAAAAAAAAAAAAAAAATTAATAATAATAATTCTAGTGTTGTTATTTTGATAATTTCATAAATATCTTGAAAATGACTCAAATTCATATTAGCAGAATGAGAGAACACCACACAAATCCAAATATTTTAGAGACTTCAAGCATCTATCATTCTGAATGAACCTGAGCTGCGCTCCTGAGACTCCATTCATAGTCACAGTATCAGATATTTACCCTAAACCGTTCTGGTTTACAGAAACTATAAAAAAAAATTTGGATCTCATCTGAGGTCTTTGACCTATGATCAGATTTTTCCTCTTGGTTTCAAAGTGATGGTGGTGTTAGTAATGCCTCGCATGTGTTTTGGCTGATGCCTTCGGTCTTCCTTGGCTGACATTCCCTGAATGATGCTGAGTCAGTGCTTGTGTGCTTTCTCGTAGGAAAAGTCCTGGCAAACATCAGCACGCTGTCAGAAACGCTGGACAAGCTTGTGAGTTTTTGTGTTGATTTGTGTGTAGCAGACAACGCCGGTGTAGTCCGGCACGTTTACAGTGATAATACTGCTGGACTTTAGCGTACAGCATCCATCAGCTTATCGGGTGCTGTGCAGACTTTTTTTTTTTTTTTTTTTTTTTTTAAACCAGTTTTCTGTTTTATTCCAGCATTGCTTAGATTTGAATGGACAAGGCAGGCAGAAGTATACAGGTACAACCTCTCACACATCTCATATATATCTGTGTGCTGTTATTTTTTTTTTTATTTTTTTAATCATAAAAACGTTTCACACCATGAATTTCAGTTTACTTCTATTTTAACAGGGAAGGGTAATAGAAAGATGTGTAGAAATAGAAGTATGTTTTTAAAAAACACAGGCGTTGATTTTTATTAAATTTTTTCACACCTACCGCTGCAGAAGGCAGCTGCTTAAAGCCCAAAGATGTACTGATTTGCTACTGACGTTAAACTAATGAAAGAACACAGAACTTAAAAGTCCAGATTTTTGACCCAAGATTAGATTAACTGATTGTTACACTGCGTCAGTGCTCCTCCAATACTTGTTCCATAATTGGCCGTCTCATTTCAACAGTTACCCTTTCAGATAATTCAGTAATCAAAGTGTTTTGAATGTTTTGAATGTTAGAATACCCATCATAGATGGAGGAAATGTTTTGGGTATGAAGCATACAAAGTAAAGCATTTCTGTAAATGTACTTGAGTTGTTGTAGCTGCTAAGATGGCTCGGTCACTCCAGGGTCAAACGGATGTTTGACTGTTGTCTTTGCTCTGTAAATGTAGCCCAGCTAGTGAAGCCCAGTAAAGGTGCCGTGATGCCTGTGAAGAAGAGGAAGCTGCCTGATGCAGATGATCATGAGCAGAACTGTAAAATTACGAGGTAAACAGATCTATCTGCTCACACTGAGGGTGTCCTGTGTCTGCACCGCTAACCTTTGTCTTCTATCCATCCTATGTGCTTCTTGAACCTTTATTGATTACCTTGTGAGATCGATGCTCTCTCAGCCGGGTGTAGGCTTTCTGAGCCCTTCACCTTCTCCTCTTCTTCTTCATTGTGTATTAAGAGTATAGATGAATGCTCATGCTGCAGTCACAGTGAGGATGTAGCCAAAACGCATATCTTCACACATGTTGTGAGTTATGCTCCTTACTAATCGAGGCACTCAGCACATACTTGTCATCTTAATCAGCACTGCCTCAGTCTTCAGGACTGTAGGAGAGTATCTAAAGTGCCACTTTATTAGGTACCTTTGCTTTATTCTTGGATATAAATGAGGTGGATAATCCATCAGTGCCTCAGCTCTGTACATCATAAATGTCCGTGCAGACTTAATTTCAGGTTTTTAATGAAATATGGTGACAGTTTGAGTCTCATGTGAATAATCACCCGAGCCATTTGCATACAGCAGCATCTGATCTGACTTGGTAGCAGTTGATTCTAAACTGGCTGGCTGACTGGATACACCAATGTTCTTGGAGCTGTTCAGAGTCAGAGGTGCTGGAGCCTATCCCAGCTCTCACAGGGTGAAATCCTTTGTTGTATTTTTGCTTTGACTGTAGTCCAGCTGTTGTATAGCTGCCATGTAACAACCTCCTGAAGTTATGGCTGCACATTTATCTTTAAAATGTTTGGTCTGTGCTGAAGTTTTACCCGACCTCTGATCCGCGGTCCGAGGTCAATCAACACTGACAAGCCCTTTTCCAGTAAGAAGTGCCTGGCCTGGTTCCACAAGTACGCTGCCCCCGACAAGGTGTTCGGCCCAGAGGCCATGGAGAAGTTCTGTGAGGACATCGGCGTGGAACCAGAGAATGTAAGTCAGCAGCTTGACTCTTAGTCACTCTGCATGTCCCTTACCTGATGAACTCCTGACCATCAGGAGTCATAGGGTAACACTCAGAAAAGAGACTGTGAGGCACTCATGATGTGAGAATGTTTTATGGAGCTTTATTTTAGCAACAAATGTTTTTTTCTGTGAAAAATAAAGATGGTAGGAAACAAGCTTTCTTACACTTGTTTGAATCTCCTCTTTCTTTCCTGCAGATTATCATGTTAGTTTTAGCGTGGCATCTAGAAGCAGCAAACATGGGGTACTTCACAAAAGACGAGTGGCTCAGGGGAATGACGATATTACAGTAAGAAATCTTATTCTTTCAGTTTATTTGTGGTTGAGGTTACAAATACGCTTAAATGTGTTTTCGTCTACATGCAGGTGTGACTGCACAGAGAGATTACAAAGTAAACTTGATTACCTGCGCAGTGAGCTCAACGATGCTGCGACCTTTAAAAATATCTACAGATACGCCTTTGACTTTGCCAGAGTGAGTCTATTTATTTTTTGTTATTATTTGGAAGTTAAGCCTGTAAAAATCCTTGAGCATCATTTTGTAATATGTCTGCAGTGTTTGTGCTCCTGACTTTGTGATTGTTATGAGGAAAAGTTGGAATAAAAATAATAATTTAAAAGCGCCAAATTACCACAAAATAGTTCCCTATGGGGTGACCATGTTTTAACCGGGAGGAGCAGATGCTACATTTAAACTCTGAGCTTCTGAAAAGATTTGGTGTGGTGACCATAAATGAAGCTTAACTTCACCAACACAGGCTTTCAGATCAAGTCTCTGAATCCTGACTCTGAGCTTGATGCAGTGAATCTCCCTGCTGATGCAGCTGGATTTTTTTTTTTTTTTTTTTTTTTTAAATAACCATAAATGAGGGAGTGTCTTTTCAATTTCAGTGCAGCAACCGTGCAGTTAGGTTTAACTGTTATGACTAATGGGATTGTGGGGGAAACACTCATCAGCGCATTCATGGGATCATAAGAGATATGAACTGCTGCACTTATTACTGAGCTCACTCACTGAGTTGCTTCTGTCCTCAGGATAAGAACCAGAGGAGTTTGGACATGGACACGGCAAAATTAATGCTGGCTCTGCTGCTGGGAAGGTCATGGCCGCTCTTCCCAGTCTTCAGCCAGTTCCTGGAGGTAAATCTCATTGCTCTGATAAAGGAGATGTGAAATCAACTCATCTTCAAACAGCTCTTCACTCCTCTCTCTGGGTTGTTTCCTCACGGTCTCCCTCCCATTGTCTCCCACAGCAGTCCAAGTACAAGGGATTGAATAAAGACCAGTGGTATAATGTTCTGGAGTTCAGCCGGACCATCAACCCAGACCTCAGTAACTACGATGAGGATGGAGCTTGTGAGTACCACTTGTACTAGGAAAATAGTGCAGGCCTCTCTTACAGAGCTGCTTCAAGGCGGGAATATAAACCTGTATGAAATGTCCAAACATGGAATAGGATGTGTTGGCCAGTTATCGCCCCACCTGGACCATCCAGGGCTTTGGTTTGGGAATGGCCGCTGTCGCACAGTTTGTCATAATACACAAGAACACATCTGGATCGGTTCACACTCTTAGGACAGAAGGATGAGCATGTTATAATTCTGGGGGGTCTTCCGTGATGGCTCACTCATTTCTGTGAAAGGAAATCTAATATCTGTCCATCACTTGTAGTCCAAAATGCCACAGCAGTCCTGATGTTAATAAATTTACACCAGCTTCCCTCCATTTTTGTATTGATTTTAAGATTCTTTTATTTTCTAAGTTTTAAATGGCCAGCTGTTTAAGCAAACTTTTCAACATGTATAACTGCAAAAGAATGTTAAACAAGCATTTCAGTTTTAAACCTTAAAATGGCTTCATGTCTTCACTGAACAGTAATAATGTGCAGGCGCACCTTTGTCTATATTTACGGGTTTATTTGTTTTTTGCAGGGCCGGTGCTTCTAGACGAGTTCGTGGAATGGCGAAGAAGTTGGTCAGCTTCATAGCATTAACAGCCACAAAAACAAAAGGATGAAGAGGGAGAAAACTGAGAACCCGGGAAGGAGTCTGGAAAAAGGTTTCATCCACACATACACAGAAATATGGAGTACAACCTCGTCCCTGTGGACCTTCGAATCCCGTTAGAGGCGCCTGTGCACCATCGTCCAAATGCTAAGAGGCCTTCCTCCTGCTGAGAAGACTTTTTTTTTTTTTTTTTTTAAATAGTGTTAATTTCAAGAAAAGAAACTGTCAGAGGGAAAATGAACTGAGAAGAGCTGTGGAATTTATGTTAAATGTTATGTTTTTGTTTTTGTTTTTTTCCCCCCCATTTTTGTGTCTTGTTTATAGACGTTTTGACAGTAATAAAAAGGAAATGGAAATTCATCAAGCTGCAGAGCCCAGGTTTCATTCGCCACTCCTGCACCGTGTTAACACACTAAGGCATGCAGAAACTGGTCAGCCTGAAGAAATTTACCATTTCTTTTTTAGGTGTCAGTCCAGCAACCCCTGAGCAGATACAGCAGTTATCCCTTTACCTCCTAACACTTCTTATTAGACCACATCCTGCCAGATAACCAGCACCTAACCTGCTAGAAGCAAGTCTCACCACTCTACAGCTATCCTGAAACCCCTCTGGGCAGTTAATTTAGTGAATGCTTTAAAAAAACAAACAAAAAAAAAACAACAACTTTAAAGGTACTTTCTAAAATTACCAGCTGCAAATGTCAACTAAAACTGTGACCAGCAGGGGGAGTTGTTTCCCCAGAGCTCATAATGTTTCACATTTCTTCTTGGACTTCTCCACATTTACTCATGAGACTCTTTCACCGCTGTAAATAAGAATATATTCTTGGCTGGTTAACGCTTACTGTTCATGTTGTATGCCTTGCACGGTATAATCTGGGCCCTACAACAAATTTTGAACTGCACATCAATTTAGAATGTGTAAACCAGCGGTACCCAACCCCCGGGTCCATGAGTCGTTTGGTACCGGGGTTGTTGGGCTCAGGTGTGAAATTAATGGTTTTCAGGGTTTTTATTGTTAACTCTGTTTCCCTGGGTTTTTTCCCATGTTGTAGTTGTGTCTTATTTTGAAAGAATTATTTACGCTTTACCGTAGCGACCAGAGAGCGTTAAGGGGCAAAGAGGAGGATGTTACTCTCAATGTTGTTGGTGCATTTTAGGAGGATGCTGCTAATAAAGTTGCAAAATTACACAGTTAATTTGCGTTTATTATTATATTTACAAAATAACAGTTTTTGTCTTGATCGTATCATTTTATTTGTTGTATTTATCCGCGACACCTTAAAGGCCGGTCTGTGAAAATATTGTCTGACATTTAACCGGTCTGTGGCGCTAAAAAGTTCAGGGACTGCTGGAGTAAACGGCCTGCCTTAATAAGTGGAAGATTAATCCTTAATTAAGAGAGCAGGGAGAGTCAACTTATTTCCCCCCCAAACACAAACTAAATTTACTATCTGACATCATGTCCTGTTTTATACATGAAAGCATAATAGCATAATGATTTAATCATTACAAGTAGCGAGGACATTCTCAGAAGCGGCAAGTAATTTACTCACATTTCATCCATACACAAGTCACAGTTTAACTGCTCACACTTAAAGGACTTCATCTACCTCACATACATGACCAGTTAACCTAACATGGATGTCTTTAAACCAGGCCGTGCTCTGAGGTAACAGCGTTAACCTCCATTCACGCCCATGCTGCCCTATTTCAGGTGTTGTGCCTGCACCTTGTGACCTCTGGTCCATATGCTCTGTCTTATGCTGTTTTACTTTTTCATAGTTTAGAGATTTGCCCCTATTGTCCTTCAAAAACCATCAGGTGTCAGTCTCTGCAGAAACCTGGGTGATGGGAACAAGCATTAGTGCAGGAAGGGTTCTCATTAGTTTCAGATGTCACCACAGTCCCAATAAAAATGCACACAGACATGGCACGTACCACTTCAGTTTCAAGATTCCTTAAAATACCTATTTTCCTTGACTTGACCCAGGCTGGTGGATCTAAACTTCATCTGAACAGATACACCCGTATGACGGTGTACAAGTTAAAATCATTGACCCGAGCCATATGTAAGATTAACTTACTTGTTGTGTCACCTTGTGGTACAAAGTGGTATTACAAAAGTGAAGCTTAGTTCAGCTTCAGCTGTAATCTCATCAGCAGGATGCAGAGATGATCCAGGATGAAGTCATAGCATTACTTTGATGATGGCCTTAGCTTTTTTTTTTTTTTTTTTTAATTTATGCAAAAATTGATTCCCAGATATAAAAAGTGTGTGTGCAGATTCACCCGTCAGACCTCATAAAAGTACAGTGTCCAGTCTTAGGGTATGTATACATCGATCCCACACCCAACCTATCAGGTACAGGTGTTCATCATTTCAGTTCAGCCACTGGGAGATGGCTGTTCTGCTTCGTTCAGGTGTTTACAGCATAACTAATAACTTCAAAACATGAAAGTCCTTTTATATTGTACATTTTTGCAGATTTTCTGAGAAAATCAAATCAGTGCAACTCAGATCTGCAAGTAAGCATGAGTGGAAATTATAATATATATAGTTATAATGCAAATATAACTTATGACAAGTTATAAGTTTGTGGTGCTAAATGTGGCGACCCTTCCAAACAAAGTTTGTAGAGCTGGACTCGACTTGAGCCATGGTGTTGTCATTATTTTGTCCACTCTCTGTAGCATCTATCAAATGTCCATGTGGA
This sequence comes from Copadichromis virginalis, assembly GCF_057382275.1. Taxonomy (NCBI): domain Eukaryota; kingdom Metazoa; phylum Chordata; class Actinopteri; order Cichliformes; family Cichlidae; genus Copadichromis; species Copadichromis virginalis. Next base: position 38,734,467 of record NC_140631.1, on the reverse strand, counting down.
AGTTTGATGTCTGCTCACTATCCTTCTTCCTGTTGACTCTGGTCCAGTGGCCCTGTTGAGGCTGCAGCCATGATGGCGGAGAGGCGCGTCAGAGAGACGGAGCGCTGTTTGAATCTGGGGGCGGGGAGAGGAGCGTCGGGGCCAGGGTCTGGAAGGTGGCCGTATCGCTGGCCGTCCTCGTCATACTGGTACAGGCGGATGACGCGGCTGCGGCGGGCTGGCCGTGGTGGGGAGGGCGGCAGCGCTCCTTGATCGGTCACCTCCTTGTTTTTGCCTCCTGTCGCCTCATCTTCACTTTCAAAAGTTGACTTTTCAGAATCTCTGGAAATCTCCGTCTCACCATCTTTCTCCTCACCGGCCGCCGCCGCCGCCTCCTCTTCCTCCTGCACCATACTCCTCTTCACCTCCCTGCTCTCGCTTCCATGTTTGTCCTCCTCATACTCATCTGTTTCACTTTGACTCTCTCCATCCTCTCCTATCAGATACAAGCGACCAAACCGGCTCTCTTTCTCCTCCTCTTCTAACTCCTTATCACTGCCTTTATTTCTGTTCTCTGTGCATCTTCCATCTTCTTCCTCCTCCTCCTTGTAGTCACATCCTTCCAGATATGCAGTGGTTTCTGGTGGCTCGTCTTCCTCTCGTTTGTGCCGGAAGCTTCTCTGAGGTTTGGCAGGAGGAGACAGGTTAGGCGCAGAGTTGTTGTGCACCACCTGGTCGTTTTCAGAGGCCGGGTTCTCGTTCGTGGGCGGCAGGGTTGTCATGCTGACCTCGGGGCCGTGGTCGGTTGTGTCGCTTTGGCGCTTTCGTCCTCGTTTTGGTGACCGCAGCTTTGCCCTGACTGCCCCTGAACACCTGAGAGGAAAAAACAGACCTTTAATGTAAAAAGGGTCAGTCCACATGTGGTGTTCTCATTGGCTCACACTGAGATTATCTAGTGTTTGCATCTTTCTCTATACTTGTTTAAAAATACATTGATTCCAATGCTGGTGATTTAGCTTGGGTTAAAACTTCTTCAAGAGGCACCAATAATGACGTAAGTCCCTGAACTCACCTCAGAACATGAGTCCTGCTCAAAGCTCCAATGCTGAATCCCAACACAAAGGTCAGCAGCACTGATGCAGCCACAGCTCCTGCAAACAGCTCGGCTGAAACACCTGCCTGCTTCGCCTCCTCAGACCCAGCATCCCTCCTGAACCTGAATGCAGCACAGCGGCTGCTTTGCTTGTATTCTCCCAGTTCCTGAAGGTTTTGACCATCGTGACCGACGTGGAGCTCATACGGCCACAGTGTAGTACCCTCTGTGTGCTGCAGGAGGCAGTAGTACAGGCCACTGTGGAGAGCACTGGTGTTGGGGACCAGCAGGCTCCCGTCATGGTGCATGACGACGGGGTCCAGTTTACCATGGGAACCAGGAGTGTGGAGGTCTCCAAAGGGGGTGTGCCAGTACTGGACCACACCTGCATATGAGAGAAGAAGCAGCTACAGGTGAGGAGTAATGATTTCATGAGTACCAAAAGAGAGAGAGTGTCACAAAAACCTTTCCTTTGTGTCTCACGTGGCAATGCTGCAGTTCCTCTTTCATCCACTCGAGACTGGTTCCAACATAAATAATAAATAGAATCCATCCATCTTTTATAAACAGTTATGGTTTATCGGTATTGAAATGGGCACAAAGCTATGGCTGTAAGCACAGAAGCTCCGCCCACCTGCTTTTCAAACCCTCTGTTTGTGAGGGGTAGCTGGTCAGAAGAAAGGCGCCTTAAAGGGGAGGAGCTAAACAGCTGCTTTTTTTTTTTTTAAAGAAAAATTGAAATAAAGGCCTTTCTGTTTTAAAAATCATTGGTTACATTTCATAAACATGATAATCAACAGTAATAAGTGGGACACCACCAACGTTCAGTTCAGTGAAAGTTTTCTCTCATGTCAGAGCTGCTGGTGTCAGAGACCCAGAGAGACACAAATTTTCTGATTTATCAACCAAAAGAGACAAAAAACAGAGTAAACATCTTCAGGTGTGTTAGTTTGTGTTAGCAGCTGGATGCGTGTTCGAATGTTGGGTGTGTGGTGGAGACAACAGCTCTTATATGCTCCAGGGAGGCCGGCCAGGTGCACTAAATAACTCCACCTACTGAGAACCTGCAACACAACACAGAGGGACACACAGCAGGCGCAGTGGGCAACCCCATCCACCTACTACACCTGTGTTTTACAGTGAACATCTGTAAGCATTATCTGTGTTTTATTGTGTAGTTGCGTCTGATTCACAAACCAGCTATTTAGCAGCTATACTTGAATAATTAAAGTTTCATTGTTAGCCAAAATTATTATAAAGTGTTATCGCTTTAGATTCCTTTAGATTGGTTTCTATTAATGTACAGTCTGAAATATTTACAGCAGGAACGTGACCGCTTTCTACATTTAACAGAAGTCAGCGTTTGCCTTCAGAGAGCAGAGAGTGAGATGGAGTCTTCACTCACCTAAGTCCTTTCCATCTCCACAGTGTAAAGTCAACTCCACCTCTGGATGACCTTTGACCCGGCAGGTGGGGGCCACAGTCAGAGTGCCCTGGCCGGTAGCTCCTCTTCCTGGATTGGCTGGGACGGCGAGGAAGGCTGTGAAAGTTAACCACCTGGTTAACATTTTAAACCTGCAGAGGAAATAAAAGTCAGCTGGTTTTTACAGTTTGAGGGCAGTAAAATACACGAGTATGTGATCGCACATGAAATTAAATGTATGCTTCTTTAGTGTCCAAATTCAGTCTAAAAACAGCAGCCAGTAAAAGTACAACGATTCAAGTTAGGAAGAAAGTGGAGCTTGTAGATGCAGAACGGAGCTGAAAGAAAGTGACCTGCAAGTCAAAAGAAGAGCAGCTGAGAACATTCCCAGCTTGTGGTAAGAAGCTTTTAGTTTAGAAGTTAAATGCAAACAAGGGCGAAAAGCTAAAACAGCTTGTTACAGAAAACAGCCAGGATAAAATAAAGACTGCTGTGAATCGTGTATCGTGCAAAGTTACTGTGGCAAGATCCAAAAAAAGAAGCAGTCCCATTACTTCCATCAAATTCCTGCTCTGACGAGTAAAATACTTGAGTGAGCTGTAAATTTAATTACAACAAGCATCTTGGCCGCACCATATAAGATGCATCAGGAGTATATCAAATTGTGAGTCATGCAAAACCACTCTGTTCTGTTAAAGGTGTAACAGGAGTGCTTGTAAAGGACTTTACTGTCATTTCTATTCAAAGTCAGCTGTTTAAAGTGATGATTCAGGTTTTTTACTCACAATAAAAGAGCACCTGAACACATCACAGGACCCCTACAGCTTTAGGAGAAACAAGTCAGTGCGAATAAATCAGATGACAAACCGTCCACAGTGAGACAGTATTTTAGAAAATACCTCAGTTCTGCTCTCAGCCTTTTTAAATTATTTTATGAGGTGAACTGTTGAGTGAGTTGGTTCACAGCAAACTAACTCAAACCAAAAAGAGTGAATCTATGAGTACAGTTTAAATAAAGCAGCTAAAGTAGAGCCCACGTGTTTCATATTTACCTGATGTGGTTCCTTCCTAATGTGGTCGTGTTATCCCTTTAAGTCTGATCTCGTGGCTCTGATGCTCGTGCTGCTGCTACAGTTTCCTCCAGCAAAGTGTAAAGTGCAGTTTCTCACATGACTCTGTGGATGTCTTCTGCTGTGATGGTGTTAAAGATTAATAACGTCACACTGACAGTGGCTTTGTTTTCACCTGCCTTCTGTACGACCTGCACTTCTCACACAACTTCAGAATAACAGTAAATGGACTGTGAGGTCAGGGAGTACCCTAACCCCTTTAACGCCATAGTGTTCTCTTTCTCTCGAATTTATGTTCCAAAGTAAGATAGTCCATTATGAGTTGGGCTTAAAGGTATATAGATATAGAATAAAGATGCAGTTTTAAATTGTAAACATTTTACATCTGGTAAGGTGTTGAACAGAGCTGCTTTAAACTGTTTTACTTGCTATAAACAAACACAGAAAACAGGTAATTATCTGCTTGTGTTATTTCTCCCTGTGCAGACAGGTATCTGCCTGTGGTTGATTACACTGATACAGTACATGTACGCACCACCTCCTCGGATATACAGAGTCTTGATTCTTTGTACCACTGACCTCTATTTTATAAACACAAATGGACGGCTCCCCAGAAAGTACTAAAAGTAAGCTGGGAGTACACCTAAACTCATAACAGTTCATTCTGGCCTTAGCAAAAGTGTCTTCAATCACAGATTAATTGCTGGTTATTCACATTTGAGTGTGGGATACTGGACCATGCTAAATAAGATGTGCTAATCTGAACGAGCTGGGCTGAGGGTACCTATGAAACATGAAATAGGCCAAGCAAAGCCTAAAACTGTATAGAAGTAAATCTGAAGAAAGTAATGGCAGCACAGAAGAGACTGTGATTTGAAACCTCTTTTAAAATAAAGGGTTTACTGAAGATGAATAGCACAAGCTGTGGAAACAAAGAAAAGCAACACCTGGATATGAGTTTGTAATGAATCCAGTGCCTCAGTGTGTGTGAAGCTGCAAGAACAATGCAACAACTTCAGGCAACACGCATCAACTTTCTCTTTTGTAAAATCACTGAGGTGACAGTACTCACAGGTGTTGTGGAAGAGTGTAGCGATACATCTGAAACACAAAAGAGAGGTTTAAAAATGAAGGTGGAGCAGCGAATCCACCAGTTGGAGGAGTTTGTGGCAAAAAGAACGGAGAACCAGCAGCCTTGGAGAGAACACCAGGTGATGCCTGACTACACAGCTCAGGTGATCTGTCACACACACCTACACCAAGTCTATGGAAACTTCTCTTGAATTAAAAGATAAAAAGAATGTGGTAAAGGACTCACTAATGGTTTTTATGAGGAAGAAAGTTATGCATGGTCTTTGTAGGTCATATTACTTGCTAGTTCTTGCTTTATTTTATTTTATCTGTTTCTGTTGTGCTACCTTTTTCTGAAATAATTTGCTTAACCTTGTAGGGGTTTGTCTTTGTGGTCTCTATTCTTTTCATGAAGGCATTTTAATGACACGGGATTTATTGATTAAATAAAACTTCAATTAATATTGCTAAAATGTTCATGTTTATTATCAGCAATAGTAGTAGTAGCAGTAGAAGTAGTAAGTATGATGCATGTGTTTATGGTTCTCTCATGTCAATTACTGGAACAGACACCAGAGGTCAGCGTTGTTTAACAAAAAGCTCAGAAGGAACGCGTCTATGAATAACTTACAACTTAAAACACAGTAAGACGTTTTTCTTGTTTAAAATTTTAATTGTAAATAATTCCGTGATGAAAATCATCTGATCTTAATTAATTTATCACCTGCTGTTACTGAATTTGTTTTAATTTGATTTAATTTCACAGTTTTTAATGGTTATTTCTGTGTTTTGTTTACAGCGTTAAGATTTTTTGTGTAAAGTTAACAGGTTTTTTTTATTTGTTTGGTTAGTTTATTAGAATTAGGGGGGGTATTCCTTATAATTTTTGTGTAAATTTGACAGTTTTTTTTTTTATATATTTGTACTTTTTTCTTAAAAATAAACATTTTTTCCAAATTAAAGTTGACAAATTCTTTTTTTTTCTCTGTATTTTTTGTAAAATTGCTAGCTTTTTAAAAACAGTCTTTTTTTTTTCTTGTAACTTTGCTTGTAAAGTTTAATTTGTAAGTTTTTATCTCATAAATGTGCCACCCCTCCTCAATCTCTACTTCGATTTAGCGCTTTAATCCAAAAATGATTAAAGGAGATAGGAGTGGTTTGTCTGAGCGATACGTGAACGCATCTCCTCCCTCGGTGAAGGCGGGCTGGTCGGTGTGACAGCAGCAGCGCAGAAGCTCCTCCTGCCTGTTTCTGTGTGGTTTTTATTTTTAGGGTCGCAAAGTAACCAAAAGAAACGTCCTCACATCACCGAGCTGACAGCAGGGAGAACACGCCAAAACCACCCGTGAAAAGAGCGAGAGACGCGGAGTGAAGCAGCCAGGGAGCCCGAACCAAAACACAACCATTTCCAGGTGAATATAATTAGTTACAGCTAACTCGGTGCTGAAATGCAGTTACGTCTGCAGTCGTAAATCACTCTGGAACTCTTATTAAATAGTTTTTGGGTTGTTGTTTTTTCATGCAAATATATTTTATTAAATTTGCCGCTTTTTTCCTTAGCAAACGGGACGCAGAACTGTTGGAGTCTGCGTTAAAATAAGAAAACGCTGGAAAAAGATGAATATTGTGCTACAGAGCTGCCCTACAGCAAAGGGCTCTCTGTATTTGTTCACGCTTTCGATTTCCTCGCCTTCACTAAGATCACAAGATTTAGGAATAATAAAAAAAACTTCGAGCAAAACTTCATCTTTTAAGCTAGCTAGCTTTCACATACACATCCGGCGCGCCCTTCAAAATAAAGGCAACGATTAAAAATTGTTGCAAGATTTTGAATGGGTTTAGTAGTGTAGCTCGTGGTATAAGACTCGACTATAAACAAAAGATAAAATAGAATAGAAGTGTTTGCGTTGTGTAGTTTCAAGAATAACGAAAGAAACGTTTAGGGATATTGTAAGTCATTTTGATGGTTAACGTTTGAGTTTCCGGTTTGATTTTAATCTCTCTCCGGGTGTCTTTACAAAGCTGTAAACATCGAAAGTCTTCATTAATGTCATCTCATCTGAGGCAGAGTGAGGCAGGTGGACTGTGGTGCAGATTATTGTGAAAATTCTTCACCCCACACGCATTTTTGTGATGTCACATGATATCACACATCATGCGATGTTTCAACATCTGCTTTGGGCTGTTTGTGTCACACATCCGTTGTGTGTTCGTGCCCGCATAAAACCACACCCATGTCTGGCTGGTATTGGTCTTATTGCTCCATGGTTAAAGCTCTCTGTCTGTAGATACCAGGGGTTAATCCAGTCACGTCACAGCAGCTGGAAGGAGGAAGACGAGCAACCTGCAGCTGTTATTAGCAGACTGATGTAAACAGATGTGTTCGAGTCTTTAAGGTGTTTGTCCTGAAACGGCTGCAGACGCTACACCTAATGAAATATGTTGTCTTTCCTTCACCTCTTGCATAAACCTGTCAACAAATTGACTTCTTAAGTCTGAGTTTAATAAATTGCATTGGTTAGCAGATTCCATTGGGTGACAAATTAAAGGAAAAACCCCAAACCTCTAAACCAACTTTTTAATTTTTGGCTCTCCACTATAAAAGTCCTGAAAATGAGGGTTGATTTGTTAATAACTCACCTGTTTGAATTTCAATATATATATAGTTAGGAGCGTGGCTGTTCTGACTGACAGGTGTCCGATCAGTGTCTGTTAGACCTCACCTGAGTGACTCAAAGGCTCCTGTCGACTGTGTGAGTGTGTTTGAGAGGGTGTAATTGGTGACTTAGGGAGCATTTGTAAAGCTTTCCTTGCCTCCTGCAGTTATCTGATAAATATTGGGTTTTGTTATGAGGTACGGCCCACATTTTTATTCTTGGGCTCTTTTACAGTAGCTTTGCACTATTCGTAGTTCAAATGAATGCTTGTATGTGTTGCACTCAGTTTTTTTGCAGCCCTTCACTTCATCCTCTGTGTGAAACAAATAGTTTGACTCTTTCACCTGTTTATTACCACCTTTTTGTAAACAGGGTAGGTGATAAAGCCCAAGCCCTCTTTTAAATAGACGCCCTTATAGCAGTCTGAATAAAACAATAAAGGCACAAAGATGAAAGAGATGTAAAACAATAGAAAATAAATCCATTCAGATAAAAATAAATCCAAACAGGGCAAGTTGGTTTTTTTTTTTTTGGTTTTTTTAAGATTTATTTTTAGCAATTTATCTTGAGGGGGAGTGACACTTGGGAAGTACTCTGGACCGAACTCCAGCTTTTGGTATATGGTGTCAGCTCAACCAGGTGAGCAATAGTGGCACCTCTGGGCTTGAATGTCTGTGTGGGATTGGGGGGCCTGCACAAAGATTAATCTGTGCACAGAGCCACAGTGATCTAATAAAACTCAGCCCGAAGTTGCACCGACTGGCCCAAAGTGGACGACCCCTCAAGCGTTATGAGCTCCATCTGCTGATTCATAAAGTCTTGCTATACTGGTTTTATTGGCGTGATCTAGGGCTGCCACAAACGATTATTTTGATAGTCACTAGTCACCGATTATTTTTGCGATTAGTCGACTAATCAGATCATGCATCCATTGGACGTACAGCGTACAGCTTATTGCACCAGCAGCATCTGCTCTTATATAACTATCATTAGCTTACAGCTTTAAGTGTTTAAGGTCTGTGCTAACTAAAAATAAAGACAAGATGATAGTTTATTAAATTTTAATGAAATTTGCAGATTGTTTCGGTAAAGTTTAATAAACTCCTTGCTATCTAAAATATAACAGGACACCGGAGTATATTCTCCAGCATCTCACACTTCTGATAATCAGCTGTCTGCTTGACGTTTATTCAGCTGTGTAAAAACTATAACTTTAATCTCAGACAAACCGATTTACTCAGGAACAAATAAAATACTAAAAAAAAAGCCAAACAATAACATTTTGAAGTTATCTAAGTGACTTATATACGTTTAACCTGAGTAGTGAAAGATGGCGGTGGGTTTGAAAATGATTTGCCGGGAGTCCGGTGTTCTCACGGCTCTAGTGACCTTGCCCCCGGCTTGCTATCGAGCTAGTGGGTAACAGACGTCTCCGAAAACGTCGGAGCGCTTTTGAAAATATGCGGTGTCTTGATAAACTGAGCAGATATTTGAGGTTTACACAGCTACATTCTCGCCTGAAAATATGTTAAACGTTTAAGAATAATAAGAGTAATATTAACACTAACTAGCTGCCGCCATTGTTGGAAACTGATGTCCTCTTTTGACATCAACGTTATTTTAGAGGATTTATAAGCCAGCTTTCTTCTGATTGGATGCCACTTACAAAGGGTAAGTGTGAACAGCTGGTGGGTGGGGCTTCTGTAGGGGGGGGAAAACGGTCTGAAACCGAGACTCTAAACTTTTGTTGCTCCTTTATGGCAGAAATCATAATAGGTTATTTCAATCAGCACTGAGATTAGTTATTTATCTTACACATGAAAAATTGTTCTTTTAATTAAGAGGATTTCCATTAATTCAAATTCTGCTGGGTTGAGATTTTTATGGAGGGACCAGGAAGAGGATGTGATGAAATGAGAGCATTACTACAATACCAACTGCAGCACGATAATTATTTATCTTTATTATCCTGTTTAATATAAATATTCAATGAAAGCCAAGGTTGTAAATCAAATTCACATTTAATTGCACAGCTGTACTGGTGTGTACTCTGCACTTCAGTGTGAATGTCTGCCACCGTAACAGGATATAAACGTACATCACCTCTGCTTTATATCATCACACCTTACATTTTAATGTCCTTAGAAACAACGTGCTGTCTCTTTAACACATTTACATTCATAAAATCTGAATAAACTTGATGAAGTCACGTAGGAAAACCACCTCAAAACAGGAACTTATATATCACTACATTCATTTTGAGGAACAATGACAGACCCCCAGAAACAAAAGTAGTATTGAAACATTTTTTACTTTCATCTTCAAGTCAAATAACTGCAAATCAACTGTTCATGCAAATCAGTGGAGACGCCATCTTATTGGTGATCAATCTGTTATTGGTGCCACTAAGTTGCCACGACTTATTAAAAATGGCTGTAAATACGAGACACAGAAAATCGCAGCGTCCCCCTCCTCCCATCAGGCAGTGAGTCATTGCTCAGTAATGCTGCTGAAGAAGGTCACAGTGGTTTCTTCTAAACAGACGCTCGCTCAGATCCACTCAGGGTCTGCGTGCTTCCCTTCAGAAATGTTTACTGGCTGTTCTTTTTCACTCTGTCGTACATTTGATGTTTATTCTTACGTTCGCTCAACCTTCAGATGTCTTACGAGCCGTTTTCTGTAGAAGCGCTTCTGAAATTTAAAAGCTCTGCAGATAAAACCCAAGTAATAAAGGTTCATTTCAGCTGCATTTAAAAAGCAATAAATAAGTTCAAGTTAGAGGATCTAAAAATGTAAAGTTATTATTTGCATGATGTAAGTTCAGTATTTTTATATTTCTCAAACTTTATTCTTTTTGTCTTACTGGTCGTTTTACTGTTTTTTGTTTTTTGTCACGCGTCATGCGAACTTGGCTTAACTGTATGTTCATGTTTGTCCACATGAATATAAAGGTCTTCAGTTTAAATCTTGAAATATTTAAAGTGTTTTGAGTTTTATCAAAGTCATTTTACATCCATAAGTGTGTCACGTTTAGTTTGTAGTTAGTAAATGTTGGCAGGAGGACTCTGTGTGCTGATGACGGGAGGAAACGGGGACGTTTAACAAAAGCTCCTGAGACACGGGAATGAACTCCGGTGAAATAATAGTTTATAACAAACAAAAACGAGGGAGAGTAAGATAAAACGCCGGCCCTGACAGAGGCGCTAAGGCACAACAGAGTTTAGACTACATTTAGAAAAAAAAATTAGATTGCTTTTGTAGAATAAAGTCAAAAATAACGTTGAACATGTATTCTTAGGGGAAAAAATCTAAATGTGAAGATTTCTGTTGTTTTTTTCTCAAAGTAGAATTACGACTTTAATCCCGAGATTTCGACTTTAGTGTCAAAATGGTCGATAATATATTTTTTTCTTAATCTGGCCCTAATACTCCATCGAGTGGGAAAAGCACAAAGGAGGAGCCAAGTTTCAAATAAAACAGGAAGTAAACTAAAACGGAGGCCGTGCACTTGTTCAGTGTTTTCTGCATCATTCGGGAAATCCGTTCTGTGGCTGTGTTTATTGAACCAGACCACCAAGCAGGAATCTAATTTGTTGGGGGAAACACACGCGCTCATTATTCTGCTCTGTTCAGCATCATCTCCGTGTTTATTGGCCTTATTTGACAGTGATATCATTACAAATGGGCCTGATGATTCCAGTGAAGAGTCTGCATGGGAGCTCAGTCTGAGCAGAGGTAGATTCATGTCAGTCCAGTAATTTTCATACATGCATGACATGCGCATGTCAGTTTTCATAACTGTGGCATTGTTTTGAAGGCTGATTGTCCTGCCTGTACGTGTTGTTTAGCGTCTGAGTCTTTTAATGCGACTCAGTTCTAATGACTTTATTTGTTGTTTTCAGTTTTATTGATTTTCTTATTGTATTCTTTTAGCTGTACAGCACAGTTGTTTCTGAGTGTCCTTATAAATAAGGTGACTGTCACAGTTTGATGCTTATCCCATGCCCCGGCTCGATGAGCTCCTGGGTTTCGGCACCACTGTGACACAAAAAGGACCCGAAGCACACAGCTGTGACCCTATGGAAATGGGGAAGGCATGACCAGGTGTTGAAGAGCACCTGTTTTGATCAGCCTGTCCTGACACCACACCCTGAACCCACTGATCCACCCCTCCCCTGCAACTGAGCCACAAACCACGCCCTGCCACAGTGACTTATTTTACCTGGTAGTCACTTTTTAAAAACAAAAAAATCTGCCTTTAATGTATCCTGAATATCTGAACATCGCAGTACTAAGTGGCATCTGCAGCTCTCCTGCAATGAATACAGTGTTTAATTGAGGAATGCTTTCAGCTGAAGTCCTGTGGTCAGTCCTTCTCTGTAGATCAGTGTGAGAAAACATGCTCTAACCTCAGTGAGTCACTCTGAATCTGGATGCAATCCCGTTCCTGGAAAACAAAATAAAAATATTCCTTTAGTGCTCAGCAGGCCTCTGGTTTCTCCACCTGGGAAACAAATCACAGCCCTTCCTCTTTTTGTCTCACTTTTTATTTATCTGACAGGAAGCTGAAGCTGCTGTTAGGACGTTTTTGGTCAGATCAGGCTTTAATGTCACTACACTTTCACACAGGCATGAAACTTTGATCGTGTATTTACTTTGCTGCCGATCCGTAGTCAAACATGACCGCCCGAGTTTCTGTTTGCTATCCTGTCACATGACTGGTGATGATCTGACTATCTTGTGTGTGTGTGTGTTGTGCATGTTTAAGGAGTTTTAAAGAAGTACTCCCTTGTTATTAATCCTCATCCACAGCTCTGTGTGCAGTGTGAGGCCTTGAACAGGATCAGGAGACACTGAGGCTTCTTAGAAATCTCTGTTTTTTTTTTGTTTTTTTTTTGATCAAGGTCTTTTTATTGAACAAAGAATTGCTTCCAACAACAATTATGGCAAAATTAACAGACAGTTGTGCCCCCACCCCCCCAGAACAGTGTAACTAAAACCCAGCCAGAGAGGAAAGGAGAGACAAAATAACATAAAATAAAATAAAGTTACAGATACAAAGTAGAATCTCTGACTGTTTTAATGGGAAATATAGAAGATTAATCAGTCGTTATGGCTTTTTATCATTAATAAGAGGTTTTTTGTTTTATTAAGAATACAGCCCTTCCTGCACACTCACACACCCTCCTAAAACATGACTCGTGATGCTAATCATGCTGCTGTTGGTTTAGGGTTGTATAGTGGCTAAATAGTTGGTTTTGCCTCAGATGGTAAATATATTGTCCATGTAATTAGATTATGGTGAAGTCTCTTCCTTTAGACTGACCTCTAAATTCAGACAGACTCATTTGATGTGTTGTGGTTGAAATGAAATTCAACATAGTCAGATATGTTTTTGATACTATCTGAATTCACTTACTGTAACATCAACAATCTGTCTGTGCAGTAAGTGAAGGCGGTTATTGATTGGATGTGTCAAGCTGCGATTCCCCATTCCACGGTCATATGGTGTGAACAGTCATTTCACATAAAACTGTAATATTAGAACAATATAAAGAGGTTCAGTACGCTACACAGACTGTGTGTGTGTGTGTGAGGAATAAGGTCAGTAAGACCAAAGCCTGCAAGGGAAGGGAGCAAACCTGTGAGTCAATACGACATGGCATAATTACAAGTGAATGCAATGGTGATACTGTTTTCCAGTCTTTTCATGTTTTGCATATGCTGATAAATTTCCCAACACTTCATAGGAGGCTAACTAATTAAACCCCTTATCCTTCCTCACAGCACAGCCCTCTGATAGTGAGGAGTCAGTAATTATATATCGTGTAAATGCTGTTTGTGCTTCATTGTAAAGCATTTTGTTTCTGTGCAGGAGGATGGCGGTGCCGTACGAGGGTCAGTCTTTCTCTGCTCTGAGGAGGCAGTGCCAGCATAAAGGAACTCTGTTTGAAGACCCTCTGTTCCCCACCTCCGACCAGTCTCTGTTCTACCAGCGAAATCAAATTGGGCGAGTCACCTGGAAAAGGCCAAATGTGAGTGAAAATAATGTTTTACCGAGAGGGGAAGTAGTAGTGCTGCACAATTATTCTGATACGTATTGTATACATGTGGAAAATAATAATAATGATGACAGATGATATTTTGCAAAGTGAAATCAGTCAGGTTAGCAGTATTTTAAAAAATATATTTTCTTTGATGGTTTGTATCACGTAACAGGCCAGAAAACAAACACGGTTGTGAGGTCTGTTTCAGTGTCTTTAAATATCAGCTACAGCTGCTCATATAACCCCGAGATGAGGTATAAAAGAGAATAAGCCCTCACAGAGTCGTTATAAAAGGGGAAACTATCCATAGAGGCCAGCCCTGCTTTTAGTCACACACTTTAAACATGTTTATTTCTGCTGAAAAGGTGGTCATTTTAACATGGGAGCTATGGGGACTGAGTTTCTTATAAAGGCAGCCTCAAGTGGCCACTAGAGGAACTGCAGTTCTCAGTGTTTGCTGCTTGTTTCCATCTTTTACAGCTCAGTGGGATCAGCTGCATAATCATCCGCGCTGGCGATCTTTTGTAGAGCTCTTATTTTATGCCTGTGTGAAAGAAGAACACAGTAAACTCAAAGAAGGTGGAGAGTTAGTGATACATCAGAGACGAAGGGTCAGCTGTTTATTCACGGTGGAGACGGACAGAGGCAGTAGGCTGGGAATGGCGGCGGTGATCATGAGACAAGGCTCCATATAAAGAGAGGAGAGGTTAAAGCGGCTGAATGGGAGAGGAATTCATGGAATTTCAAGCCAACAGCAAGGAGTTGTGTGTGTGTGTGTGTTCATGTTGTAAGCAGTTTCTGGTAGTTACTGAACAAAAGGAACTTGAATTTACTTTTGTATTGTGACCGGTGTGAAGTGCTTTACAACTGGTCGTCTTCACACTCACCCTGAGCAAAAAGCACCTTCTGTGAAGCTTTTGACTGAACTGTTCCTGTTAAATATAACAGTTAAATACAACTGTGACTAGGGCTGGGCCATATTATACCGTTCACGGTAATACCGGTACAATGATGGATTGGATTTACATGTATATAGCGCTTTTCAAGGCTGCCCTGGGGCAGACTGACAGAAGCGAGGCTGCCATATCGCGCCATCGGCCCCTCTGGCCAACACCAGTAGGCAAGTAGGGTAAAGTGTCTTGCCCAGGGACACAACGACCAGGAGAGAGCCCAGGGATCGAACTGGCGACCTTCCAGTTACAGATGCGATTCCCAACCCCCTGAGCCACAGTCGCCCGACAATGTTAGGCAACGATAAGAAAATGAAATATTGAGATAGAATATGGGTAAAACGTGCATGCGCAGTGCCTTTGTTTTCAAAGGGGAAAAGCAGATTGTTGAGTGAAACGGATGAACCAGAATTGGTTTTTAAAAATGGTGCAACTTCACTGGTTTGGTGTTTGTCCGTCAGATACAAAACAAAACACATTTTTTTTTGTAGAACATGCAAGCAGGCCGTCGTTATTACCGTATTTGTCGGACTAAGGTGCTCGTAAATCTGGGAGTAATCTGGGTCCTAAACTCTGTCTTCTTCAGGTCCCAAAGTCAAACGAACACACAGCTTCACTGAGAGTTAAAAACTGTCTACATTCTTTCATCTTTAATAAAACGATCAGCGTTGCTGCTTTACCAGGTGTAACTATGAAGTTTAACATCCAGGCATTCGTCAAAACAGAATTTATTACATTTAACGGAGTTAGAAGTTAGCAGGAAGTTAGCTCGCTAGTTTTGCTAGTTACCTAAACATGATGTAGCATGTTCTGACTGAGAGATTTCTGAAAAAATTCATACGTGCAGCTCTGCTGTCACTTCCAACATAAATGAAGACAGAAAACTAAACAGCAGTGACGTTTGTAGGGTTACTGAAGTTGGGCTAGCTGGTATATAATGATGTGCTACGTCAGACCTTCCCAAAGTGTGGGGCCTGCCCCCTAGGGGGGGCGCAGAGCCATTGCAGGGGGGGGGCGCGGCATGAAAAGGGGAAAAAACAAAACGACGCTTGGACGCTGCTAGCACGGGGCGCCCACACAAACGCAAAGCAGGAGATGAAGCATCGCTGAATATGTTTCCAAACCAACTTCATTCTAAGCCAAAGACTAGAAAATATGGTGAAGCATGTCTTCCCTTTGGCTTCACCTGCACAGGTGCCGAGGTAGGTCTCCCTGCAGGATTGGTGGGCTCTCCAAATCACGGACAAACAGCATCCCACATACTTGATTTTTAGTTCACAAACACTTGTTGTAATGACTAACTACTCCTGACATTTTGGAGATGTTAGCTCTTTATACAGTAAAGTTACAGCGGGATACGAATAACATCAGGCTGATCCTGCCACGATTTGTTCCCTCGGTTCAAATCACGGACAAACAGTATCCCAGCTGTTTATGTTTTTAAACCTATTTTGCAGAGGGATTGAAAAATGCATTGATAGCAATGTTGAATATTATTACACAGGAAAAAAACAACTACACGTAAAATAATCACACCGTGACGCCTCTGCCTTTCTAAATAGAGGGACAGTAACTGCGTGTGTGTATGTAAGCGTGTAAAACCTGAAGATAGTCAGATTGGCAGATAGAGACAAAATACTGTTATTCTGTAATTCATCTCCTGTAAACGATAACGTGGCGCACAGCGTGACGTGGAAAAAGGCACATACCTTTAACGTTACGTGACGAACTCTGTATTCCTCATCCACAGGCAGTTATTTGCAAACCTCCAACAACTTCTCTGCGTGACTGAAGTCAGTCCAGGTCACACTGCGACTGTTTGCAGGAAGGTTGAGTCCGATCAGGCAACCTGTGGAATCACCTTACGATCAGAAGTGACCGAGAGTGTTCAAAACGCTCAAGCTCTCCAGAATGTGAAAAAAATCAGTACAGCTTTCCTGTTTTTACTCGTGTGACTGAGACATTAGCTTGCTCTGATTTAGGAGGTAGCTTTATCAAGCTAAGTGTGCCAAGTGTCTGATGATTTTCTCTAGAGCCAATTTAATACAAGTTTACTCGGCTACCGTTATCTCAGGGTGGTTGTCTGCACCTCATCATTGGACCACGGTGGTGATTTGTGCGCAGCCATTTTACTCGTTGCAGGTTTCTGCTAATGAAGAAAAGGCGTAACCGTTAGCTTCATACAGTTTTTGCTTGTGAGAATTTATATTTCCTTATTTATGGTCATCTCACACATATGTGACTGAGCACAGAAGCTCCACCCACCCATTGTTAAAACCTTCTGTTTTCAAGAAGCAGCAAATCAGAAGACAGTTGGCTTAAAGGGAAGGAGTTAAAACAGCTTGTTTCAGATTAAATGAACTGAGGGGCTTCACCAAGACAGAGTATGAGATAATGAGGATCATTTAAAAGTGAACAACGTTTTTTTATAGACCTATTATTACTTTTGTAATGTGGTGGATAAATGTCAAATGTTGCCTTAATTCCATGTTGGATTTGTTTAGGATCCTTAAACTGCAAAAGTGCCTCTTGTCAGAGGCTTTGAGTCAGCCCCACTGCACCTTAGGAAAGCTTTATGCAGTGGAACAGCAGCTGTTTAAGTTCAGATGCTGGCTGAACATCGTGCTCGTAATGGAATTGTTGCTTAACAGATTTCCAGCCTCGCTCTGCTGCTGTGTACAGAATCCGTGCTCGGCTTTTCACGTTAATAATGCTGAGTCAAAAGATTCATTTCTTTCTTGTCTTGTGATTTTTTTTTTTTTTTTTTTTTTTTTTTTTTTTTTTTTTTCCTTGACCTGCATAAAATCTAAATGCACTGCTCTTTAAGTGCTTCTCATTGAGTCTTATTTGATTAAATGTGTAATTTTCTGTCTTCCTCTAGGCTTGTAGTGTATATACACTATGAAAGAGTGATTTCTGTGTATTGCGTATGCTTTTACTGTTAATTATTCATGCTAAATTATTAAACAGAGCACTTAAAGCATTTGATCAATATTATTGATTTGTTCAGGGAGTGGAGAGATAAGGGAAATATTTCTTTGGTTACACCCTAAACTTAACCCTGACTTCTCTGTGGTGTCTCGTGAAACTTTAGCACTCAATATCAATGCTTCAGCTCCAGCACTCAAAAGACAGCTGTATATTTAAACCAGTGATCATATCAAGAGCTTATTATTTCAAGCTCTATAAGGCAGCAACCTCGAGGGTTAAAAAAAGTGAAGTGCCCCAGCCTGCAGTTCCTCTAACGTCCACTTGAGGCTGTGTTCAACAGAACGGGTCAGTCCCATATTAAAATGTCTCACTTCAGAGCAGAAATAAACAAGTTCACGACCTGGTACAAAAACTAGCTTTGGTTTCTGTGGATAGTTTTCAGCTTCAGCTCTGGGAGGGCTGAGCTGTCTGTCAAATCATCTGCTGTGGCTGCTTTGATAAAGGTGCTGATGCTAAGCAGGTATAACAAAGTGGATCTGTCGACTGAGTTTGTGCTGTTGGTGAAATTATTATTTTTGCTTCCTGTGTAAAAAGTTTGTGCATCAGTTTTAAATGATAATGAGTATTTATTTATTTATTTATTTTTTGTTTGTTATTTATCACTAATCAACAGCTTTCTGTGTCTGTGCTTATGGGCTACGGATGCCACTCGTTAACCAAGCTAGCTAGTGCTTACGGCTCAGGTGTGGTCACATGGTGGTGACTAAATGTCGAGTTTGTGCCAAGTCATTTCCTGTTTACTGTTTTTGTCAGTCTGTTTGTTTCGGTCAGTTTGACTTGTTTCTTTTTGTAGTGTTATGTTCTCGCTGTTGTGTCCCCTCCCTGTTAGCTAACACTTGTTGACACCACCTCATCGTCATGTTTCCAGGCTTTGGTAAATGGATTGGTTCTTGTATAGTACTTTTCTACTTCTACCCAAGAATACTTTGGCATGCAGACTGGAACAGCCAGCGATCGAACCACCAAGCGTCCAAAGCTGTCTTTACATCCTTTAGATACAGTCTGTGGCTTTTACTGACCTTTCTACACTGGAGTTTACAGCACTATAATTTGCCAGCATTTTCTTTTTTCATAAACATTTCTGATGTGGATCTCTCATACTGCTTTTATTCATTGTGAGTATGTTAATGTCTTTAAAATGCCACTGAGAGGCTTATTGACTGATACTTGCTTCACTTTCCAAATTTCTGTTTAACAATTTAGCTTTGAACTAAAGAAATGTTAATAATGAGGTAATAAGTTAAATAAAAGAAATCATTAGTTTAAAATCAGAATAGTTCGCTTGTCCAGCATCCTGCATGTTACATGGTTGTAAGCTTTTTTTTTTTTTTTTACCTCTAATTCTCCTGAATGCATGAAGTAAATGCACAAATACACAAGTTAAGATGGAGAAGCAGCGTTTGGTGGCTAGAGGTGAAACACGAATCAAAAATGGCTCCTGCACTGCTAACTTCTATAAACAGATGATACAGACGTAGGCAAGTGACCTGAAGGTTTCTGCTCACATTTCTAGTCCATGTTTGAACTCCACGTGGAGTCGAAAAGAAGCGCTGCAGCACTCAGGATTTAACAAGCAGTTTTAATTGAAAGCGTGTGGAAGTAAATTATTGTTCATGTAGGCGATGAGGTGTGTGGAATGATAAGGATGGCGAGGAGGTGGTTCATGGCGTGTTAATATTATGTTGACATGCAGATAATGATGGTCGCGGTCGTTGGGTAAGGCAGTTACATATCAAAGGTTATTTAGTGATTCAAAGTTCATCTTTGAATCGTAAATTAGAAATGTTTCCGTCTGCGTCAGTGATCGAATCGGGAGATACAGACGAGGAACACCGCCCAGATAATTTTGTACACGCCAGTATGTGTTGATGTTTCGGGCAAATCGGTATGATGTCATAGATTTACAGCTTAATGGAAAAATGCTAAAGCACGGCTCGTGCTGCAGTGGAAGAGCAGCAGAGTTCGTATAAAGATGAAGCTGTGGTGCATTAAAGCGTCAAAGTGAGGACTTTGATCCCTGAGACATTTTGTGTCCTGCAGTGATGCAAAAGTGAAGAAGGAACTATTTTTTCACTCTTTGAATTTCTCACAGTGCTCTTACTTTTAGAGTAAAGTTCATATTTGAAATTAACCATTTGACAGTGTTAACTGTGTATTAAAAGCACTTTTAGATTCATCATTAAAGAAAACTTCTCCCATTTTTCTTTTTCTTTTATCTCTTTTTTTTTTTTTTTTTTTTTTTCTGTGAGGGTTCTCAGTCATCCAGGTCATCGTAGTCTAAGGAGCTTGCAAAGAAAAGCGTCTGGACTTCTTTAAGTTGCTTGAAGATGTTTCACCTCTCATCTGAGAAGCTTCTTCAGTTCTAAGGTCAAATGGCGGAGAGTCCCAACCTCACATTACAAGAAAAGAAGGCCGTCGCTTCCCTGAGCAAAGACCACAACATCACTATTTTACCAGCTGATAAGGGAAGATGCACCGTGGTCCTAAACACTACAGATTACCACACAAAGATCACTACTCTCCTCAGTGACAACAATACCTATGAAACCTGAAAGTGAGACCCCACAAGCAGCTACAAAAAGAAAGTTAAAGCTTGCCTTCAAGACCTTGAGAAGGACAAAATCACTGACCGGCTTACATATCACCGCCTTTACCCAGGGGATGCCATACCCTACATTTACGGACTTCCTAAAATCCACAAAGAAGCTGTCCCACTCAGACCCATGAGCAGCATAAACTCAGCCACTTACAACATTGCTAAACACCTTGCTACCATCCTTGCACCTCTCGTGGGGAACACCCCACACCACATCAAGAACTCCACCGACTTCACCGACAAGGTCCAGAAACTTACCCTGGATCCAGATGAAACCATGGTGTCCTTTGACGTAGTCTCTCTCTTCACTTGCATACCCACCACGGAGGCCGTGGAGACTGTCAGAAAACGACTACAAGAAGACAGCTCCTTGGAAGACAGGACCAACTTCACACCCGATCAGATCTGCACACTGTTAGACCTCTGCCTCACCACTACATATTTCAAATACAACGAGGGTTTCTACAGACAAAAACATGGCTGTGCCATGGGCTCCCCCGTGTCACCTATTGTAGCCAACCTTTACATGGAGGAAGTGGAAAGGAAGGCTCTTGGCTCTTTCAAAGGAAGAGTACCCAGCCACTGGTACAGATATGTAGACGACACCTGGGTCAAAATCAAGACACAAGAAGTGGAATCCTTCACTTAAAAAAAAAAAAAAAAAAAAAAAAAAAAAAAAGGAATCCTTCACTGTGCACATTAACGCTGTGGATAAGAACATCAAGTTCACCAGGGAAGACACAAAGGACGACTGTTTGCCTTTCCTGGACTGCGCTGTGCACATTGAAGAGAACGGCAACCTCTACATCGAAGTTTACCGGAAGCCCACACACACGGACCAGTACCTCCTCTTTGACTCCCATCACCCTCTGGAACACAAACTTGGAGTAATCAGGACCCTACACCACCGGGCAGAACATGTTCCCTCTAAGCCTGAAGGAAAAAAGAAGGAACACACACATGTAAAGGAAGCACTCAAAACGTGCGGCTATCCTAAATGGGCGTTCTTAAAGTCAGCAAAGAGGCACAGAAAAGAAGACCAGACACCAGCGAGGGAGGATAAGAAGGACAGACGCAACAACATTGTCATCCCCTATGTAGCCGGTGTATCAGAGAAACTCAGGAGAGTTTTCTCCAAGCATGACATCCTGGTTCCCCATCCCATTTCAGACCCAGCAACATGCTCAGACAAAAACTGGTTCACCCGAAAGACAAAACTCCAAAACACAAACTTAACAATGTGGTGTATGCTGTACAGTGCAGCGAGGAATGCCCAGACCTCTACATTGGAGAGACCAAACAGCCACTTCACAAGGGCATGGCACAACACAGAAGAGCCACCTCCACAGGACAAGACTCGGCAATCCATCTGCATCTTAAGGATAAAGGACACTCTTTGAGGATGCCAATGTTCACATTTTGGACAGAGAGGACAGATGGTTTGAAAGAGGAGTGAAAGAAGCCATCTATGTCCACTGTGAGCGACCATTTTTGAACAGAGGCGGTGGTTTACGACACCAACTCTCTGCCATCTATAATCCAGTTTTGAGTTCCCTCCCCAGACGCCTTAACGCCCACTCACATCCTGGGCCAGCTGACCTCAGGAATTCACATGACAAGGTGGGGCCAGGTTTCACAATGAACTCACCCGAAACTCTGGCTGATTGGGACCCACACCCAGTTTCACACCTTGGCTCAGGCGATTAGAGGATCATCAGGGGGTCCTTTTGTCCCTCTGTGGGGGGAAACTCCCACTAGGTTTATTAAGAGGTGAAACGTCTTCAAGCAACTTAAAGAAGTCCAGACGCTTTTCTTTGCAAGCTCCTTTGACTCTTTTTTTTTTTTTTTTTTTTTTTTTTTTTTTTAATTGATATTATCTCTTTTGAGTTTGTATGGATGACTCACCTGCTGCAGGTTAAATCCTCTTACGGGTACAAATAAAGGAACCTGATATCACACCGTGCCCTTTTATGAGAGTGTGGAGCGTTTTCAGCATCGCTATCTTGGTGTTTTGAAACCAGGCGCGACAGGGGAAGGCTAGCTCTGGCAGTGAATCCGAGGGACGTGCTCATTGGCTAACAAGCTATCAATCATAACTCTTGGTTTATAAACTCTGACTCTAATAATAATCATAATTAACTAAATGACCATCATGCTTTATTTAGTATGATCTCAAACTCCTCAGGATCGTGTTTACTGACGTCACAGAGAGAGAGGCAGCTGAGGCTCATTTCAACATCGACTTCAGCGCCACCAAAGTCTGTTGGGGACCAGAAGAGTCTCCCCCTGGTGGCCATTAAAAAGAATGCTGTTTTTTAAGGCACTTCTGCACTGGCTTCACTTTTCAGACCTGGAGGGCGACATTCATCTTTTATACTGTCTGTTTCCGGGAGAGGTTCTTACCTCTCTGTGACTGGATCTCTACCCAGCACCTGCAGAAGGTGGAGAGTTGCATTCAACTATGCTGAGGCTGCAAAGCAGACCAAGGACCACCATCTGTAGTCAAACTGCAGTCAGCCCACAGGATGGAGAGCTGACTGGAAATGGAGCTGAATATTAGACCTGTTATCTCTTGTCCCAGAGAGCAAACACATATACATCCTCCATCTTTCTCCTCTTCCATCATCTCAAATACAGTCTTAGGGAAACACTGGATCTTTACTGTCTGTGCATGTATAGTAGCTATATGCACTAAAAGTGGCCTTTAATTTGGAGAATGCACACAGTAAAGCTTTCTTCCTGCCGTGGGCTGGCTCTGCTCAGATCTGCAGTACACAAACATACTGTTTTTAATCAATTCTACACCAGATATAAGACCCTGAGAGGCTAACTTTGTGGAGCCATGTGTACATTTGTCTCTACATACAGTTAGTGGTCTTCCTGGGCGTGTGCTCTGGTTTATCCCACCTCTATCATTTGGCTGCCGTCCCGTTAGTCTGCCTCTGTGGTTTGTTTGGCTTTGAACCCTCAGAAGAGACTTGTAGTTAATCGGGGAGTGATTTTACTCTGTATTTACATTATGATGTTTGACCGAGTGCTCCGGGTAACGCCCTGCTTTACGTTCATCCACACCTGGCAGCTGTCCTGACCACATCCGCCTGCTGTTTTCCAGAGACACACTGCAATAAAATAGACAGTATAAAAAGATTCAAACCTGGATTAAATTATAATACGGTTAGAAGTGGATTAATTGTGCCTGTAAATAAGAAGATGAGGATAAGTATTAACTTTACAGGGGCCGTGATGGTTCCTGTACAGCTGCCTGTGGGTCCGATTTTATGAGTAATCAGTTACAGAGTTTTGAGTGTATGTAATGCCTCTAAGGAAGAAAATTAGTTTATCAACAATGATTTGTCTCATCTTTGCTGTTCCAGGAGTTGACCAGCGACCCCCATCTGTTTGTGGACGGCATCAGCGCTCATGACCTGCACCAAGGTCAGCTGGGAAACTGCTGGTTCGTAGCCGCCTGCTCCAGTCTGGCCTCCAGAGAAGCTCTATGGCAGAAGGTGAGAGAAGGAAGAACAAAAGCTGCACTCATTCCAGAGATTTTTATAGACGTGGTGGGAAAGGCTTTATAGGAGAGAGAAGGCATTGGTCCCACACTCCTGTGGCATCCAACTCCCAGGATACAATGCAGCCGTGGCTGTTGTGAGGCACACGGGGGCTTTTCTAGAGGGCTCTTAAATAAAGGCCTAAACTGTTGCAACAACAAATAATAATAATCCAGAAGTCTGACATTTATTAATCCAAAGGGGAAATTTCATTTGTTAAAGGTGCTCAAGTGTGAGTGTGAAATATAGAAAAATATAAACTGCAGTATGTGCGAAACTAAACAGTGAGTGAGGATGATCCAGGTGTTACAGGTAGGAATGATTTGGTGCATCGTCGAGCACTGTGAAGACAGCATGCTCCTGTCTGACGCCATCCTCAGTCATAAAATGATGTTTCAGCTCTTATTTCCAGTCAGGTTGATTTTAATGAAGTTTTTACAGCAAAACTCACAAAAAAGCAGCTGCAGAATATTAATATTTATTTTAAACACGTTAGATACGAGGCCTGACATGGGATAAAAACATGCAGTTTTAAGTGTCCTGTATCATTAATGCACTTCTACAATTTGTAGCATATCAGAGTATTTTAAAATAGATTGAAAATTCAGAATTGTGAAGGAAAAAATGTGCTTGGTGATTAAGTAAATGCTATATATATATATATATAAAAAAATAATAAAGTAAAAGTAAATAATTAAACATTCATTATTGTAATGTCTAATAAAAATAGAGGGAAAAGGGAGAAAATGAAAATAACTGAATTAAATTTATCTCGATAGTTTATAACTTAGATTGTTTTTTTTCATGTTATCTGAGCTGAACTGAGAGAAGGAGGCTCTAGTGTGTGTGTGTGTGTGTGTGTGTGTGTGTGTGTGTGGAGAAGCTTGTAAGATTATTGTGAGTGGGTGTGTTGCCTTTAGTTGTGTTTAAGCAGCACTTTGTGTAATCTGAGTGATTTTTCTTATCGATTAGCTGCTAATGGAAGTTCTCTGAAACTGAAACCTCCACACCAGCCATGAACTGAGTCTTGAAGAGGAAAGAGCTTACAAGACTAGGGCTGTTCCTGCTGACTAACATGCTCATCATTTAAACTGGAGAAAATCATCTGGCTTAACGCAGGTCCATAAGTGAGACAACGTGAAACGGTCTAAGATGAGCGATTAAGTGCTGTCCGTATAAATGTTTATGAAATAAGGGACGAGGGAAGCGATGTTTCATGACTTAATCGATTAAAGATTACATCTCCAGATGAAACTGTGCTCGTGAGATATCTTCAGTTCATAGTTTTATATCCTCGACCACACAAATATCCTCTGCTGTTGTGTTATCACCGGTTTACTGAGCACACGAACAGGACTGCACACGTCTCCCTGCTCCGGGATATACCGATAGTTTCTGATATTTTTGAGAACATCAAACTGATTTCTCCCTTTGGGCATTAAACTAATCGGATACTTTTTCAAAGATTTGATCTAATACGCCCAATCTCGAACCATCTCGTGATAAAGATTCCTTCCAAAAATATTCCAGGATGCAGATCTGGATCAAACCCCATCTTTGGTAATGCTCGCATGCAGGTCCATCCATAACTGTTGGAGCTTCCTGCTAATAAATGCCAAACAAATCCAAATGCATGCAGCCTTTGGTGTCGGAGGTCACCGATGGAAGTAACATCTGTTGTCCATAAGATGGCGGTATAAACTGATGAACAGATTTGCTGTGGGTTGCAGACAAAATGACTTAGCCACATGCTTAAAATCCAAAATGTTGTCTTAAATATTGAGATATAAAGTGTGTTTACTTTCTGCTGCTTTGAGGGAAAGATCACCGCTGTTTTAGAAGTATTTAATTAGGCTGCTTTTATTCTTTTTACCATTAAATCAACACTTTGTTACACATGAAAAACCTGTGTAACCACACACACACACACACACACACACACACACACACACACACACACACACACACACACACACACACACACACACACACACACACACACACACACACACTTGCTGCCTCCTGCTTCCTCTCTGCTCTCAAAGGGCCTCCTCTCAGCCTCCTAGTTTTCCATCAACTGGAGGGAAAGTGAAGTCTGTTTTAGATGTAGTTGCCTCTGTGGAGCACCCAGTTGTCTTGACACCCTTCAAAGGTCCGAAAACAAACAAAACCGCTTCTGTGGTGACGACAGCAAAGCACACGGACGCTTATACAACAGTTACTGTTGTGTGAAATGATGTGTTTGTGTCGCACACAGAGCGTGGAAGTGTTTCAGTAACACTTAACATAAATAGCACATTTATAATTAATAAAGTTAAGGTCTTAGTTTGGGAACTGTTAAATATCGCCAAATCTAAGACTGCCGCTAGCTGTTTAAATCTGAAACAATGTTTCCTTCTTTGTGTTTGATTGAAATGATTTATTTTCACTTTCTGATGATTTGCCTGTTGAGACAGATTCTCTAATAACAGCTTTGCTTCCAGGAGCTAACAGCCACACTCCCTTTCAGTTCTTTCTCCTTAATGTTGAAATCCTGTAAGACACGTTAAGGATTTAAAAATAAATAAAGGAGGGGATGCAAAGATTACAGTGGTTAGGAGGCATGAAAAGGAAATGTCAGAACTGTCAAAAGGAAAAACAACTCGACTCAACTTGCAAGCTTCTCCCAGCTCTTGTTGTTGGAATTGTTGGAGAGAAAGCCCCCATCATTTTATTGCTAAGCCTGTTTCAGTAATGTGGAAAGTTTGAGTGGAACCACAGTGGGAACTATTGTAAGCCAAGACCAGATACTGTAGAGCAAACCAAGACACGCTGGAGTTTTTCTAATCTGTTTCCATTCATTCGCAACAGAGAAACACAGAGAGGAGGAAGCAGGATCACACAAGTTACAACACAGACCTCTAACCTCTTCAAACAATTAAATATACTGTTATAATGGTGGATTTATAGACACACAGGTGTAGGAAAACTTGTAGGAAAATCAGCAGAACTGTAATAAAGATTATTTCTGATCATTTATAAGTAGGTTTAATTTACTTTTTTAGTAAACGTGGCAGAAGGTGACAGTCTAAAAGTCCAAAAATGTGTAGTGGGCACACATGGGAAGAAGATGGTGTGACAAACAATCTAAATGAGGTTCAGACGAACGAATGCAAGAACACAAATTCCTGTGTTACACCCTAGAAAGCTCGACTAGTCCTGACAAGCAGCACAGCTCAATCTGGCAGCGAGCAAAGAGAAGCTAAACGCAGAAAACACTAATGAGGGCGGAGCAATTATCAGGAAGGGAGGAAGTAGAGCTGACAGGAACAGACAAGTACCCACAATAACAAAATAAAACAGGAAATGACCTGATAGAAATTTTAAAATAAAATAGTTTGTTTATCAAGCGGCTAAACAGGTGTAGAGTGCAACATGTAAACAGTGGGTGTCTTAACTATGACCCATTGTGCTAACGTTAGTAGACTCCCTCAAGGGCCCATTTTGAGCAGGGAAAACACTGCTGACCATGGCCTGAGTTTCCAGTAATGCGGTCAGTGCACAATCCCTGTGAGTCCACACTGATCTAAAAGCTCTGTTTCATTTAGGTTTCTGATGCTGGATAAAGTTGTGGGCGGAGTTTTACTTATCTAAAGCCTTACTTGTAGATATGTCAATGCTAATTAGAAAACTCAAAAACCAGTTTTATTTTTCTCTCTCATCTACCTGACACTTTGAGTTTCTTTCTGATTTCTCAGACTTTTTATCTAATTTGGTGCTCAGCTAAAATAATTATTGTGAGCAATTTAATTTTAACATACACATAGATGCTGAAAATGACAGCCTCAACACAGCATTCAATCTATAATTAGACTCATTTGGCTTCTTTTAAAAAACTAAAGAGCCCACCCACACTTTGATCACACTCTGGAGCTTTATCTGAAGATCCAAAGAGTGTTTAAATTATAAACAACCACAACCCCTCCTTTGTCTGATCATTTGTTAAAAACATTTACATTTACAATAATGAATTGCAAAGCGTGGGGAATAAATTTCATTACAGTAGATGTCTTTCTGAAGTGCTGTAACTACGTTTAAGTTCCTCCACTGTTGCCTCCTTACATCCTCACTGTGTACGACTGTCCCCACCCTCGTTACTTCTTTCCTGCTCAGTAACACCAATAAAAACCAGCACCATTGAGAACACACACGGCTTTCAGTGGTTATTTAATTGGCGTCACACCATTGATCTCTGTTTCTATCAGCAGGCATGCAGTGGAAATATTTGGTTATCTATAGAAACAATGAAAGGAATAAGAAACAACAACTGCAGCAAGTCAACAGTCACAAAACAAAGTAATCGACATGTTGTTAAAACAGTCAGCTGATCATAAGTTGTTTTTGTTTTTTTTAGTGTTTTTATTCAAAGGTAAATAATTTCAGAAAATTTTAGAGGTTCTAAAAACTGTCAATATTTATTATATGAAACCTAATTAAATAATCTAGTAGATAGACCTGCGAGCATCAGTAACATTGTATTTAGCATAGTTTCAATAGCAAAACTTCTCAGATGTGATACATTGTAACAGAAACCAGCATTGATACACTGAATGTTTCTGATTGTTTACTGGAGAATGTTTGGAAACTCATATCACCACGTGGGCTTCAAACCAGTTAAAACATATGAAAAGTTTTCTTTGTACCTATACTTTGATACCAGGCTCTTCATCTTGCTTGATATCTTCTATAATTTTCTAATGTAGTTGTTTTTTACACACTGACAAATGGATCTTATGTCTGTGAAATAGAGAAACCGGACTGCATCCATTGGGGTGAACTTTCCCTTTAATTAGCACCAACATATATAAAAGCATATTTAAAAAAAAAAAAAAAAAAAAAAAAAAAAAGCATATTAAGTGTTAATTCAGAGCATTTGTTTTCTTTCTCTTGTCATTGTGTTCGTTTCAGGTTTTATTTTCACAAAAAATGTTGCTTTTGTGTTGAAATACTTGCTTTAAAGCATGTTTTTGGTGTTTATGTAACTTTTGTTGTTAAAAAAAAAATCAAACCGGCGTCTTACTTACACTCAAAGATAGAAAGAGAGTTACTGTTTAACTAGTTCGAGGGAGAATATTTAAGCTCATCTATCTCTGATTGGTTGAAACAGAGTTGTCAGGTTTTTCTAATCAACAGTAAAACAATGGCTGATAGAATAGAAATTTTTAAAGGCTTCTTCTGGACTCTATCAGGATTCTACTGGCACTAAATAAAAGTCATTTCTCTGTCGTGAACTCGATCGAGCAGTTGAGATTCGCCGCCTCGGCCCCGTCCTTGAAAGCAAGCAGGAAGTACATGACCTTCCTGACTTTGGCGAGCTCTGCAATCCTTTCGCCGAATTCCTGCATATCCGCCTCCAGGCACTTGAGCTGCGAGTCCTCGGGGTCGCCGGCATTACGCCAAAATGTTCCAATGGGCTCCAGCAGCTGCCGGGTCATCAGGTTGGTGAGGTCGGGGGTCCAGTGCTGGCAGATACCGGTGATGGTGACGCGGCCGTAGCCGGAGAGGGAGAAGTACCAGCGGGAGAAGTTCAGCTCCTGGATGGCGAAGTCCAGCCGATACACGGCCTCGTAGGGCAGAAGCAGACGCTCGCCGTCCTGACGCTTCTGCCCTGACCGCTGCAGGGAGGACACGCGAAGGCGCATCATCTGCACAGGAAAGAAGCACACAGGAAGTCAGTTCATGTTTGGTTTGGAGGAAACTTTCAGTCTGGGTGCCGGTATCAGTCTCTGATAAGACTCATAATGACGGGAAGGTGATGGGGCTCAAAGGTTTGTGCATTTGTGTCAGAATAAGCAGTGTTTTTAAAAGAAAAGCAGATGACTGGCACAAACGGATGATGTGCTCTCTGGGCTATTTTATACAAAGTGCCGTTCACACCTATAAAATTAAAATTATGAGTCTGCAGTTTTATCAACTATTATCATTTTTTTAAAAATATTTTGTGCAACTCCACAGAGGAGATGATAGTTGAAGTGTCACAGGCACTGCTGCTCTATTTTTAAAATGTTTTAAAAAATGTTTAAAAAATAAATAAATTGTTGACTGTAAAGTTAGTGCGGCTGCTTTGATTGGCAGGCTTGCCGACACAGACTGTTACAGCTGATTGTTACACATCTGCTAATGAACACACGCACTGAACTGGACCTCTCAGCTGTGCCTTTTGGAGCATATTTAATGGAATTAGCCAACAAAAGATATGTCCTGTTGTGCTGTTTGAGGAGTTTTACATTTGAACTCAGTCATAAAAGCTGATCGCCTCCACTGTGACAGCCACACAGCTGAGTGATCACACGTCAGTCTGATGGGACTTTTGTGCATCTTTGTTACCATCACACACTTGACCTTTTACATTTTGCCCCGCCACATTATAATAATTAAAAAGAGCTAAAGTTACACAGAAAATGAAACTTTATATGAAATAAACATTAAAAACCGTACTTGCTCTGATCCAGCTGCACTTTATTCTGAAATTTTCATCCACACATTGTGCCAACAGACTTTTCTGTTTTGCATCTGAAGTTGAGAAGTAAAAGCCTCACCTCTGTCAGCGCGGTGTCTTCTTTGAATTCCAGCACAATCGTGTTGGAGGGAGATTTGGCCTCATCAGCGTCCATCTCTAAGGTTTTATTCCTGGGATAAGCAGAAAGGAAGAGCCTGCCTGTGTGGATGGATGCTGTGAGAGATGAAGCTCTGATGGAGTTTCTAGTCTCAGCCTCTTTTCTTCTCTCACTCTATTCTCATAGGCTCCTCTCCCCCTCCTCCCTTCCCAACAGTTTCCATCACAGTGTACCACTTTCTCATTTTGTCCCATCTCCCCCCTGGAGCCCACTGGGTAGTTTGGTTGGGACGTATTGATTAGCACGAGGGGGCAGGAGAGATGAGATCGATGCAAACATCTGATTATTGTGACAGTAACGGTCACATTTGTTAGTCGTCTGGTTGTGCAGCCAACCCTGCTCGGGTTATTTCGGTCGTCCAGCCTGAGTCAGACGTTCCTGCAGAAACTGAACATTTCTGCAGAATCACACAGGTCAGCTGTTTGTAAAGCAGTTTATATTTGACATGAACGCTGAAGCTAACACAGAACAGCTGAGAGCATTTTCTGTAGATTCGTTTTTCTCTACAGACTGTACAAAATGTTTGAAAATACTTTTTGAGGTCTTTTTTTTTTTTTTTTTTTTTTTTTAAGGTGTTAAGCAGGCAGGTGATGTGTGAAGGTGCTAAGCAACAGGAAACGCTGCTGACGTATGACAGGGAACGGTGGGAGTTTCCTGAGGGCTTCTGGGAGCCCGGCTCGTCTTAGCTCAATGGATCGCTTATTTATTTATATCACTCACTTCACTGGGGAGTGTGTGTGTGTATGGATTATGTCAACGTGTTGTCAGCTGGGGTTTCAGCGCAGGATGTGGATGGATGACGTTCGCTCGTTAAAAACTTTAATCCTGAGTTGCTCCTGTTAATCGGAGACGCTTAATGTCATTAATGGGAAACGAGTGAAAATCGCTCGTTTCAATCTTTTTCTGTACGTGTTTGTAGTGTGGAGCTGTTGTGTTTATCTACATTGGGTTTTTTTTAATAGAAAGTAAAGATGAGAAAATATATTTTACATTAGAGAACCCACAATCGCTCCCTGTCTGCACCTGAACACGTTTTTAAACACTGTTATGTCCACATACTGTTTGTTTAATATGTGGCTTACATTTAAAACAGCCTTCAAGGACATCACCTGTAAAATAAATAACGCTGTAAGCAGCGATGGTCAGTCGCACCTTTGAGCTGCGGTCCTGGTGTTTCCTTTGGGCGTGATTGAGGTCTGGCCCTGGATTCTAATTGGCTGTTGAACAAACGAGTTATAAAACTCCCAATGTCACAAGGTGGCGCTGAACCTCATTTAACGTTGACGTGCAGATGTTTCCAGGCGTGTAAAAGGCCTGAAAATGACCAAAACGGCATCTGTGGGCGACTTCCTGTTGGATTCAGGGCGCAGATCCCCGGGAGGCTGCTCCCCAGATATGACACAGCTGAGCACACCGCGGTTACGTCTGAGCTCGAGTGGGGTGATGACCATGGTTTTTATGTTTTTTCTGGGGGTTTTTTTTTTTCAAAGGTGATTCCTGACTGGAAGGATCAGGAGTGGGACAAAGACAAACCGAACTCCTACGCCGGGATCTTCCACTTCCGCTTCTGGCGGTTTGGAGAGTGGGTGGACGTAGTGATCGATGACCGGCTCCCCACGGTGAATGGACAGCTGGTGTACTGCCACTCCAACGACAGCAATGAGTTTTGGAGCGCGCTGGTGGAGAAGGCCTACGCCAAGTAAGCACTTCCTCAGATCAGTAACTGAAAACAGCAGCTAATAAAAACAGAGGATATGAAGAGGCAGGAAGAAATAAAATCACTTAAATATTTTACAGCTGTGGAAAGAAAAGAAACACTCGAGGAAACTCATGTTGAAGAAATGACTCAGGAATACACAAATGCATTAGAAACTGACCCAAGGCTCTCCAGTGACATAAAAACAGGAACTGAAATTAAAGTAATTTAGCTCAGAACCAATAACGCGATACATGGAGGAATTTTAAGAACTCTGATTGGATGGGTTTTTTTTCCTGAAACATACAAACAGGTGAGGTTGTCCCAAAATAAGGACTGACACCTTAAACTCTGAAGGAAAGTGTTCCCACAAACTAACATAGGACAGGAAGTCTCTTTGCACAGCTGTCGCCATCTGGTGGACTTCAGATAGAACGCAGGTTTAAGCCACCTCCACAGTGGCTTCATTTTTCCCACTCGGAAGCTACGTTCATGTCTTACAAGTGCTGAAACCTTCTGATTACAAGGTGCAGCCAATCAGAAAAGGGTTAGTTTAAAGGGGGAGGAGCTAAAACAGCCCTTTTCAGATGAAAATGGGCTGAGGAGCCTCACAAAGGCAGCATAAGATAAAGGAGGATCAATGTGAACTGAGTCCGTGAATGAGTCCAGTATAAAGTTTCCTTCTGTGCTTTTAGAGATGAAATCTGAGGGGTCCGATTTTTAACTCTGACATTTTTCCCTTAAACTCAGGGACCACCACAGCAGATCTGTTTTCTCATCAACAGTGAAATTCAAACAGGTGCTGATGTGATCCTAGTTTAACATTTCACAATGTTAACGTCAAATTGATTAAATATAAATTTTACTCCCTGTAATTATGTTTAATTAGCAATAAAAATGAGGGCATGAATCCCTGACTCTGTTGTAAATCTGGACAGTTACTCGAAAAGCAGAATGAGACTCAAACGTTTGTTTATAGCAAAAATAAATGTAAATGTTTGTGTGTTTTCCAGGATGTACGGGTGCTACGAAGCTCTGGATGGGGGCAACACGGCCGATGCTCTCGTGGATTTCACAGGAGGCGTGTCCGAGCCGATGGATTTGATAGAGAACGGGTACAAACAAGACGAAGAGAAGCAGCACGAGCTGTTCGAGAGAGTCCTGAAGGTTCACAACAGAGGAGGCCTCATCAGCTGCTCGATCCGGGTAAGGACACGTCAAACGCAAACCCACGCCAGCCAAACGAATTCATTCATCTTCTCGACGTGTCGTTCCAGGCGACCACTCAAGCGGACATGGAGGCCAGGCTGGACTGCGGCCTGGTCAAGGGCCACGCCTACGCCGTGACGGACGTCCGCAAGGTGAGGCTGGGCCACGGCCTGCTGGCCTACTTCAGGTCAGACAAACTCAACATGATCCGCATGAGGAACCCCTGGGGGAAGAGAGAGTGGAACGGGCCGTGGAGCGACAGGTGAGGAAGAGAGAAATCCTTTGAACAGGTTCTCTTGTTGAGATCTGTGGTGTGATACAGATGATACAGATGAAGCGTTTGTGCCTGTTTGCAGCTCTGAAGAGTGGCAGAAGGTCAGTAAGAGTGAGCGGGAGAAGATGGGCGTCACTGTGGAGGACGACGGAGAGTTCTGGTGAGTTTTAGTGCTGCGCTGCCACCTGGTGGCTCTTTTTCAACTTTATCTCACAGTAAATCATACCAGTCCTTTCTCTCCTCCTCCTGCAGGATGACATTTGATGACTTCATCGCCAACTTCACCGACCTCATCCTGTGCCGTCTCATCAACACATCCTACCTGAGTTTACACAAGACCTGGGAGGAGGCGGTGATGCGGGGCTCCTGGCACCGCCACGATGACCCGCTGCTCAACCGAGCTGGGGGCTGCACCAACAACAAGCACTCCTTTCTCCAGAACCCGCAGGTGTCTCATTTGTTCAGAGTTTCAGGTTAAAATTCATCCTGTGCGTTTATGACTGTGCGCATGTTCGTTTCTGTGTGTCGCAGTACGTGTTTGACGTGAAGAAGCCGGAGGATGAGGTGCTGATCTGTCTGCAGCAGAAGGACCGCAGGGCCACTCTGAGAGGGGGGCGAGGAGAAAACCTGGCGATCGGCTTCGACATACACAAGGTCAGATATTCATGGGCGTTGTTATAAAATGTCCAGGTCGTTTGTATTTAAAGGACGGCTGTGGCTGTATTGGATTCAGTCATTTAAACTGGAGTGAAAACTTCTGCTGCTTCCTGTTCAGGTGGAGTTAAACAGGACGTACCGAATGCACGTGACCCAGCAGAAGGTTGGCGGCAGCATCTACATCAACTCAAGGTCTGTCTTCCTGCGCATCGACCTCAAAGAGGGCCGCTACGTCATCATACCCACGACCTTCGACCCCGGCCTGGAGGGAGACTTCCTGCTCCGCGTCTTCACCGATGTCACCTCAGACTGCAAGTACGCGGCACACGTGGTTTAGCTCGCCATTTTTAGAAATTTTCTTCTGTTTCTATTAATGTAGGCGAACAGTAAAGACGGCGGACGGCCTCCCTGCTGCACTTTCAGGGGAAAATAAACTCTTGTTTTCCATGCTGGGAACTGAGAGTGAGGGGAGATCTTTGGGCTTCCTCTCAGTTCAGACACGCAGCCAATAAAGACTTTATGAAAACAACAACACATGAAAGCATTAATTATCATTCTGTGTGTGTACTCAGCGTTGCACATTTAAACACTGAACCACAGAAACGGATCTTCCTGTCTGTCCCGCAGGGAGCTGACTCTGGACGAGCCCCAGAAGACCTGCTGGTCGGGGATGTGTGGTTATCCCTCTCTGGTCACTCAGGTCCACATACTGCAGGCCGACGGACTCGCTGCACAGGACTCAGACGGAGGTAAATGCTTCTGTTCTTCACAGGAAACCTTCCTTACACCTTAAAGACTGTATATAAAAGACGGACGTAACCACCGCGATCCACTCAGGCATGTTTGTTTGGCTTTGTGAGAACGATTTGGGGTATTAGACTTTTACCGCAGATCACGGCCTGATGATTAATCAGCTTTTGAATTCAGTGACTTCCGATCATAAAACCGGAAAACTCAGAATAAAGTGGTTTAAAGTCCTGTTATAAATAAATGTTTAAAGTGTGGTGAGACCTGCATGCGATGCGTTTAGGGGACATCTGTAAATTGTAGCTCAGAAACATCATGAAATGTCCACTGAAGTGTTGATAACTCAACTGTGTCTCTCCAGCGTCGGATCCTTACGTGATCATTCGCTGCGAAGGACAGAAGGTCTGCTCGCCGGTCTATAAAAACACGTGCAGTCCCGTCTTCGACACCAAGGGGCTCTTCTACAGGAAGAAAGCAAACCAGCCAATCGGCATCGAGGTTTGTAACACACAGAAGTGTGTGTGTGTGTGTGTGTGTGTGTACATTTAAAGCGCTGACCTTCTGTCTCTCTGTGTCTCTCAGATCTACAACAACAACGTGCTGAAGGACTCCTTCCTGGGTCAGGTGACGCTGCCCGCCGAACAGGGAGAAATAAAGAAAACGTTCCACCTGAAGGACAAGGGCGATCGCCGTGACAACGACCTCTCTGGTACCATCACTGTTGCGATATTGACGAGCTCGATACTCACCGGTATCTAAGATTTGGAGCCGGGAAACATTTCTGAAGTTCCACAACGCCCGGAAATGTCTCACAGACATATCCATAGACTGTAAGTAAAAGATGGATGCAGCTAACGAAATGATATTTCTCAGCAGCATGATCTCATCTACACAGCCTGAATTTTTGTAGTCCATTTTAAGGATGTTGTAGTCCTTGAAACAGGCAGCAGAGAAAAATCTAATTCCTTTGAATCCTCATGAATTCTCCACATCTTTCCTCCTTTTCCCTCCTTCATGAAAAAAACCACAGGAGGGAATTTTTTGAATCTAACAGAGACCAAAAGTGTTTTTAAAAAGTCCAAATACCCACTTCAAAAAGTTTCAACTGGAGGCTTCAGAAACCAGACACGGCAAACCAATGGATAACATGGCTGTGGCTGCTGCCATCTTTCTTATACGGTCTATGGAATATCCTGAAAACGTCAGAGTTTGATTGTAAAAATTTGTTTACACTTTCACGTTTTCTTTTTCCCCAGATTTAACTTTCTGTCAGCAGCTTCTCTATGTCAGTTTTTATTAGACAGTTTAATGTGTTTTATCTTTAATTTCCACGCGTTCATTCCTGACGGCCGAGGTGAACTCTGGTCGCGTGCTCTCGCTCGTTATGAAGCTAATACTGTTTACGTGTCATCCTCGCACAGGACTCTGTGTTTGTTATTCATGGCAGAAACATGCCAAAGATTTTTAAAATCTGCCACTTCATTATTTGTACCAGCAGTCTGTAAAATATCCGGACAGCAGACATGTTCAGACGTGCATGAGATTATCTACCTGCAGCAGGTTTGTGCCGCCTGCTGTCGTCTCTTTGTAAAACTGTCCCAGAGTCACTTTAATCTTAGTTGAATATAATAATGATTTTTTTTTTTGTGATGTTTCATTATAGATTCAATTTAATCTCAGTGCTCGCTTCGCACTTCATTATAACGCCTCCCTAGTTATCGCGACCCTGAGTTGGAGAGCAAGGTCTCAGCTCAGTATTTTTAGGGTTTGTTATTAAAGTGCTCAGTGAGTGTAGATCACTCGGTAACACTAAAATGACCACTTTGTCCATCTTTGACTTGATGTGTGTAGACCTGTGGATGAGCTGTGTGCTCACAAACCCGCTGAGACCACTGAGTGAGGGGGCAGCTGCATTCTTTCTAATGGCCAGCAGAGGGCAGCCACTCTCCTGTGAGAATGCAGCCCTGCTTGAGTTCATGGTGCCAGTTATTTGTTTATTTCGTGATTTACGGCCAGTATTAGGGGGGAAAAAGCAGAATAAACACGGTGTTCAGGTGTGCAGTAGGCTTTCTGATTACTGCAGAAGTCAGAATCACAATTATTTTAGCCTTTAATCTCAATTTTTGAACATGACTGAAGATCTGGGCTCCTTTTGTAAACTTTGACCCTGGTCTTTCTACACCATTTACTCTGGGTGTAATCCATATAGTCAAACTTTCTATTACTTCTATTTATATTACTCCTTCTGGCCTACAGTCATCGGGTAGTGTCCGATACCAACATTGTCCTACAAGATGATTAGTTATCAACAAACGCGCACTTCTTCAGATCGAGATCGTCTTGTGTACTTTTACAGTTTTTTGCTTTCAACTTTAAATCAAATCCAGATGAACCCAAGTGAAATGAAAAGGAGGTGAAGGGGGCACAGGGTCAATTGGCAGGGAATGAGCTTTTAAGTTAGTGTAAGCTTTTATGGAGCATACCACTTTAAAGGAAAGGGGTGTGTTCAATTTATAACAGGATAAAAGGAGAGCTTTGAGTAGATGAACGGCTCGATTATTCTGGTTTCAAGACAGACAATGAAATTCAGTTGCATGTCTGATATCCTGTTTCTCACCTCCACAAACGGGGTTCTGTCCATCTTTGATTACAGTCGATCTGTTTCAGTGCTGTTCAGTCTGATGTAATCAGGCCTGTAAGAAGCTTTGTTTCTGTCTTATGTTCAACTCCTGCAGTGTCTGATGGTCGTTTAAATAAAGTTTACTTTTAAAAACTTTCCCTTTGTGTGGTTTGATGGAGGCACTGCACTAAAGTTGTGCTTCATAAAAATCCCACAGCCTCACTTCAAACTCACTGATCATCACAAAAGCCAGTTTGCCGAGTACTGCATGTGTCCTCAAAGTACATTTAAACTCTATAAATGTATCTCTACGAAAAAAAAATAGAAATTATCATGTAAAAGAAGTTTAAAATAACTGATCAGCAGTGTTTATGTAGGATTTACTGTGAAATCTTCACGTGATGTTTTCAGTTTCAGCTGTTCAAAACCTGCAGCTCCAAATGAAGTTTAGAAATAAAACCCCGTTTTTGTGTCATGTGATATCACAGCCACACCTGCTTTCATTTAATGACCCATAATAACAGAAACAAGCATCAGTACTCGTGATGTGTGATCCCTTTCTAATATCTCACTGTAAAAATGTTAAAAGTACATTTTCAATACCATGTGGTTTGATCTGCTGATCAATAATGAACCTCTTTTTCCCTTTAAATCCATTTGCTACCAGGCTCACCATGACCGTCTTGCATTCAGTTGCCTTAAAGTGTTTTCCAGCCCCGGATCTCAAAATGCTGGAAAAATAAAGTGAAATAAAAAGCAAAAAATTTGGACTTTTACTCTGAATATTTCATGAGTTTCAAAGTTTTCCTGGCTTGATTAAAATACACCAAACCAGCTGACTGTGAGGAGTTCATCTGGGAAGTGTGGCTATTTTCACTGGAATGAACAAACACGGAAAGCAGAACAGATCCAGGTGAAGGAATGATAATGAGACACGGAGACTGTTTTCGAGGAGATGCCGGGATGTCGGTTTTAATAACTTAGAAAACATTTATGTTACACCAGTACTACGGTAACAGTACAACAGAGAAATGGAAGGAGCCGCAGTCACATCCAGTTTGAACAGTTTAAACAGCTTCGGCGGCCGACACTCAGCACATCGCGTTCAGTGGAATGATTTCAGACTAGAGGCGTAAAAAGCACATTTTAACCTGCCCTTAATGCTAAACAGGTGAGTGGAGGGTCAGCAGAAGCTTTTACTGACACACGGGACTGAAAATTAATATCACTGCAGTTCAGCATGGAGGGGATTTTCCAAAACCCACTTTAAATCCAACACAACATGATAATGAGACAAACCGTCCCGCAACACCTGAACAAGCACGGAAAGTACCTGAAAGAATATTTACCAAGAGAGCTGGCGGTGAGCTTCGGCCATGAGTGAAGTATTAACCTCTGTTTTAGGGAACAGAGGTTCTCCAGCAGGAAGCTAAGCCTTTTCTGAAGCTCAGGAACAACAATAACAGTAATATCAGCTTTAAAAAGGATTTTAAAAAAAGACTAAATAAACCATCTGCTCGCATGTGAGAACCTCCCACTGTTTGCATCTTTATTATCTTCAGCTCAGATATTTTGGATTCTTTGACGGTTCATTTAAAAATAAAAATGTCTCAGGCATTTCCCGTCTGACGTATCGGCGTCTGTGCTGTTCAAGAGCATCACTGGACACCGATTATTCTGTGATGTGTTTAAAGCAGAAAAATCAAATCTTTCGTGAACGTCGAAAGCTTCAGACTTTGACCAAGTAAACTCTGTTCATAAAAAGAAGAACCAACAGGAAACTTTATTTTAAAAACATGAAATCTTTTTGTCTTTCCTTCCGTTTCTGCTGCCAGGTCTCTGTAAAGGAACTTTTTGTAAATTCCTGTATTTAAAAATAGTTTCAAACTTTTTTGATTTAACCAAAGCTGAAAGAAAAGAGATGCTGTGACTTTGTCCATTAAAGAGTTTCAGTTCAAGGTGAACTGGGGCTGCACTTTCCTGTAATGCCACTTTTATGCCACAAGTGAGTAAGCGTAACCTTTATTTAACCAGGCAAGTCATTAAGAACAACTTATTTACAACGAAGGCCTGCGGGAGTCAAGTGGACACGGTGGTTTAAAAAAAAACCCAAAAACAACAAACAGAAGCACACGTCTGAAAACATCTCAACACAACTGCCAGTAAAACACTGCCCCCTGCTGGTGAAGTTTAGTTACATGTAGCAGAGGGTCATTACAAAAAGCACCTTTAAAGGGTGCCGTTTGTAAAACTGTCAGTTTAGAAATACTAATAAAAGTTAACAGCACAACGTAAAGATGTAACAGCTGCGACGTTAGCCTTGTTCTGAGCATGACCGCTCCTGCCTCTGACTGTAACGTCCAACCTGACAAGAAGTAGCTTTGCTCAGACAGGCGCCTTGTTTTCTGTGAGTCAGTATTAACGCTCAGGTTTGCGTCTGTCATGATGGAAGCGGACTCAGTGGCCTGTGTAGTTTTTACACATCACACCTTAAAAAATATTCAAAGCTGAAATCATGAAATCATCCAATCAGAACCGAATCATCAGGGCTGAATTTATCAAACCACTTAAAGAGAAATGGATAATCTGTATAATGTTACAGAGAGAGGATATCCCTCATATGGTCATCTGTGGCAGAGATGCCCCACCCACATGCCATTCACGATGGGCAGCCAATCAGAAGAAACTTAAAGTGGGCGGGGCAAAGACAGCTCATTTCAGATACTGGAGCTGAACTGAGGCCCAGTGCCAGATGAATACAGATTATTATGAACTTTGAATCATGCAGAACAGGCCCGCTGTGAGCCATCAGCCATTTATAAGGTCTCAAAGCAGATTCATCGTGATGGCTGTGAGGAAACAATAATATACTAATGCATAAAAAAACAAACATGTTGACTGGGTTTGTACTTTTCCATGTATTTCCTCCTGTTGATATAATTATGCATTATAACTATATTACACTGAATTATATTTAGTATTTGAGTAAAATTAAATGATTTTAAAGTATCCAAAAACAGCTGCTCTAAACGTTTTTACACCTCTAAGAGCATTTTGAGGTGAACTCTGAGTAGTTTGATAAACGCAGGCCTGAAGTTTAATCATCATCTGAACTCTAAAGAAAAACTTTTCAGTGCCAAAAAAAAGTCTCGGTAAGGTCAGCGGAAATGTTTGAGTCCAACTTTTAAAGGTGAGCTTGGTGGAAATTTAAAGATAAATGGAGCCTCTTTTCATTAACAGCAGGTTAAAGCCCTGACAGTGATTCGACTGTGTGCGACGGTTAAACAGAAGCTGACGGAACAAAACTCTGATTAGTGATCGGTGTTCGTTTTCCTCCCCTGAGCCTCGGTCAGAAATGAAGATTTGTTCCTCCTTAAAACGAGGCGTTCAAACTGTTAAAACGCTCCGGAGACGCGGGGCGGGACTGAGCCGTGAGACGGGGTTTTACTGGTGAACGGGCTCCACGCTGCTCTGATGGAACTCCGCTGCGGAAACAAAAACCGCTGGTCGCCGGTCGATCTGCAGGTCGCTCGCAGCAGCATCTCTCCTCCTCTCCTTCGTATAGAAAATATAACACTATATTTTACAAGAGGACTAAGAGAACAGAACGTCTATTATCTTACAAGGAACAGGCAGAGTATGTACAGCGAACGCGCCGGCACGAGGACGAGAGGAAGCCAGACACTTTGGATCCGAAGCGGTGACGTGGAGACGGAGCTCGCTACAGATTCAGAGTCTATATTTACAACAACTTCTAAAAACTTTTCAGCGCCGGGACCTCCGGACGATTAAAAAAGTTCCAGGATCGGTTAAACCCGGTAACAGAAATCTGATTTATTTGGTTCCTCAAAGCCTGGATTAGCACAGTCAGTGTTCACAGACAGCACGAACAGTTTAAGGTAACACAAAATGAAACGGCAGACGTTCCCTCTTCAGTCATAAACTCTCACATTAGGGCAAAAGTCAACTTTTTCTGTTGAGCTTTTAATAAACAGATCACAGAGCAGATGATGCTTTGTGACCTTTAACCCCTGGAGCTCTCCGTCACCCTAACCTCAGGACTTTTTAAAAAAATCCTCCCAAATCCCAGCGGAGGACAAAATCATCACTGAAAAAACTCAGTTTGTACTGAGAGATGTCTTGTTTTGCTGGGTTAGAATGAGGCTCGTGACTGAGGCCTGGCAGGTAAAAGCAAAGAAGAGGAAGGAGGTGAAAATATGAGCTGATTATAGAGGGCGATGAAGGCCGGCGGCCGGCTCACGTCATTCATAGCTGTTTAAGGACCTTTTTCTTTCCTACAAATCTGTGCAAATTAATAACAATGTGAACTGACTGGAGTGAATGATTCAATCGGGAACGCTGAAGGATCGAGACAATCGACCAATCACAGCCGGACATCATGTATCGTCGGTTACACTGAACGTGTAGCCGTGTAGATCTGACCTTAGAGCTGCTTTGAAGAACCAAATTATCTTTGTGGAGCACAAACTGTTTAATCCGACTTTCAGTTTTATCTGAAAGTGTCGGTTTCATGGACCAGCTGCAGGCTCTGATTATTTTTATCTCAAATAATTACATTTTCTGGGGGCATAACAGGCAGCTTTTTTTCAGTAGTGGTGTTTCATTTTTAAATGTCAATATTTAATTTCTAACTTCATTAGAAATTTGAAAAGTTACATTTATTTAGTGTAATTAACTTCGTCGTCCACCTGCAGTTCCTTCGTAGCTCACTGCGGCTCTGCATCCCACACTGAGAATCACTGTTTTATAAAATATCATTAAATAATGATTAACCAGTTTTCTAAATCCTAATATTTATATATAAAAGTTTTGTCCAAGCGACACTTCAAACCCACAAATATTCAGCCTCGAGAGAGTTTTCTCCGACCGTCACCTGATCCAAAGTGCTCGCTTTGATGCCGACGCCCTCCTCGGTGCCGGCTCATTAAGTGCTATGAGAATGATGAAGTGCTTTAAGATGAAATACACGACAGACGAACCGCCGCCCCCAGCTGTGATGGTGTCACACGGACCTGTCGGGTGGACGGTGAGGTGGAGCCATCCTGCTGCCGGGAGGCGTCAGCTCCGCCCGCCTGCCCGCTATAAAAATGGGTAACCATGAGTTTCTGTTCCAGCGTGTAACTGTGGACAATTGCGCTCTAACACAACACGACGGCGAAGAAGAAGAGTGAGGAACGTGAGTCAGAGTGAGATCCGGGCAGTGGGCGGGAGGCTTGAAAAGAAAAAGCAGAACAAAGAAGCGAGCGTTGTGCACGCACACAGCCATCATGACTGCAGACTGTTCTGGACAGAGTCTCGGGAGTCCCTCTGTTCCTCCTCCTCTCCCTCCCCCTCCTCCGGATGTGAGGGACCGTTGTGCCTGCCCTGCCTGCCCGACCCTGCAGCGTCTCTGGGCTCTGGGCCTCTGGAGGTCCGATGTCCGTTTGGCGGAGACAGGCTGCGGCCCCTCGCCTTTTCCTGAGCGTCGCTGTCAGCTCTCCTCTCCCCCGTTGAAGATCTTTTGGTCACCGTCTTCTGTCTCCCATCCTCGTCGTCCTCGTCCTCCTCTTCATCGTCATCTGAGTCGATGCGGTTCAGTCTTTTGCGGACCGGACGATCCTCCTCCGATGATGACTCAGAATACGAGTCGTCGTCCTCCTCGCCCTCCTCCTCCTCCTCGTCCGTCGAAGGCCGCCGTTTCTTCAGCATCTGGGCGAGCCGTTTGCGCCGCTGCTGCGACAGGATCTCTCTCCTCTTCCCCCTCCCCATCTTCTCCAGGTCCTCCTCTTCCTCTCTGTGTGTTCTCTTTAACCTCCTCCGCTTGTCTCTCTCCTCCTCGGCCTCCTCTTCCTCCTGCAGTCTCCTCTTCAGCCGCCTCCTTCTCTCTCCCTCGTCCTCTTCGTACCTCCTCCTCCTCTTGTCTCTCGTCCTCCTTGTCCGGAAGTCTTCCTCATGTCTCCTCCTCCTGTTCACTCTCCTCCTCTGGTCATCCTCCTCCTCGTCTTCATAATCGTCCTCCTCTGAATCTCTGGAAGAAGCCGACACTGAAGGAAAAAAAGACAGAAAAAGTCATTATGAACAAAAATCAATGACTCCTAAAATCAACAAAAGGTAAACATTTGCTTATTGATAGTTATGATACTAC
Source organism: Copadichromis virginalis (assembly GCF_057382275.1). NCBI lineage: Eukaryota > Metazoa > Chordata > Actinopteri > Cichliformes > Cichlidae > Copadichromis > Copadichromis virginalis. The sequence continues at coordinate 38,691,035 of NC_140631.1, read as the reverse complement.
CACCTGCTGACTTACTGATGGATAAAGTAAGATATATGACATTTTTTCCCCATTATGGAGATAAATCTGGAAAACATCGAGCAGATTTCTCCTTAAGGGCGACTGAGCTGATTAAAACTCGTCCTTTACGCTCTGATGGTGACTGACCGTCGCTGTAGTCGCTGGAGAGACGCTCCTTGCGAGGCCTGCCGTGGCGCTTCACCTTGTCCTTGTTGGCGGAGGCTCGCGAGTCGTCCGACGACTCCGACGTTTCACGGTAGTTGACTTGTTGGCGCTGGCCCCGCCTCAGGCCCCGCCTTTTTTTGTCACTGTTGCTGTCCGTCATGTCGCTGAACTGATCCGAGTCTGAGAGACCAACAACCAACAAGTGAACTAGTTATCAGTCAGCACTGAGACACCTTTCCATCTGTCTCCCTCTCACTCACACACATGTAATCTGTTCCTATCTGAACCTCCCCGGCTCTCCCCGCAGATCACAGTCCACAGAAACTCCGCTGACAGATGAGGTCAGGCAGAACTACTCAGAGCCGACCCCCGATGTAATCCCACCTCCACCTTTAAACCATCCGTCGCTCCCACTGCACACCTGACCACTGCCTCTCTGTACTTGTGCATGTTCTGCATCACCCTCACTTTGCTCTTGGCTTCCTCATGCAGCAGCACAGCTTCTCGCCATCATCTGTTTTCTCCAGATCAACAAAGACACAGCGCAGCTGCTTCTGAGCTTCTCTAAACTTCTCCATCAACACCCTGAAAGCAAACATTACATCTGCAGAGCTCTTTCTCAGCATGAAGCCAAACTGCTGCTCACTGCCTGCCTGTCTCACATCTCCCCTGTTCTGGAAAGTCCAGGACTCCAGGATTGTGTTAAATGTGTCGTTATAATTAACTATATTTATAGTTTTCTGATAATTGTCTTAATATTTATTTAATCTACTGTTAAACTTCTTTATTCCACTAAATACACACAACTCAGTCTGTAATAAAATCAATCAATCTTGCCGTCTCACCCATCTCTTCCTCGCTTTCCTCCTCTTCCTCGTCGGAGGAGCGTCTCCGCCGCCGTCTCAGCCGCTTCCTGCCCCGCCCACGGCTCCTGCCGGGTCTGTGTTTAACCACTCCTCTCAGCGCCTGTCTGGGGCGAGTTTTGCTATCCCAGCTGCCGGCATCACTGCCCGCGTCTTCGTCTTCCTCCTCTTCATCGTCGTCTGCTCCGGATGCGCCGAAATCTTCGTCCTCTGAGCTGTTGAGAGGAAGAGGGGGATAAATAAGCCGGCAAACAAGATGAGTGAGAAATCTGGAGAGAACCCGCTGTGTCACCTGTTGCTGAGCATGAACTCGTCTTCGCTCTCCGCCGCCGTGCTGTCGCTCTCCAGGTCGTTCAGTCTCCGCTTCTTCCTGTTCCGTGCAGCGTGAGTCTGGCTTCTAATTGGCCGCTGACTCTCCTTCCCGTCCTCTGACAGGCTGGTGGGGAGGTCTTTGCCCCGCCCCGCTCCTGAAGCGAGAATAATGCACGTGAGTGCTGAAAAATCGACTTTGGGTGAAAGTAAATGAAAGCAGACCGGATGTTCTCATTTATTTCATCTGTTCATCCTCAGTGCACCCCCTCAGCTCTTCCTGTCTCAAACAAGCTCCTCCCTCTTTAAAACTGCTTTTTTATGATTGGCTGCCCCTCATAAACTGCCAGACATGCAGTCTGAAGTATTTGTACATACAGTGATTAAAATAATCCAAAATTTGAAAGTCAAAAGAATAAAACTGTGCTAAGAATGTAAAAGAGAATAACATTCATATGAAGACACTTTGATATATAAACCATGTGAATGAGTATTTAACTGGGATCTAAAAGAAGGCCTTACTGGGCCTGCAGTTCCTCCACTCACCTCCACAGAGGTCCCTGAAGTCCTCCTCTATGGCCTCATCAATGGCATCATCAAAGTCATCAAACCTGGAACAAAACAGCTGATTGAAGCCTCTTTCTGTCATTTCACTTTTTCCCCCCACGTGTGCGGGTCATTAAATCATCCTGCAGGCAGCGTTATAAGAGCCTGGTGGCTTGCAGAGGTCAGCAGCCAGAAGCATAACCCTTCCACCCATCACCAGAACTCACAGACACACACGAAGGTGTCGTCTTCGTGGCTTCTGCTCATTGGAACGATGCATAAATACAGCCACCATATTGCCTCCCAATTAATGTAAATCAATGACGGCAGAATTTTCAGCCGGTTTATGTTGATAAACTGAACTAAAAGTAGTTCTAAGATTTTCTGTTTTTTTTTAAATATTATACTTCAACAACTGAGAGTCAACTGTAAAAACCTCCTCCAGCACCTTGAACACCCCCAGGCGACACCCACCTGTAGCTGATGTGCTTCCTGGTCCTGGTTGATCGCCTTCCGAGGTTTTTGCTCTTTTTGGAATCCTTCTTCTTCGCAGACTTCTCCTCTTCCTCCTCATCTCCCTCCTAGGACACCAAACAACGTTCTTTTAAATGCTCCACAGTAAAATCTAAACTTCTACAGATTTAAGATGCAGAAGATGAAACACAGTGTTTATGTGAAAGCAGGAGAAAACAGCGACACTGGAGCTAGAAGCCGTGTTTGTTGCATGTTGATTGTGCCTCACATACCTTAGTAACAGCTTTGATTGTTACATTTGTTTTTTGGCACTTTTGATTTTTTTTTTCAAACATTTCAGTGAAGAGAAAAATTCTAACAAATGCAGATATTTAATTTCCATAGTCTGAGGCAAAAGGAAGTGGGCGGAGCATCATTCCAATGAAGTGACGAAGAGGCCGTGCTCTTCATGTACTCACAGGGATGATGTTCTCCACACTGATTCCTACGTACACCAGCCGTTCCCTCCTGACAGATAAGAACAGAGAAGCTGTGTCAAACTTTTAATGCTGATCGCAGCATTTTCATCCAAACGTGTGTGTGTGTGTGTGTGTGTGTGTGTGTGTGTGTGTGTGTGTGTGTGTGTACCTTCTCTCTGCTCTCTCCTTTTTCTTCAGAGCGCTGTCCAGATTCTGCAGTTGTTCCTCCAGTTTCTCACACAGCAATTTCTGAACAGAGGAAAAACAAACCACCGCAGCTCTGTCACTCTGTGATCTATAAATTATACACTGATGTCGACTCATCTTCCTCACCTCCCTTTTAAACTGTTTACACAGTAAGCCAAGCAGATGGGCTGGTCTAAGTGAAACTACTATGCTTTTACATATTTTCTGGCAAGCATACACCATTATGACAGATACTCATAACAAACGTGGACCCAGTGTCAAATAAAAAGCTTCAGCCTGCTTTAAATGCTTTGTTCCAGACAGTTTTTTCTACACTTGGATCTGTATGATGTCAGCAAACACGGATCCTCCTTATATGGTCATCTCAAGTTCACAGCTCAGGATGTGACCATGGAAGCTCTGTTTACGAGGGCCAGCCAATAGAAACAAAGTCTCAAAGTGGGTGGAGTTAAAAGGGCTTGTTTCATGGGGCCGTTACGATCGCCACATCTGCTGATGCAAACTGACTGATGCCATTTTAGCCTCTTTATTTCTGTGATCTGCTGCGTTGTGCCGACGCCGGGTTGAAGACACGAGTGTTAATGACACAGAAGCTCAGCGAGTCTCAGGTTACAATGAGGGAGGTTTCTTTTCTTCCAGTTTTAATTCTTCTCCTCTTTTACAAAAGCTGATCTGGAGCTTTTGTCTGAGTGGTGAACAACACAGTGAGTACTCGCACCCCAGCACTGGTAAACTGGTATGTAGCTGCCACAGTCAGCATACAGAGTGACCAGTGTGGCAGGCATACTGAGGCCCTCAGTGTGAGGATGAATTAAGGAGAATTATTTCAAACTGTGACTCATGCAAAGCTACACTGGAAGGATCCAGGCTTTTGTTAACTGGGAACTTGTTAATGTGGCGTTTATACTCACTCTTCGTGAGCAAGCATCAAGTATCAGTACAAAACTGCTTCCTCCTGTCAGTTATCTGAACCATAAACAGGACTTTGGGAGTTATATTCTCATCAGCAGACATGACGGAATCAGTCCATCCTCTCAGTGTCACACTTACATGTTGGCAGGGGGGACAGAACCACTCTCCATCAGGGATCAACATGAGAGGCGGCCGCAGACAGGCAGTGTGGTATCCACTGTCACAGGAGTCACACAGCAGGATCTAAGGACAGACACACACACACATTAAACTCCACACAAACCAGCAGAGATGACAGCTTCTATCATTTATGGTTTTATTCAGAGAAAGTTATCAAACATCTGCTTTGCAGCCTCTGAGTTTCTGTTCGTGTCTCTGTGATTTAGACATTATTACAGAATTCTTTCAGAGTGCAGCTGGAACTGGTGACAGTTTACAAACAACACAATAAAAAATGAAAAGGTTTCAGCAGCATTTTAGGTTCTGCACAAAACTATATACTCAAAGTAAAGAGACACAGACCCTCGAATTATTTTTAGAAATGACTTTAAGGAAACACGATGCATGATGGTGAAAATGCTCAAGTTGGAGTTTGATAACGGGGCGTCACAAACTAATGAGTGACGTCATTCTGGCTACAACCATCTGGTCTGCTGACCACACCCCCATTGACCTGCTTCTAAAACTGCCTCCATCCTCCAAAAAAAACAAAAAAAAAAGACTTGCAGAAGATTTTGGGATGTTGGATTTCCTCCCACTCAGACTCCTGAGCATTAAGTCAGGATTATACTCCCACACACGTGTGCACACAGACCGCAGACACCTTAAACAAGTGTCTTCTAGTGTCAGCACAGCCTGGAGGATGAGCTCTCACGTTTATGTTCTCATGATGAGTTCAAGTCATGAGGACTAAAGCAGAACCGGGCGCAGCGTCCAGACATCTCTGTATCTGTAAGCACTCACGCGAGCGCACACTCACCAGTTCGGGGTGGTTGGGCAGGCAGCAGTGAGTGCAGGCGTCCTCGCTGGGAATCTCCTCGGATTTATACGATTCCTCCTCTGAGTCGCTCCCTCCTTCGCTCTCCTCCTCTCCCCGTTTCCTCCCCCTGTCCTCCACCTCCCCTCCCTCATTAAGTTTGCGCCTCTTTGTGCGTATGTTTGACCACCGGGGGCGCCGGTGCCTTCGTTTACCCTGGAAGTACAGAAAGCCAGAGGGAGAACGAGATGGTCACAGAGACGAAGAAAAAGAGCAACAAGGTAAAAATGACCTGACAGGAACTGTTACCCTTCGCTTCCTTATCTGCTCGACGGGTTCAGTTTTTTTGTCTTTCTTCGTAGCTGAGCTCTGCTCCTCTTCATCCTCTTCATCCTCATCCTCCTCCTCTTCTTCCCTCGTTCTGGTGGGTAGTGCATGTTTTTTCTGTGGGATCTTCTTCTGGCTCTCAGCCACCTTCGAGCTTGGCCTGCAGGTTGGCAAAGCAGATGATCTTCAAGAAAAGAGGTTTAGATGGGATGAATTTATCGTCACAATCAAACCGACTGCAGCTGAGAATAATGGACAAAAATAAACAAACATTACTGTGTAATCCCCCAGCTTCGTGGATTTTACTGAACACATACCTGCAGATCCTCGCAGACCTCCTCAGCGGCCTCCCTTCCTCTTGCGTCTCCAGCTCCCTCCCTTTCTCCTCCTCCTTCATCGCCTTCCCCTTCAGCTTGTTTCTCCGGTGGGGAGGAATCTTGATCTTTAGCCTGATTCCTTCCTTCTGGAGCTCAGAGGAGGCTTCCTCCAGCAGTCCCTGCCGCTCCTCCGAGGCCTTTGCCTTTTTCTGCTCTGCTAACCCACCGTTGACGCCCTCCTCCTGGTCGTCCTTTTTATCCTGTTGGTCCAGTTTCGGAGGTGAAACAGAGCTTCCCGATTCTGCCTCCGCTTGTACTAAAGTTCTTTCATTCTTCACTCGGTCGTCTTTTTTTAATCCCTCTGCCACACTGAGCACAGACACCTCCCTGCTCCTCTCCTCCCTCTCATCATCCTGCCCAGTTTTCTTCTCCTTGTCCAGCTCGTCTGTGGTGTTTTTACCCTCATTTTCTGCTGTCTGCCTCTTGGGTTCCTCTGCATTCTCAGACAGCGAGGAAACGCCAACAGAGTCCATTTTTGTGGGTGCCGGAGCCTCCGTTAGTGCATGAGGAGGAAGAGGAGGAGGGGGAGGAGAAGAAGTGGCAGCTCCCGCTGGTGTCTCCCCTTCTGTAAGGCCCTTCCTCACCAACACTGACTGCCGGCTCCCTTCACGTTGTTCCTCCGCTGCTCTCAAGTCCCGGAGGTCTGAATTTGGCCCGTTTTGTTCCTGCTGCTTGGCACCGGGCGCTCTGTGACGCTCAGATGGGCTGCGGATGACTCCTACGTGACCCACCACCTGACCTACTACCCCATTTTGCCCATCTTTGTGCGGAAGGAGCAAAGCTCTCCCATTGGTGAGTTCCAGCCTTGATGCGCTGACGACCAGATGCGGCTGCGAGGCAGATGAACCACCAGGGGGCACTAAAGAGTTAGACAGCTTGGCCTCCCTTCCGTGACCGTCCTTGGCGTGGATCACTGACGGGTTACAGACAATAATACTGCTGCTGTTGGTCTTGTTCAGGTGATTGCTGTGGAAGCTTTCTGCCAGCTTGAGCTCCCTCTTCTTCAGTGGTATCTTGGCCTGCTGGCTGCTCCTGACGACCGCTCGCTCCGCTTCCTCTTCCTGTTTAGCCACGGGCGCCATGACAACAGACACTGTGTTCCTGGGGGCATCGGCGTCCCTCGATTCTGATTTGATGACTGTGGTGATGGTGCTCACGCGGTTATCAAAGACAGACGGTTTGAGGAGCGTCTTCTCCTCCTTCACCTCAGCATCAGCGTTTTCCTGCTTGATGGGCGGCGGTGTGAGCTCCTCCTTCACCTCTGCAGAAAGAAAAAAGGTTTTAAAGATGCACGCAGTTAGGTTGGTTAGGTAAATTGGCGACTGGCGACCTGTCCAGGGTGCACCCTGTCTCTCGCCCTATGGTAGCTGGGATAAACTCCAGCCTCCCCGCAACCCTGACAAGGATAAGCGGAAGACGATGGATGGATGGATGCAACTCATTTTGATTCTTCAGTCTCTTTCGGGTTGCTCGTATTTTGTTTTGGTCATTTTGTATGTCCTTGTTGGGCATTTAGTGTGTCCTTTTAATGGTTTTGCTAGTTTTGGATAGTGTATGGAAACCTGAGGCAGTTTCTTTCACCTACATACCTGGCCTGGTTTGTTTTTCTCTGTTTTGAGGGTCAACCTTCTTGCTGTCAGCGTAGTCCTCTGAAGTCTTTGAGGCCTCAGGGTTGGTGCTTCTGATCGTCTCAGCCCCTGCATCAATATGAAAAAAATACAATAGTTTGAATCAAACGTTTGTTTATTATAAAGGACAGAAAAAATCTCAACAATTTTTGCCGTTAAAATTGCTTCTGTAGGGTCAAATAATAATTTTTTTTTTTTTTTGTGGTGAGATGCGGGATTTTATACATTTTTAGACAAAGATCAGCTGCTGTGAACTCAGATTATTTGTTTTGACCTGTATTAGTTGGATTTGAGATTACTCAGTATAATTTTTGCCTCAATGGAAGTTATCGTTTCGCTGTTGTTAAATCAGGAATCTCTCAGGTTTTGGTTGCATGTTTTTTTAGACATGAAGTGTAACCTTCAAATGATTTTGAAGGTTTACTCCATTTAAACTATACGGTTATTACTACCATGCATTTACAAATCCTCTGTTATCCGATTGTGGCTCAAGAGTTGGGAGTTCGCCTTGTAATCGGAAGGTTGCCGGTTCGAGCCCCGGCTTGGACAGTCTCGGTCGTTGTGTCCTTGGGCAAGACACTTCACCCGTTGCCTACTGGTGGTGGTCAGAGGGCCCGGTGGTGCCAGTGTCCAGCAGCCTCGCCTCTGTCAGTGCGCCCCAGGGTGGCTGTGGCTACAATGTAGCTGCCATCACCAGTGTGTGAATGTGTGTGTGAATGGGTGGATGACTGGATATGTAAAGCGCTTTATGTAAAGCGACTAGTAAAGCGCTATATAAATACAAGCCATTTACCATTTACTCTGTGCACTGATTAAAACTCAACTATATAAACTCAATAATCCAGCGTACCAGCTTCTTTCTGTCCAGGGCTGGCACTCCTGGATCCAGCCTGGTTCTGGTCTCGTTCCTGATTGTGGTTTGGATCAACCTGAGCCTTCAGCAGCTCCAGAGCCTCTGCCAGGTCGTTGCGAGTCCTGAGAGGATGGGCGCACATAAGAGTGTAAGCAGAAAGACAAACATGAGACAACCTACATAACTTTAGCTTGACACAAAAGTACAACCTAACGATGCACTTCCAGGTGGATCCGTCCAGATCGTCCTGCTCCTCCGTGTACAGCCGGATGTTCTGCTCCTGGTCCAGCTGAAGCCAGTACATCAGGCCCTGCCGGTCCCGACCTACAGGCTGCAGACGCATCTTCTCCGGGTCCTCGTCATTGACCGCCGTTTTGAACTTCAGGTTTTCGTCAAACTGACACTCGCAGAGGTACTGAAGAGTGGAGAACATCAGTGTAGTTAGCGCCTTGTCTGGAGAAGTTTCAGCCTTTTATACAAACTAAAGTAGGGTGTCATACTTTCAGGATGCTGGACTTGCACTCCATGGACATCTCCTGGTAGCCCTTCTGTTCCAGCTCCCATGCCCAGGTGCTATTCAACTCCTGGCAGACCTACAAGAAACAGTGATTCTGTTAGGATCAAGCTTTCAGTTTTAACTGCGTCCCTTTACCCACTGACTGACACGTTACCCTTCCTTCCTGACTCCTGAGCTCATGTCAAACTCTCACCTTAGCCAGGTATTTTTCCCAGCGGTCAGCAGACACAGACCTCCCCAGTTTCCTGAGCAGCTTCACATGGAGCTCCACGAGTGGTTTAGGAACTGGAAAACACAGACAGGGCGATCAGAAACACGACACAGTTCATCGTAATGTTCCAGAACCAGTGTCAACAAACATTCACCCCACTGAAGTGGCCTCGCTGTGTTATTCTGGTATCTGAACCTGATCTCTCACTTCTCTGTGTGCCATTTCTGAGCTCAGTCACTCACAAACTGTCGGATAGTGCTTACATTCTTATGGCATGTTGACAAATTGTTAAATTATTTTATTTCTCAGCAGCCAAAGAAAGTGTTTAACACAAATGTTCCCATTTTTTTATTAAGAGGGTGAAATATGCACTAACCATATCTGCAGAAAAATCCTTTAGACAAATCAAAAGCAAGAAGATTTGTAGTTTATGCTAACAACCAACCACAGCTGAATATCAATCTAAACAGGACCACCTGTAAACTGTGAAAAGACAAAAACAGCTCCTTTGACTGGCATGTACCACTTCAGATGTAGGGGGGGCTTTTTAATTCATTTTTATCAAAAGCTGCGATAAAACCAGGCTCACCCGAACAAATACACTGCTCACTGGGCCAGTTATCATATATGGCAGCTTCATTTTTCTTATCACCTCTGCACAGAAACTCAGTCCAACTAATAAATATTTACTGTGTCACGGGTACAAAATAAATGAGCAAGGCAGCTACTTAGTCGACTAAATGTTTGATTTTCAGGGAATATTTCAGCCAACTGTCAGCCCATCACATCAGTGGGTTAAAAGCCATAAACTGAGATTCTAAATGAAACATTATTACAGTTTTATTTCATTAGTCTGAAGAGTGGCTTGGCTCGTTTCACTTCACGTCTTTGTCGTTTGAAACTGTTTAGTTTTTATTAATTTCATTCTTTTTTATTATTGCTGTCAGAGCCATGCTGTATGTTTGTGTCACAGATCCTGCCACCAGTAGGGGGCGCAAGAAAGTTGCAAATAAGGCAGAAGTATTTAATCAGCGAGTTTACCTGAGACAGGTGCTGCAGGAGAGAAAGCACACTTTTTAATGTTTAATTCTTTGAGGTATGCTGAATCACACATTTAAATAAAAAAATAAAAGAATGAAGATCTGAGATTGATTGAAGAAGGTAAGCATTAAACTATATTTAAATTATATCTGGATTTAAACTGTGGAAATGCTTCATTCATTTTGGCCATTTCATTTTCATTGCATGCTTGAAAAGATGTCCTGCTGTCACAGTAGGGACCATTTACTTGGTCATTAAAATATGGTAGAGTACTCTTCAGGGACTACATTTAACTGGTTTAATCATCATTACATTGCAAATAAAAACACACTCTAAAGGCAGACAACTCACAGACATCCCAGACTCAATAAAACTACCAAGACTCAATCTAAGGATGTTTATTTTTCTTTTTTTTTAGCAATTAAATTTTAGTCAACAGTGATGTTGTTGCTTTATGTCAGCGGTACTAAGTTTAATTAGCACGATTTCTGTAGGGAAAATAAAGAGTTTGCTATTACTATCCCGTTGACCTTTATCTTACTCAAATTCAACTTGGATCCTTTTTTAGTGTTAATGATTAATTTTTTTTAAAATGTGGAATGTGAGTACAGTTACCAGGTTTTCCTCTTTCTGTGGAATTCCACACCATTTTTAATCCCCGGGCCCACTTATTACACTTTATTTAACTATACTAATACTTGTACTTATTCACTGACTTGGTTTTAATTTTCTTAGCTGCTGAAACTGAAGAGTTTTCCAGATCTCAAATAAGTAAAATAATCTTTGTATTATTATATTGAGACAATGACAGGCTCTAGTTTACAAAAGTCAGGTGAGTCTCAGGAGAAATGTTTGGCGTAAAAAGAAGCGCAGATCTGTGTGCATCTCAGCTGAAAAACAGAGATGATCAGCAAAAATAACAGCACACTCACATCACACCATAACGACAAACTTTTGCTTCCATTCATGTCTACTGTGTTTGCTTAGCAAACACGATAAGCATGAATGTTCTTCACATTTCAACACTAAACCTGTAAAATCCATAGTTTGCTTATTTTCTATGTTATAAATACTTTATAGTTAAATATATATTTAAATATAGTTAACTGTGTGTGGCTCTAAACATGTTGCTATTAACAGTTTAATATGAATAAATGGTAGGGTAGGTGTAATAACTTCACCTTGTCTGTGAATAATTTGTATTTTTTTCCATTTAACTGAATATGTGAACTTTTAAGAGCACAGTGTCTTTTTGACGTTCTAAGACTGCATTACAAAAATACAAATAACCATATTTTAGCTGCAGTTAAATACAGAATAACATACTATATTAAATTCTAAAACTACCTCTCAGCACTATTACCGTGTCCCACTTTGCCCCACAAAAAATATGCTTTGTCTCACATTTAGTTTGTTGGGTTCTGCTTCTGTTAACCGTTTGTGTCGACTAAATCTATTTATAACTTTATTATGATTATATTATTATCATTATTGTTATTATTATTTGGGAACTCAGAAAAGAATGGGGATTAGGTCAAATCCAGCATTAAGACATATTAAACTGGGCTTTATGGAAGTCCTTAAACGCCTGTGACTCGTTGTGTGGTCTAGTGTGAGGCTTTTACGCAACTCCAAAATTTGGGGGAAATTCCAGTTTTCTCTGTTGGCACGGTAAACTGACAAAAAAAATCCCAGAATCACATTTAGAATTCAGATTAGTAATGGTTATTACTTATTTCAACAAAAATATCAGGGATACATTACTGATGACTACCATGGACATTTTAGTTCTTATGTTTATCTGAACGCTATGGGCTAATTATACGCTAGTAAGCACTAGATCTAACGGTCATTTAAAGTCACCAGCGAAGAAGAAGCGATTTACAAAGCTACTCATTCGACAGATATAATCCTGAAATGGATGTTTATTAAATCCTAACGTGGTGTGTTAAGTGTAGCGGTAAGTCTTCTACTTTTATTAAAAGTTGACGAAATAATTGAAGCTAACTGGTTAGCAATGGCTGGAATCTGCGCCTTCTGCGCATGCGCACATTTAACAGCCTTTCACTAACGGCCAAAAAAATAACATCCAGTGTTTTCAGCTAACGTCGCCGCTGTGCGGTGACAGCGGTCTGAAATAGCCACTAAAGCTGTAATACATACACACAAACAGCACCAATAACCTACTGGACACTGCTGTCAATTCAGCCCGCCTGCCAGTGAGGCAGCCGGTGAAAAATTACACCTGACAGCGCTCCGGAGCGAGCTGGTTGGCTGTGTGTGTGGTCACTGCTGCATCATGGCTCCCACATCAAGTTTAACGTGAGCGGATCAATAGCAACCTCGACACAATCATCGATAACCTGTCACCTGATATCAACTAAAACCCCGCGGGACCCCGGGCCAAATGTCGTGCCCCCGGTCTCTTTCACCTAACTTCAGCACAGAGTCCAAACTGTTAAATTCAGAGCGTCTGCTAGCTCTATGTTAGCACGCCAGTGTTTTCCAGCTGCCCGAACGTTTCCTCGGAAACTGGGGAGTCGGACTCGATTTCTGCGAGGAGAAAAGTGGTTCTAACCGGGACCCGAAAAAACGCCACAGCCGATCTGAGCTGCCTAAACTCTCGGTGTGATGCTGTCCTCCTGGGCCATAGACACACACACAGGCGCACACACTCCAGTTTTCGTCATCTTCATCGCGACCGTGACGAGGATGGTGATGGTGGTTGTTGTGGTGGTGTTGGCCCCCTTCTTTGGCTTCAAGTGTCGCAGCTTTCCAGCACTTCTTCGCCCCACCGCCACCACCACCACCACCACCAACACTACCATCAACCGGGCTCTCACCTGTAGTCGTGTCCCGTAGATATCTCTCCATTTGCGGGAAAGTCATCTCGGGCAGATCCAGCGCCGCTCCGTACCGCTCCAGGAACGAGCAGACCTCCGCGAAGCTCGGGCAGAGCGGCGGGCCGGAGCTCCTCAACACCGCCGGAGCAGCCATCTTTCCAGGCGGAGAGAAACAGGAGGGGAGGGCTCGGCTCGCTGCTGGGATGCGACTGTGTGCGAATGAAATGAATGGAGGGAGCGAAGCGTCGACCGGCGTCAGGCTGCGCGGAGGGAGAGCGCGGAGCTTCCGGTCCAGACTTTCACAATAAAACATCCAGGTTATGAAACAGACAAAATACATACTTGTCTGAAAGGTTTGAACTTATTCTGTCCCAGGGCCAAAATATCAAACACAATTTACAATAAAACCACGTTGAGAATCTAAATAAAACGAAACATGGTACAGAGTTGCACTGTTACATTAAAAGACACAAAACGAGGAGTTCTGTTAAAAAGAAAATAGCAAAGAGGTCAAATAAAGAGATGGATGAATAAAATGTTAATATGATACAACAGGGCGTTTAATAATTAGAAATCTTAACAAATAGAAGCAGGTGTGGTATGAGGTGATAGAGATTTCTGCCCCCTGGCAGCAGAGCCGAAGTTTCTCCAGGAAGAGGATTATTCATTTATCATTTATAGCGGTTCATGATCTCAGTGTCTACAGTTTACTAAAACTAAAAAGCAGGAATGAAAAACATTTTTTTAACTTGCTGAATTTAAAAAGAAAAAATGACTGCAGTGAAAGTGAAGTGAACCGTAACACCAACAAAAGAATATAAAAGAAAAGAAAACACACAGGAAATGTATTTTGTTTTAGTCTGTGTCAAATTTATCAAACAAAATTAAGCCCGAGAAGGGGGATACATGTGTGTTTGAGACAGATGTGGGTCTCTATTTACATCATCTGTTCCATTCACATCTGGCATCTGACTCATGTTATGACTGAAGAAATAATAAAACGGAAGAGTGATGACGTCGCTCCAGAAAGCGATACTAAGCTGAGAAACAGAACAAAACAAATCTCCAAAAAAGTTGATTGTGTTCATCTGGACGTAGCGTTTTGTGGGAGAAACGTTTCGTCACTCATCCAGGTAACTTCAGTCTCAGCTGACTGCAGGTTTCCCCAAACTTATAAACAGTACATTTGCATAATGACTGAAACCAGCCCACTGAAGGAACAATGGGCTGGGAGGTCAGTTCCTTAATCTTAATTATGCAAATTCTCATGACCTTTGATCAACAACCACTGACCAAAACCCACCGATCAAAGACCACTGATTTTCACTATCCTACCCTGGAACACCACCAAGCCATTGGTTCCGATATGTGGATGACACCTGGGTGAAAATCAAATCTCAGGACGTACCACAATTCACGGATCACATAAACTCGGTGGACCGACACACCAGGGAGGATATGAAAAGTGGCAGGTTAGCCTTCTTAGACTGTGAGATTTCCATCAGTAATGGGGGACATCTAAAAGCTGACGTGTACCGTAAACCTACACATACGGATCAGTATCTAAGGTTTGACTCATCATCCACTGGAGCACAAACTGGGTGTCATCAGGACGCTACAACACAGAGCGAACACCATCCCCACAGACACAGCGGCCAGGGAGGCAGAAGAACAGCACATCAAGAAGGCCCTGAGTAAATGTGGTTATCCCAGCTGGACTTTTGTCAAAGCTGGGAAGGCGCCTAAAGAAAGCTCCAGCCGATCCACGAGAGAAGGACAACCGCTGCCCAAGTGAAAACCTGTAGTGATCCCATACGTGTCAGGAGTATTGGAGCAGTTGAGACACATTTTTTCTAAACACCGGGTCTCTGTGGCTTTTAAACCCCAAAACACGCTGCGCCAAAAATTGGTCCACCCCAAGGAACAGAATCAACATTTTGGAGATTTACTTCCCCGGATGACTGAGAATGCATCAAGAAAAACAAAACAAAACAAAAAAATCTATTTAAAAAATACAAAAACAATAACTCATACCCATTTTGATGAACCAGCTTCTTATTTGCACACCTTGGGAACATATTGGCCACTTTATGATCTCAAAGCACCCACACAACCTCATGATTGCTGTGCTTATGTTTTAAAATCTTAATATGCTTTATTCTGTTTATTTTGCATTGTTGAATTTCAGATTCCAATAAATTATAATCGTATTATTACTAAATATGTGTATTTAAATTATTATTTTATTATTGTTTACCTTAGTAAGGTCAATACGTTACATTGTATTGCACTAAGCTATTTTAAAAAATCGGTTTCCTGTGTGGTTTTAGGACTTTTCCACCTTTTGGGATTAATAAAGTGTTAGTTATCAAAAACGTTATATCGATAGTCACTGAAAGAGAGCGGACAGTTGAGGGTTTCTTTTTCCCTCCAGCTTCTCGGTTATGTTTTCTAGTGTAACATCCTCCCATTTCCGGCGCATTTGTGCCCATTTCACTGCAACTTGACGCAGCTGGAGAAGTTTGGGAGGACCGCGGAGGGCAGAACGAGAATCCCCAGAATTCATAGCGATAGACCAACATCAATATGACTTCAAAATGGTTTTCGTTCTGACGCCCCAAATATTTCCAGAGCAGAACAGCTCATCTCAGATGGCCACACTTCAGAAGAGGCGCAGGCGCGAACCGGGAGCCTGACGCAGGCACAGGATCCCGGCCGCTCCTCATCACTCTTCTCCACACTTCAGCTTGAAGAGCTGCTTGTTGTTGCGTTTCTATGAATCAGTGTTTTTCCTCTTTGCCACAGAGCTGCTGCATGCTGCGCAGATCCACAGTCACGCCGCCCTGGAGGATGCTCCCTTTACGGGCTCCAATCTGAGCCGGAAATCCCAGCTCAGAAACAACAAATCGTGCCGGGGAGGAGGGAAACTCCAGGGTTGATTAAGACTTTTATAATATCATCATTTCTCTAAATGAATATCGTGACCAAAATAATTAACTTTGCTGACGTTACTGGATACCTAATATAGAAAATTTGTCGAGGAAAAGAAAAAGAAAGGACGACAGGTGGCGGTATAGGTGATACTCAGTCACCTGTGTGTCTCTTTTGTTGGCAAATTAATCGCTCTGAAAGCTGAAGAGAGAGTTTGTGGCCACAGCGCTACAACAGATAGACAAAAAGAGCAATTACACGATTTTTAACACGATATTATAATTTTAACTAGTAAAATAGCAACAAGCCAGCATTTAAACTGTGCCACAGCCTTCATCCGAAGGCTCCCTGAGTGCAAACATTAGGGACCAGTCACCCTGTTTGAACACTAATTTTTAAAGTTATGTTCAAGCTACACATGAACCCATCACAAACACACTGAATACCTCCATTCAAAGCACAGACACAGATGAAGGCAATCATGCCAGACTTTTTAAATAGAAAATGGGAAACAAGAGGGAAGTCGAACTCTTTTATTAATATCTTTATATTCAAGAATCAAAGGGATTAAAATAAAACACAAAATTTACTAAATCAAAACACAAGCTGCAAAGATTCAAGCAGAGAAAGTGTGTTTTAATTAAATTCTATTCAATTTTATTTATACAGCTCCAAATCACAACAGCAGTCACCTTAAAGTGCTTTATATTGAAAGGTAGACCCTACAATAATACATACAGAGAAAAACCCAACAATCATATGACCCTCTATGAGCAAGCACTTTGGCGACAGTGGGAAGGAAAAACTCCCTTTTAACAGGAAGAAACCTCCAGCAGAACCAGGCTCAGGGAGGGGCGGGGCCATCTGCTGCGACCGGTTGGGTGAGAAAAGGAAGACGGGATAAAGACATGCTGTGTTTTAATGACCGGCTGCTCTGTGGTTAGCTCCTGTGAGGGACCCAAGCAGTGAGGCTCAAGGACAAAGTGTGGAAGCTAATTAGATTTTAATCAGATAGAAGAGTTATGAGAAAAATTCCCCAAACTATGAAGAAAAGTAGTTGTTAAGTGAACAGGTTTAAAAATGAGGTCAACCAAACACAAAGGAGGGGAAGCTTACACAGCAACTGTATATAAACCTGAACAAATGGACATATTAAATTAACAGATAATAAAACATGTGTTCCTTTATATCATATTTATTACAACCAGAACATTTTTATTACAACTCGTTAACTGCAGATCCTCTGCAGTTAACGAGTTCTTTGGAGCTCGGAGAAAACATACAAAGTAAATATGATTGTTTTAATTAAATGTGTGCACTCCTCCTAGAAAACTGAATATATTATATAAAAACCAACAAATGCCTTTAGTTATATCAGTGTTCAAATAAAAAGTCATAATGGATTCTAAACTGTGTGCAGCAGTAAGTATAGTTTCCTAACATCACATGCATATAAAGATGTGTGTATATGATTGTGTGTAACAGCAGCAGGAATAAGTTTGGTGCTGAAGTGTCTTCACTGTGCCGAGACTCTGCGCTGCCGTCCTGATGTCAGAAGAGAGGTGTTAGTCGCTGTTCTGAGAGCAGCATCGTCTCCCAGGTTTCCAGCGGTTTGTGAATGTCTCCTGTAAAGCTTTGTTTCTGGTTTATGCGCAGAGATGGTTGTGAGCATTCACACTTATGGAAAAAAGCTTAATTTTCCATCTGATATCAGCTACTTTAAAGCTTTTACTGAAGATATTTTTGTGCCCTAAATTTTTGTAGCTGAGGTGCTCTGATTTATGTACTCATACATTCTACGTGTAATTATTGATGACGGGGTGGGAAAAAATGAATAAACTCGGTGAGGGCTCATCAAACTTTGTACATTTGTGTCATGTACATCAGTCCTGCTGGGTGTCCGTGTCTTAATCAGCAGCAGCAGGCCTGCAATTTAAAATGTAGTCTTTCACACTTCTTACTGAAGCAAACTGAAGCTCATTCTGCTCTCTTTTTATTAAAAACAACTTGACCTCTGACCTGGACCTTTGTAACAGCACTGGTCTGTATGCCTGCTGAGCATGCAGGGACTGTCTACAAAGTCCAGCACTGAAATACATCACAGATGGCTGCCCCAGCCTACTTCTTGCTCAGTGCTTGCTCATAAGGGGTCATTTGATTGTAGCGTGTTCTCTGTATTATTGTAGGGTCTTTACCTTCATTATAAAGCACCTTGAGGCGACTGTTGAATGAATATCTTAAGAATCAACCAATAAACACAGTTTTAGTCATTTGCATGACTTCTGGAAACAGAAGTTTCACGATCCCTCGGAGAGTGTATAAAAGTTAGTGCTGCATCCTCTGGATGAGCACCTAACTCTGATGTGTGTAGCCTGCAATAAATTTAAGATCAGTGACTATTTATATATCAGATAAAATACTTCTACTACTATATATCAGATAAAATACTACTAAGAGAAAGAAAGAAAGAAAGAAAGAAAGAAAGAAAGAAAGAAAGATTTTTCAGCAGAGTTTGCTCGCCGATTGACTCCCGAGCTACAAGTTACAAAATCCCGCGCTGCACTTGAAGGCAGCAAGAGATCGGAAAATTCTGAGCCAATGTGAAGGCATCACGAAGATGAACGGAAGGAGTTTTGAGTCTTACAGGAAGAGGATTGATTTCGAAAGTTGTTTTGTTCTATCTGTTGAATGCCTGGCGGCCACACCGCCGAGCAGCTGCGCTGGAAAGCACCTGAAGTGATTCCCGCTGCACACAGCCTCCACCGCGGCCATGACGCTTTGATACACACCTGACGGAAGCAGCAGCAGGTAAGCGCGGGTTTATGATGTGTGCCAGCTTTGAGTAAATCACAGCTTCGTTAAAAGTCACTCTACCGTCTGTTTATGCCGCTTCATCGCTGTTAGCCACCCCAGCCGTCGGGGGTGTCAAACTTGCGACCCGCCGGCCAGAACCGGTCGTTTTCGGTCCACCGGCGGTTTTTAAAGTGTGAAAGTGAAAGTACAATTATTAATAAGTCCATATTTTTCATTATGGTGATGCATTACAGAGGAGGGAACGTGTCTGGAAGGTTGGAATTATTGTTAGATGGAGACAAACAGGTCAAAAATCATTAAGAGATTTAAAAAAACAACAGCAACCTTGTTTAGATACAAAAACTCTACATTTAAAGGTTTTCTGTCCTTCCTCTGTGACATTAAATTCTATCTATAGCTTTATAAGGTACACTTTTCCATTTGTTTATTAATAGAAATGTCAGCCAATCACATGGCAGCAGCTCAGTGCATTTAGACATGTAGGACCAGCTGATTTTCAAACAGCATCAGAATGGGGACTTAAAAGTGACTTAAGTGACTTTGAACGTGGCATGGTTGTTGCTACCAGACAGGTGGGTCAGAGTGTTTCAGAGAGTGGTCAGAAAATGAGAAAATATCCAGTGAGCGGCAGTTTTTGGAGTAAAGTGGTGTCGCTGATGGCAGAGGAGAATGGTTGGATTGCTTTGAGCTGATATGGAGGTAACAGTAACTCAAACAACAGACACGTGCTACAGCCAAGATAACACAGAAGCACATCTCTGAATCCACAGCGCGTCGGAGCGCGCGGCAGATGGGCTGCAGGGCCAGACCACAACCTCTCGGTATTTTTGGTGCATCGCTGTTGCTTCAGTTTCCTGTTCTCAGCTAAGACGACAGTTCACACGGGGCACCGACGTTAAACAACAGAAGGTTGGAAGGAGTGAGTGTCAGTTTCTGCTGTGGGTTTCAGATGGTCGGGTCAGAATTTGGCATAAAGAACAGTATGGATCCTGCCTTGTGTCAGCTGTTCAGGCTGCTGCTGGTGTGATGGTGTGGGGGATATTTTCTTGGCACCAACTGATCATCACCTAAACACTACAGCATACCTGAGTGTTGCTGCTGACCACACCCACCCCTTCATAACCACAGTGTTACCTTCTTTTTTCAAGCTCTTAAGACACGCGGCAGGAAACAAACTCCAACCCTGATTTGTATTTTTTTAAAAGTGCCATGGAGATTGACATGAGGTTTTGTAACACTGTCATTAGCGTCAGGTATATTTAGCCTGATAAAACTTACTTCCCAAGTACAACAATTCATGACAAATTGAAGTACTCTTCTTGTATTTTCTAATTCTGCTTCTTTAAGCTTTAAAACCTTTGGAGGGACGTGTGTTGTTATGCAGTCGTCTTTCCCACTTCAGATCAGGTCGGGTCTCCTGAACTAAAACATGTTTGACGCTCCGGAGTTACGTAGTCAGCCCATCTTTGAGAATAATGAAGACTTTGCATTAAAAATGAAGAAAACAAACAAGTAAAGCAAACAAAGCAGGCCGATGATGTCATGGGAAGATGATCACGAGGGGTTTTGAAATCCTTCTTTATTAAAATCAGGCTTCGCTTTACTCCACGAGTCTGAGGTTGCACAGCTGAGGAGCAGCGGCGCTGGTGGCTGAAGTGGCCTGTACCTCATGACTCATAGTGACTAATCTTAATCTTTGTTCATGGCATGACGCTGTGGATAATAACCGTGAGGCTCCAGGCTTTAACAGAAGGTGATTTTAAAGAGCTCTGTGCTGTTATGTTAATGACTACAGAGCAAAAGTTCTCAGCTTAACCAGACTTCCAAGAAATGCTCATGATGAATATTTAGATCAGGAGGGAAACTGTGGATGTAAGAAGGACTGGCACACACGGTGAAGACAAAGAGGCTGTGTTGCTTTACTTAACAGAGGTCTGTGTGTTTTCCTGCTATTTTTGACCCTTTGACAAGTGAAACTGTGTGCGAGCTTCAGTTTATTAAGAGGAAATTGTTGGAATATTTGTTCAGTAGAGCAAAATGAAACCAATATCCCTGTAGAGCAGTTTGCTTTGCAGACAGAACCCGTACCAAACACACTACAAGATCCAGAAAACGTCTGCTGTCACCGTGAATCATGGAGGAAAACATCGACATGACTGTCGGTGTCTCTGAGTGCCGGCTTTAAGAGCTGAGCATGAAAACACTGCTGAGGGTCTGAAGTGATGCTCACAGCTGAGCCTCGTTCCATAAACATGTTGAATTTACGCCGAAGGTCACTCGGAGTGGCACAGCCTGACTGTTCCAGCCTGTTTAATGCTTTTCTACAGTTGATAAAATAAAAAATAAAGGTGCCCAAAGATGGAAGATTGAGTTCAGAGGGTCGGCCTCAATAAAACCCTGTCCAGCAGTTTCTCGCCCTGCACTGGATCCCCTCAGGGATCGATCGTCAGAGCTGTCGTGGACCAAGAGTTGTCTTAAAGTATGTTGACAGCTCGCTGATTATGAGTTTTCTGCAGGAAGTGGAGCAGGAACGTGGCCTGACCTTCACTAAGTGGTGTGAGCGGTTTTTCCTCCAAAGACCAAAGAAATGTCCAGTGAGCAATGGCGTGTCCAGCGGGGTGGCCTGGGGGGGGCACAGGCCACCCCCCCAACCAGACTGGCCACCCCAGGTGCCACCCCAGGTGCCACCCCAAAGGCAAAACAATAAAATTCAATCAAATATCAAATGTACGATTATGTTTTCACGGTGAAGCTCAGATATCCGAGTGTAAGTGAATGCAGCATCGGCTTCTGCGCTATGTGCATCACGTTAGCAAAGGTAGGAGAGCCAAGCAAGAAAGACGGCACTGCAGGAAACAATTTTTCGGTGAAAGAAAATGAGGACAGAATAAATGTCCCGGTAAGTAATATTAAGTTTGTTGAGTTTAGTAAACTTCGGCGAAATTAGAATACCAAGGAAAAAATAACACTTAAAGAATTATTGCAGCCGTGGAATATTTCTGACAGTATGCTACAGAGGGCAGCTAACATAAGAGTTATGAGTTATAAGATGTCATCTAAGTCGTAACATTGCTGTATGGAGCTGCAGATTTGGTTGCAGGTTAACATAGCTGGACTGGCCATCGGGCATACCGGGCATATGCCCGGTGACTTATTTTTTATTTATTTTTTGTAAGGGCATGAACAACTAGAAAGCGAAAATTTCTGAAGAAATTTTAAGTGTGCCTATGCCGCCGCTAATCAGTATAGTTTGCCATTCAAACGGCTACAGAGAGAAAAACTCAGCAGAGCAGCCATTCTCCACCATGAACTATGGTAAAACCAAACACCGCTCGCGCCTCACAGATGACAGCTTACGGTTTTGTGTAAAGATGAGGTGACTTCGTACAGCCCCAATTTGTAGACGCTGTGCGCAGAGGTTCATAAGCAGACCCGACAATGTTTGCATGAACACACTTTGAAGCATTACGTTATGGACCACTTTTCACACATAGTTGCTGTACCCACACAGCCGGCTGTAGCTTTTCATCTCACAGCCCGACACATACACAAAAAAAAAAAAAAAAAAAAAAAAAGCAGAGAGAGCACAGACTTTACACCTGAGAGGCGTGATTGCAGATGCCGCTGAGGTGGGTCCACCTCCCCTGCAGCGGCACTGCAGACCACGCCCTGCCACACACATCAAACACGTAAAATAAATATTTATGCACTTTTCATTCACTTTTTGTTTTTTGTTATTTTTACACAGTGTTCTGAATGATTAACAATGGTCTACAGCCAATCTTGTGTATTATTATACAAACTTTGGTTGTAAGATTCAGATAACTATTTAATAAAAGCTAAATATTTTATATGAGAGTAAGAAAGAAAAGTATATCTTTGTCTCATACTCTCATCAGACAATACATGAACCTCTCAATAAACAAAATATATGCTCGGCTTAAATGACAAACCGCTATTTTACACAGTGGAACACTTATTTTTAAACAAAACCAATGCAGTTCGCCACTGACAGTGCTTACCTTTGCACATCACAGTAAACACTGAACCAAGATGGCGCCCACGCGAACGAGAAATCTGAACTACGGTGTCCTGCAGAGGACAAATGGTCAAAATTGCTAAAATTTACAACATATATGCAGCTCAACAGCGACACCTTGTGACTTATTCCAGTCACTACCTTACATATACATAACGTCTTACCTGACATTCAGTTCACCGGACACTCATACTGAATCACCAGCCCATATAAATGAAAAATAAGTCCAGCAGCCAACCAAGAGTCATCACGAAAGACTAGGGGTGACACGACAGCGTGAGCGGGCCTGGGTGTCAGCCAGCCCAGCCTGGGTGTCAGCCAGCCCGACCTGGGTGTCAGCCAAGCCGCGCTAGCCAGCTAGCCGCCATGCGGCGGTGAAACGAGAGCGTGAGCCGGCCTGGGTATCAGTCAGCCCGGCCTAGGTGTCAGCCAAGCCGCCCTAGCCAGCTAGCTGCCATGCGGCGCTAGCAGTAACATCGTGAGAGATATGGGACTTCTTGATAAAATATGGGACTTCTTGATAAAACGAGCAGATATTTGAAGTTTACACCCCTACATTCTCGCCTGAAAATAGGGGAGGCTGTCATAAAGTTCAAAATCAGTAACTTAGCGCGCACAGCTGTATAGAAACTCCGTCGTAGCACGCAGTACAGTTATTGTAACTGTCAGCACAACGAAAATAAACTACACCTAAACTCGGTTTATATCTGACCCAAATAGAGTGCAGTTAATAACGTCTTACCTGAAATTCAGTTCACCAGCCGCCTGCTTCTCCTGCATTGGGTTTCCCTTATCCACGATTGAGCTCCGCGTTAGCCACCACCGGTCGATCGGTGTTTCTTTCCCCGCATACGAGGGGAAGAGACATATACCGGTGGCTAACGCGGAGCTAGCTAGCCACCGGTATATGAACAACTCAGTTATTTTTTCCACATCGACCAGCATCATCGGCCCATATAAACGAAAAATAAGTCCAGCTAAGACAAAGACTGTTTGCGGAGCGATCGGGGGTGAAAGGAGTTAGAGACGCCTCACTGAAAGCCAAGCCTGGGTGCTTTTGAGCGAAGCGGCGCTAGCTAGCCGAGCTAGCTAGCCGGCTGGCCAAACTAGCTAGCCGGCTAGCAGCAACATCGTGAGAAATCTGTTGCTAATATGGGATGTTTTGACAAAACGAGCAGATATTTGACGTTTACACACCTACATTCTCACCTGAAAACCGGTCGATCGGCGGCCGCCTCACATGTTTCTTTCCCCACATATGAGGGGAAAGAGACACATACCGGTGGCTAGCTAGCTCCGCGTTAGCCACCACCAAACAACTCAGTTAGTTTTTCCTCATCGAACAGCATCATCGGCCCATATAAACGAAAAATAAGTCCAGTGTGAAACAGTCGCTTGGCGAGCGATCGGGTGGTTTAGCGAGTGTCAGCCTCTTAAGTTTAAGACAAGCCCGGCTGCTTTTTAAGCGACGCGGCGCTAGCTACCCAGCTAGCGTCAGTACACAGGAACTACTTCCGGTAGTTATACAAAATAAAAGCGTCCACAGGGACACAGCGGCCGCCTCGCATTACTCCCGACATACCACTAGAGTGAGCCAGCACACCACAAATGAAGTTTTCTTGTTCTCCATTCATTTCAATGGGAAAAAACTTGCATTAAAATATTCATATTTAAAAAACTATAGAAGTAATAAACACCAAAAGTCATAGCAACTCATTCCAGCTCCAGCCGCACACAATGATATATCATATGTGAACCTTGTCTCAAAACTGTGGGGCGAGTTAAGGTCCAAAATTTCAGGCGGAAAAAGAATAATAATAATAATAATAATAACTAGAAAAATTTGCATTTCCTGCGAAAATGCAGTGTGGATGCTTTAAGCTGAAGCTGTCTGCAAAAACTAGCTGAAAAAGCTGAAAAGTTGCAGAAATTGTAAAAACTTTGCAGAAGCAAAAGAAGTTTGCTAAAATGTAATAACTTAGCAGAACTGCAATATCTTAGAGGAAACATAATACTTGGCAGAAATACAATAGCATAGCAGAACTTAGCAGAAATATTGTGATTTACCAGAGACACTGTGATGAACTATGAATATTGTAATTTTAAATTAATACTATGTTTTAGCACAAATACTATAATTTGACAGAAATACTATCATTTGGCAGAAATACTATGTTTCAGCACAAATACTCTGGTTTAGCACAAATATTATAACATAGCATAAATACAATTATATAGCAGAAATGCTATATTTAGAAAGAAAAATATAATATAGTAGAAATAGTATGATTTAGCAGAAATACTGTATTTAGCACAAGTACCAAAAAGTAGCAGAAATACTATGATTGAGCAGAAGTACTAAGATGTAGTAAAAGTACTTTGATTTAACAGAAATACAATTATAGAGGAGTAATACTTTAAAATGGGAGAAATATTGATACACACACACATACACAGAGCCTAAAGGGAAGAGTATTTGTGCCATGGAGTGTTAAGAATGTGAGGTCCATATTAGAAAAGCTGGTAAAATCATAACAGTTTGCAGAATTGTAATAAATGATGAATATGAATTACTGGTCTGTGACAGTGTATTAATTTGTAGGGAAAAAAACATGTTGACCAAGGTGGAATCGAACCCACGATCTTTGGCTTGCAGACCCGTGTCATTACCAACTGCGCCACTGGGAAAGAGAGGAGCCGTCTTGAAAAACAGGGTGATGAGGAGTCAGAATTAGATCGCGGTGAGAGGCGAAAAACGCCGTTTTTTGGAGTTACAAAACGTTGTGTAACTCAAAAACTAGGTGGACTAGAGGCATATTTCTTGTGCTGGGTGAATCAGCGGACTTTGGTGTACTTTGACTGCGATTTTCATTGCTCTTTGTACAACCGTCGCTGAGATATGACGAGAGAGGAAACGGAAGACCTCAGACATGATTGGCTGGCTGGGAAGCCGTGCAGGCCCTGATATGTGATATGTGTCTGAGTTCGCACAGAGGATTGGCTGCCTGGCAGAAATATATAGAAATAGTATGATTAACCCTTTAGAGCCGATCGGAGCGGGAACGCTCTGTTATGCGTAACTATTTTTAAATCCCAGTAGCACTGCAACCACGTAAGCTAGCGCAAAAATTTTTTTTGCATATGAAACCGGAGGAGTTGTACTTACATCTGATGCCATCAGCTTGTCCTAGGTCACGGTTTCCTTCCACATAAAGCTTTGCAAAAACTGCATAAAAAGCGCTTGCAGGAACAAAAACATAATATTCCAGAAACACGCTTTACCGATCTGATCAGCTGTTCAAAACACTTCCTACGTTGGAATAGACGTCAGCGCGAACTTTTGCATTTCCGCCATTACCTGCCCGAAACCGGAAGTGACGTCATTTTCGCGGAAATGTAGTCTTTTTTGCGATCAGGGCCTCAGGGCCTATACTGCTCTTTTTAAAAGTTATCTTTGACTTTATGACTTTCTGTGTCGTTTCTGGGATTCTTAGGACTCATATTGCACTGCTGGAAATAGTTTATTTTGATGCATATGCTGCTTTTTTGCAAATTTGCAGTATAATATTTATTTTCATTTTTCCTGCAGTGTATAAAAATTGGTGTATTTCAAAAATAAAACTATGAAGACACTCAAAATAAATTTCCTGTGGTGGGAAAGTATTTTGTGCAACTTTTTTGTATTTACAGTTTTGAGGGATAAGACTCTTAAATTTCTCTAACTACAAATATATGTTAAAAAATCAAAAACGATTTTCAATTTTTTTGTAGTTTATTGCACTTTTTTGCAATTTATGTAATTACTATGCACTTAATGAATACATATTATTAAAATCTGGGCTATAATGGTTGTATTGATGTATAGCAACTTGAAATGCTCCCAAAAATGGCTCCACAGCATGTAAAAATATAATATAAGCTCTGGCGGACTTGGTTCTATGGTAGGTCTTAAAGGGTTAAGCATAAATACTACATTTAGCAGAAATACTATATTAAGCACAAATCCTATAAAAAGCAGAAATAGTATATTAAGCACAAATCCTATAAAAAGCAGAAATACTATATTAAGCACAAATCCTATTAAAAGCAGAAATAGTATATTAAGCACAAATCTTATAAAATAGCAGAAATAGTTTGATTTAGCACAATAGTAATAAGTTAAACAGAAAAATTGGAAAAGCAAAATGGACAGCTGAAAAAATGCTGAACATGCTGAGAGTCCCTCAAATATACTTGTTAAATGAAAAAAATCAGCAAAAAAAATATATAACAGCCACACAATCAGAAATATGTACACAGAAGGAAACACACATGCACAGAGAGACACACACACAAGATCCAATTCAGTCAACCAGTCTAAATATATTGAATTTAAATCTTAGAATGAGATCATCCCATTAAAAGCCTTTCTCTCTCTCTCTCTCTCTCTCACACACACACACACACACACACACACACACACACACACACACACACACACACACAGGGAGAGAGAAGTAAGTTTCTAGGTCAGCCTGGGAGCTGCTGAATTTGAATCCACCAATCAGAGTGGCTGTTTACGTTTTCCCGCCAAAACAGGTGCATCTGTTTACACAGGCAGCACAGAGAGGCACAGGATTATTGCAGTCTATTTCTCATAGTGACGACTCCCCTCAAACAAATGACCATAATTTCCTAACCGTAGGGGCTAGAGCGGTCATTCTTACACCGTTTTGTTCAGAAGAGATGGGGGAATCTTCCAGTGTTAACAATTTATCATTAAAATATGAATTATTAAAGATATTTGACTTGTAATGCACCATAACTGAGTAGAGTGAAGCAAAAACTGCCTTGACTTGCCCTCAAACAACGCTTTGTAACTCGAAATCTATTTGGAGCATTGATATCATTCTTTCACCGTAAGAGACAGCAGGCTTTGGTGAACAGTCATGGAAATTTTCAGGTCTCTGTGGAAATCCAACAAAAAGTTATGACGAGAGAAAAAAGTGGTTCATTTCCAGAGTTTGAAATCTGAAGAAATCTGTGCGACGGACGAATTTCCTACCCTCAAACAAGTCCAACTCATTTCAGAACGGTAATAGGTGAGAAAGAAATTCTTGAATTGTGAGCGTCAGGAGTGTCTGAAGATATACCGGGACAAGCCTCATGTCTTAAAGTCGCTTCGTTAAGGAGATATGACGATTCAAATATGCCTCTCATTACAGAAATCCAGCGATGATTTTGAACAAGCTCTCCATTGACTTTCTATGCAGAGTTTTGAAAGTTTGTGTTGGTCTGAGGAGATTTGCCAAAATTCTATAAATCCCACAACAATGATAGTGACATTTCCTGAAAGCCAGCAAAAATACCTACGTTTTGATGTATAATTTGTGGAAGTTGAGTGAAAATTGAGCAAGTAGCAAACAGTTGTTCGGACATGAAGAGAAGACTGCAAAAGCTTCAGTGGCACACTGGAAGCCAAGAGCATAGCAACCATAACAACGCATGTATTTTGTGAAAAATCACAATTGTGCAACTCAAAACTTTAAGAGGCATAAAAGTAAAACGGTAAAAGATTTGAAAAAGCTGAATCACACATGAATAGCCCAATAATTTGTGAACATTTTAAAGTTTGAATGCTTGTTCTACGTGAAAATATGAGGAAGTAGTTAAGTTTCAGAAACAAGCAAATTTTAGCAGAATTGCAGAAGTTTCCCATTCATTTCAATGGGACAAATTAAGCTTAATATTTTAAAAAGTATAATAATGAAAAATACCAAAAGACATAGCACACATTAGCAGAAATAGCAGAATAGTTTAAAATTTGAACGGTGAAAATCGGCTGAAAATTGCGGAAGTAGTTAAGTGCCAAAAAGTGTACGGAAGTCCCAAGAGGAACTCAATAGTGTGGATGCTTAAAGCATCCACACAATAAATCCGAGCAATAGTAATAAGTGTGCCTTCGCATAGGCACACTTAACTAGAAAGCGAAAATTTCTGAAGAAATTTTAAGTGTGCCTATGCCGCCGCTAATCAGTATAGTTTGCCATTCAAACGGCTACAGAGAGCAAAACTCAGCAGAGCAGCCATTCTCCACCATGAACTATGGTAAAACCAAACACCGCTCGCGCCTCACAGATGACAGCTTACAGTTTTGTGTAAAGATGAGGTGACTTCGTACAGCCCCAATTTGTAGACGCTGTGCGCAGAGGTTCATAAGCAGACCCGACAATGTTTGCATGAACACACTTTGAAGCATTACGTTATGGACCACTTTTCACACATAGTTGCTGTACCCACACAGCCGGCTGTAGCTTTTCATCTCACAGCCCGACACATACAAAAAAAAAAAAAAAAAAAAAAAAGCAGAGAGAGCACAGACTTTACACCTGAGAGGCGTGATTGCAGATATCGCTGAGGTGGGTCCACCTCCCCTGCAGCGGCACTGCAGACCACGCCCTGCCACACACATCAAACACGTAAAATAAATATTTATGCACTTTTCATTCACTTTTTGTTTTTTGTTATTTTTACACAGTGTTCTGAATGATTAACAATGGTCTACAGCCAATCTTGTGTATTATTATACAAACTTTGGTTGTAAGATTCAGATAACTATTTAATAAAAGCTAAATATTTTATATGAGAGTAAGAAAGAAAAGTATATCTTTGTCTCATACTCTCATCAGACAATACATGAACCTCTCAATAAACAAAATATATGCTCGGCTTAAATGACAAACCGCTATTTTACACAGTGGAACACTTATTTTTAAACAAAACCAATGCAGTTCGCCACTGACAGTGCTTACCTTTGCACATCACAGTAAACACTGAACCAAGATGGCGCCCACGCGAACGAGAAATCTGAACTACGGTGTCCTGCAGAGGACAAATGGTCAAAATTGCTAAAATTTACAACATATATGCAGCTCAACAGCGACACCTTGTGACTTATTCCAGTCACTACCTTAAATATACATAACGTCTTACCTGACATTCAGTTCACCGGACACTCATACCGAATCACCAGCCCATATAAATGAAAAATAAGTCCAGCAGTCAACCAAGAGTCATCACGAAAGACTAGGGGTGACACGACAGCGTGAGCGGGCCTGGGTGTCAGCCAGCCCAGCCTGGGTGTCAGCCAGCCCGACCTGGGTGGCAGCCAAGCCGCGCTAGCCAGCTAGCCGGCTAGCTGCCATGCGGCGGTGAAACGACAGCGTGAGCCGGCCTGGGTATCAGTCAGCCCGGCCTGGGTGTCAGCCAAGCCGCCCTAGCCAGCTAGCCGACTAGCTGCCATGCGGCGCTAGCAGTAACATCGTGAGAGATATGGGACTTCTTGATAAAATATGGGACTTCTTGATAAAACGAGCAGATATTTGAAGTTTACACCCCTACATTATCGCCTGAAAATAGGGGAGGCTGTCATAAAGTTCAACATCAGTAACTTAGCGCGCACAGCTGTATAGAAACTCCGTGGTGCTAGCTAGCACGCAGTACAGTTATTGTAACTGTCAGCACAACGAAAATAAACTACACCTAAACTCGGTTTATATCTGACCCAAATAGAGTGCAGTTAATAACGTCTTACCTGAAATTCAGTTCACCAGCCGCCTGCTTCTCCTGCATTGGGTTCCCCTTATCCACGATTGAGCTCCGCGTTAGCCACCACCGGTCGATCGGTGGCCGCCTCGCATGTTTCTTTCCCCGCATACGAGGGGAAGAGACATATACCGGTGGCTAACGCGGAGCTAGCTAGCCACCGGTATATGAACAACTCAGTTATTTTTTCCACATCGACCAGCATCATCGGCCCATATAAACGAAAAATAAGTCCAGCTAATACAAAGACTGTTTGCGGAGCGATCGGGGGTGAAAGGAGTTAGAGACGCCTCACTGAAAGCCAAGCCTGGGTGCTTTTGAGCGAAGCGGCGCTAGCTAGCCGGCTAGCCGGCCGGCCGAACTAGCTAGCCGGCTAGCAGCAACATCGTGAGAAATCTGTTGCTAATATGGGATGTTTTGACAAAACGAGCAGATATTTGACGTTTACACACCTACATTCTCACCTGAAAACCGGTCGATCGGCGGCCGCCTCGCATGTTTCTTTCCCCACATATGAGGGGAAAGAGACACATACCGGTGGCTAGCTAGCTCCGCGTTAGCCACCACCAAACAACTCAGTTAGTTTTTCCTCATCGACCAGCATCATCGGCCCATATAAACGAAAAATAAGTCCAGCTAAGACAAAGACTGTTTGCGGAGCTATCGGGGATGAAAGGAGTTAGAGACGCCTCACTGAAAGCCAAGCCTGGGTGCTTTTGAGTGAAGCGGCGCAACATCGTGAAAAATCTGTTGCCAATATGGGATGTTTTGACAAAACGAGCAGATATTTGACGTTTACACACCCACATTCTCACCTGAAAATATCTTAAAAGTTTACTTTGTGACCTAGAAACTCAAATAAGAGGAATATATTAAACCAAGTGGCAGCCGCCATTGTTTGACTGGTAGAGGCGTGCTTTGAATTGTGGGATATGCAGTTTTCCACCAAGCATACACCCTTGCCGTTACCGTAACTATTCAATGCTTCGTGCAACCTTAAGAATTCCAATGGTTCCTGAAAGCACCGACGCTGTGCGCGCCGTTGATATTGTCGTCATTATGGTAATCCAAATACGGGGACATACCACTAGAGTGAGCCAACACACCACAAATTAAGTGAGTGAGCAAACACACCACAAAGTAAGTTAAGTTTCACTTTCGTTCGTTCCCATTCATTCCAATGGGCAAAAACTTGCATTAAAATAAACTATAGAAGTAATAAACACCAAAAGGCATAGCAACTCATTCCTGATCCAGCCGCACAAAATGATATAACATATATGAAGCTTGTGTCAAAACTGTGGGATGAGTTACGGTCCAAAATTTCAGGCGGAAAAAGAATAATAATAACTAGAAAGCGAAAATTTCTGAAGAAATTTTAAGTGTGCCTATGCCGCCGCTAATCAGTATAGTTTGCCATTCAAACGGCTACAGAGAGCAAAACTCACCGGAGCAGCCATTCTCCACCATGAACTATGGTAAAACCAAACACCGCTCGCGCCTCACAGATGACAGCTTACAGTTTTGTGTAAAGATGAGGTGACTTCGTACAGCCCCAATTTGTAGACGCTGTGCGCAGAGGTTCATAAGCAGACCCGACAATGTTTGCATGAACACACTTTGAAGCATTACGTTATGGACCACTTTTCACACATAGTTGCTGTACCCACACAGCCGGCTGTAGCTTTTCATCTCATAGCCCGACACATACACACACACACAAAAAAAAAAAAAAAAAAAAGCAGAGAGAGCACAGACTTTACACCTGAGAGGCGTGATTGCAGATATCGCTGAGGTGGGTCCACCTCCCCTGCAGCGGCACTGCAGACCACGCCCTGCCACACACATCAAACACGTAAAATAAATATTTATGCACTTTTCATTCACTTTTTGTTTTTTGTTATTTTTACACAGTGTTCTGAATGATTAACAATGGTCTACAGCCAATCTTGTGTATTATTATACAAACTTTGGTTGTAAGATTCAGATAACTATTTAATAAAAGCTAAATATTTTATATGAGAGTAAGAAAGAAAAGTATATCTTTGTCTCATACTCTCATCAGACAATACATGAACCTCTCAATAAACAAAATATTTGCTCGGCTTAAATGACAAACCGCTATTTTACACAGTGGAACACTTATTTTTAAACAAAACCAATGCAGTTCGCCACTGACAGTGCTTACCTTTGCACATCACAGTAAACACTGAACCAAGATGGCGCCCACGCGAACGAGAAATCTGAACTACGGTGTCCTGCAGAGGACAAATGGTCAAAATTGCTAAAATTTACAACATATGCAGCTCAACAGCGACACCTTGTGACTTATTCCAGTCACTACCTTACATATACATAACGTCTTACCTGACATTCAGTTCACCGGACACTCATACTGAATCACCAGCCCATATAAATGAAAAATAAGTCCAGCAGCCAACCAAGAGTCATCACGAAAGACTAGGGGTGACACGACAGCGTGAGCGGGCCTGGGTGTCAGCCAGCCCAGCCTGGGTGTCAGCCAGCCCGACCTGGGTGGCAGCCAAGCCGCGCTAGCCAGCTAGCCGCCATGCGGCGGTGAAACGAGAGCGTGAGCCGGCCTGGGTATCAGTCAGCCCGGCCTAGGTGTCAGCCAAGCCGCCCTAGCCAGCTAGCCGCCATGCGGCGCTAGCAGTAACATCGTGAGAGATATGGGACTTCTTGATAAAATATGGGACTTCTTGATAAAACGAGCAGATATTTGAAGTTTACACCCCTACATTCTCGCCTGAAAATAGGGGAGGCTGTCATAAAGTTCAAAATCAGTAACTTAGCGCGCACAGCTGTATAGAAACTCCGTCGTGCTAGCTAGCACGTAGTACAGTTATTGTAACTGTCAGCACAACGAAAATAAACTACACCTAAACTCGGTTTATATCTGACCCAAATAGAGTGCAGTTAATAACGTCTTACCTGAAATTCAGTTCACCAGCCGCCTGCTTCTCCTGCATTGGGTTTCCCTTATCCACGATTGAGCTCCGCGTTAGCCACCACCGGTCGATCGGTGTTTCTTTCCCCGCATACGAGGGGAAGAGACATATACCGGTGGCTAACGCGGAGCTAGCTAGCCACCGGTATATGAACAACTCAGTTATTTTTTCCACATCGACCAGCATCATCGGCCCATATAAACGAAAAATAAGTCCAGCTAAGACAAAGACTGTTTGCGGAGCGATCGGGGGTGAAAGGAGTTAGAGACGCCTCACTGAAAGCCAAGCCTGGGTGCTTTTGAGCGAAGCGGCGCTAGCTAGCCGGCTAGCCGGCTGGCCAAACTAGCTAGCCGGCTAGCAGCAACATCGTGAGAAATCTGTTGCTAATATGGGATGTTTTGACAAAACGAGCAGATATTTGACGTTTACACACCTACATTCTCACCTGAAAACCGGTCGATCGGCGGCCGCCTCACATGTTTCTTTCCCCACATATGAGGGGAAAGAGACACATACCGGTGGCTAGCTAGCTCCGCGTTAGCCACCACCAAACAACTCAGTTTTTCCTCATCGACCAGCATCATCGGCCCATATAAACGAAAAATAAGTCCAGTGTGAAACAGTCGCTTGGCGAGCGATCGGGTGGTTTAGCGAGTGTCAGCCTCTTAAGTTTAAGACAAGCCCGGCTGCTTTTTAAGCGACGCGGCGCTAGCTACCCAGCTAGTGTCAGTACACAGGAACTACTTCCGGTAGTTATACAAAATAAAAGCGTCCACAGGGACACAGCGGCCGCCTCGCATTACTCCCGACATACCACTAGAGTGAGCCAGCACACCACAAATGAAGTTTTCTTGTTCTCCATTCATTTCAATGGGAAAAAACTTGCATTAAAATATTCATATTTAAAAAACTATAGAAGTAATAAACACCAAAAGTCATAGCAACTCATTCCAGCTCCAGCCGCACACAATGATATATCATATGTGAACCTTGTCTCAAAACTGTGGGGCGAGTTAAGGTCCAAAATTTCAGGCGGAAAAAGAATAATAATAATAATAATAATAATAAATCCGAGCAATAGTAATAAGTGTGCCTTCGCATAGGCACACTTAATAATAAATCCGAGCAATAGTAATAAGTGTGCCTTCGCATAGGCACACTTAATGAGAGGTGGTGGATTGGCCAGATGCAGGTCGATGTGTAGAAATAACTCCGTTGTTTGGTGGTGGCTATGACGGGGCTTCCACAGAGGCCAGCAGGTGGATGAGGGAAGGGGAGGCAGGAGGAGAGCCCCGAGGCAGCCACCAGTCCGAGTGTCAGGTGAGCTGAACTTCAGGTAAGAAGTTATGACCTGCAGTCTATCTGGGTCAGATATAAACCAAGTTTAGGTGGAGTTTATTTTCGTTGTGCTGACTTTTTACCCTCAGTTGCAATAACTCGTACTGCGTTCTAGCCAGCTTGATGGAGTTTTTAGGTGGGTGGGTGCTATGATGTTACTGATAGTGAACTTTATTTTATTCATAAGGTTAGTTAGTAGAGTTGCCAACGGCTCCTTAAAAATGGAATGGTCCCTCATTCAGAGAAAATATTATGCGTTTGGTATTGAGCTGAGAAGAGACGCAGTTTGTCCCGAACTTTAGCTAGAATGGAAAAAGACACAATGCTGGAGTTATTCTGTGTGTTTACGCTGCACAGCTGCCTCTTCTTCTCTCATTCTCCCCCCTCCCTCTCCTGTTGCTACTTCAATCATGAAACTGATCAATGATCAGCTGATCGTCTCTCTTGTTTATTTATCGCCCACTTTGTGCCAGAAAGAGGAAACCAGCGGATATTGCGCTAAACAACAGCAGCACGTTTAAGCTTGATCAGCTGTTGTTAGAATTTATTTAATATTAATTTCCAGTATCAGCTGATGTTTGCTGGAGCCACAGCTGTAAAGCTGCTGGTCATGATGTCGGTTTGGATATGTGGTGAGAGGGAAACATGAAGATGAAACCAGGAGATGTCCTTACTGAATCATCAGAGCTGAACAGGTGATGGAGAAACAGGTTTACCTTTTAGGTGACATGAATGAGTTGAAGTTATGAACTGTTTCTGAGAGACAAATAACACCAGCATCCTTTTCTAAGCAGCTGACAGCTGGTAACTGTGCAGGGGCGGATCTAGCAAAGTGTTGCCAGGGGGCAGGTAGGGCATTAACAGGGAAAGGTGGGCACAAAGAAATACTTTTCTTTCTTATTCTCATTTAAAATATCTAGCTTTTATTAA
The DNA here is from genome assembly GCF_057382275.1 of Copadichromis virginalis. Lineage (NCBI taxonomy): Eukaryota > Metazoa > Chordata > Actinopteri > Cichliformes > Cichlidae > Copadichromis > Copadichromis virginalis. The sequence continues at coordinate 38,655,723 of NC_140631.1, read as the reverse complement.
ATAATTATCTAAATCTTACAACCAAAGTTTTTATCTGACGTAAAATGTATAGAAATCATACATATACCAACAAGACTGTACATCACTGTCACAACAACATTTGTTTTCAGTCAAAGGCTTTATGGCTTTAATACCTGGGGGGCCGGTCTCTAGTCAAAATGCCCGATTTTCTGTCCCAGTCCAGCCCTGCAGGTTATACTGGCAGTGTCACCATGCCAGCTGACTGTATTTCATCATCAGCCAGTGTTGTTCTTTATCAATATTACCAAAGTTTACCATAAGGCAGCATAGAAAGTATTTACTTGCTTTCAGGTTTTATTCAAATGTTAGTCTTTTCAGTTGTTTCCCCACTTTTTTCCTGTTTCAAAATCAAACACCAGTTTGTGAGAAGATTATCTTCTTTTTTAACAGGCAGATAAAGTTTTGCATTGGCTAATTTGTCAATTGTTTGTTACAAATGTTCATATTTTAATATTAAAAAATGTTTTTGCCCAAAACATATGTGTACTATATGTCAGTAAAAATACTATGCAAATATTGATGTCCTTGAATGCTGAGTAAACACTGACAAAGCACTGATTGTATCTCTTGTACTTTATCAACGCAGTATCTAAAAACTTTGCACCGTAGTGGTTAAAATCTCATTCTAATAAGAGTTAAAAGCGCATTCGGTTATTAGGTTTACAGGGTTATTGAATTATGGTTAATAGAATTGTTTTTAACATTATCTGCCAATTACATCTGCCACCCTTCTCCAAATCTGTGCCCCTACCTGGCCCCCCCAACAAAAATTTTCTAGACACGCCACTGCCAGTGAGGAGGCTCCTTCATCCTCCCCCTGCGCCCATTTCGGTTCATGTGAACCAGCAGCTCTAAATAATCGAGACAAGAAGTCAAAGTTTGATTTAAATACAGACACTTTAGATAAAACGGTAGATCGGCTGTGGTTTGCCTTTCATTTTTAGCAGATATTCTCAGTACTGCAGATGGAGCGTGTCCTTTCTGTCTGTGATGATTTTCTTTTCCCGTAGATTATCCCAACTTTAATCTCTGTGACTCTGAGTAATCATAGAGTTTACACAAATTATCTGAATCTGCCACATGACTGGCTAATTTGCACGAATGCACATGGAGCCGTGATCCTAATAAAGTGCTCACGGAGTGAACACTGACAAACAGGAGAAAGTGGAGTTAAATAAAGCTGCTGTTGGCGAACAAAATGAGCAAAACCTCATTATGGAATCTGGAATGTCTAATTAAAGACTAATACAGGTTATTATGTTAGTGCATTATTTAATTATGGCTGCGTTAAAGCGATATTAGGCAGCGAGCTGGGAAATTAAGTAGCTGCTGTAACAGGACACGTTCACCTCGTGTGCTGCTTTGCATCGCTCACATTAAATTTGCCTGGCAAAAAGGCGACGGGAACTCGGGGAACATGTCAGAGCCGTGCAAACTCAATTTAATATAATATATAAAGGCCGTTTTCACAGTTACAGGCCCTCGAGGTGCACGGGTGTGGGTCGAAATTTGACAGTTTTTAATTCGTAGTTTCGAAGCATGTTTCACACCCTCGTAACTTCAGAAGTACAACAGATAGCCAGATGAAAACAAGCCCACACTCAGCGTCTCAGTGTAAAGCCAAAAATATTTTGTTTCGAGCTAATTTTTCTGTAACCAACTTTGATCATTAATATCACAGGATATGTCAAAGTTTCTGAATATCTGCTATTTCTAAAGACATCAGTACCCAAAAATACTGCAAAACATTTGTGAAAATGCATCAGATTTAAGCCAAACGTTTTCATAGTATGAAGGTAAAACAACCAAAGTCATGGCACAGAGCGAGCTGATTCCGCATTACCTCTGTGAGACGTGCTAACGGAGATGCTTGTTGATTTGTGTCAACAGGTAAGAGCAGAGCATAGACATGGCCATTGCACACGTGGCTACGGAGTACGTGTTCAGCGACTTTCTGCTGAAGGACCCGAACCAGGCTCGATACCGCAACGTTCGAACGGAGCTCGCCGTGGACAAGATCGTGACCTGCGTGGCCGTGGGCCTTCCCCTCCTCCTCATCTCTCTGGCCTTCGCTCAGGAGGTCTCAGTCGGTGAGTGAAGCCGGGGGAACGAGCAAAGTTGGCTCCATGACGCAGGTGACTGTGTGATAGTTAAATGTTAGGTGGTAATCTCATGAAGAAGAGTTCATCAGAAGTCACAGAATCCAGCCTGAATAGCCTTTAAGAGACTCCAGCTGCACATCTGTACGCGCCACTGTCATATTTCTAATCATAGAAACGTTTTTGTCAGTTTTCTTCTCCTAAAGCTTTTCATTTATTCATTTTCTGTAGTTTTCCGCTTCTAATCACTGCCCCGTGATGTTTTTCAGTGCGTGTCGGCTAACAGACGGTTCTACCCTTTTCATAAATATCTTCTCCTTAAAACACTTCCATTTCCTCTGACGCTGCTTCTGCTTACATGTGGCCGTTTTTCTGTCCTCGCTTCTTGTTTTTACCTGCAGTTTTTCTTCCATGCTGCTCTTAAATTGTGTCCGTACTTTGGTGGCAGATGCAGAAATTATGTTCATAGATAAAGGAAACGGCACAGGTGTGATAAACACATACACATTGGTTTATAAAAAGATTTCCTGTATAAAATATGAGGTCAGTTGGGCTTTTTAGCCTCTCGGGTAGCTTAGTTCCTCGGATCTTGTCTGTGTGGGTCTAAAGTGGTCTAAAGATCTGAACTTGGAACCAGTCCACATGTCTAGGTGTCCATCGGGAAGATGCTAAACTCCAGGTGTGTTTGAATTTGTCTTACAGCAGCATGAAAACACAAGTTTCAGACAAACAACAAATGAATGTTTAAAAGAGATGAAAGAACCTACAGAAGGCCTTTTATTCATCGCCTGGCATTTCTGACAGAACGTCTCCTGAACCAACCAGCTGGCGTCTCTAACGCCGTGTGACTGATGTTTTCTTCAATTTTATTCACAGTCATGTTTAAAAAGCCTTACAGTCTTAACTCGAACCTGTACGAGTCCTGTCTGGGTCACTTCATTCTGTGAGAAATCTTTCTAAGAAATCCACTCAACCACAGACAGATCTGGTCTTGCAAGAATCCTGATCTGTTTCCAGGAAGTAGACTGTGGACTTAAGGTTATGCCGTGTCACTCGTGTTGATTCTGACCCTGCTGCTGGGGCTTATTTCATGTCTCCATGTTTCTCTCAGGTACTCAGATCAGCTGCTTTGCTCCGACTAACTTCTCATGGAGGCAGGCAGCTTATGTGGACTCCTTCTGCTGGGCGGCCGTGCACACGCAGACTCTACCTCTGTGGCTGCACAAGGTACACACACACACACAGTGCTACAGTTACTGAAAAGGTGTAAGCCATCTTAATCTCACTGTGTTTGATTCAGAGTGAAAGGAAAGCTTTCTGACGTTCACAGGCAGCCTCGGGTTTGAGATTTCAGGGTGTGGTTCGGATATTTTTAGTAGGGTGCATTCTGAGGACTGTAATGGGCGTGCATGTTTCCTTACATACCTACAACGATCTTTCTATAATGACACCGGATAAACCTGCACAAGAAACTGACGATCAAACAGCTGATCGTGCACAAAAGCACAGTTAACCCTCAGAGCTTTGCTTTCTGCCTTTCAGCTCATTCTGTCGGGTTTGAAACGTGAGTCTGCTCTACCAGTCCTCTTCATGGTTCAGGTTTTTGTCGTTAATGAGAAAGGGCATACCCATATCTTTCTTTTGTTATGATTCACCACTTTTTTGGGGGGGGTTTGTGGTTCTTATGTCACTCAGTCTGTAGTTGGTTTCATTTCTAAGTAAAATCCACTGGAGTCTGGAGCCTAATCACAGAGAGAAGCTTAGATTCAAATCAAACTATCGGTTCGCCTTCACACTTTCACTCTTGGCTCATTCCCTCTCTAAATCTGCTGATTTCTTTTTGTTTTTCATTTAAAAATGTTTGTTTGTTAAAATAAAGAGTTGATATTAAGTGAGTGTGATCGCCATGGGAAACTTTGTTTCCACCCTTTTTAATTCACTTTATTTTTGGAGACTACGTGGAGGCATCCACATAAAACTGTCACTTCTTAAAAAGGCCACATTTTACACCCAGTCCAAGTGATCTGTCTGTGATCTGTCTGTCATAGTTTCAATAGCAAAATGGAACCGTATTAATATCTGTCACCTAAAGAACAGAAACAAGCTGACACTCAATATAAGAGCATCAATAAACAAAAAGGCGAGTTTTGAGAAGTCTCTTAAATGTTTCATAAAAAGGTCGATGTGAAGCTCAGAGCCTTCAGCCCACAGTGAAGGCTCTGAGCCCAGAGGCGTGGAGGTTGGGCGAGGGATAGAAAGCAGACGCGTGGTTGGGTGCAGCAGGTCAGAGGGGTGCTGAGGGGTCAGTGGAGATTTATGAGGGTGGGGGTGATATGTGCCCAGAGCTAAGAGCCTGTTAGAAGGTGAAGGTTTGGAGATCTTTCAGGGCTTTGCTGGAAATCCCACTGCAGTAATCGGGCCGGCTGGCTGAGGGTCTCTGCTACAGAGCCAGAGAGAAGATTAAACATTTAGTGAATAAACATTTCAGTTTATTCACATCTGTTTAATTTCTTAAAGCACTTGTAAACTTTATGGTTTATGATGTGAGATACTACTCCACAGTAAGACCAGAGAACTGAACACACACTCTCTCATTTCTCTATGAAAGTGAAACTGTTATCTCTGTCTGTTTCATCAGGCATTAGTTTATCAACGCAAACACCAGCATAACAGCAGCCTCGGTGTCAGTGTGTCAGCTGTCCACACCTTTCTTTTATCAGCAGTCGTATTTGTGGAAACGTCACCGCTAATGTGATTGTTTATGTCTTATTTAAAGCTCTGCTGCCTCCTCTCCTGTGTCCTCTCTCCAGTTCTTTCCTTACATCCTGCTGCTGGTGGCCGTGCTCATGTACGCCCCGGCGTTGTTCTGGAGATTTTGCGCTGCGCCGCTCCTGCAGTCTGACCTCGCCTTCATCATGGAGGAGCTGGACCGCTGTTATAACCGCGCCGTCACTCTGGCCAAACGGATGGCGACAGCGGAGCAGCCGTCCGCTGACAGGTACAGCACTTTACAGCCAACAGGGTGGGAAGGATGCACTTCATTGTTTGGGAGCATGGCAAAAAGCTTCCAATCAGTGGAATAACTGTTGCATCCACTGGTCTGACTGTGTGTTTACCAGCAAATCCATAAAGAACCAGCACGACCTCACTTTAATCTGCTCTTTCTACCCTTTCTTCCCACAGCGATCCCACCGAGGGCTGCTTCAATTACCCAATGGTGGAGAAGTTCTTGATGACCAAGCGCTGCTCGCGGAAGCTGATCATTTACTACTTCCTGTGCCGCGTTCTGACTCTGCTCACCCTGCTCTGCGCCTGCGTCTGCCTGGGCTACTACCTCCGCCTGGCCTCCACTACAGACGACTTCGGCTGCAAGCTGCGTGTCGGCCTGCTCGAGTCAGACACCGGCGTCCCCGACAGGGTGCAGTGTAAGCTCATCGCCGTGGGAGTCTTCTCCTTGCTGAGGTATTTTCCTGAGCTTTGCATTGAAGAGTTTATGCATCAAAAATCAGAATAAGCTTTGATTTGTGCTTTACAAACAAGTTTACCTGTGGTGCAATGATTAGATCTGAACTCTTGCTTTCAAGAATAGTAAAAACTGAAATTCATTAAACTGGGAATGGCAGACTGCAGGTACCAGGCAGGGGGTTAAAAAAAGTGGCATAAATTGCAGTTCCTCTAACGCCCACTAGAGGCTGGCTCCAAAAGAGGAGTCAGTCTCCAAAAGACACATTTTTGACACATTTCATTGGATAAAAAGAGTTTTTTGTTGCCATTATGCCAGTAGGTTGGTCTTTTGGGATACTTAAGGCCTCCATCTCTCTGATTACTCTTCTCAGCTTCGTAAACTTGATCGTCTTCGCCACGTTGATTCCAGTTGTGATCTACGCCAGTCTGCGTCCCCTCTACTGCTATGACCACGCCCACTTCCTTGAAACCTACCAGTCACTGCCCACTGTGAGCGTCCTGCCCAAACCCGGTGGCCAATGTGACGATCTCTCGCTCTACCTGCTCCTACTGGAGGAGAACATCAGTGAACTGAAATCCTACAAATATATGAAGGTGTGTATTTTAAAGCATCAGAAATGACAAACGGCCGAACTTTGTCTGTGTTTAAGTGAAGTTGTTTGACCATAAAATCAAATCATTCGTACATGAGAAACCAGATCCTTCTGTTGTGTTTGGAATAGTTACGTTGACCCGATTTCCCTCTTTATGTCCCATTCTCCCATTTCATGTGTTGTGATAAAATCCCACATTCTGATTGGCTTAAATAGATGTTGCACAAGAAACTCGGGGCTAAAAAAAAAGGCATCGTGGCTCTCTGACTATGTGAGCATATGAATGAGAGCATGAAACCAAACATCATCCTTTTATGCCTGTTAGAAGAAAACAAAGTGCATATGACTCCTTCACATGTTAAATGCCAAACCTCTCCCAGTTTACCCTTCATTGTCAGAAACTGTCCCACATAAGCATGCTCTTTGTCCTACATGTGGTTTGGTAACTCTAATACTGGGAAAAAATATCTCAGAAAGTTGTTTCAGTTCATCTGGATGGAACATTTTCATTGTGAGAAGCGTTTTGATCACTAAGTCTCAGCAGACCTTATAAACAGTATTATAAGAGTGTGACTTTTATCATCCACAGTGCCGTGATCCATTCCCTGTGAATAGCCCACATGACCACTGACCATTTATGATGACGCTCTCGTGGTTCATTGTTATGTAATCGCACTGGTTTCTATGGTTACGCAACGTTAGCGTTTATAAGGTTGTGGAAACGTGCGGCCAGTTGAGGCGCGGATGAGTGAGGACACATTTCTCCCACTGAAAGCGTTGTGCAGGTCCAGAGAATCAACTTTGTGGTTATTGGACATGCATGAACACATAAAAAGTACTGCAAACTGAATTGGAGGCACATTTTTAGCTTTCTTCATATATGCACTTGTGTTTTGTTGTGGTGTTCCTGCAGCCCTGCCGGGTTTAAATAAAGCATGTTTTAGTATCCTACATGGTGCGTTTCTTCCCTGACGATTTCTGGCCGTAGGTGTTGGAGATGTTGAGGAGACGAGGCGAGCACGCCGGAGAAAGCTTCGACCCCATGGGCCTGCTGCAGAATCTCTGCCTGGTGAAGATGGACAACGTAGACGGGTTGAAACCCACCAGTGCTTCAGCGATGCCTGATAACGACGAGGGTCCAAACTCATCCAAAGAAAACTGCAGCAAGACGGAAACGGAGATGAAAGGTGAGAAAAGAAACAGCTTTGAAATCTCACTGGAAGGAGTCGGTGCTCTCGTAAGGATGTGGATGAAAAAGTATAATCTGACATCACAGTGGTGTTTATTTACGGGAGGGACAGAGAAGCGACAGACTGCAGGTTTCTGAGGAGATGATGGTTCAACCAGCAGAACCAGTTCCCTGCGATTCCAGAATATGAATAACAGCTGCAGTTTCAAGGCTTCAGCCTCAGGTTTAATATTAAAGTTGTTACAAATCTGGAAGAATAAGTTCCCACTCGAGCTCTTTGGAATCTGGCAGAGAAATCTGATATTCTTCAATGACCCAGTCAGTACTTGATCTTTTATTAAATACTAAATTGTAAGTTGTGAACAGTTGACGCAGCACTGTGAACTCTGTTTTTACAAACCTCTACAGACAGGTTTTCAGGTCCATTTCAGTAACAGACGGGCTTATTTGTGTGTTTTTAGAGCTCAGACCTCTGCTGCAAGAGAACAGCGATGCAGCAGGAAGCGGCGACGGAGGCGTTCTCCGACAGAGACCGATGTGATGATTCAGCGTGGGATTAACAAACTCAGACTTTAAATCGTTTTCTTCAGAGGAGAGAGGATGGAGAGTGTGTTTTTTGTCTGTCCGGTAGATCGTGGAAAAATGGCAGGACGCTGGAGGATGATTGGCTAAAACTCCCGATGGTACTGATTTCGACTTCCTCTGAATTTTTTTTTTAAGGACAATTTCAAACACTACAATCCTGAAAGCTTAACTTGGATTTTTACATTTTCTGACACACAATCACTGAATATGGAGCTCCTGAAAGGTCGCACTGGGAACATCTTTCCTCCTGACGATGCTTTTATGTTCCCGCTGACGTGTTTTGGTCCAGCCTTCGTGTATTATGTAATGTATGCATTGCTCATTTACACAGCCACTTCCCGAATGCAGAACTTTATAAAAACATCTGTTTATAAAAACACTGTGACCCGGTTCCACCTCTGCTGCCTCGGTCGCCCTTATCTGCTCCCTGTGAGAATCTAGCTTCCTGCAGGGTCGTTCGTTAGGATTTTTATGCATAAACAAAGCAGGGAATCAGAGCAATGCAAGGTTGTTTTCTTTCTGTTGTACATTCACGGTTCTCGCTCTATCTGCTGAAAAATCTCCCAGGACTTCATCAATAAGCCAAAAAATAAGCCTGAACAACCTCAATGACAGATTCAGACTTAAAAAAATATATGTGTGTGTGTGTTCTTTTTTTTTGGCCTTTGCTGTGTCTCAGGGTGTTTAACAGGCTTAATGCATGGAACATCTTCATGGACATAGTGTCAGAGTCTGATAAACCTGCGCTTTGGGCCACAAAAACACTTCTAGTTGTCTGTGTGAAAACAGCCTTCAGTGACCTCGGTAAACACTCTCCCGATGGCCTTGTGAGCTCAGCTGCAAGGTTCAGGCTATATTTAATAAAACGTGAAATTCTTTTTGTAAATTATGATCGTTTATCCTGTTGACTTGTCAGTCTCAAGTCGTGACACAGTCAGTTCTGGTCCTAACTGATCACGTCGTGTTTCAAAAACAGTCATTTCAGGAGCTCCGTATGGTTCCATGATTATCAGACAAAAGTTTACCTTCCAGTCAGGGTCTCGTTCACGAGTGAGAGAAGAAGGGAGCGTCTGTGGAGACCTGAGCGTGGAATCTTTTCCACCCTCATCGTGACCGAAGTGATGAGCTTTCTCTTCCTTTAGAGACCAGACGAGGCGCTCAGAGGAGAGCCGCTCCTCCTCCTGCCACTAAAACTGCTTTTAAAGTCAATATTGTCAGACTGATTGTTCCTGCGAGCTGCCTTAGTGGGAGAACGAGTTTTTCATGCGATTGTCAATCACATTTCAAGTCAACGTTAGCGCTTTAAAGGAAAATGAAAATGAAACTGGAATCATTAAAAGGTAGCTAACTCATGAACATGCAGTCCCAGTATTTGTTCAGGGTTTGGCTCCCCAGACTGATTTCCTGCTTAAGAACTGAACGTTTTTCTCATGTGTGGATGTGATTAAACTGTCCTTTGCATGTCAAGCTACAAGAAAAAGAGGTACAACTGCATGAAGCTTGGTTTTGTGTACATATTTTTTAGGTTACGAGGTCTTCTTTGTTTAACATAGACGTAAATAATCCAAAGTCAGGTTTTAGGTTTTATCGCTGTGAGAGAACTCGTGTAAATCTCTCAGATGTTCAAAAGTCTTGATCTGGAAATCAACTCGTCGTGTCTGCTGGGGGATCTCAGGGATAAAATCCTCTCACTGGACTCTGTGTGATCGTCGGTTTTTGTGTTTTTAAAGTGCCTGTGGAACTTTTTTGCATGCATTGATGAAACTTGTTCTCTTCACTCCACACCAGTGACTGTTTTCTGAACTTGTTTGTGTTTTGAATGTCATGGCTGAGTATTATTGGGATTCAGATTTGTGCAATGTGTAAAGAGAGACTTGATGTTGTTAACGTTTCCTGTGTTTCTGGATTTGAAGTGAAAGTTTGTTCATTCGTAAACACGACTGCAGTGGTTAAAACTGACCTCACCATAAACTGTGTGTGTGTTGTGTGGGTGGGTCGGGGGCTTGAGCAGATCTATACAATGCTCAAACACATGGTGCTATTTACATCCTTAAACTCGTGCTGTTTGGTGGCCCAATCTGACCTCAGGGGCCAGACCAGTTGTTTTTTTGTTTTTGTTTTTCTTCTTCTTCTTCAATCTGAGCTGCAGGCAAGATTGTTAAAAAGCTGCGCAGAAAAAGGGAATATTTACTGAGAGAAAGCACGCATAAACAACAAATTTGTAATTATACAAAGACTCCTGACAAAAAAGAAAACTGAGGGGAAAGAAGACAAAAAGGAGCTCAGAGCAGGAGAAAAGACAAAGTACAGGGGAGAGCATCATAGAAGCCGTCAGCATCTTAGACCTGTTGCAGCATAACTATGGGAGGTTTCAGGGTCACCTGATCCGAACTGGGAAGTGGTTCCACAGAAAGCTGAAGGTTCTGCCTCCTGAAACCACGAGTAAGGCCTGCAATCTGAGAGCAAAGTGCTCCGTTGGTTAATATAATACTACAAAGTCTTTAACATATGTCTGTCATGGCTGTGTGCAGGGAGAGAGGATCCAAAATGCAGGACTCACAAACGCAGAGACAAAAAGTTGAACTTAAACAGCTTTATTTCTGTGCACAAACTGAACTGGGAATACAAAAAAACTAGCAAACAGAACAAACGGGGGTGGTATGAAGGTACGATGCAGACACTAAATACAAGAGGTTTACAGAGCTAAGCGGAAACAGCTGGGAGACACGGCTGACGCTGATTACACTGACGAGACAGGGAGAGCACAGACCTACAAAGTAAAACAGGAAGTAAACAGACGAGACACAGAACTTAACAGCCGCAGACTAATTAGCAGACGTAACATCGTGGACAGACAGAGGGAACACAGAAAAGTGGGACCAGGGGAGGCACAGAACAGAAACCTACCAAATGGCAAATCTTAATGGAATAAACAATCAGAATAAACAAGAACATAATAAAGAAACACAAAACACTGAATCACCAGACTCAGGACCACCACAATGTCAGGCTGATTTTTCAGATTATTTCATAGGACTGCAGCGTGAGGACCTCTGACTGTGGGACAGGATCTGTGGGAATTCCAGTAATCCAACATGTCTATTAAATCACCGTGAGACACCCAACCTTCATGTTTCAACAACATGAGATAAACATGATTCCCATGAATGTGCGTCGTGCTTTTGATATGAGCACCTCTGCTCCATTAACCTCCAGCTTACTCACCAGAACAGATTCAAACTTTTACTAAAAATGGATGTCCAGTGATATATTGATGAATTATGATGCTGGCGAGTGCACTGTTTTATTGTGGTTGGACCTGCCTTTGATACTGTCGACCATCATATTCTGTTAGATAGACTAAAACACTGGGTGGGTATATCAGGAACTGCTTTGGAGTGGTTTAAATCCTATCTGTGTGACGATCCTTCTCTGTGGCTACCTCCAAGTTCAGGTCCTCTCTCGCTTCTCTTGCCTATGGTGTGCCACAAGGTTCTGTCTTGGGACCCTTACTATTTTTTTGTTGTATTTACTCCCTCTTTAGGAGATTCTCAGCACTTTTAAGGACATTTCGTATCATTGTTATGCAGATGATATTCAGCTATATATCTCCTTTAGGCCACATGATGTTTCTAAACTTCAAAACTTGCAGAGATGCTTAGATTATATCAAAGGTTGGATGGCTGATAATTATCTTCGACTTAATGCTGAGAAAACAGAAGTCCTTGTCTTTGCTCCTGATAAATTTGTACCTTTGGTAGTAAAAGATTTAGGCCCCCTCGCTTCTTTTGTTAAATCTTCTATTAGGAATCTTGGTGTTACATTTGACTCAGCTCTGTCCTTGGATATTCATGTTAAATCTCTGGTCCGCTCCTGTTTCTACCACTTAAGAAATATTGCTAAGCTGAGTCCTATTGCGTCACGTTCTGAACTTGAAATGATTATACATGCTTTTTCATGTTTCGTGTTGTTTAGACCATTGTAACTCGTTGTGTATCTGTCTAAGTAATGCTTACTTGGAACGTCTGCAGGGTGTTTAAAATGCTGCTGCAAGGCTTTTGACCAAGGCTTCCAGGTACACCCATGTCACTCCCCTGCTGATCCAGCTGCATTGGCTCCCCATTAAATTCAGGGTCCATTTTGAGATTATAATTCTGACCTTCAGGGCTCAGCACGGACTACCTCCAATTTACATCAGTGATCTTCTTCATCCTTAAATTCCCAGCAGGTCCCTGAGGTCTTGTGACCAGGGCTTGCTGGTTGTCCAGCACACCACATTAAAAGAAAAGGTGACAGAGCTTACTTTACTTTAACCATTTTATAGATTTTTGTACATAAATAATTTCCAGCCTAAATGATGCAGAAAAAAAGTACATATTCACATCTGAGCTTAATTTCAGATTGATCTGCTGAAATGTTCATTTTACATTTCTTTTAAAAAAAAATGTTCACACTATGAAATTATATTTATAACAGGAAAAATTCTAAAATAATAGTTTTGATTCAAATAAAATTGCAAACTTTTATTCAACGAATTCAAACCATTTTTTTCATTAATTGAGTTGCTGTTACTCAAATGGTACTGCGCTCTCTGATTGGCTTACTGGTGACCGCGTGTGGCGCTTCGAAGAATGGCACTTTTCCTCCGGAGTTTTGCAGAGGTTTTCTTTGGGAATATGTAGCACGTTTTAACCTTGAAGTGCCCCACCCCTTCCGTCCCTTGTGTATCTTATCTTATCTGTGCTGTTTGCCACGTTTATTACCTGCCTATAAAGCTGACCTGCTTTGACTTTTACATTTTAAGGTAAGTGGTTTAGAAGCTCATTTACACAACTCACATGTTTTTCTTCCGAGCGTGACGGGAAAATGCGCAGTGACATAAATTATTCAACAGGGGGCGCTGATATTTGGTTACATTAGAATGACCATTATGTATATATTTTTAATGCGTTTGGAGTTTATGTGTTGAGGAATTGAGGAAAAATATGTATATTGATAAAAGAATAACTTTTAAAAAACTACAAAAAGTTCTTGTGTCCAGATTAATGAGTAATTTTGGTTCATTTGCATTTTCCTCTTGTGGTCATTAGATGAGGGGGGTGATTGTAATTTTCAAATGGTGTGTATTTGTGTAGCGCTTTACTAGTCCCTAAGGACCCCAAAGCGCTTTACACATCCAGTCATCCACACATTCACACACTGTTGGTGGCAAGCTACATTGTAGCCACAGCCGCCCTGGGGCGCTCTGACAGAGGCGAGGCTGCCGGACTCTGACCACCACCAGTAGGGTGAAGTGTCTTGCCCAAGGACACAACGACCGAGACTGTCTGAGCCGGAGCTCGAACTGGCAACCTTCCGATTACAAGACGACCTGCCAACTCTTATATAAAAATATTCTGGTTTATTAAACTAAACTATAATTTATAGTATATTTATACTCTATAGCACGTGTACTAACACGTGCATGTGCGCCGGACCCGCGTGATTTTGCTGTCTTTAGCAGGTAATAAACTCCCGCCAAAGCAAAAATTCGCTCTGTGTGAATTCAGTCGTTGTTAATGAGTAAATTTTTAGAGTGTTTTTATTTGGATTGTTTTCTGGTTGTTTGTTGCACTCGGACATGTTCACAGACGTGTTTTCGTGAGCAGCGCTGTTCATACTCCGAGACCGTAGCGGGAAACTGTTGGTTGCCTAGCAGCAGTTAACGAAAAGACCGGAAGTCACTGTGCTTCAACTCGAAAACTTTTGCATTTATCCTCTTTTCCCCGAGTATCAGACAAACTCGTTTAGCAGCGTGCTTGACCTTTGAGTTAGCTGAACTTCCTGGTGGTCTGTTGGTGGATTTAAGGAGGTTAAATGGATGAAAAAAGTTATCTTTCAGCTAGCTCTTGTTGCGCAGATGCAGCAATGCATGATGGGAAATTCTCCCGGTATTTGTAAAGCTAAATAACCTTATGGGGCTCTGTTGGAAACTGCTTCATGTGTATATATAAATAGTGTGTAGTCCCAGCTTCCTACAGACTGTGTTTGTGTTGATTGTGAGATTGTGAGCACCGTGAGTGTGCAGGGTTTGTGTGTGAAACACTTCCCTATGCGTGAGCTGGAGAACTCATACTTACCTGGTAGGAGAGATACCATGATCAAGAAGGTGGTTTTCTCAGGCCGAGGCTCAGCCATTGCACTCTGGCTTTGCTGAAAGCCTGCGAATTCCCCAAATGTGGGAATCTCGACTGCATAATTTCTGGTAGTGGGGGACTGCGTTCGCGCTCTCCCCTAATCATATGTTGAAAGGAAATTGTGGCGACATTTACGCTTATTATGAAGAACCAGGTCATTTAACATGTGTATATGAAGATGATATAACTGATGTGGAGTAGCGTGCAGTTTCCTCGTTTCTCCGCTAGAGGCCGGTAGAGCTCTGTAAATGTTCAGAGACGTCACAGATAAGATAAGAAGAACTTTATCCCGAGGGAAATTACTTTGTCATACACATGCTCAACGCAGCAAGAGAGACAGAGGAACAATATATACAATAAGAATACTAGTATACAGTAATCTAAGGAGCTTGGAAAGAAAAGCGTCTGGACTTCTTTGAGTTGCTTGAAGATGTTTCACCTCTCATCTGAGAAGCTTCTTCAATTCTAAGGGCCAAATGGTGGAGTCCCAGATTTAAACCCAGTGGGAGTTTTCCCCCCCAAAGAGGGACAAAGGACCCCTGATCCTCTACCTAAATATGATTAGGTAGAGGATTATGATTAGGACTCTCCACCATTTGACCCTTAGAACTGAAGAAGCTTCTCGGATGAGAGGTGAAACATCTTCAAGCAACTCAAAGAAGTCCAGACGCTTTTCTTTCCAAGCTCCTTAGACTACGATGACCTGGATGACTGAGAACCTTCACAGACAGTATACAGTAATATACAGTAGGAAGAATTGGATTAACTAACTGTTAGTAACATATAACTAAATGGTAAGGATTTACAGCTTCATCATCTAGACGAGTGTCACTTTTAACTTTGCAGATATTGTTCTCAGATATTGGACTCCAGGTGGCCTGTCTGGTGGATTTAAATCAGGGTCGCGTGTGTTTGTTATCTTTTAAATGCAGTGCCTGGCCACATTCAGTATTTAAAGTTAGTATTTCTGTAGGAGTGCTCACTGGATTCAGATTCTTATTGTTCAAAGTGCTCTTTGGAAGTGAAACGTGTATATAAGTTTAAAAACAAAGAGCTCTGAGGCAGTCACCTCAAAGTTGAGGTGGATGTGACAAAGCTGCAGATTTCCTGTTTCGTAGCTATGCTGTTATTTGCTGCTCTGTGTTGTTTTTTACTGTTAAAAATAAATGTTATCTATTGAGGTTTTGCTGTCATGTGACTCATCATGACACGTCACTTTGGGTGTGTGAAGTTGTAGGGTCAAAAATTAAGACCTTAGTAACACAGGTCTGGAGACGACCCTCCAGTCTGAGTGGTCGCTGAAAGACCTACGATTGGGTAAATGTGTATTCCCTGGTTGGCAGGTAGATAGAAACCTCCTTGTGTTAGCTTTGGTTGCACACTGTTGCGGTTCTGAGTAGTTTGCATGCAGGACGCCAACTTGTCTGCAAACACTCGCCAACTTCTCCGTGAGCAGTAGTGAAACTGAAAAGTGAGTGTTTGCCTTCACAATAAAACCTTTTTAACGTGCAAGTGTTTGCAGACAAGTTGTTCGGGTCGAGAAAATGTTGCATACCTTTGTTTAGCGTCCTTACATGATTTGCTGATTGCTAAAATCAGTATTTTTTGACATGTCAGGGTGATGATATGACGACACTCCCTCCTGCAGCCAGCTGAAACGTAGCCACGCCACCTTTATCTGGAGCGCTGATGATGTATCCGATGATGTCATTTGCAAATGGCTGTCTATGTTAGCAGATGAGCTACAGGTGTTTGTTATTTGGTACATGCAGTTCACCCATGTTAGCAGGGACCATAGAAATGTAGCAGGCATGCTGTATAAAGCGTATAAAGAACCAGCCCATGTACCATAATAGTTATTTGTTGTGTTGTTAAAGAAGTTCAGACATTCAGTGGTGTGTTGTGCTGTCAGCCTTCTTTATCTAATCATTGGATCTCTGGCATATGCCTTTCACGCCACCTCTGTCACCCTAAGCTGTTAAAAACTCAAATGTCCCCTGTGCACTTTACGCTGCCTGACATTTGACCACAATGAAAAACAGTCGATTTGTCCTCTGTATATCTCAGCATGGAGGTCAGAAGCCAGAACCTGCTGGAGGAGGCAAAGCTCCAGGTGGGTGAATCGCAGCTGGGGAAAAGTGGCTAAAATGCATGTGAATACAGTAGGGCTGCCACAAACGATTATTTTGATAGTCGACTAGTCACCGATTATTTTTGCGATTAGTCGACTAATCACATCATCATCCATTGGACATACAGCGTACAGCTTATTGCACCAGCAGCATCTGCTCTTATATAACTATCATTAGCTTACAGCTTTAAGTGTTTAAGTTAAGTGCTAATTAAAAATAAAGACAAGATGATAGTTTATTAAAGTTTAATGAAGTTTGCAGATTGTTTCGGTGAAGTTTAATAAACTCCTTGCTATCTAAAATATAACAGGACACCGGAGTATATTCTCCAGCATCTCACACTTCTGATAATCAGCTGTCTGCTTGATGTTTATTCAGCTGTGTAAAAACTATAACTTTAATCTCAGCCAAACCGATTTACTCAGGAACAAATAAAATACTAAAAAAAAGCCAAACAATAACATTTTAAGCTAAGTGACGGCAGTGGGTTTGAAAACGATTTGCCGGGAGTCCGGTGTTCTCACGGCTCTAGTTAGCCTAGCCCCCGGCTAGCTATCGAGCTAGTGGGTAACAGACGTCTCCGAAAACGTCGGAGCGCTTTTGAAAATATGCGGTGTCTTGATAAACTGAGCAGATATTTGAGGTTTACACAGCTACATTCTCGCCTGAAAATCTGTTAAACGTTTATTTTGTGACCCGGAAAGAATAATAAGAGTAATATAAAAACTAACTAGCTGCCGCCATTGTTGACAACAGAGCTGGGCTGTGCTGGGACGGCGCTACTTCTTCTTCTTCGGGGTTTAACGGCAGCTGGCATCCTTGTACATGCAGTGCTGCCATCTTCTGTTTCAGTCCGTTATTACACTCTTAAATCCTGCTACTTATTCCTGCGTCTTTTGTGATCTTACAAAGCTTCAAACGACGCGTCGACTATTAAATCAGTCGTCGACGATTTTGATAGTCGACGTAATCGTGACTAGTCGACTAATCGTGGCAGCCCTAGAATACAGTACGGAGTGGGATTTCTGTAGCACATGTAAACATGAATACAACAGAACAGCCAGTTAATCACACATGAACGTTTTTGGACTGGGGGAGGAAACCAGAGGGCACAGGAGGAAACAGACCTCAGACAACCAATGTGTTAAAAGTCAGAAATGTTCTTGCTGTGAGGCGATCGTGGTAACCGCTGCAAAGATGGCCTGTCTAAAGCTGAAAGATGGCATAGATAAAATATAAATATAAGCCAGAGTGAGACTGCAAAGACAAAAACACGAGTGCATATCTGTGTCAGCCTCAACCTCACAAATGAAGCCGACACAGAAGTGCCAAAAACTGCAGTTCCTCTAACAGCCACCAGAGGATGTCTCCAAAGTGAGCCGGACGCCGCAGACTCACAGACGCAGATTCCACCCAGACAGCAGAAATAAACACGCTGGTGTAAGAGTATTTTTGGCCCGTGGTTCACCGAGTTTCAATCTTCCCATTTTTAGAAGGTTTCCGATCTGCATTCAATTTTTATGGTCCAAAGGGACACTTGAGCTCCATAAATACATTATTTTAAAGTTCTGTCCACCCACTTTTAGTTGATTCCTTCCAACAGTGATATTATAGAAATTTGATGTATGGAGCTATTAGGACAAATCAGCTGATATGTGCATCTAACAAAGCTTGCTATCATTAGTTGATAGGTTGGAGCTCCACTCTCTCATATAAATATATTCACTGGTGGGTCTAAAAAACCCAGCAAACAGCAGCTCAGACACTAATGTCGACGCTTTACAATGTGGACACCACAGACCCTCAGATATATATTTATATAGTCTATGGTTTATAAAAAATAAATGCAGAAATGGAATTTTTTAAAAAGTTGAAACTTGTAAAAGCCCACAGAGAGACAGACATGCTAATTAACCATAGAGCGAGAAGAACAGCAAGGTTCAAAGTTTGCTTTTGAATCGCCGCTCCTCCCACAGCGGCGGCCAGGTTCTCGTGTAAGATGCACACTAACCTGCTCAAGGCCACCGCATCCTTTATCTGTTTAACTCTTTGCACAAAGCAACCCAGTGTCACTTTCTTTCTGCACTTCCCACGTTACGCTAACCTGTGAGCTGTGATGAAGCATGAGCCGGATGAGCTGCTGACGTTCATTATTAAACTTGTGTCCGATCATTAGGAACATTTTTGACTCAGTCATGCAATGAGACTTTGCAAGATTCAAACCTTCTTGAGATGAAGCTATAAACTAGCCTTTTAGCATCAGTATGAGAGTGAGCTGTGCACAAACATTTAATTGTTGAGCGTTATTGGATGTTTTGGTTTGGTTTTTTAATGCATAAAGATAAACCAGTTTGTGATGCTTCAATTTTGCGCTTTCATTGCTACGCCCAACCACTTCTTGTATTCTTTTTATACAGAAAAACATCTGCAGACAGAGTTCCTGCTGCTTCAGATGACATCTGTGTCTCTCTGTGTTCCCTGGGTGAGGCAGCAGCAAGTATTCAGAGAACAATGCTGCACAACATGCGAGGAAAACGTAAGAAAAAGTCTTTTGCTTCCAGCTTTCTCTCCGAGCAGAGAAATTTAAGTTGAATCACGGCTTAGCCACGCTCTTTAACTCTTGCACGGTGATTTTTCATGCACGTTGTCGTCCTCCCCCACCATCTTCTGTCTCTGCTGTGTTCACTGCATGAGTGAGCAGCTCCCCAAACCTCCCACCCACCCACATGCTCACTGTTTCAGAGAAGACGAGGCTCAACTTAAGTAGATGTTCCGCCTTTTGGTTTTTGGACTGTCAAAAATAATCCGTCTGGTCCCTTTTTATGCCGTGATGTCAGGTCCTGTTTAGAATTTGAGGGTTTTTTTTTCATGTTTGGGTGCTTTGTGTCTGTGTTACTCACTTCCTGTTTATTTTGGTTAGTTAAGTTGTCCTGTGTTTTCCCTCCTTTGTGATTGATGGACCCGCCCTCATTAGCTGCACCTTGTGCTTCACCGTATTTTTGTTTTCTTTAACTTCTCATTGGTTGTCATTCAAGCTTATTTTCATATTCAAAGATCAAACTGGTTTGTTGGTCATTATACTGGTCAAACAGCCTCCACAGTCACCACAGTCTGCACTGAGTGATCTCAGTCCAGTAGGGCACTGCTGGCATGTTTTAACAGGAGGTTTGCATCATTGTGCAGCTCATGAATAAGTTTCCAGCACTTTGTAAAATTAAGGAAAGAATCAAGGGACAAAAAAGGGCCCAACGTGGTATTACCCAGGCATCCCTAATATAGTGGCAGGTGAGTGTATATACTGAGAGTCTAATTGGAAACAGGAGTGACAAAAAAACAAGTGAACCTGAATAGTTTTAAGTACTAAAGGAAAAATACAACGAAAGACAGGAAATAAACCTGAGATTAAAGTGACTAATAATACAAAATAAAACAGGAAATGATTCAATAGAAACTCAGAAATGTGACAAAAGAAACTTTCAGGTTATTTTCATCCCCAACACCTAAGCTGTTAATCGTTCATTTACAGAAACTTTGGAAATACAGAAACAGATCATTGTTACTCTTTAGTGTGCTCAACTTTCAGCAACATTTGAAATAACAGCCGCGCAGCTCTGCAAGCTGAGGAATGATTCTTTTTTAGCACCTCCATACCGTTTGGTTGAGCAGCACCACGAGTCCATCCAGGAGTAGGATAAACAAGTAGTGCGAACAGCTGAGAAGATCATTGGAGCCTCTCGTGCCTCCATCACAGACACTTATCGCACCGGCTGCATCCACAAAGCCACCGGCGTTGGCGAGGACCCCACACACCCCACACACACTCCTCAACCTGCTGCCTTCTGGCAGTGAGGTACCGGAGCATCAGGGCCCTTCCTGAACACTCAGTGACTGGACTGAAACACACACACATCGATTCATACACATCACTAGCAAGCATTTATCTGCAGAATCTCACACACACACACACACCGAGTTAGTTTTTGCACAGTCTTTTGCACATTTCTGTTGCACTCTATCGTTCTGTTCTGTCGGCTGTTGCACTGTCTTTGGTTTTTCTTGTTGCAATTCTTGCACACTTGCACTTTATGTAGCCCTGTGTTGATCGTCTGTCACATGTAGCACCATGATCTTGGAGGAAGGTTGTTTTGTTTCACTGTGTGCTGGACCACTGCGCATGGTTGAAATGGCAGTAAAGCTGCTTGACTTGACTTGAGATCTCAACAAACCGTGTGTTAGTCTGAGGAATCGCTGGCTCGTCACTAATTCTGAAATTTTCAGATGGTTTCAGCACTGATCGCATGAAGGACGAATGTTCGCTGGGATGACCTTACGTGGGCGTTTCCTTAACTTATTTACGCCGTTCGCCGTCTCAGTAACTGCAGAAACATGGCTGTTATTTCAGCTGCTCTTTGACTTTCGACAGCGACGTATTAACACGTCTGGTTCTGAGCAACATGTTTCATGTCAGACTCGCGCCTGTTGACTTCTCTAAACACGAGCTGATCTCTACATGGGACAAGCGATGAAAACGTTGTACAGTCGCACGTAAAGCGTAGCAGCTGCTCACCCTCTGAAACAAACGTTCTGCCTCTGCTGCTACACAAGTACCTAAGAAACATACGTGCATGGTGCAAAGACGCTTCACAGTGATTTCAGACTCTTCAGGTTCACAACTGCTCGCTCAGACGTGTGGGATTTGACATTAAGATTCACCAAACGTTACGATCACGTGCAATACTGTGCAAAAGTCATGAGCCACCCCTCATTTCCTTTTTCTCAACGCCACACTTTAAACTGGTTCTACAAGGCTTCCCGAAGGTCTTTCAAAATGTTAGTTTTACACACATAAAATAGTAAATTTGCATAATAAGGGGATTCCCAATGAGCTAAGAGCCCAAAATATTTGCACAGTGTGGGGTCGGTCCAAAAAAATGAGGAAAGTGGAAAAGTGGAAGGCAAAAGAAGAAGTGCTAGGTCTAAAAAACTATCTAGAGCAGATGAACAGTATCTCAAAGTCATGTTCTTAAGAAATAGGAAAAAAAGTCCAACAAAGACCTGAGAGATGCATCTGGACCTCCAGCTGATCCACATAATCCACATTGGAAACTTTTATTTCAAATCAAAATCAGTATGTACGCTCAGTAGTTTATATCTTAAAAATTACGTGCCAGAGTCAGACTGGGTCTTGAATTGTCAAATGGCTAATGAGATTTATCTAAAGTGTAATAATAAGTTAATGTGTTCCAGGTTTGGCTTCTCATAGCCACCTGGGAAAGTTTTTCCTTGGATTTGAAGATATCTGCTGAACTAATCAGAGAAAATCAAAGTGTGGAGCTGAGCGTAATCAGCAGGTAAATGTCAGGATATGTTGATGCGTCTTTGTGATGAAGCCCAGTGATAGTCTGTGTTTATGCTAGTACACCTGGAACTTTGTTGAAATGACATAACATTTTGAAACATAGCTTATTAAATTGATTTTCTAATTAATAAGCATGAGGCAGCACATTCAACAAATCTAAGAATATCTAAAAATAATTTGAAGAACGGTCAGAGGACGTGAAGAACATGCGGGGTTTGATGAAGACGTCCTAACAGGAGCAAACCAGATGATGCAGCAATGACAAAGAGGAGAGAGGAGCCATAAATACACACATACTGACTCAAAACAACAACAACCAGAAGTCACAAGTTCTGGGGTTTATTGCACATGTTTGGATTTTGGACCTTATTATTAAACCGTTCAGACATTTGAAGTAAAACTGAGAATGTGACATTTTTGATCACTTGAGCACCTGAGCTCTTAAAGGAGTCTAATATTCTTATTTTGATCAGTAACCTCAGCTTTATCAGTAACCCCGTCAGTCCTGCTCCTAAGGCTCAGTTGAGGTTGAGGCAGTTAGTTGAGGTTAACTGGCCTCTGCTGAGTCTGTCACATGTGGGTGCTGAAACGAGAGTGTGGGCAGGCCGCTGGGTCGTCTGCTGAGCTGAGGAAGGAGGGGGAATAAATGTCAAAAGATGAAGATGGTATCGTTATACGATGGCAAGACAGATGTTGTCTGTCTTTCAGATTTGCTGTTTTGATTAACCTTTTAACGACTAACACGTGCTGAGCTGCTTTGTTTTCTTTTAAATCTAAATAGTAGCTTCTGATGATGGCGGCTCGCTTTAGATCGGTGCTTCTCCAAGCAGGGTCCTGCATGAGGGGTGTCGCATCTGTGCGCAGGTCTCTTGATTTAAAAGAAGGTGACGAAACTTTAAATATCCTGCAACAACAACCGTTTGCAGCAAATGCAGAAAAAAATAGTGTGAAATAGGAAGCAATGGATAAAATCTAATTAGCATGTTTCCTGTTTTCATGACTGCAAGATATTTTTGTGTGTTTACCGTGTAACGAGTCAGTACAGAGAGGAGGACACAAATGCAAGAAGCTGTGGTGAAATCCAAAAACCCCCCCACAGCTTTATGTGCTCATGCACATAAAAACTAAAGGGAAGGCACACAGGGGACAAGGAGCGGGTACAATCAGGCTAAAAAATCTGGTAAGATTACACACGCGTGCACGCGTGCACACAGATAACCCCTGAACTATCCAAAAACTCAGAGGTCAAGTTGGGCTAGAAATTGAGCTGACTGAGAACTAAACTGAGGGTAACTGGGAAGTATGAGGGTAAGGGCACAATAAAAAAAATATGTGATATCATTAGGAAGACGGAGCTAACAAGTTCCAGGAAACGAAAACGATAGCAGAGAACGTGAAGCTCTGGCTCTGTGGACTTCCAGATCCTTAGGGGGCGCTCATGAGGCAGTCCAGGGATGAATGAGGCCCCAAAGAGCCCCAGATAGTAAATTTCGTGGGGTAGACTTACGTTTGGCAACTTCAGTTATCTTCTTCTTGACAAAATGGGTTGAAACATTAAATAAAGCTCAATTTGAAGAGTAAGAGGAATTAGCAGAAGGCTGAAGTTTTATGAGCAAAATGTAAGGCTAACCACTTTTTCACCCAATGGCTGCATTAAAAACACTCAGCTCGAAGCTTGAAAAGCAGCACTTCACAAACCAGTGGGTGACATCGTGATGCTACATCCATCTCTTACATACAGCCTGCCGGTCCTGGGTTTGAATCCAGTTTGTGGCCTTTCTATGGCGTTTGCTTCAGGTATCTCCGATCACTCCAGCTTCCTCCCACAAACAAGCATGAGGTTAGGTTAACTGGTGACCTTAGATGTTAATGTGAGTGTTACTAGGTATTTGTCTCTATGTCTCAGCCCTCCAACAGCAAGTCAACAGGGGTTGACTTCGGGTTCCCCCCACTTGTGACCCTGAACTGGATAAGTGGATGGGTGGATGTGGTGGATGTGATGGAGGTAAATGGGTTAAGACCTTCATGGTACCAAATAGATGACTCGTCCCCGTTTCCTCCAATTCTTGACTTTTTAATTGGCAGCTGTTTAAAAAAAAAGGTGCAGTTGTTTAACAAGGCATGTGTGGCTAAGTCGACTGGATGATTAACCGGCGCTGCTCTCACTAGTCTTCACCAGGTCTGCTGTTTCGGAGAGGTTAGCGCTCTCTGTCACTCCATGGCAGGAAGATGTAAACAGGTAAAGTAAAGCCTCAGCTCTGGAGGACTGTGACCTACAAAAAAGACCATGGTGGTTAAACATTTAACCGCTCATCCACGCAAAGCTACACTGTGCTGCTCGTGATTGTCAATGCTAACATGCTGCTAGCACCGCTAAAGTTAGCCACACTCAGTGTCAGCCACATTTAAAATAAGGCCTGCCCATGGAAGCATGCGATTACTGGTTTCCATTAGACTGTGCCCAGTTTTTACTGTTTCTTAATTTTTGAATACTGGATTAATTAGTTATTTTTTTCACTAGTCAGACATTTAAACAAACAGCAAAGTAGTTGTTTAATGCCCTCCTTCTCTCTCAGGTTCATTTTGTGCCATTGCTGCGGTGCGTTAAGGTGCTGCAGATAAGCACCAGCAACCATGATGAAACCACATCATTCATTCCAATTATATCTCTTACACCTCTCACTAAAAATGCTCTAATGGTTAAAAAAAAAGACGAATTTGAATCCCGTGGATTCTGGTGATTGTAAAAAATTAAGAATTAAAATGATTTTTTTAGTTGTTAACAGGATGTTGTACCCCTTTATTTGAACAGGATATGAACAGGAAGCTGACAGGGAGCTCCTAGCAAGAGTGACTTTTCTTGCAGAGCAACACACACACACACACACACACACACACACACACACACACACACACACACACACACACTTCAGTAGGCGTGAACCTGAGACTGAAACTCGCTCTGAAAACCCCAACCAACTCAACTGCAATTAATCAGCTACAAGCCACACACATGCAGAAGCAGGTTCTCATGTGCGCGCGCACACACACACACACACACACACAAACGCACACACTCACACAGATCTTTGTAAAGCTGTCTCTGAAAGTCTCTCTCTCTCACACATGCACGATTCAAGTAACAGGAAATAAATTGGATTATGCAAATGAGCTGAGAAAAAAAATAGTCTGAGAGAGATGAGAGGAAGGAGGGAGTGACAGAGGCAGGGAGGACCGACAGCAGGCTAAGAAAGAGAAACAGGAAGGTGTGTGAGTGTGTGTGGCAGCAGCTGAGTGACAAGTCAGACAAAGAGAGAGTCCGAGCGCCTTTCCTCAGCAGCTCGCGTCTTCTTCGCTTCTCAGGTTTCTATGTAGATGCTGCTGTGTGTGTGTGAGTGTGTGAGACAGACTGTGTGACATGTCTGAGGAGGATTTTTAGTGACATCGAACAGCAAAATGGATTTCCATCAGAGGGCAGCTCTGGATATCTCCACCAAGAACCCTCAGGACGATTTTGAGATCCTGCTGAGAGTCGGAGGAGGAACCTACGGGGAGGTTTACAAGGTCAGCTGCTTTGTACTGCCGCTACATGTACATGTTCGCTTAAATCAGGTTTATTCAATTCTTACTTGTATTTTAAGAAACCTTTCACCTTTCAAGAGATCATGAGTATCTTTAAACTGTTTGAAGAAAGAAGTGGAAAATGTAAAGCTGAGTCTAAAGGAGGTTTTTGCTCCACTGGCTTCTCGCATCTCAAGTCAAGCATGTCTTACTTCTGCCTGTTTTACAAGTCGCTCACTTCTCCGCTTCCCGTCCCTGCACTTTAATGTACAGCAGCAAAAAAAGGGGGGGTGGAGGGGATCTCAGGCTGAGCACGCGGTGCTTTGCTCGCTGTGAACGTCTTCTCTGTGAGTTTAGAAGAACATAGGTGTGATGGAATTTAGTTTCAATGGTTTACTGCAATCACAACTTAAGTGCATCTTCTATTGTGCTGGAGGAAGTGGTTTTACAAGAAGTGAAAGTATTCTTGTCGATAACTATTTTTTTGGCAGTTTTACTCCATCTAATAGAGAAGTTAGTGTAAACTCTGAATTGTAGTACAAGTACCACGAATTCCAGAGTTAAAGATCCTCTTTTCGAGCACTGATGTCATCAAACGCCAACAAACGGGGCTCAAGCTTTCAGAGCTACTAAAAGGTGTTTCAGGTGCTTCAGGTGCTTCAAGTGCACTCTAACATCATCCTCGACTCTGACGGGGCGTCTACACAATCACACCTCTGAGTTGTAGTTGAAGTTTCTCCCTATGTTTAAAAGTCTGTCCTTAAAAAGTCTCATTTTAAGTCATTTAAGTCAGACTTTAACCTGAAGCAGGAGCAGGAAGGTGAGGTCTGAACTTAATATGGTACATTGTATATTCCTGCACACACACACCACACATTTTCAGTTTGTGGCTTGATATTTAAGGTAAACAATATCACGGTTTCTCCAACCACAAAGCCAAGCTTCAATAATACATCATCTGAAATATTTGGTTTTATGTTGATTCTTCTTCGCCTGCGGCAGAGTTCATTCCCATTTCTGAGCAGCAGTGAAGGTTTCGCAGGGTTAAACCCATATTTTCACACAGTGGGGAGAAGTTGGTTAACAGGCTTTGGCCTTGAATGTTGCTGTAAAGGTTCAGTTTAAAGAAATGTTCAGGTTAAACATCTCATCCTCTTTCTCTCAGTGGAACTTGTGTTGTTACCCCGTCACTTGCAATTTCATGTAGTTTTGCATGTGATGTCACCTGGCGTTCCAAAAGCAATCCTTCCTGTTTTTCGAAGGAATCCACAGATCATTTGAGCTGTTTTTATTTGCAGTGTAAGGTTACAGAAAGAGGAGTGGTTCCTGCCACAGCTGCACTCCAGAAATAAAAACAGCAGCGAGACTTGTATTTGAGAAACCAGCTGCAGCATTCAGAGTTGTTGTGGTTGAGGCCCAGGACTCTGATTCTAGAGCACAAATGGTCCACAAGTAGTTGTTAATTTGATCTCAGCAGCCAGGGTTTAAACCAGCGGATTACAAGCCCGACGGCCCAGCAAATATCACAAAATATTCAGTTTCATTTGTTTAGATTAGGCTTAAAAAATCAACCTGATTAAAAGTGGCAGGAAATGAGAGCCAAACGCGTTGCCAGTGTAGTACGTCTGCTTCTGATCGCTAATTATGTCTGAATCGTTTGTCGCTGTATGTTAACGAGTTGGGCGGTATTTAGAGTTGGCATTATATCAGCTTTCACCGCAGGATTATTGTGGCAAAAGAAATTTCCCGATAACGACACCAAAGCTGCAGAAAATTTGAATGACAGTAAAAATAATTGTGCTATCAGTAAATATCATCTTTTAACTTTGATACATGTGTTTTATCTCTCTGTGGCAAAAAATACACTCAGAATACGAGTGTAGGAAGGTGAAGAAGGAGTCTGTAATCAGGGAATCATGCAAAAACGTACATACTCATCTAATTGCTCTTTTGTATGCTATCATAGGTGTGTTATAAACATTGTCAAATGTCACAGCGGATGGAGCCGCGTTCACAGAGCAAGCCTTTCATACATTTCTTGCAACTGTGTCGACTTCACAGGCGTCCGTCTACACATATATGGATGTGATTAAGTGCGGGTTTTTAAAAAATGGATACATTTTGAGTGAATTTTGACTTCCTTCGGTGTAATTCCGTGCTTTGAATGAACACGCGGGCTCCTGTGTAGGTGCATGTGTTACCAAGGATTGTCTGGGACTTTCCTCAGGTCACACCTGAGATGGAAAAGTTACCTAAGTCTCTCCAGTGACGGCTCACATGAGTGATAGAGTGATCTGAGTGGACTATGCGCCTTCTTTTGTACTGCTCAGTGTAAGTCACAGAACAGCAAAGCTCCATTCAGCGCTCGGAACAACAAGCGACTCATTTATGAGAATTTGAAGCCAGACAGAGCTTCTTAAAGGCTGATTTGAGTTAATCTGTTAGCAACAAGTTATGTTTGTCTGAACCCACAGATTGTGTTTACACAGCTCTGATTTGCAGAACGTTTACCACCAACACTTAGTGCCGGTGCAGACAGCTTACTGTGACATTTAAATCTGTCGAGATCGGGACTCTGGGGTTTTCAGCTTTTGGACTTTTTAATCCATCCCCCAACTCCAACCAAGAAACTTTCTTCACTGTCTTTGATTATCGTGTGCTGTGGTTTGCTGAGGTGCACAAAAAGAGAAAAATAAGCATTTAGCTATCTCATCCGTCTATCTCATTGGAGATATTTAGCTCTGCAAATGCTGAGTTATAAAATCATCTGAGGTTGTCACGGTGATGGACCATTGCGAGCTCGTCGGTGATTAGAGTGAAGAGGATGCAGATCATTTTGGTCACTGTGCATCGTGTTGCTTTTGTAAGCGATATAAAAAAAAGACTTTAATGACTTTGTGGGTCCTTGGAGTTCAAATGTTATTGTGAGTTTTTAGTTTTATTTCTTTAGATAATGATCTCTTGCTCCACCTACACTGGCTTGTATTTATCTGTGCCTCCATGAGTATGAGCTCTTTGAAGTATTTAAGCTGTGATGCATGTTTTTTTTGTTTTTTAAACAAAATCTATATTAAAATATGGCACATTAGCAACATCCTGCACGGATACGCTTTACAGAAGGTAAGTTGAGGCTTCAGAGTTTCTCAGAGTCGCTCTCGGCCACCTGCTTCAGCCCATGTGTGGACTGTTTTTTTTCATGTGCCAGTTTTGGTGGATATGGAGCATTTCAGAGTCGAGCTGTTCAGCAGTTCATGCCATGCGCTGTAAAACTGTAACCTATGCAAAGCAGTTTATCTGTAGAGTGAGCACACTTCCTCTAAACAGGTCAGTTCTGTGACCTTGTTCTGTTTTACAGGGAGGGAGATATTTGCATAATTGCCCTTCCTTCACATGTGGACACACGCTCACACAAAAACACCCATGCACAGATATGATCACACCCACACACATGCTCGATCACATGGTTTCAGCTACGCGTTGTTGCACAGCCTAATGGAGGTCATACTGCAAGCAGCGACTGTTTTTGCACCATCAGCAGTGGTGAAAAAGTAGGACTTTAAGTTATGCCTGTTTGTCCATGTGTGTGTGAGAGAGAGAGATGACCATTATGGGAACTGTACAGCGTCTTAGCCTCATGTTGTACAGGGAGGGACATTCACAGGAAGAAACATATACCTGCTTTCATATCAGACAGTTCCTCATCCTCAGGAGTAAGAGTAGGTGCATCTGATGTAGAGATAGAGAAGAAAGGCCGTGTCGACCGCAGCTGATAAGGCCAAGTTGTGTTGTAGATCATTTCCTATTAGTTCATGTGTCTTATATTGATTTCGGCACGTAAGCTGCACGACTTTCTGTGGGCATTAAACACTTTTTACCCCATAAAATCTCTTTAGGGGGTAAGTATCTGATTTTTCAAACGCTTTGTACCCCAGGCGTTCAAAGACTGAGCCTGATTTGAAAAGCACATAATCTGCATTCAGTTCTTCCTCAAATAGCTTCTTCATTGTCTCACATGCCAGCAGTCGGCTTTGTGTGTTCTCATCAGGCGGAGGCACTTTTGACAGCTCATTTGCAACACGAGCACCTGTGACACCTGCACAGGGTCACCTCTGTACTGGCACATACCTCGTCTTCATCGGATGTGTAGAGATGTTCACGCAGTCCTGCGTGCAGCCTCTGCTGCCTGTGGTTCAGATGCAGCGCCAAGTTCCTCTCAAACACCGTGTTAGCATCAGCCAGCGTCGTCTAAGATAAGTCAGCTGGGCCCAGAGTACTCATACGGTAAATTCATAAATGATCATTTTTCATTTCGATGATGGTTGTCACGTCATCCTGTGGCCTATATAAACTGGTGTAGATCACAGACTGTATATAAAAGATGGCTGCAGCCAGCGTGACATTGTCCACTGGTTCTGGACTCCTTTTTGTGGAAGTTCCAGAGTTATCTGGCTTTGTTGTTTGGGTAGCAAGCTTTGTTGGCAGCCAGTCGGAAACTCCATTTTATGTTTGATAGATAGCGTGAATGATGCTGATCCGGTGGCATGCTCCCGGTCCACATTTTTTCCTGCTGAGACATTTCTTAAACCTTCTTTCTGTGTTTGTCAAACCTGTAGGACAACACTGCACAGCCGATATTCCCGTCAGAGCATTTTCTGTAGCAAAGTTTATCCGAGTGTTTTATGTTATGAGCAGATTTCATTGAATGAAGAACTCATTTTCGTTTTGAGATGAGGAAGTGCCTAGCTTCTAAATTGGCTGCATGCCCACGTGTGTATAAATAACTTCCTTACAGGCAACAAGAAAGAGAAGATATTTACTAAGAAGCTACTGTCGCTGCCGCTGTTGTTATATTTGCATGTTAAGTCATTCACAGACGCTAGATTGTGAGACTTTGTGCTGTAAGATGATCACTTAAGAAGCTGAACAGAGGGAGTGTTGAGGGGTTAATTCAATGAAATCGCTGAAAGCAAAATCATCGTACACACGTGTTACAATTACACGTAAAACCTTAAAAGCACAGCAGAACTCTTTTATATTCCTGCCGAATCTCCACATGTAATGCTGAGCGTGTGCACATATAGTACACGTGTGATATGTTGCTTCAGCCTGAAGATGCTATTTTCACATGTTTGCGTGTCTGCAGTTACAGGTTTACGATGCGGCTGCTTTGAAGCTCAGAGTCGCAGCTTATTGTGGGCATCGTGCTGTCGTTGGGATGTCCCGGCTTTTCAATTAAGAACAGGAACTGTATACGAAGGATAGACGCAGCTGATGGTTTTTAGAGTCCACATGTTGAAGCCTCAGTGGGAGCATTTTGGCTGCTGAGGTTTTCATGTTGACTCAAATACCTGGAGTGCAAAGTCTTTAGCTAAAGGTAGCATATTTTGGTTAGCATCACTGTATGGCTGCATAGGTGGAGACACGTCCCGTATAATCAGCACTAAGTAACATGTTCCATGCTAAAAACTAAAGAAGAAATTTCTTGGAGTTTTGTTAGTAATGATCTAATTTCATAATTAACCCTTGTGTGGTGTTCGTATTTTTGTTACTCAGCCAGTGTTCATGGGTCTGGTGGACCCGCTAGAGTTTTGGCTTTCCAAATTAACACTATCAAACAATTTTATGTTAAATTACTCAACAGATGTTTACTTCATCCCAATTACAAGACATATGAACAGCAAACATGGTTAATTTTTTCCCTTTACCTTTGTTAGATCACATTTATGAATTAATGTGCTTCTCGTTTTTCTTTTATATAAAATGTTATAAATAAATCAGTTATAATCAAGTGGAGTGAGTGGAAAGACACAACACATTTACACGTGAAAAAATAATTAATTGTTTAATTTTTCTTTTGAAAAAAACTGAACACGGGTCTCACAGACCCGAACACCATACAAGGGTTAAAATGTTCTAAAAGGCACTTAAAACACAGTTAAAGGACTCCAGTTAGCAGGCACAGACCATTCCCCAAACTCCAGTATCCAGATGGATGTTATAAATACATAAATATGCTCTTTAATGCTGTAAATTTGGCTTTCTAAGATGGGAGCATGTGGGGGGGGACACTCTTGTGCCACCATCACCAGTTTGTTGGAGACACAGACTGGTCCATACCTGAGCTTACAGTAGCTGCTTTAGCCAGGTCCTGTTATAAGCAGACATGAAAGCATACTTCATGTCCTCAAAACTCTTTAAAGGATCTGATTTAAGGCGAACTAAATTTCAGCTCCAGCTGTTAAAGCCAGTCTACTTAAGCTAATCCAAAAGTTACTTAAATTGCAAACTCATTGTCATCGCTGCTAACGCTTAGGACCAAGAAACCCAAATGAAGCTGAAGCTGATGTTGATGCAGTTAGCTTTATAAGTATTTAGTCTTAAACATCCTCTCATAAATAAAGATGATGATGATAAACCAACATGCTGATGACCTGATGGAAAGATGGGATCATCACGTGGTTTAAATAAAACCTGGCAGTTACCTGGAAGAGCATGAAAATCAGCAGCAGTCATCATCTGGAGATCTGCACAGTGCAAGAGTTTGTGGTAATGTAGCGGATGTTTTTTGTTTTTAGTAATGTGAGTGTCTATGAAGTTCTGTTATATATATATATATATATACACATACACACACATTTTTTTAATATATATATGTGACTTGTTTAGTGGAAAAATCCTTTGAAGTGTGATACCGCTCACTGTGGTCACGTGACTGTGACTTTTTCAGGTTTCATTCAACACTTTTAGTTTCAGAAATAGACGGCTGTCAGTCGCAAACAGCGAATTTTCTCTTATTAAAGCTCTCGTTGGAGACATTTTCTATAATTTTACTCACTCCTTCACTTTCCACCAGCCTCTCTTTGTCTTTTACTGTCCTGTTTGTAGTATGAGCCTAAAGGTTGAGTGAAACCTAACATTTCTGAAAGTCTCTTATTTTTCAAAATGTGAGCGACTGTTGACATTTAAGTTTATCACCTCTAATGGCATAACCTTTATTTTATCACCTTTGTTGACTCATCCACATTTAGGGCATGAATATGATGATAGGAGTGTGGATTAAATGTTGAATGACGCAGTGATTCAGCTTTTTCCTTCAGAAGTTGACAAAAGTGTAATCACTGTCACCAAGTGACATTTTGGTGAAATAAGTGTCAGCACTGTGTTATGAGCAAACTCCTATTTGTTTAATTTTCCTGCAAAAAGCACCTCATATTTCCCCCCTGGTCATTCACACCCCTCTGCAGTGACTCTGTGACCCACCGGTGGGCCCTGCCCCTCAGTTTGAGATACCTTGACATAGCCCTGGATGGATGTGACGTGCCTTTACTGACCACTCTCGGTGCTGAGGTGTTCTGAGCATTGTTAAGTATAAAAACAAACCCTCTTTGTGTGCAGATATGATCTGATGTGTTGGTTTTACTCTTAGGTGGTCACCTCCTTTCAGCGTTTGTACTCTCACTCCATCGTAGGGACTTTAAAGCTGCTCTTGAAATTCAAATCATTTCCCTCTGTAGCTGGTGACTAAAAACTATTTCCTTCCCATGCATTTAAGTTAAAAATCAGTCTTCTGTTGCAGTGATGTTTCCTGCACAGCGGAGGAGAAACTTTGCTGAGACTTGGTTTTGCTTGGTTTTCTCTGGCTTGGGAAGTGACTCAAAGTTAACTGAGCTGGCTGCAGGTTTGCACCTCATCATGTCAGGATCTTCCTCCTCTTACAGTAAAAACCCCGAGTCTCCTTATCTGATGTGGCTTGTGCTACTAAGCTGCACTTTAGGGTTGCTATTCAACATCTTGCAACTCTAGTTTCATGCTCATAGCCTCACAGAAGCTGCGGGAAGCTGCGGGCTGCACCTGGTGTGTGTGCAACCTCAGGCACAAAAAGAAGAAGTGAGACAAACGAACAGCAGACTACATACAAAATCTGCCTGCAGAGCCAAGTTAACTGTGTCAGAAACAGTGTGGTTTTGTCTGTGTGTGTGTGTGTGTGTGTGTGTGTCGGTGTGTGCTTTACAATGAAATGTGCTTGAATTTTTGGTTGGCTTGGATTTATCTTTAACCCCAAAAAGAGGAAGAGAGATCATTTTTATGACGCTGAGAAATTCAGACAAATTATGCCAAATACCTGCACGTGTGTGTGTGTGTGGGTGTGTGTGTTTGGCTTATTTGATAACTGACCTACATCAAAATAAGATGATAAATGATCAGCTTCAGGCTTTCTTGTGTTTCTCGTGTCTGAACGTTGAGCTTGCTGCCATACTGGAAGAAAAAGAGGATATTTTCAGGAGACTGAAGTATTGCAAAAGTCCTTTCTGACCTAATCTGGAGGCATCATTGTATTCTGAAAAAGACTTAGAAATGCATATTCCCCCACAATGACTCATCTGCAGTGAGTGACGGAACAAGGTTCAAAATGCTGCTGCTTGTCTAGAAGAACCAAAATACACTTTAAGTGCTTCTCGTCTTTTTACACTCATGAGCTGATGGATGCATCAGGGACGGTGTGTTGGCCGACATGCAGGCTGGAGGATCAGGGGATCGAACCATAGACCGTCTGAGGAGTAGAGAACATGATCTACCTTAAGTTAGACCAAATCTCCACATTCCGTATATTTCAAACACACCTTTATGCCGTACCTGGACACATTATACAAAAACTGTGAAAACCCCTATGCAGATGATTTGTTTCCCTGAAGTTCTTCTACTGTTGATTTTATAGTCTGTGTCCATAAATCTACAAAAGAACAATTATTTAAGATATTGTCTGCATCATGCACATGTCACCAGTAATCCTTTTTAAAACATCACAGTATATCCCAGTCTGGGATTAAATTTATTCAGATTACAGATGACCTCTGAGTTTTTAAGAGCTTCACCAATCAGACTGTATCAAAATGTTTAGGTCGAGGCATAAATAACCACGAGGTTACGCTAAATTTAAAAAAATCATCAAAAGGAACTAAAGTAGCTCAAATATTCAAGTCTCAAGACTGAGCTTGAGCTCCGACCGTACACACAGGTGTGAGTTTTAGCTCGTGTGCTTTTTGACTGACCTCGTTTCTGGCTGGTGTTTGCTTTTCAGCTCCGTCCCTCCTCCACCCTTCCTTTTTCCATCCCTCGCAATGATCTGTGTGACGTTTTGCGTCGAGGAGCCAGTAGTCGTTGTATGCCCTGCTGAGAGAAAGTGAGAGGGAGGAGGCCGCCTACGCTCAAAGCGCGTTGGCATGTGCGCCAACGCACTACGGACGCTGCGGCGTTGGTCCTGCCTCGTGTGGAATAAGAGAGCTCCGCCATCAGCCATGTTTGCTCTATTATCGCTGCTCAAAATCGACCATTAGCTCAACACAGCGGGTCAAAATGATTCGCACGCCGTTGTGCAAAAATCCCGAGTTTAGCTTTAGCATCTTCTCTGACCGCTTCTCAGAACTGCCAGGTGTGTTTTTTAGTTTTAAGAATGAGATGCGGACACATCCATCCGGTCTGTGTGCACTAAACACACCAGAGAGGAAGCACGGAGAGATGAGACTGACAGAGATTTCTTATCTTTAGCCGTAAGACAGAGTATGACTAATAATATGTTTAAAACCAGTGCAGGTGTTTATATATTTATGTCTGTGCTGGGTGTTATGGGGCTGCTCAAAGTTAGATATGTTTAAGTAAGATATGGTTAAGATTACAGCTGGGTTTATATCCGGCTGCTTTCAGGGACAACAGACTCATGTGAGGTGTAATCGGAGTTCTTGTTTCCCTTCACCTCGTTCCTTGTCTCGAGACTGTAGGAAAGCAGAGTATGATGATGCTTAGAGTGTCATCATCACAGAGGTCAGCGAGAGGAAACACCCCTCTGCGGCACACACTTCAAAGTGGAAATGTTTCTGTGGAAGGTCCACAGCTTCCTCTGTGTGTTTGTTTGTTTACTGCACAGGGTGTCTTTCCTCTCAGTGACCTCTGCTGTGTGTCTCTCTCACACAGTGATTGAATGGAGTTTCCATTGTCGCTGTTGTTTTTCTTGCCTCAGCTTTCAGGCTCTGATTGCTTTTGTTTGACTGTACTGCTCGTGTAAGCTCAGCCATTGTGCGACCAGACCTTTGCTTTTCTCAGTAGAGAGTTAGAAACTCTCTACTGTGAAGTGAAAGCTTTGTATTGCTCAGTTTTACCCAGAAATGCTGTGTAAGATAGTCCAAAAAGGTACCGCACAGGTACGTTTTTATCTCGTCCCTAACGATAAGAGTGACTAAACTTTCCGAGAAGCAACTCACAAATCATCATCAGACAGATACCGAAGCTCTGCACGGCCTCTTTAGGTACACAAGCGATGCAGTTTCAGTGCTGCCGTTTTGGACATCGGCCCTGTGATGCACAGTGGAGGGATTTTTATGACAGTTTCATGTTAGAGACCACATCCAAAACAAAACATGACCAATATTGTGAAATGATCACAGAGAAGCCCAGCAGAGTGAGCGTCCGGCAAAAACAGCTATCCAGCTGGAGGATGGGCCAGATTTAAGCCTATTCAAATTAAACTAGTCCATTTTATTTTTTTGAAAGTAACTCTCAAACTGGACTTCCTCTGATGGCAGCTTGAGGCTTGTTCCAAACCAGTCAATCCCACGTTCAAATATAAATCTCTACAGTAGAAATAAATGTGTCCAGGACCTGTCTGTGGTTAGTTTCCACCTTTATAGCAACTGAAGTTTTTTGTTAACCGTCCTGGAGTTAATCTGATAAGGCTTAGAGTGAGGAGCATGCAGATCTGCCAACATTACTAGCCTCCCATTGTCTGGTAGCTTCACCTGCACTAACTGGAGTCTCTTGACTGTGTTTGCGCTCTTTTTGTCTTTTTAATTCAATTTTAATTCGGTTTTCTGGGTGCTGGAGCGTTTCCCAGCTCTCATAGGTCTGGAAGGTGGAAACACCTTGGGCAGGTCTCCAGTCTTAGTGCACAATATGCTAACTTCTCTCAGCAGTACTGTTTTTGTTTTCTTCTACATACTGGTCTGCTGTATCTGATCAGAGGCAAATGTGAACAGACCACAGGGTAACTCGTTACTCAGCTAAAGATCAGCTCAGCTGCCTGCTTTGAACCTGATGCAGGGTTTCCCAAATGTTTAGATTCATTTCGTGGCACATGTTCAATGAAGAAAGAAGCCAGCTTGCACACTTTCTCCTCCACCTTGTAAGACAGCAGCTCATCATGCTTTGTTTTCAGAACAGGTGGTTGGTCATCCACCTCAAAGCTTAACTCAGGACCACCCGGTTTGCGTCACAAGCCTGTTGTTGTTGCATATCGCTGAATTTCATTGACATTCTGTGGTCTCTGGTTGCTGGTGTCTTCCTGTGTGTACGCCACCTTAGATTGCAGCTGGCGAAGAAGGTAGTGTTCTGCTCTGCAGCCGCAGCTAGCTCAGCCCAGGTCCACATGACTCCCCGGGGTCAGGCTGGACCTCTGCCTCTGATGGAACCACCAGGAGAGCAAAAGGCCTAACCTCGCCAGCTGCAGTGAAGGCGGTGGAGCTTGATGATATCGAGGACCGCCACTGCACCAACCCGACAGAAACTCAACAGTCAGGGCTGAGGCTGGCTGGTTATCAGAGATCGAGGAGATTAACTGTTCAGAGAAACATTCTCAAGATAGTCAAGTGACCAGAAAAAAACTGCAGCTGTCATCACATGTGGCTGTGCAGCAGAAAAATGAGGTGCTGAGAGGGAGTGCAGTAAAGAAAAAACTGGAGCATGAGCCAAGGTTAGCAGAGCTGCACGAGCATCTCACATTATCATAGTCTCTTAGAATAAATGCATGAGCTTGCTGTCTTAGACAAAGCTGTGCCCGTGAAAATAAAAGAGTCTTTATTTATTTTTTATGCCATGAGGATGTAGGTGCTGCTCCTCGGAGCTTCACAGTTCTCCAACCGCCACTCTGAGGAAAGATTTCCCAAGCGCCTGAAAACTACCTGTGCTCTAGTTTAACTCCAGTTTGAGATTTAAACTTTAGTTTGTGCTTCAGTGATCTCCTAAACCGTTGCCAGTGTTTGGCCGTTGGAGGCGCGGGGGTGGGACAACAATGTCTCCGCTGTGATGCGGTGTGTTAAATTCGCTGTACACAGTTTAATCTCAGCAGGTAAACTCGACACAGCGATCGTTCTTTTACCTTTTTGAGTTTGTGAAAGGATGGATTTATAGGTCGGTCATGGCTAAAAAAAGGAAACCCCTTAATGCAAATGAAGTCGTCAGTTGTTTGTGACCACCCTCCCACTGCGACTACAACACCCAGACTTTCCACTGTGCCATTTCAGTATCAATCTCAGAGGCGCAGACCGCCTACCGCCAACGTTAAATTTACCTCCAACTGCAAAGTGTCGACTTCCATCGTTGTTTTTGCCGATGGCGTTAATTTTCCGACAAATTGAATTTTGCGCCTAGCAAGGCGGAGGTGGCCGCCGTTTTGGCTTCTTGCGTTCTTCTCATTTGATTAGCATCTTAAACATGCCTGCTGTTAAAATGCTAATGATGTTGTTCTAATGCCACAAACTGCTTTGTAAACAGTGGTTTTGTTATAATGACTCAGTAGCAAGATGAGTGTGAAGGACACGGATGACATAACGTGGCAGTTAGTGTGCTGCTAGTGTAGCTCTGTGCTCGCGGGCTGACGGAGGATGGTTGGAGGGGGTTAAACTGCCGTCATTTTGACATCACTTTCTGAACACTTTGTACCTCGGACAGAGGAGTGGTTGAAAAACCCATGTGTCACCGTGTCGTTGCTTTTTGAACCTCCCTCTCTGAGGCAGTGGAGTTTTCCGTGTCACACGTGTGCAGGCTGTCATGCCCTCGCTGACCGACTACACTTATGACTGTTTCTCTTCCTCTGAGTGCAGTGAGAGTGTGGGCAGCTGTCACATCTCAACTTTGATGTTCAATATGTGTAAAATCATCTCTGCGCCTGTAACCACTGAAAAAAGGAAGTTACTCCTGAGTTATCTACCTGATCACCGTGTTTTTCTCCATCTTTGCTCGCCGCCGCTCGTCCAGGTGAGCGTGCGCTGTGGGCTTGTTTCCTTTGTTTGCTGAATAATTAAGTCTAATTAAGAAGACAACATTTGACACTCTGTACCCGTAATGATGAGTCTCCACACCTCAGCATAGATCAATAAAGACGTGGTTTGATAGTCTCCAGGTTTTCCGAAGGTGCGCAGACAGAGAGCACCCTCGCTAACCTCTGATGCAAACCCGGTCATTTTGTTCTATAAGTGGGCCTTAAATGTGACGGTCTTCATCGGTTACTCCTCGCCAGGTTTCAGATGTCTTTTCTGTCACAGTTAGTGTTCCCCGCGGTTTTTCTATCACACCTGTTCCAGTCAGTTAATCACGCTCCTGTGATACACACTCACCTGTTTCCCTCATTTCCCTCCCACATCGCCTTGTCTCTGCACATTTCCTACTTCCTTTGCGTTACCCCTCATGGGTTTTTTGTTTCCTTGTGTATTACAGCATCTGTTTGTGGATTTTTGCCTCTTGCTAAGCTCCCCCTTTGTAACTGATCTGCTGTAGGTGACCATTTTTGTGGTCCCTTTTCCTTTCTTGAAACCTTTACGGGAAAATATGTCACAGACAGGGTTAAAGGTTGTTTCTATGTTCTGTATGATATATAAGAACCATCCAGCCAAAGTAGCACCTACAGGAACTGCAGTTTTCGGTGCCTCGCTTATGTACAACTTCCCTTCACACATATCGGGCTTGCAGCTCTGACTAGTGATTAGTCTCAACAGTTAATGCAGTATAAATAACTCGGTGATGTTTCTAGTGCAGTTAATGCTAAAGCTTAACTGTTAACTAGTTGTGTAAGTCCGTACTAAATACAAGGATTTATTTAAGCCAAAAATGTTTCATAAGTCTTAAAGTCTCTGTTAAAATGAAGAAGATGATAAACATGATATCTATCTAAAATTTGGTTACCATGGAGATGACCAACATGAACACCTAGTGTTGCTTTTGGTTAAATTCTCTAAAAATAACAAAAACCTTTAAAACGTGAGACAGCTGTGAAACATTAATTCGTTGATGATTGACGTCCTCGATGCCTCGTGTTCGAGACGGTTTGTTGGCCTTCGTCTTTCCTCACCGTGTTTTTGCGTTTAGCGTGTAACAGTGTTCGACCTGCTTTTGCGAGTTTATTTTTATCAGTAAGTTATTGTTAGAATGGCGTGCCCGTCTTTGCCCATTTATTTTAACCTCACACTCCCACATGATCACTGAGGTCTGCTGATACTGTGTGTACCGAGGTCCTGACACTGGTCTTTGCTATCAGGTCCTCATCAGCACTGAAGACCTTTGAGACCTTTGCTTTTACTGCTTTCGTACAAATCTGTTGTGTTCCTTTTTGGTGATTTTATTTTAGTCACCAAACTACACATTCTTCACCAGTTTGTTGGTTTTAAATGTGCTTGTGAGTAAATTTCACTTGACTTTACTTGACCGTGTGAAGTCTGTGTGCGTGTGTGACTGTGACGCACAACTCAAGCTGTGAAGCGATTAAACCTCACTCAGTTTCTTTTTAGACTTCATCAGACTCACAAGGCTAGACTTTCTGGGTGGTGCTGTTTGTCTCATGTCACATGATGTGTGCGATCACCCTCATGTAAGAGAGCTTTAATCGTCTCTGCCAGCCAAAGGAACAATGCGCCTAGCGATCGCAGCGGTTGGACAAAAATAATTGTGCCGTTTTTATTTCTCGGTACGACTTTTACCGTGTGTAAGAATGTAGCGCATGAGCTTCAACTCGGAGGAAATGTTTGTGTGCGTGAGAGCATTTTTTTATAGTTCTTTTATAAATAAGTGCGCAAAGAGAAGTGACACCTTCTGGGATCACACTTTTAAAGGTCATCGTATGTCTGTGTGTCTGTGTGAGTGTGTGTGTGAGTGTGAGTGAGTGTTTAATGCCACAGCTTTGTGCAGTGGGCTGTATCTTGCACTCCACTGATCTGGACAGCAAAAATGCAAATTACGCTTCTACTGGCACACAAGAAAACAACAAAAGCAAAAGAAACCCACCAAAGTGCTGAGATCTAATAACTGACTGATGCACTACATTATAAAAAATAAAATCATCTGTCTTTTTTATGTTTTCAGGCACGGAACAAGCAGAATGGAGAGCTGACAGCTATCAAAGTTATCAAGATGGAGCCAGGTGAGAGATTTACCTCAATCTTCAAACTTTTGCTTGATTTTTATCATCTTTTAATTCTTGTGAATCTTCGTGTTCATGTCGAAGTGTGAAAGTTGAGACGACATCGAGATGTTACCTCAGTGTTGGCTCGAGGTCCAGTGATCTGCACGGGGACTTAAACTTATAAACCTTCCTTCGGCACGCTCTCCTCCTGAGCTGCCCAAGTCAAACTCACACATCTGCATCACAAGGTTTTTAATACTGGCATCAGGTGCCGACACACACAGAGGCTCTAACAGTACAAATAGGTTGAGTTTGTCATGCAACAAATAAGACAGAATTGGGATGTTTCAGCAGTCATATGAAAAACTGAGTAGACTTGCTTCATGACATTGAAGTTTGCAGACATTCATTTATGCACGGCTCTCTGAAGGCCCCACCGCAGCATTTCAGTCGCTGAGGACTTCGACCGGAGCATTGCAGCTAGGTCTGCCACAAACTATTATTTTGATAGTCGAGTAGTCGCCGATTATTTTTGTGATTAGTCGACTAATCAGATCATCATCCATTGGACGTAAAACGTACAGCTTATTGCACCAGCAGCATCTGCTCGTATATAACTATCATTAGCTTACAGCTTTAAGTGTTTAAGGTATGTGCTAACTAAAAATAAAGACAACATGGTAGTTTATTAAATTTTAATGAAATTTGCAGATTGTTTCGGTGGAGTTTAATAAACTCCTTGCTATCTAAAATATAACAGGACACCGGAGTATATTCTCGAGCCTTGAACCCCGGCTAGCTATCGAGCTAGTGGGTAACAGACGTCTCCGAAAACGTCGGAGCACTTTTGAAAATATGTGGCGTCTAAATCTGGGACTCTCCGCCATATGACCTTAGAACTGAAGAAGCTTCTCGGATGAGAGGTGAAACGTCTTCTAGCAACAACGATGACCTGGATGACTGAGAACCTTCACAGACATGTGGTGTCTTGATAAACCGAGCAGATATTTGAGGTTTACACAGCTACATTCTCGCTTGAAAATCTGTTAAACGTTTATTTTGTGACCCAGAAAGAATAATAAGAGTAATATTAAAACTAACTAGCTGCCGCCATTGTTGGAAACTGAGCAGGGCTGCGCTATGAATTCTGGGATAGGTTGGGCCACGAAGGATACACCCGACCCATCCCTCAAATCTGGGGAAATGAAGGGCGCATTTGTCGGAGTCTTCGAATTTGGACAGTCTTCGTCGTGTCGCTGTAACATAATCGGCCTACAAATGCAGGCACAGGAAGATGCGGTTCCTGAATTTGGACACAGCTATGACACCGGACACAGCTTCTTCTTCTTCGGGGTTTAACAACAGCTGGCATCCTCGTACATGCAGTGCTGCCATCTTCTGTTTCAGTCCGTGATTACACTCTTAAATCCTGCTACTTATCCCTGCATCTTTTGGGATCTTACAAAGCTTCAAACAACACGTCGACTATTAAATCAGTCGTCGACGATTTTGATAGTCGACGTAATCGCGACTAGTCGACTAATCGTGGCAGCTCTAACTCCAGCACTTTCATTCTTTTGATTTTCAGCCATTCTGTTGTAGATTGAGGTCGCTCTCTTGTTGCATGACCCAATTTTGGCTGGGCTTTAGCTGTCAGACAGCTACCGATACTTTACAATAGAAAGGAGTTCACGGTTCAATGCAAGGTGACCAAGTCAAGTGAGTGTAAACAAGCCCAAATCATCAGCCCTCCACCCCCGTGTTGACAGCATGAGGTGTTTGTGCTGATGTGCTGTGGTTGGTGTTCCAAACGAAATTGTTCCACAATTGTTTTGTGGTTTGTTCAGATGCCTTTTTTAAGGCTTTCTCTTGCATTTCATATAAACAAGCTGTAATTGTTGTACGGTTGTACTGTTACACGCTAACAGAGGCCTGTAGAGTGCGAGATGAAGATGGTCTTGCTGTTTTTTTGAGGTTCTCTGAACATTGCATGACTGACTTTGGGGTGAATTTGCTGGGACGTTCTCTCCTAGAGAGGCCATGGTGTGGCTGTCTGTTCACAACCGTTTAATAACCAAAAAATTTCATTTAATTCCTGATTTTTATTATCTGATCACTTTGTGTAAGACCTTCTGTCTAGACCTGGTACGTTTCAGTTTTTGCAGTTGCACTATGACCAGTTTGGACCACAGAGATGACATCAGCGTTTTAGCCATCTTTGCTGGGCTGTAGATGTTTTATCTCGGCTATGGACAAAGATAATAAATATTATTTCAGCTTTGTTGCAGCAAAGATCTTGAATTTGTTTTTAATGCAGTGCAATTACTGCGTCCAGTCATCATTGTATTTTGATTAGGGAGGTTTAATTTTACAAAATCGTTGGCGCAGCAGTTGGAGAAAACACATAAATCACACATACAGAGGCAGGAAACTGTTAGATTCTACCGGCGACCAAAGAAGGCAGCAGTATGATCATCCTCATTATTTTCCATCAAACGGATGGAAATCATGTCTGATTAGTCTGACCTCCAAAAATGAGACTGATTATTTAAGTGTATCATCTTAAACATTTAAATTTAAATGAAAAATATTGAAAGAAAAACAGAGGGAAATGATTTGCAGTTTAAAACACACAGGCAAATGAAAACAGTACAAAAAGCAACATAACACATGCAGAAAACAAGTCCCTTTATTTTTTATGTTGTATTTTGGTCAAAACATGATCCACCTGCAGCCAGTTTTGCACAATATAAAGGCAGATCCAGTCCAATAGCATGACTTATAAACCAAAATGTGCTATTAGGGCTGTGAAAATACATGAAAGGTGCTCTCCGACTGCACCTGTGTTTGCATCTAATGCGGTGTTGATGATAATGAAGACGTGTCTTCTGTGTCTCACCCCACAGAGGACGATTTTTCTATCATCCAGCAGGAAATCATCATCGTAAAGAGCTGCAAGCACCGCAACATCGTGGCATATTATGGCAGCTACATTCGGTGAGATCCCTGTTTCTCGTTCCTTCCTCCCTCCTGTTTTCTTAACCTCGGAGTTAACGCACAGGTCTTCCTTTTCTGTCTGCAGAGCTAACAAACTGTGGATCTGTATGGAGTTCTGCGGCGGAGGCTCCCTCCAGGATATCTACCATGGTGAGTCATGTGACACAAGGTCGGTCTAAAGATGGAAACCAGAGCGTGATAAGATGCAAAAGTGTCTCCGACTGTCAGATAACTGATATAATCGCTGCCTGTGCGAGTGGATTGATACGGACCCAATAATCCTTTCTGTGTGGAAAAAGAGAGAGAAGAGGATCTTTTTTCCCACACCCACACTTTCATGCTTTACAAAAAAATAATAAAAACTGCCAGCGTGAGAGTCTCGTTCACATGTGTCAGTGATTTTCCCTTTCAGTAAATGGACAGATAGCAGCCGAACAGTGAAAACTGTAAAACGTCTGAGTCTTTAACCAGCAAACACAGCCACATGAACCTTTAGTTTAAAATGAAAACAGCGTGCAGAGACTCTGTCCTTCTGGGGGTTTTCTCAGCTGATGATGGAAAATTGACTGGTGCTTAGAGAACCCAGCTTTACTGGCACGTTGGACCAGCAGTAGCTGGGTTTGACATAAAAAAAAAGATATTGAAATTAACTGACTACACCTGTATTTAGTAATATTTTGCAATTCACTCTTAATGCTAAGAAGTGCCTTTCAACGCACCTTTTAGAAAACAACTAAAGGGTCCAGTGTCTGACCCAAAGAGCAGCATGTGGACTAGATAAGCTCCGCCTCCTAAGCCACAGCCATGGCTCATTCATCACAGAGGGCAGAGCAGAGCTGCGAGCACGAACATGATGATTGTCTTTGTATTCTGATTACATTTATTATAAATCTGAAATACTGATAATATTTATTTGTAATGAGCAGTTGTGGCTCAGGAGCTAGAGGGCATTTCATGCTACGTTAAAAGTCACAGGTTCAATTTCTTTGAACGACACCCAATTTTGTGTGTGTGCAGTGAGTACAAAGCTTTTTATGGCAGAGAATAAAGAGCAGTGTGAATGGGGAAAGGTGGCTTGGCTTAAAGTGAGAGTAGAAAAGTGTTAAATATTAAGTATTAGATGGATGGAAAGCTATTCACAATCAGTCTGACCATCATCAATGTCAGAGACACACAGACATGTACAATACTTTACATAGCATGTGAATATTTAACCAGTTATACCCAAAATATTCAACCGAAGAATACACGAAGGTTTAGGAAACCTGCAGACATCTTGAAAGTCGCCTTAATAGCAC
The DNA here is from genome assembly GCF_057382275.1 of Copadichromis virginalis. Taxonomy (NCBI): domain Eukaryota; kingdom Metazoa; phylum Chordata; class Actinopteri; order Cichliformes; family Cichlidae; genus Copadichromis; species Copadichromis virginalis. Next base: position 38,611,088 of record NC_140631.1, on the reverse strand, counting down.
TTTTAAAAAGATTAAGGAGGGCAGTTTTTTATAAATATGAGTGTGAGGCCGCCTTAACAATACCACAATTTATAACGGGGTTATAGCTGATTTACAACAAAAGATCCACGAGCGTGAAAGCTTGAGGCTTTCAGACATCCTGCACAGGCAGCTGGGTTTATTCTGCTTCTTAACGAGGACAAATTTCTGCACGAGAGGCCAAAACAGTCCTGAATACAGAAGCACTGTGACAGCTACAGATCCACAGTGGTTAACAGCGCACTGAAGTCTTTGTGCAAGCATTAAAAATCTTAAAAGGAAATGACAGTTCAGATCGTTTCCCTACACTGAGCATCGTGATATCTTTTTTTAAGATGTGTCTTTGTGCTTGTTTGTAGTGAAGCTGGTCAGAAATGTTCTGAAAACCAGAAATATCTTTTTTAAATCTGCAGCCTGAATTTAATCATTTGAATAAAAAATGATCGCTAAATTAACCCTTTTCAGCTCTGCGTTGTTCTGTGACTGTTTTGAATCTGTATGTTAAAAACTGCATCATGTTCCACAGTGACGGGTCCTCTGTCCGAGCCACAGATAGCCTACATCTGCAGGGAGATGCTACAGGTAATCACATTCTTTTAAATTTACTGTTTCCTGTTTGTTCCTCTTTAGTGCTGACGTGCATTTACTAAATAAAAATATTAAGTAGTCATACCTGTAAATACTTGTGTTTACTGGGTTTTCTGACCATCTCCCAGCAGCCTCGTATTTTCTGTTTCTCTGAGGAAAATATATGCATTGTCTGGTACGGGAGTCAGCTTAGCTTGTATATGCCTGAAGCTGGCAAACCTGACAACCCACAACATGCATAGAGAGCTTCTCCTGTTTTAATGACAGGAGAAGCTGGAGCTCCAGGAGAAAGCTGAAAAAGTCCAGGCTGAGTTTGAACTGCTGTGAGGCAACGTGTTATTGTGTGAAGGTCAGCGGCCAGCGGCAGTTATGTTTATTAAAGAATTAAAGAGTTGTTTGGAAAGGAAAAAAGGGTAGTTCCAGTACTTGGATGTTCATCTAACTATTGCAGCTAAGACGACAAGCTGAATGAAGCCTTGTGTAAAAAAAAAACCCAGAACAAATTAAAATAAATGATGGGAAGTCGAGCGATGTCCCAGCCGACGTGGATTACGCATTGACGTCATTTGTTCAGTCAGACTCGGTCGCGGTATGACTGCAAAAACTGCATCTTAAACGTAGAGATGCTGATGGAGCCTTTCAGTCACACCAAATACAGGAAGCAAATAACTGTCAACTAATCGGGTTGTGGAATGACTGTGAGTCGACCACCACATGACATCCAACCCACATACACAGAGCAGTATGACCTCTGTTTTCACTGAGACATCAGCTGTTCAGGCCTCCCTCACAGCAACTTTTATTTTCATCAGTTTCTTTTTGTTCTAAATGTTGAGAAGAGACATCAAAATGTTTGCTGGCATCAGGAAAATTATACAGATATCCACAGTTTTCACCCTTGTGGGGCCTTTGAATCATATGTTATGCCTCTTTGCAACCGTTGCGAGGTAAACAGCGAGCTACAAAATAATTGATATAAAACAAATTGTCCCCTAAACCAGACAAACGTCACAGGTGTGTGAAATGAGTGCACAGGCTGTCTCCAAAATGCAACACTGAAAAAGGAAACTACACTTCAGTAACTTCAGTCCTACTGTACACAGTGTGTCACCAGTCTCATTTTACACAGCAGTGGTTTCCTGATGGTTAAACTAGAGCATTTAGAGGAATTTTTAATTCCATCAGAGTCTATCAAGTGTAAATGTTATCAGGTTAAATTAAAGGCTTTTATTTTGTTGTGCGTGTGTGTGCGCAGGGCCTGGAGTACCTGCATGCAGAGAGGAAAATCCACAGAGATATTAAGGTGAGCGAAATGTGATGTGAGATTTTTATTCTTTGTTTTTTGTTCCCCCCGTGTTGCTTATTTTGTGGGAGAGCACATTAGACCTCAGCAGATGAAGCTTGCAGACTGGAAAAACTGGGTCAGTGCGGTGACAGAGAAGAAGATGTAAACAAGGCCAACGTTGTCCTTAAGATTTGGGTTCATGGTAGTCCTAAAAAATATTATTATTATTTTAATCGTAGCAGCTCAGTGATGTAATTTGAAAGAAAGCGAAAGTTCTTCATGTTAAAAAACAAACAGACAAAAGTTAGGAACTATAAACTATATTAGTCAGAACAGACGCTATAAAAATACATTCTTAAATGAAGCTGAATGAATCTTGTGCGTGTTTTTTTTTATTTCCATCCTGTGTGGGTTCAGTTAAAGATCACTGAGTGGGTAAAGAAGACTTTTTTAAATATATAGAAGAAGATGTTTTTGTGTTGATGTTTTATCTCGCCTTCTTTTCCTCTCAGGGTGCCAACATCCTCCTCAACGATCAGGGCGAGGTCAAGTTGGGTAGGTGGAAGTTTGCACTGTCTGCTTTGCACTGTACCGGCATGGTTAGCATGACTCATTCACCGCAAAAAGAGACGTTCTCACAGCGACATCTCCCCTGTCGTGTTTACTGAAGAATCAAATCATGAATTAGATCTCTGAATTTTCACCTGATTTGCTGAAAGCACAAACATGTCAGAGATTGCGCTCTTAGTTTTTGAAGCGTTTCGCAGCAACTCTGAAATAAATAAACTTGGTGAGTCTCATTTTAGTCACTGAAATTCATGAACACGTGTTTAATTTGTGGTTATTTTGGCGTTTATTGATGTTTTCTTTCCTCTGTTGTGCAGCTGATTTTGGGATCTCAGCTCAGATCACGGCCACGCTCGCTCGCAGGATGTCCTTCATCGGGACGCCGTATTGGTAAGATCTCAGACGTCGTTCAGCTTTTATCCCTTTCCACTACAAAACTGATCATTTAGACCACCCACCACTTTATTAGGTACACTTTTCTAGACCTGGGTCAGAGCTGCCTTAGTTCTTCATGTCATAGATTCAACAAAGTGCTGCAAACATTCCTGAGAGTTTAATCCACGTTGACGTCACGTGACGTCACGTGACCTCACATAGTATCGTAGCATCGCACAGTTGCAGGTTGGTTGGCTGCACGTCAGTGATGATCTGGTGACTCATGAGATCAGGTGAGTGTGGTCACCTTATCTGAGTACAGTGACCTAATTGTCATGTTCGAAAAACCAGTTTACCATCAGAAGTTGGTACACTGTTATCGTTAAGAGAAATACTCAGGTAGACTGTGGTGTTTAGACGATGCTTAGATGCTACTAAGAGGTCCACAGCATGACCAGCAGCACCCTGGCAGGATGGGTCCCTGCGTTCCCGTCGCTTATGCTAAACCCTGACCCGACCATCTGAAGTTTACAACAGAAACTGAGACTCATCAGTTCAGGCGACGTTTTTCTGATCTTCTGATGTTCAGTTTTGGTGAGCCAGTGTGAACTGTAGCTAACAACAGGATATTCACACCTGGTGGTTGTGGTCTTCTGCTGCAGCCTATCTGCTTTTGCGTATCTTAGTTATACTTTTGTCTTCCTTCATCTCGAAGCAGCCTGCCCATTCTCTTCTGACTCTTTTGGAAATGCTCTCATTTTTAGACCCTTCCTCTGTAAGCTCTGCAGATAGTTGTGCAGGAAAATCCCTGAAAATCACTCAGATCAGCCCGTGTGGTACAAACAGCTGTGGCACATCCAGAGTCACTTAAATCAGCGGTCCCCATCCTTTTTTGCACCACGGACCGGTATATGCCCAACAATATTTTCACGGTGTCACATGAAAATATATAAGGTGTCGCGGATAAATACAACAAAATAAAACCAGTACCGGTACCAAAAAAAAGAAGATTCATTCATAACACATGGGAACAGACCCAGGGAAACCGAGTTAACGATAAAAAATAACGATAAAAACCCTGAAAACCATACATTTCACACCCGAGCCTCAACTCTCGCAGCCCGGTACCAAACGACTCCGTCCGTGGCCCAAAGGTTCGGGACCACTGACTGAAATCACCTTGAACTTCAACAGGTCGTGTTAATCGTGTCTACGTGCCTCAGTGCACTGAGTTGACAAGCTGGACAGCGTGGAGTGCTACGACTTTAACTAGAGCTATTAAGCTGCATTTATAACCTGTATGAGTACAACAGCACAGCTATTTGTTATTACATGATATACAAACATCATCAAGGACAGCTTCCATCCTGGTGCATCAGCACAAAGACCCACAGACTCAAGCATAGTTTCTTCACAAAAGCCCGAAACACCCTGAACTCACACATGCACTGACAACACAGCTCCACCCCCAACCCAAGGTCTTCCCTCTATACACAGACTCACAACTACCACCACCACTGTGCAATACTTAATTTACATGCAATAACCCAGACTGTAAATATTTAACACAATTTTTTTCTTCACAATTTGCATATTTGTACATTTTCTATTTTTTGAATAGTGTTCATATGTGTATAGTGCTGCAGAACTTTGCACCTCACCCCCCTTTCTTTTCCCACATGTCTGCACTGAGTAGGAGATGCTCTGTATCTCATTGTGCATGTGTATAATGACAATAAAAGGCATTCTATTCTGTTCTATTCTATTCTAATTAGTGCTGAGTAACGGGCTAATAAAGTACCACAGCTTCATTTGCTAAAAATAAAGCACAAACCTCTTGGATGGTCTGTACAACACAGCAAGTTATATTATTATTCAGGTCACTGCATTAGAAAAGCAACAGCACAAACACGGCGACGAGATCCAGTTCAGTGACCAATTAGGTGAGGTGAAGCCTGGCCAACAGTGACTGGCTACAGGTGACTCATTTGGGACACCTGCCAAGCAGCCAAGGAGCCACACTGATCACACCGCTGCCTGTAAAGCAAAATGCAGATGTGTTTCTGTCTGCAGAGGCACAGCTTTTTGCACCAGGTTGTGAACATGTTCGTCTATGAGGACCGGCTCATGGAACCAGCCTTCAGTGGCCGTTAGAGGAACTGCACGGCCGTGCACATGCTTCATTTCTCAGTCCAATCGAGAATGTAAACCGGTGACGATTAATTGTTAATTGATTTACTGATTTTCGAGCTAGTCTCGCTTCGGCGTTTCCGCTCCTTTCTGCTTTCCGACCGCTCTGAGCTCTCGGTCTAACGTTCCATTAAAAGGCGCTACAGCTTGTGGCTGGCCACACTGAGTCACTGCACAGCATACGGCATATATCGCTGACATTTCTTCATGCTGCTTTAGCCAAGAATCTTTTATACCGTTTGCCCTTTATAACACTGCAGTGTTCTTGGATGATTTAATGTTGTTTTTATGCCGTGTGGGTGTTCTGACCTCGTGGTAATGGCAGTTACTAATTACATAGGCAACTTCTAACAACCGCAAACACCCACCTGTGTACCCATGTGGTTCACTCAACCCCCACGTCAAACGTCTGGAGCCGCAAGACACTTCACTAATTATTTTGGTAGATATTCTCATTAAGCGTGCAGTGTAAGCCTGACACAGTGACAGTCTGTATCACCGTAACCGTCCGGCCTTCTTCCCCCTCTTTGTTTTGTATTTGTGTTAAAAACACTTGCTGCTGTATCCCTCCTGTCCTCAGGATGGCCCCAGAGGTCGCAGCTGTGGAGATTAAAGGCGGGTACAATGAACTTTGTGACATCTGGTCTGTGGGCATCACAGCCATCGAGCTGGCAGAGCTGCAGCCTCCAATGTTTGATGTCCACCCACTGAGGTAAACGCACACCGAAAGACACAACTCACATGCCCGAGCACGTGTACACTGCTGTACCCACACACAGACACACTATGAGGCCTTGCAGCCTCCATCTTTAATTTATTTAACCACATCAAGGATGTTTCCTGTTGCTACCATAACAATATTTCAGGTCAGTGCTGGAGACGTTTATATTTCACACAGGAAGTCCCTTTCCTGACTCCCTGATCTGTGAGCAGAATAGGAAGTTGAGACGTTATTCCGATTATTCCATCACGGGTCCGACTGATTCTGCTGACTCCGTCCCTCTCCTTTATTTAATTTAAGGGCAATGCAATTTCCATCACATTATTACTTCTTTAATACTCTTTATTTTATTTTCCTATAACTAACCTCGGTTTTCACCTGATGCACAGGTTTGTATGTAAAGGTCAGTTCATGCAAATTATGCTCTTCTGCACTTACAGGGAGTGCAGAATTATTAGGCAAATGAGTATTTTGTCCACATCATCCTCTTCATGCATGTTGTCTTACTCCAAGCTGTATAGGCTCGAAAGCCTAATACCAATTAAGCATATTAGGTGATGTGCATCTCTGTAATGAGAAGGGGTGTGGTCTAATGACATCAACACCCTATATCAGGTGTGCATAATTATTAGGCAACGTCCTTTCCTTTGGCAAAACGGGTCAAAAGAAGGACTTGACAGGCTCAGAAAAGTCAAAAATAGTGAGATATCTTGCAGAGGGATGCAGCAGTCTCAAAATTGCAAAGCTTCTGAAGCGTGATCATCGAACAATCAAGCGTTTCATTCAAAATAGTCAACAGGGTCGCAAGAAGCATGTGGAAAAACCAAGGCGCAAAATAACTGCCCATGAACTGAGAAAAGTCAAGCGTGCAGCTGCCAAGATGCCACTTGCCACCAGTTTGGCCATATTTCAGAGCTGCAACATCACTGGAGTGCCCAAAAGCACAAGGTGTGCAATACTCAGAGACATGGCCAAGGTAAGAAAGGCTGAAAGACGACCACCACTGAACAAGACACACAAGCTGAAACGTCAAGACTGGGCCAAGAAATATCTCACGACTGATTTTTCTAAGGTTTTATGGACTGATGAAATGAGAGTGAGTCTTGATGGGCCAGATGGATGGGCCCGTGGCTGGGTTGGTAAAGGGCAGAGAGCTCCAGTCCGACTCAGATGCCAGCAAGGTGGAGGTGGAGTACTGGTTTGGGCTGGTATCATCAAAGATGAGCTTGTGGGGCCTTTTCGGGTTGAGGATGGAGTCAAGCTCAACTCCCAGTCCTACTGCCAGTTTCTGGAAGACACCTTCTTCAAGCAGTGGTACAGGAAGAAGTCTGCATCCTTCAAGAAAAACATGATTTTCATGCAGGACAATGCTCCATCACACGCGTCCAAGTACTCCACAGCGTGGCTGGCAAGAAAGGGTATAAAAGAAGACAAACTAATGACATGGCCTCCTTGTTCACCTGATCTGAACCCCATTGAGAACCTGTGGTCCATCATCAAATGTGAGATTTACAAGGAGGGAAAACAGTACACCTCTCTGAACAGTGTCTGGGAGGCTGTGGTTGCTGCTGCACGCAATGTTGATGGTGAACAGATCAAAACACTGAGTGTCCTTGCAAAGAAAGGTGGCTATATTGGTCGCTGATTTGTTTTTGTTTTGTTTTTGAATGTCAGAAATGTATATTTGTGAATGTGGAGATGTTATATTGGTTTCACTGGTAAAAATAAATAATTGAAATGGGTATATATTTGTTTTTTGTTAAGTTGCCTAATAATTATGCACAGTAATAGTCACCTGCACACACAGATATCCCCCTAAAATAGCTAAAACTAAAAACAAACTAAAAACTACTTCCAAAAACATTCAGCTTTGATATTAATGAGTTTTTTGGGTTCATTGAGAACATGGTTGTTGTTCAATAATAAAATTATTCCTCAAAAATACAACTTGCCTAATAATTCTGCACTCCCTGTACAGCTGAGGCCTTAAAACGTTGCAGTCATCTTGCCTGCTTAACCTGATCTTTGAAGAGACGCTTCTGCAGAGGCAATATTTGTTTTGCATTTGCTATCAACAGCGTTAGATATCTGATCTTATTTCATCCTGGAGGCTGAACCCTCGTTCTGCTGGCAAACTCGAGTTACCAGCATCGTTTCAGCCTGACTTTGAGAGAATATTTCTAACAGGGAAAAGTTGTGAAGTCACCAGAAGTCTCTGAATTTCAAACCTTCTGATCCTGCAAGCACCGAGGTTATCGTAGTGTACTAAAGCCACGTGTAAAAGACCTTTAGCAGATGTCCACATCAATAACTCAAATTAAAACAAAAGCTAGAGTTTAAAAAAAAAATCAAACCACAATATTACTGAAAATAAACTCGAATTAAATTAAAATATAGAAATAATGTCCTCAGTTTTGGTCACATTTAACAGCCCGGCCTGACGAGGCTTCGGTGTTTGCTGAGACTTAAATGTCACCGAGAGTCTGCTGCCGCGTTTCTGCTGTGATGCTTCTTCTGAACTTCTCAGATTTCACCTTTGTGTTATTATAATGTGTGTTGTGCATTTTACAAATACACAACACACATTATAATAAGAAAAGGATTGAAACTAGCAACAAAAACTAACACAACAAAGTGAAACTAACTGAAACTATATTCATTTAAAAAATTCAAAACTAAATGGAAATAAATATTAATCACGCTCATTGACGGAGAGGAAATCCTTCACTATGAGCTGCTTCTGAACCTCAAACTCAGTAGAGCTCACACAAACAGTCCAACACCGCAGTAAAAGACTCAGCGTATGTTTAATGTCACGTTTTGAAACAGACGGATCACAGACGCCTTCGCATGTTTCTCATTGTTCCTAAAAATTAAGGCCAAATATCTCTTGCCATTGTGGGTAAGAAACAGTTTTCAGAGAACAATTTAATCGGTGAGAACTTCACCAGAAGCAATATTGTTGCAGGCTTAAAAAAAAAAAGAAGAAGAGGAGGCTGTCTGCATCTCTGCTGCAGGTTCCTGCAAAGCAGAGGAAGCTGAAAAAGTCCAAGTTGAAAGGAAGTCGCTGGTGTTAAAGATAAAGGCATGGTGCTTTTTTTTTTGTTAAGGCGAGTGAGAGATGTGAAGTCATCGAGTCGAATCACTAGACCGGTTCACATCTCATCATCGTGGGTTTGTAGTCGTATCATCACGCAGTCGTATCAGTCACATCTTACAGGTTTCTCACAGAGCTCACCGCTTACCTGCAGTCAGAGCGTATCGACTGACTGCAGGAGGAAAAATATTCCATAAAAGACGCACCGAGGATTTCACGCATTGAGCTGTTATCTTGTTGCAATCACACGCGTGTGTGTGCGTGTGCAATAAAAATGCTCTGCAGGTCTTTCTCAAGATGTCTGGAAACATGTGTGCACGTGACACTCACCTCAAATGTTTCCCCTCGGTACATCGGCGTGCATGTGGACACACAGCCGAGCGTGCTGCATGCGCATGCTGACATTCATAGAAAACATCGAGTGTTTCCACCACCCACATGTACCTGGTTACTCACACACCCTCAGCTGACTCAAACAAACACACCATAAGTCATTCTGTGTGTTTTAATGCTGTGCTCTGTTTCCTCCTGTAGAGTGCTGTTTCTCATGTCCAAGAGCGGCTACCAGCCTCCTAAACTGAAGGACAAGTCAAAATGGTAACTAAAAGCCTGCAGCACTACTGAAACATGTATTATATGTAATCAGTTCGTCATCATCAGGTGCAGCCTTGAATCGTTGTATGCTTAAACAATATATTAACATAACGGAGGCTCTGCCCGTCAGATAACAGTGTTGTATTTTCTTGACCTTGCACATGTCTCCCGTCTTCAGGTCATCCAATTTTTATAACTTTGTGAAGGCCATGCTGGTGAGGAACCCCAAGAAGAGACCGAGCGCCACCAAGATGCTCACAGTCAGTAGCGCTCACTCTCGCGTGATTGTCTTTGGGTTCGTTTTGTGTTATTTCTGCATCAGGCTGATCACACGATGTCTACGGCGCCTTAAAAAGTCTCAAAACATACAATGTGTTGTGGAAGATGCCACAACACACTAGCTTTACACCCTTTACACATGCAAATGAGCCCCTCCCTCTTGATTTTTCCATCACACAACCATGATTACTTCCTGTGTCATACGCGGTTAGACCTGGTGCAGGTTTCAAACCATGAGGAATCGCCTGCTTTCTCACTTTTTCTGCTAGCTTGTCCTGATGTCTGTCTCTCTGCTCTCTGCAGCACACCTTTCTGACCCATCAGTGCCTGAACCAGGAGCTGACCCTGGACCTGCTGGAGAAGTACCGACACCCTGAGAAACTGAAGAGCTGCCTGGTCACAGACGATGAAGAGATGGAGGTCAGACTGATGAAGCTCTCTGTCTGTGTGGCGGTCCCAGCCACGGATGTTTTGGGGTTAATCGTATGTTTTGCTGTGATTTAAGGTGATTGTTCCTGGATCGTTAAGGAGAATCCAGTCCATCAACAAACACAACAGAGCGGGAAGAACCAACTCTGACATAAGCTGTAAGAAAACAAATATATTTCACTTTGAAATATTTTATGTTCCCAAGTATTCCCTTCCAGGTATCATTTCCTCTTTGGTAAACAAAGAAACATGTGCACATTTACAACTCACAAGAAGTGCATTGCTGGGTACGTTATACTGTGCATAGAAAAGCAAGAGCAGTCCAAGACTCAGCACCTCCACCAAGGCTGAAAATTCCCCCCACACTGCATTTACTGTGTCTCTGGATCCAGATTAAGTTTAAATTTCCCTGAGAATATCAACATGAGATGCCTGGATTCTTCCTGTTCTTATCATTCTGTGTCTTTATGAAGATATGACACCACATGTCCATTTTCCACAAATCTCAAGAGTCAAGAATCCTTCCAAAAATGTCATCATGCAGATTTGGATCAAAACTTAACCTCCTCTAAGTTGGACCTCTGATAAAAAGTTCCCACAGACCCTGAAACACATCTTTGGCCGACGTGTGAATGTCTGTGCTTCTCATAGTTTAATTTTCTTGGCCTTTGCCTTGTTAGCTGTGGCCACAGAGTGTTTCACTGATCCTCTGTCTCAGTCCTGTTGCTTCATGATGTTTAAGTTTCTTGTTTTTTGTTTTTTCCCAGTGAATCAGATCTACACTCAGAGGCCCACGAAGACCGACTCACCGACTGTAACTGTGAGTTTATATTAGAGGGCACACGTGCATTATATGTGCTGAATATGCATGCATACAAGTTCTACATCCATATGTACATTGTTAAAAACATACTTTATATGTATTTATATAAAGATCTTTCAGTTACAAGGAGAACTGATCATTTACACCTGGAGAAGAGGCAGAATGTTGATCATATAATCTGTACTCATCCCAGTGAACTGAACATGTTTCCCATTTTAGCTCCTGGTTTTTGTACATCTGGACATTTGCACACTTTCTAATCTGGTTTTGGGTCTGCTTTTTGTTTTCACAGTTAAGGCCATCGATGGGATCGAGTGACAGCAGCAAGAGCCCACCAGGGTATGCAGATCGCACATCAGTCCCACAGTCACATTAAAGCCAGTATGTTATTCAAATGTTGCACCTGTCTGCCCTTTTCCTGTTGCAGGGACCAGGACTCAGAATCAGACGACGACTATGATGATGTGGACATGTAAGAGACATCACACAGTTTCCTAAGTGAGAAAGAACAGACTGTTGTTTGTCTGCGTTTCCACTGCAGAGAAGACTGCAAAGAGCTTTTTACATTAGTCCTCTGAGGTAGAGACAGATGGACTTCAGTGGACAGATTATTGTCTGTGTGACGGCCGGTACAAACAGTCGTATCTTCCTCCAGGTCATGTGGGAAAAATTTGACTTTCGGCCGTTCGTCACCCAGTGTAGGTTGCAGGACTTTCACAAGTTTGCTGTGGTTGTCTTCTCTCACTTTAACCAATTAGCACCAATAATCTCAGTACGTACTTCTGTATATCTCAAAAACAACCATATTTCAGCGGAGGTGGACCAAAAAGCCGTGTTTGTCTCTGTATGCAGTAATCAGTGATTTCAGTGAATTTGCATTGACACTGTCTGTTTGTCTGTCCTCAGCCCGACGATACAGCCTCCTGGGTAAGCCCAGTAAACACACGCATATTAATGTGAAGTTTATTCCCATCATTAACGCAGCAGACTGAACCGACACTCTCTCTGCCGACAGGTTCATAATGCCGCCTGATGAAACGCCGCCTCCTCTTCCTCCAAAGGTGATTATTAAGGCTTGCTGTTCGTTGTTTATTTAACATGCGATTTCTGCTAAAGAGTTATTTTGTTTATTTATTCTTACATGTTAGAATAAATCAGTCGAAATGCTGATTATTAATATCAGCCTTTTATCTTTTCAAAATTAAACCCATTACATAGTTTTTATTTTGTAAATTTTATCTTAGGAGGAAATTTAAAAGCCTGACAGATAGACAGCGCTGTGTGGAGATGTATGCAGTCAGAGTTTTGTTTCACGACTCAGTTCTCGGTTCTCTTTGGATCTCTAGCACAGTTGTAAGTTATTTAACGGCCTGTTGAACTTGCTCTGAGGCGCTCTCTGGCTTTTCTGTGTCTTTGTCTAAACGCAGAGTGATATCTTGAAGTGGATCTATTATACTTGTCCTTTTTCTGTCTAAACACATTGTTACAGGCATGGATGTTCATATTAAACATGGCCAGAGTTTCTTTTACAAATAACAGGCTGCTCTAAACATTCTGTTTCAGACAGTTTTTTCTATTCTTGGCTCTGTTTGATGTCACAGAATGTCCTTGACATGATCATATTGGGCACAGACTCCAACCACCTACCCTTCAAATCATCTGTTTGCGAGCGGCAGCCAATCAAAAGAAAGTTATCTTAAAGGGGGGAGGGCCTAAAGCAGCTTGTTTCTGACAGAGGCTGAACTGATGCTGCACCAAGTGTCAGATAAATAAGGATTATTTTGATCATGCAAAGCTACTTTTATATAGCCAAAGAATATAGACATGGAAGCTGACATAAGAGATCTCCCTTTAAAATATTATGATTCAAAGATGAAAACTGCAGAAAACGCTCATCAGTCATTTTACCAAAAGTCTTTTGTGCCTGATTTTTTTTTTCTTTTGTGCAGCCCAAACAACGAACCAGCTCAGAGGAAAGCATGGCGGCAGAAGACGATCGAACAAGAAAGCTGACCTCTCTGTGCGCCCCCACCCCGCTCATAAGGACGTCCAGCGGGACGCACGTCCGGCCCACACCACAACCACGAACTACACGACACTCAGGTGAGCGTCAAATGTGCTGCAGTGTTTCTGCACAAGTCACCTGCTCAGCCAACTGAGCTGTGGCAGCAAGATGTTAATATCGAAGCATATTTTATATGACGTGCAAATTATCAGTCCATTTTCTTATTATTCTGTGTGTGTGTGTGTGTGTGTGTGTGTGTGTGTGTGTGTGTGTGTGTGTGTGTGTGTGTGTGTGTTCCAGACCCTGCATCCTTACCTCTCCAGTTTAATGAGCCCCCACCTGACCTCCTTCCTCCTGAACTTCCCCCTAAAGGCATACGCAGACGGCAGCCAACAACAAAGGTAAGGCGAGGGGAAGATGACATTTCTTTTGCGCTTTCAAACAGTGTAACATTGTCCCCGTCCACTTCTTAGAATAACTGTGTCCAGAACACAGAAATAATGTCCAGATCAGAACAAACAACCCTTTCTGAGGAAGCAGAGATAAAGTTCAGTGACAGCCTGGCAGAAGATGATTTTTCTGACAGTCGTGGAGGAAACTGAGCCGCACATCTTCCCATTTCCCTATTCCCAGTTATCCACATCTTCTCTGCTGCCTCACAGTGCGACTGCATCCTGCCACAGTTATCGTCATCATCATCATATTTTTCTTTCTGTTTGCAGGATCATCCTGAGTGTGCCAGCCCCGTCCTGAAGAAACCTCCTGTGAGTTTCTCCTCCCTGCACATCAGCTCTTTGCTGAGCGTCTCAGATTTTTGATGTTTTAAGTTTATGTTTCAAGCGAAGCGATGAACGGCATAAATTCAACGGTGGAATTTTAATCTTGCAATTTTATAGACGAGTGTTAAAAATCAAAGGGGACCTTTTATGTTTGTCCTTAGTTCCTGTCATATATACATACGTGTTACTTTGGCAGATGCTTCTATTAAATATGGCCAAAGTTGTGAAAAATGAGTTTGGCTTACTTGCAAGTATGTCCCTGTGAGGCAAACGCTCAGGTTTCAGATAGTTCTCGCTGGTCCTGCTCTGTATGACATCAGAGACACACAAAAGGTATTCGAGTCTTCTGTTTAACTAAATGCAGCCAATCAGAAATCCGAATAAAGACACAGGAACTCTTCAGCTGAAGGGGATGCCACCTCCTTGTGGCTTGAATGGTTAGGCACACTTGGGACACCATAATGTGAGAATGCAGTGATGTGTGCAGCGCCCCACCCAGCCCTTTCGGTTCTTTGCCTTTTATTGTTTATTCCTCACAGTTTAAGGCAAAGTGAGAAAAGGAGAGGCAGAAAGCAGGAGGTCACTCAGCAAGCCTGAATATTTTTTTGAAATCAGCATCGATTTTCATTTCAAAACGGTGCAGAACTCCTGGGCCTAAAAGGCTGCATCAAAACCACCAGGATATGCTAAATAAGGGTTATTTTGAGCTGTGAATCATGCAAAGCGACTCTAGAGAAAGCCCAAGAATAAAATACAAATAAGCAAAATATGCCCTGTTAAAAGAATTTAATAAAAAATAATACATGAAACAAATAGCAAGCATGGAAAATAAAACTGTTCAAAATGTGTGCAAGTAACACGTCATCACATCCATGTAAAGTCCACATAAACTATAGTTTACTTTAGAGATGAAATGTTTAAGGCTTCTACATAGAGTAATAACATTTAAAGGTGAAGTAAAACTCAGACTTCGTGGTACGTTTGGGTCTTATTCCACAGCTGCTTTTGCTTTCCTTCTCTAAATGTCACTCCTCTGTGATCCTGTGGTCTTAAAACCTCTTCGACCTTTAACGCTGAAGGAGTAACCATTCAGTGGGCGTGTTGTAGGTGTTTGTTTTGTAAGATTCTTTCAGTGGTTTGAAATCATGTCTACTGCAGAGAGGACAGCGTGAATAATTGAATGCCTTTCCCTCCCTCTCTCTCTCTTTCTGCAGGTCTACTTTAAAAAGATCTTTCACGGCTGTCCTCTTAAAATAAACTGCTCCACGACCTGGGAGAACCCCACCTCTAAAGGTTGTATGACAGAAAGACGAGCTCAGAAAATTCTCCACTTTGCCACCTTAAACTTCTGTCTGACCTGCCTCTGCTTGCTGTCCCTCCCTCAGACCAGCATCTGATCCTGGGGGCAGAGGAAGGGATCTACACCCTGAACCTCAACGGCTCTGAGGCCACGATGGAGCTGGTAAGCCATTTATCTACTTTAACAAAGTTTTCAAAAAAGGCAAAAAGACTCAAGTGACCCTAAAAGAGACTGTTGGGTTTGGTTTAGTTGCTATTGTCGTTTCAGCCTGACTGTCCTCCTTGAGTAGTCATGCAGAGGCCTGCGCTACAGGGCAGGCTTTGGGGCTCAGCAGGTTAACCTCAGGGCTTTATGAGGTTTTTATGAGGTTTTATCTATAGTGGTTCCCTTCTTACTCGGGTAATTCCCCACCGTAACTTGTGCTGCATACCTGACCAGTGCAGGAGATTAACAGGTATAAAATGTACCAGCCAGTTCCCTGGTAATCAGTGTGTGGTGAATCAGTGCAAAGATAGTAAAAGGTTTTAAAAGCTTTCCTTCCCAAACAAGCTCCATATAGATTCTTAATAACTTTATTCTTTGCGCTTTTGCTTTCTGGCTTTGAATTTTCAGTTTAAGTTCTCTTGTTGTGAACATTAATTATAAACTCCCAGCCTTCAAAGTATTCAGATACAGTGTCTGTGACTAAAGAAGGACAAATATTGCTGAATGGGCAAAAAGTAGAACCTTGTTTAAATCACTGCATCCTGTGTGTGCGCGTGTTACCATTATTATCCTCATTAATGTGGTATTTCAGTTAGTTCCTTCCTTCTGCATTGAGTTAAACGAATCACACTTTATGAAAAAGGCTTTTCCGTAAGTGGCCTGAATATAAAAAAGCTGACAAGCTATTACATAAATAAATGAATGAATGAATGGTTCTTCTTTCTCTTCCAGTTGTATCCTGGGAAGTGTACCTGGGTGTACACCAGTAACAACGTCCTCATGTCTGTATCAGGTAAAGCAGATCCTCATTTAGCTGGTTGTCTGTAGTAAGACTCACACTTGTTGCTGTGGACCTCATTGCTCATTTCTAAGATTTTCAGGGCCGAGTACAATAACCTCAGTTTGATCTGAATTAAGAAGCAGAAAGTTAGCGGCCATCCAGGTCTTTATGTCTTTAAGACATTCCTGCAGTTTAACTAATTGGTGTGTGTTATCTGGCTTCATGGATAGTTAAAGCTGGGTGTCATCTGCATAGCAGTGAAAATGTATGCTATGCCTTCTAATGATGCTGCCTAAAGGAAGCATGTATAATGTAAAAAGAACTGGTCCTAGCACTGAACCCTGTGGAACTCCATAATTTAGTCTATTAGATAGAGATGATACAAACCACTGCAGCACAGTAACTGTAATGCCTACAGCGTGCTCTAATCACTGTGAACTCTTAAAATAAACCAATTCAATCTGTTAGCAGTTTTACAACTACTCTTTCAATAATTTTGAGATAAAAGGAAGGTTTGTGATTGGCCTGTGATTACCTAAGAGAGCTGGGTCTAGAGATGCTTTTTAAGTAACGTTTTAACTACCACCAGCTTGAAGGCCTGCGTACATAGCTGATTAATAGATTAAGTTATCATATTTAAGATTGAAGCATTAATTAATGGCAGGACTTCTTTGAGGAGTCTTGTAGGAATGGGATCTAAAAGATGAGGATGAATGACTCCTCAGCTGTGGGTCTCCAGCTGTATGTGTGCACAACAGAGTACAGTCAAGGCTTTATGCTTCAGTCACACAGGCCTAGAGACCAGTTTGTAACGACTCTGGGGATTACCAGTCACTAGGAAAAAATGCATATTCCTCCACTGCTTGGCCAGTGGTGGCTGGAGCGTGCTGGCAGTTGCTAGAGTGCTACACCCAAACATCCTTAGTTGGTAACAGCTTGCTGCTGTCACCTGCAGTTTGCATGGAAGATGCCAACCTGTCTGCAAACACTTGCTAACTGTTCACCCAGTGGTTGTTAAACTTGAGAAAAACAAAGCAAACATTTGTTTTCAATACATTTTGAAAAGTATTTGAGATGTCAGCCATGTTTAACATGAATATCTGATATTGTAACAGCATACGTGTCAGAAAATAAGGAAAAGGTGTAATGGGTCCACTTTAAAGAACACATTAGGAAGCTGCTGGTAGACCCGCGAACACGCTTTAATTAAATGGGTCAAAGGACCTTTGATTACATTAAAACCTCTGAATGTTTTCATTAATTGTTTTTACCTTCTCTCTTTGCCTCTTTGTTCAGTGTTATTAGAACTGCTTTGGTCTGTTTACTTAAACATGTCCAGTCTAAAACTGTTAAAATCTGAATTAAAATAAGATTTTTTATTCTTTTTTCTTCACCGACTGTCTTGTCAGACTCAATTTTATCTCTTTATTTTTTTAATTTGACACTTTTACCTGATGCTTTGTCCCTTTGATGTCTCATGTAAACATTTAATGTGATTGTTGGTAAAAGTTACCAGACAAATAAGTGAGCATTGCTGTGACTTTGTGCATTTAGTGGATTTGATCTCAGGTCTGGTGATGTCGGAGTCTGTAAACAGTTTGCAGATCAGTTCGTGAACTGTGTCTGATTTTGCGTTTGCAGGTAAATCGTCGCAGCTTCACTCCCACATGCTGAAGGAGCTGCACGAACAGGCGCGCAAAGACCAGAGGATGAGCGCCTTACCGACTCACAGACTGTTGCCTAGGTAACAACCACACTAAGTTTCTCTGCAGTTCATTTTCAGTCGTGATTGAAAGATCCGCTCGTCCCATTTAAACGCTGATTTTCTGCATTTTTGTGTTTAGAAAATGTGCGGTGACGTCTAAAATACCCGACACCAAAGGCTGCAGGACCTGCTCAGTCGGTGAGAACAGATTCTGTTCAGGCGTAGTTCGATACTTGGCTTTGTGTCAGAGTTTCTATTTCACTTCTCTACATCCCCTAAAGGGGAAACACCACAGGGGAAGAGTGTAAAACATGAAACTACAGCAGCTAAATTATTAAATTAGAGAAATCGTGATAGGTTTTCTTAAAGTCTGTCTAAATGTAAAACTGGAAAATGCTGCTGATGTGAAGATTTTAGTCTTAAAACTTCTTTTAAAGCTCTTTTCAGTAGAATTCTTTACATCAAACCTCTGCAGGTGATTACTTTAGTTTAGTTTTACTAAGTTTTTTAACATTTTCAGTTTGGAAATGAGCTGTTATCTCATTAGAAATGCTAATCTGAACTCTTCGGTCACTGTGTTAGGTAGGCCTGTTCAGCTTCTGATTCATAAAACTATCTATTCAGTCACAATTCATTGCATTGAGGCATGTAGACATGGTCAAGAAAACCAGCTGAAGTTCAAACTGAGCGTCACAAGGGGGAAGAAAGGTGGTTTAAGTGACTTTAAAGGCAGTGTGGTTGCTGGTGACAGACAGATTGGTCTGAGTGTTTCAGAAACTGCCGATCTGCTGGGATTTTCCCACGCAGCCATCTCTAAAGTTCACAGAGTGCAGTCCAAAACAACAGAAGATATGTTGGCAGCAGTTCAATGGGAGAAAATGCCACATGATGCCAGAGATCAGAGGAGAATGATCATACTTGTGACAGTCAGGGCATGCAGGAGAGCATCTCTGAAGCAGCAGAAGACCACACCGTTGCTAATCCTGTCAGCTAAGAACAGGAAACTGAGGCTAAAATTCACACAGGACATGTTGCGTGACCTGATAAGTTTTGTTTTTTGCTAAAATAATCGGACTTGGTGTTACAGACGTGAAAGCGTGGATCCATCTTGTCTTGTATAAACATTTCAGGGTGGAAGTGTAACGGTGTGGGTATCGTCTTGGTGTACTTTGGGCGTCTACATGAGTGTTGTTGTTGACCATAATCCTAAAACTGACCAGTGCATGAGATTAAAACGTGTTTTCCCTGTAATGTGTCATCTTAACTGTTTGACGAGGTTTAAAATATTAATAATAAAAATAAAGGATGCAGATTCCTGTGCATGTTTATGGTGATCAGTTCTGAGTGAAAACCGGCTGATCTGTTGCTTGTTTCTGCCTCTCGCAGCAGGGAACATGCAGCGAGGCTGTGCCTTCCTGTGCTGTGCTTTGGAGTCCAGTGTGGTGCTGCTGCAGTGGTACGAGCCCATGCACAAGTTCATGCTGATTAAGGTACGTGTGTCAAATGTGAATTACTAAGGAAAGCATCCTGTCCTTTCTGTTTTCACTTCTCAGAAGAGCAAAATCAGTGACAGAAACTTGACTTTTACAGCGTTGGCATCCAGCACAAAGTTAAACAAGCCTGCTACTGCATTATACTTTTTTCCCCATCATGCATAGATGCTATTGGTGCTGAAATTTTAATGCTTGATGCACAAATTGTAAGCATTAGGACCCTTAAACACCTCCTGATGTAGCTTCTAGTTGGTTTTATTTGATTTATTTATTGTCTCCAGTTATGTTCAGTTAGTGTAACATGCACAGGATGTAAAGAAGCATTTTAGTATGAAATAATTCAAGCAGTGCCACAGAAAAGTAGGTTTCAGCCACATAAATTCCCCGAACCTGCAGTGAATAAACTGTAAACCTGCTGAGATGGGAAAACCCGTTAACGCCGAAATCTATTGACACGACAAAAACACAAGAAAGATTATGTGATGATCTGAGATGTACCTGAAAGGGTGCCACAGTCATGCTGCTTTTATTAAACGTGTTTCTGTTTTGATTTTATTTTTTTAGTGGGCTGTTAACATTGACAGCAGCTTATAAAATGACTGCCGGCGGTCACACAAAGCTTTTTTATTGTCTCCATTAAATTTATGAGTTAGAGCTGAGGCCTCTAACCATAAAATTGTTATGGTTTGGAGAACAGACTCAGGTGTCCTCGGTTACTCCTTCTGTGTGGCTGAAAGCCTGCAGGTTATAAGTCCTCGAACAAAACACCGTAACGATCTGCTTTGTTAGCCGCTCCTTCAGCCGAGAAGCGAACAGACGTTAAACTCCTGATTTTTTTTTTTCTCTTTCATGCTTGTAGCATTTCGACTTCCCTCTGCCCAGCCCTCTGCGGGTGTTTGAGATGGTGGTGGTGCCCCAGCAGGAGTACCCGATGGTGTGTATCGGTGTTTCTCGAGGCTCCAGCCCCAGCCATCCGGTCTATGTAGAATACATTAACCTCAACTCCAACACGTCCTGGTTCACCAACACGGGTCTGGGTAAGCTGACGGCTCGTTATCAGAAACACATCAGTGTTTATCATGAAGTCGTGCTGTTGTTGTTGTTGTTGTTGTTGTTGTTAATGGTGGCGGTGTTTGCTCTTACAGAGAGACCATGTCCAGAAGTAGTCCAAGTAAACCAGCTGGACAATAACTCGCTGCTCGTCCTCTTGGAAAGTAAGTATCACACTAAACTTTGTTGTCTTCAGAAAGAGGCCTGCGTTTGTTGAATTTGAACTCCACACTTTAAAACTTCATTCTTACAGTTCTGACTGCTGCCATGTGGGTGTTTATTAAACCAGCACGATCAAAGTTACTGTCCCTGTGTGTAGTGCACGTGTAATCTTGTCGGGTTTGAAATGTTTACTTGGGTCGGGTGCCATCACTGTGACTACTCCCTGTATTCAAAGTGACTTCGGTGCATCAAGATGCCAATGAAAGGGCAAATAACCAGCAAACAGTCTGTGATTGGTTTGTGATTGAATGGGATCAGGTTGGCATTTAAATCACATCTGTAATATGGAATATATAACTGTAATAAAGCAGCATCAATCAAATCAAACAAAATCACAAATCTGTTGTAAATCAGAGACAGAATGACGAAGGCTCTCTGCAACCTTCATTTCAAATGGGATTATAACCAGATACAGCACGTTGAATAAAGATGCTCCCATCTGTGCAAACTGACACAGCTGGATTGCAACTTGTTCATTTTGTTAAAGCGACCAACATGGCAGATAATTCGCCTTTGGAGCCAGTTTTGAGTGGTTGTCTTTCATATTAACCTGTCCGCTCTCTTAAGGAGAGCACTGCTATAATGATGTTATGGTGCCGTGTTGATTCTGACATACTGATAATTTATTTGTCTTAAAAGCTCAGATACAAAGAAATTTTGAGCCTTTCTGAGTTACTTTCAGTCTGACTAACCTGAAAACAGCTCCAGATATTTATTATGTTGCCTAAGGACTATTTTAACTCCTCGTTATGATTTGAGCACCATAATGCTGTCTACCTTCATATTTCCACAGAGATATTCTAACACAAACACTGCCCCTCTCTCCTCCACAGGGTCGGTACAAATAGTTGGTCTTGATGGGGAGTTCAAGAGCGGCAGAACGCAGCACTCTGAGACCATCTTCTCTCAAGATGTTGAATCTATAGGTGAGAGGAAGGAGTGAGACCCTGGTTATGGTGAATTTTGGAGACGCTGAAGGCTCAGCACTGACTCTTGTTTGTATGTACAGTGTATTTTGATGACACGCTGTTGGCAGTGTGGCGTCACGGCTGGTTGAGGAGAGGAAAAGGTTTCACGGAAATGCTGGAGGAAATCACGGACCACAGGAAGACCCACAGACTCGTGCAGTCCGACAGGTACAGCACGTCCTCGCTTTGAATTTTCTGTGGATAAAAAAAGCACCTGCAGTCTAGACTGTACATAAAGGATGGATGCACCCTAAAGGCACAGCTCAGGGCAGACTGGATTCCACACTGACTCACAGGCGCCACCATGTGGTACAAATGAGCATAACAAGAAAGTACTGCCTGGACCTATTTTAACTGAACTTCAGTTGACGTGTGCGTATCAGAATCAGAATCAGAATCAGAATACTTTATTGATCCCTGGGGGAAATTATTTCATGGATGTTTTGGAGTTCAAGTCCCATCCTGTTGATTTAACTTGCTTTCATTCAGTTTGAAAGGTTTTAAAGTATTATAAACGCAGTTACCTACAATAAGTACTTTATAAATTAAAGCATGCATTCTGCTTATTGGCCAGCAGGTGGTGAGTCTGAGTGTGTTGAAGCTGCTGCTAATTTAATTTGTAATTAATCAGTAAACACTTTCCTGATGTTTATCTTCTCAAATGGTAGTTTCAGGTCTTATTTAATAGAACTTGTGTTTTTTTTGTGCTGATCAGTGTTTGACATGTGACCTTTTCGCCGCAGGATGGTCCTTTTAGAAACTCATCAGAGCGAGGACCCGTCGGGGCTTTCCAACCTCTACGTCCTGGAGATCGCCGAGAACTACGTCATGCTGGCCTGACTCTCCCACACCCTGCTTCTACTGGGACTTAATACAAGAGAGAAAAGACACATTGGGCTTCGACATTTGGATCTGTCATCGTTAAGTTCGATGCGTATAGACGCCTCACTGCCCCAGTATTTTAATTTCTAACCAAAGGAGAGGTAATCTGTCAGAAACAGGTGATGCCATGATGCTGAAAGTTCATTCTGACCTAAGAAGATTTCTGTGTTGTAGCCTTTATCCCTCAACCTCGGGGAGTTTGCTCTTATTTATGCCATTTTCAACTTTGGTTTGTGCGATCCAGAACAAACCAGAGCATCCAGACAGCTGAGAAAACCCTGAAGGAAGGAAGGACCTCCTCTAACACTAAAGAGGAGGGGGGCATCCTTTGTTCTGCCACCGTATTGTTGATCAGAGCAGCAGCAGCTGCCTGAGGGGACTGACACACGGGGCCTCCTGAAGACGCCACAAACAAGCTGAAAGCACTGCTGCTGCTCGCGCTGTGTGTTTAGTGACTTGAGCCTGTATGTCACACTTTTTACTGCCGTTACAGTGTAATAAAATGAGTTAACACAACATGGAAAGCTTTGTTGATTTTGGAGGCGGGTGTTGGGGCGGATGTGTTGACGGAGGGCCACGGCATCTTTAACTGCAGTGATTTCTGTTCTGTGTATCACCGTCATTTGTGCCTGTGATTCTAAGGCAGAATCGTGGGTTTGTTTCAGCACTGACGGGACGCTTTTGCTTTATTTGCAGCATCTATCGCTACCTTTTCTCTCAGTTTATGGTAGAAACGTCTGGAAAGTAATGCAGTTAGGCTCCCAGGCATTCGATATTGCTTTCAAATAATTATCCCTCCTTCCACTTCCTTAACCTCTTATCTATTGAGGTGCGTTAGGGGGCCGAAGCCTATCCCAGCTATCATAGGGTGAGAGGTGAGCGTACAATCTGAACATTTCTCATCCTGTTCCTGCTGAGTCGGCACACACATATGCACATCTACATGTTTCTTCTGGAGAACATTTATCTGGGCTTACTGACTGCAGCAGGAGTCTTCACATAAACACGGGGAAGCTGTGGATGCATCAGCGTAATTTATCCTCTTTAAGAAAATTCCCTTTTATCACCCTCTTAAGTCTCTTAAGCCACGTTGTATTTCTGCAAGGACACAATATCCCCGGATGCCCCCAAACTTTTAAAACACGATCTTATATGAACATATGGCATAAAACACTCAAAGCATATGAGTAAATATAGGCTGTTAATGAAGAAGTACTCGACTACACTGCTCATGGCTTCAGATCGTTTAGGAAGCCTTCTCCTGTGTGCACACAGAGCCAGAGGAGGAGGTGCTGACTGAGAGCACAAATCCATGGTGCTCAGGCACGATAACGTTTTAGTTTGAATTCATAATTCTGATTCAGAATTTAGGAGTTATAAACAGACGCCGAGTGATGTTACAGCAGTTTTCCTTCATAATTCCTCCCATTCTTTCGTGTTTTTATTGGAGGGAACAAATACATCCTCTACATGCTGTCTCCGGTGTCCCTGCTTCATGTGGAATATTTCAAAGCCCTACAGCCGTAAATTATTTCAATTTGTTCCTCGCTGCCTTATGAAGAAGCTCAAGCCATTAGTGCCGGCACAGATTATATTTATTTTTCAGAAATCTATCAAACCGAGTCCAGTTAAGCGTGGATGGAGAACACAGTGATGGTGGTAATGAATGTATATTTATAGATTTACAGCAAACACACTGTCACTTCTATTAGCATCTTCATTTCAGGCCACTGGATTTGTGCATAACAAATCCTTCATTTTAATTAATTTATTCTGATCTGTAATTTTCTTTGTAATTTCAGCAGCTCAGTGTGAGCAGCGACAGCGTCAGGTTTCGGCACTTCTAATGAAGCCTCTCTGCTGGCACTAATCTTTTCCTAAAAAGACGCCGGAGTTATTCTCTGCTGAATTTAAAGGTGCTTCAGAAAAACTCTTGAGGTCCTTTATTCACTGAGGAGGGAGCGTCACACGTCACCGTCAAACATTTGGCTCATTCCAGGAAAACACTTAAGATACTTGATCACAGCCAAACATGGAATTTTGAATTTCATGGCATAAACTTGTTCAGTCTGCAGTGAAATATGAGTTACAAGATCATGTGCTAATTATATGTTATGATGTGAATTTCTTAGATATCTGGGCAGGCTTGTCCCACCCTGTGTCTGTGTGTAGTCAAAGCTAAACAACACAAAAGCATCGTTATTTTATACAAAAATTGCAGTTAAAGTTGAAGAGTGACAGGGTAGGAATGGGCTTAACAGGCATGGTTTTGAAAAAACAAAAAACAAAACCATTATCTGAAGCCACCAAAGAGTTTCTAACAGTAAAAACATTAGAATAAAGGAATTATTCAGAGTAAATGCTGGAATTATACTATGCAATGAATGCCTTTCTTTCTTCATTACTAGCAACAAGCAATATTTTGTGGTGAAACCAATCATCTCCACCTCACACAGCCATGATTCTGCATAATGGGTACTTTTATTTATTTATTGCTCTCAGTATGCTTGTGCTGAAACCTTTGTACGGTTACTTCAGCAGGATTATGATTTTCATATGAAAGTGCTGATACATCTTTCACCCATTCTTACAAACGTCTGGCCACAAACGGTTGATGGGCCCAAGCCAACTTGATTTGACGGTCAGGCTCTTTTGGAATAACTAAAGGAAGCATACGGGACATACTTTATTTGCTAAACCATCTTGTGCTTGTTTCATTCACGTTGGAAATACTGAGCTGAGTTTGGTGGACACCTTCAGCAGCATATCGGAGAAACGGCAGGTGTAACACAGAAAAGTTTACTGTATTGTATGTGTGGTTTAAAGGGCAAGAATTTAAAATATGTAATTAAATTCAATGATTTTCCCTCTTTTGCTTGTGTCTTGGATGGGCACTCAGCCGTGCACTGGCCCCCTACCCAGAAGACCCAGTGGATAATCTGATGTTTCACCACTTTTAAATATAATTTTAAGTAGCAGTGCTACTTTTCATGTAACACACCTGTCAGCACATCATAAGTCTGAATTTATTTCTGATCAAATACTCAGATTTCCAGTGCGCCCCCTTATTCTCGCCCCCTCTGCCCACAAAAATCTTGGAAACGCCCGTGGTCCTGGCCGGTCCACTGGTTGTTAAGTGTTGGGGGTGGGGTGGTTGACTGAGGCTGACGGGGGCTGGATGTCCTCTCTTTGCCCCCCGACCACAGTGGGAGTGCGCAGTGCCAGGCCGGGCCAGCAGCAGCAGCTGACGCACCGTCACACGTACTTTACGCACGCTGGATGAAGGCAGGCAGAGACCCGGCGGAGGAGGATGCTAACACCGGCTCGGTGGGGCTGTCTCCGGGGGTTTATTTAGCAGGCAGTGGGGGTGCCGGTGTAAAATGCAGCGGGGCGGACGGGCTGTGCGGGTCGGCCTTGCTGAGCTCGGCTGCTGCGCCTCATGTTCGCCTCTCACGCATCTCTCCTAGGACTTGTGATTAGCGCGTTTTTGTTTCCAGGTCAGAATCTCCGTTTCCTGTGCGGCGTGTTTGTACTAAAATGGCCGGAGATGGCGGCGCTCTGAAGGATATCAATGAGATTAAGTCCCAGTTCCGGACCAGAGAGGGCTTCTACAAGCTGCTCACCCTCTCAGACTCGCTGCAGCGGGGCGGGCTGCCGCGGGGGCCGTCCGCCGGAGCCACGCTGGGGCCCGGGGCCGGACCGGGTCCGATACCCGGCGGAGGGGTCGGGCTGCTGCAGGGGCCCGGGGCTGCAGCCGCC
Source organism: Copadichromis virginalis (assembly GCF_057382275.1). Classification (NCBI taxonomy): domain Eukaryota; kingdom Metazoa; phylum Chordata; class Actinopteri; order Cichliformes; family Cichlidae; genus Copadichromis; species Copadichromis virginalis. Next base: position 38,584,974 of record NC_140631.1, on the reverse strand, counting down.
GCCGCTGCCGCCTCTTCCTCCTCCAATGCCGCAGCCAACTCCTCCCCGGCTGGCTTCCTGCCGCCGGTCCGGGTCTCCATGGTGAAGCTGCAGCCCGAAGACCCGAGCGAGGAGTCGGAGCGGGTGTGCTTCAACATCGGCAGGGAGCTGTATTTCTACACGTACACCAACATCAAGAAGGTGAGGCTGGGGGCGAGTTTAGCCTGGCGTGCTAAGCTGCTAGTGTGATGCTGCTGCTTCGCATTTCGTCATCTTTTCAGGCTCTCCGAGCGGCGGCTGCTGCTGCACCACCACCACCACAGCTTTCTGCTTGTTATGCAATGCAAAATGGAGCTGCTGCTCATTTGGCTGAATAGGTGGTGAGTGGCGCATCGTGCAAACGGATGCACAGTGTCAGAAGGAGCTGAAGGAGCAGGAAACGGCGAGAAGAAAGGCTCTGACGGCTCTCCATTCACTGCAGCCTTGCTGGGAGCTGAAGCCTGGTCCTTGGCTGGGGCTGCCTGCCAGCGCTCACAGCTGAAGGCTTGTAATTTGGAGGCACACTGCGAGATCATTTACTTTCTGCAAAATGTTGCTTTTTAACAACAGAACAATCCAGATGAACCATCACAGGCTCTGCAGCCTCCCTGTCCCCTCATTTACAAGGCCATGTGTCAAAAATAGACTCCATCCAGAGTGGGCTGAATTTGACTATTTTAATCATATTATCTAAAGGGACCCTGCTGTGCTTCATATTTTTGTTACTAGAGCAGCTTTGCATGAATCATTGTTATTCATGTTATCCTAGGCCTTACTGCAGCCCCTCCTCTCTTCCTTTAAACCAGCTTTCTCATGATTGGCTGCCCCTCACAAACAGAAGGTTTGTGACTGCAGGTGGGCGGGGCTTCTGTGCATATAGGGAGCATGTTTGAAGTAGACCTTTTAGTTTTTCTTGTTTAGCATCATATTTTTATTCTTCAGCACTGCTAGGAGAGCTTTGCATGATTCCTATAATCCTTAGTTGTCTTATTCCTGGTATTGGTGCAGCTCCTCTGTTTGTCCTCTGTTGGAAACAAGACACCATCAAAGCCTGCTAGGAGTGACCCTTGACACTCTTGTCCAAACTGAGTGGTTTCTGCCATAGAACAGAATGACTGGGTTTGCATCAAGAGGTCAGTGAGGGTGTTCTGCCTGTGCAGCCACCTGGAAATCGTTCTAGTGGTGATCAGACACGTCTTTATAGATGTGTATGCTAAGGTGTCAAAGCTTGTCATCAAGGGGACAGGAGAGGTTGGTCAGATGTCGTCTTTATTGGGGAAAGTGTTAAAACGGCTTTCTTCTGATTGGCTGCCCCTCTCAAACAGAAGATTTAAACAGCAGGTGGGTGGAGCTGCTGTGTGCCTGATATGACCTTATAGAAACGAGACCTGCCACTCAGCAGCCGCCTCCCTCACAGCACCTGCTCGGGCAGGTATTTTGAAGGTTCGATATCAGTAGTTCGATATCATGTTTTGATCAAATAGGTTTTAAAAACAGGACAGTTTCAGCTTTTGGGATTTATTTTCTGCAACATTTAAGTTTTTAAGTAAAGAAATGCAAACATCTGGCATCAGTAATTAAAAGTATGAAGTAATATAATGCAGTGAGGCCCTCGGACACTCGCTATTGATTCCAAATAATTATTCTCGACTTTTCCCATTTTCTGCCGAATCAAAACAATTACAGAGCTGATTTTGTCCTCTGTCCTCTTTTGTGTTTGCCTTCCACACACGAGAGGCTGAGGGCACCGAGGTGGTGGTTCTGGTTCACATCAGGACGAGGTTATGTCTTTTGTTTGAGGATGTAATCTCATTAGATGCTCATGCAGCAGCTGTTCACCACTGAAACTTAATCATTTTGACCCTCAAGTGACTAAAATGTCCACGTGCGGTCATTTATAACCCTGTTATTCTTTTTTTAATGTGTATTTATGATGATCACAGCTACAGTTTCCTGTATCTAAGATGCATGCTTTTAGCTGTTATGTCTGTAAGTTTGGTTTTATGCAAACAAACATTGCCAACAAAATTACTTTTATTTCCATAAAACATATTGTTCTTAGTTTTAATAATGCATGTACTGCAGTATGCTCATATCATTTTAATATCAACATTTAAATAACACTAGCAGTGACTCCATAATACTTTGAGGAACAACAAATTCCAATGAAGTCGTCATAGTCGGGCGGATTTTAATCACTTGTTACTCCCGTTTTGTACTCGGACTGAACAAACATCTGGTTTGCACGTGTAGAATATTTCAAATATTTTGTACAGAAAGATCAAAATTTCTGCTGAAGGCAAAGTTGCTACTCTGAGCCTGTTATGTGTGGGTCACCGCAGAACGTCACAATGTAGCGATTCATGTTAGAAAACACACATTTGTACAAAGCTTTCTGTGATCTTTGACACACAAATGGACCAGTTCCTGAAAAAAGTTGTAGAAGTAGATGAATGGTAGGAAACATTTATACAAATAAAAATATCACAACACACATAAATGTATAAATGCCTCCTCAGGCTTAACTTTGACCACTGACAGGTGATTTTTCTCTTCATCGTGACACTAAGGGTTTTAGTGACAAAAGACCACATTGTGATGGCTAAACAGCCGGGTCAGAGCATCTCCAAAGCCGCAGCCCTTGTGAGATGTTCCTGGTCCGCAGTGGGGAACCAGCGACAGAGTCACGGGCGGCCAAGGCTCACTGGAGCACAAGGGGAATGAAGGCTGGCCCGTGTGGACGACATATCCACAGACCACTCAGGGGCCCATGCTGACCCCCGTCCAGTGCCGAAAGCACAGAGAAGAGGCACGCAAGAACTAGACAGAAGCTCTGGAACAAGGTGGGACAATCTAATGGATCATGTTTTCTTTTACATCACGTGGACGGATGTGTTTTGCTTACCTGGGGAGCACCTGGCAGCAGGATGCACTGTGAGAAGAAGGCGAGCCAGCAGAGGCTTGTCGTGTGGATGTTACTTTGACACATACCACCTACCTTAGCATTGTTATAGATCTGGGGTGGGGAGCTCAAAGTCTCAGGGCCGTTGTCCTGCAAGTTTTACATATCACCCTGGGTCAACACACCTAACTCGAATGATTAGTTCATTACCAGCCTCTGAAGAACTTCAAGACATGTTGAGGAGGTAATTTAGCCATTTAAATCAGCTGTGCGGATCAAGGACACATCTAAATCCTGTGTGGCACCGTGAATGCATAAGTTATATTTCAGAACCCATTGAAGGAAAAGAGTGTTTTTGGCATGACAGAAAAAAAGAAAAGTATCATCGCTGAGGGTTTTCCCTGGAGCTGGATCTGCTTCCAGCCTGCAGCACCTCGTGCTTCTTAATGAGAAACGCTAATAACCTGTTTAAAGAAACTACAGGACGCATGTAAACAGCTTCCCCTTCCCCAAAGCGACTCGAGTAGCTTAAGCCCGCTGATCTCCATTGGAGCAGCAGTTTAGTGCATGATGATGATGATCTCTCAAACACAACCTCCTCCAGAGCATTTTAGGTCTGCAGCGTAAGTTTTCACAGAAAGGGAGTCACCTCCATAACCCTGAAAACATTTAGTTACCTCTCTAAGCTGTAGATCTTTGCAGCCCTGCCCTGTTTAACGGGTTCTCTCTGTGGTTGGTGATTGTCGGTGAACACAGCGGCCCTGCACAGAAACTTTGCTCCTTCGCTGAGATGGCAAACCCTGATGTGAAAAACGTTCAAATCAAGCTCCACTGCAGCTGCCATGGAAACACTTCAACGTGTGATGATTGGATTGTCAAAAAAAAAAAAGAAAGAAGGACAGAAACATAAGAATGGGCACAGAAGTGTGATGTTTGTTGTTTTGGTTCTCTGAATGTCGCTGAAACTTTCTCCTCGCTGTTGTCTGCAGGCTGTGGACCTCAGTAAGCCCATAGACAAGAGGATCTACAAGGGGACGCAGCCCACGTGTCACGACTTCAACCAGTACTCGGCCACAGCAGAGAGCGTAGCTCTCATCGTGGGTTTCTCAGCCGGGCAGGTCCAGTATCTCGACCCCATCAAGAAGGAAACCAGTAAACTCTTTAACGAGGAGGTAATAAATCTGTGTCTCGGCTTTAATCTGGGTTTGTTGCAGAGAGCCGACCTGGCAAACAGGCTTGTGGTGTGTGCAGATTATGTGGCAAATTAAAACAAAACAATATGTTCATCAGATCTCAGGGATATAATGAAGGGTGGAGGGCTGAGGCTGGTGTAGCTCTTAATTTTGCAGGACAAAATTATTTTTTTTGAATCAAGTTCAGTTTTTTTTAATTCACATGCAAAGAAACAAATCTGACCAGTCAGACCACTGCATTTGAGCCAAATCTCAGACATGCAGCTAAACGTTCTCTGGGTCAATTGGCTCTCTGAAGTGATTTCTCTGCATTCACAGATGTGGCCCCAACTCAGCTCACAACAGCTCAAACTGAGATCTTGAAATATGTAGGAAAAGCTGTCGTAATGTAGCTTCAGCTCCGGGATGAAACCACGAAACTGTCCCTGCTGCTGTGTTCTGATGAGAACTGGATGAGCCCAGCGTCTGTCTCTTCCTTTTCCTGTTTAGAAACATCAGAATCAGCTCATCATCGCTTGATCTCGACTTCATTTTTTTTCCTAACGTGCATATTTTTGAGGACACTTTCAGGGTGTATATACTTTACACGACAAATTTGCATCTGAAAAGTTCATAATTTCATGTCTGGTTTGTTTGTTTGTTTTTGCAATGTGCTTGGTATGTAAAGGCTTTTATGCTGAAAGAATGGCTGGGTATATTTCCACCTTAGCCCATTTCCTGTATGTTTTCCTGCCTCTACTGTCAAAAAAATAAAAACTGGGGCGCACTGGCAACTGTGGCTACATGTAGCTTGCCGTCACCAGTGTGTGAATGTGTGTGTGAATGGGTGGATGACTGAATGTGGTGTAAAGCGCTTTGGGGTCCTTAGGACTAAGTAAAGCGCTGTACAAATACGGACCATTTACCATTGAGTTATAAACCTTACAGCAGCGTTTTGATCAATAGATGCTTTAGATAGACAAGAAATCCATGTGTTCCAGTAATGCAACTGAGTTTTAAATGAGAGGCACAGCTGAATGTCATCGGTACACAGATGATAAAAAATGGCTTTAAAACTACGGAAGGCCAGGACTGCCATAATGAATTAATTAAATACACCATTAAATAATTAATTAAAATTGTAAATAATTAATTAAATAAATATTTGACACATTTAATTAGTTATTTATTTATTTCACATTTTAATTAATTATTATTATTATTAATTAATAAACTCAACAAAACCTAAAACTCATACTTTTCTAATGTCTTTCTCCACCCTTCCTTCCCTCTCACCTTCTCCGTCTGTCCCCACCTCCTTCCTCTTTCACAGAGGTTGATAGACAAATCCAAGGTAACGTGTCTAAAATGGCTTCCCAAGTCGGAGAACCTGTTCCTGGCCTCCCATGCCAGCGGTCACCTCTACCTCTACAACGTGGACCACCCGTGCGGCACCACGGCACCACAGTACTCTCTGTTGCGGCAGGGCGAAGGCTTCGCCGTTTATGCCTGCAAAACCAAGACGCCGCGCAACCCTCTGCTGCGGTGGGCCGTCGGGGAGGGAGGCCTCAACGAGTTTGCGTTCTCCCCAGATGGCGTGCACGTGGCGTGCGTGGGCCAGGACGGATGCCTGCGTGTCTTCCACTTTGATTCGATGGAGCTTCAGGGCGTGATGAAGAGCTACTTTGGTGGGCTGCTCTGTGTGTCGTGGAGCCCAGATGGGAAATATCTCGCCACGGGAGGGGAGGATGATCTGGTTACTGTGTGGTCATTTGCAGAAAGCCGAGTGGTAGCGAGGGGGCACGGCCACAAGTCTTGGGTCAACGTGGTGGCATTCGATCCCTTCACGACTTCCCTGGAAGATGAGGAGCCTATGGAGCTCAGTGGCAGCGAGGAGGACCTCCACCAGGGGGCACAAAATAACTCCATGCACTTTGGGCGGGTTCGAACGAGCAGCACGTTATCCCGCCTTTCTCGGCACAGCTCGAAAGGCGGCGGCTCGCCATCGGTCACTTACCGATTTGGCTCGGTGGGGCAGGACACCCAGTTCTGTTTGTGGGACCTGACGGATGACGTGCTGTACCCGCGCCTGCCGCTGTCCCGCGCCTTTACTAACACTTTTGGGCCTTCGCTGTCCAACTCTGGCAGCGGGGGGATCAACAGCACCTCAGGTGGGGGAGGAAGTGGAGGTGTGGAGGGACATCATCACCCCCCGAACACTAACACCGGCACCTCCAACCCACCCACACTCCCTTTACCGCTTCCTCGCTCCCTTTCGCGCTCCAACTCTTTGCCCCACCCCGCTGTGGCGAACGCCTCCAAAGGCCAGGGCGCCTCAGAGGGCAGTGGGGGAGGAGGAGGAGGGGGAGGGAGCAGCGGTGGAGGAAACAGCACCCCCTTCAGCATCGGCCGCTTCGCCACTCTTTCCCTACAGGAGCGCAAGTCGGATAAGTCCGGCAGCAGCGGGGGCGTGGAGAAGGAGCACAAGCGGTACCACAGCCTGGGCAACATCAGCAAAAGCAACGACAAGATCAATGTGGCGCCGAGGAGCAACCGGCTGGACGCCGCCAAGGTGCTGGGCACTACGCTGTGCCCACGCATGCACGAAGTGCCGCTGCTGGAGCCGCTGGTCTGTAAGAAGATTGCACACGAGAGGCTGACGGTCCTGGTGTTCATGGATGACTGCATCATCACGGCCTGCCAAGAGGGCCTCATCTGTACCTGGGCACGGCCGGGGAAGGCGGTACGTCTCCTGTTAACATTTTTAAGTCATAGTTTTTCTCTCTAGTTGTTTAGTCTCGCAGTCGGTCTTAGATGTTAGAGAATAACTCGCTTCACATGTCTTCATAACTCCAGTCCAACATGGTTTTAATTTACAGTGCAGGGCAAAAACAGAGACTGTTCACAAAGATGGACTAAGCCATCATCACATCATCTTTTATTTTACAGGGTATCATCTAAGCCTTTAATCTGGTGTTTTAAAGCCAGATGGGACCATGTTTGGGTGAGACATCGAAGCTGCTGCAAAGAGTGAACAGCCCAGTTCATGCAGGCATTTCAGCCTCACTCTCGTCCTCATGAATTATGGCACATGCCACCAGGGACATGAAAAACTCAGAACAACCGAAGGCTCAATCAAGGACAGTGCACGCATTGATTTCCCAGTTGCAGATTTTCTACACCTGAAAGCAAACCCTACTTTATCATCTAATTTATTCTAAACAGGATTTAACCTCTTCAGAAGGTTGGAGCAAAGTGTCTTGAACCAATTTGTTAGTCTTAAAAGAGGACAGAGAAACACTGAGTGCTCGTGTATATTTCAAGAAAAGTTGTGATGTATTTCTGAGTAGCCCAAGTCTTGATGCACGCTCAATCTTTCAGGGAAGAAAATCCCAAAGGTTGATTCTGTTCGTCTGGACGTAGCGTTTTTGTGGGAGAAACGATTCGTCACTCATCCAGGTGACTTCTTCAGTCTCAGCTGACTGCAGGTTTCCCCAAATCTTATAAACAGTACATTTGCACAATAACTGAAGCTAGCACCACTGAATGACCAATGGGCTGGAAGGTCAGTTCCTTGATCATTAATATGCAAATTGTCATGATCATTGATCAACAACCACTGATCAATGGCCATGAGTACCATTCACAGAGAGTTGGGGAATGGCTGCAATCACAGCATTGTAAGATGGTGACAGATGTACCCTTAGGCCCCCTCCTCGATTCAGAGATGGTCTTTCCCTTTTCACGTAAATGGCCTCCTTGACTCCGCCCTCAAACCAGCGTTCCTCCCTGTCCAGGATGTTACATCCTCATCATTGAAAGAGTGTCCACTGGCCTGTAGGTGTAAATAGACTGCAGAGTCCTGACGAGGTGGCTCTTCTGTGTTGTGCCATCCGCTTCGCCAGAGGTTGTTTGGTTTCCCCGATGTATAAATCCTGGCAATCCTCTGTTTATGCCAGGGGACCTGATCCTTGGGGTGGACCAATTATTTATTTTTATTTTTTGTTCTGAAAAAATGAAGACGTCACCTGGATGAGCGCCACTCCCACTGAAACTGCTGCGTCCAGACGAACAGAATCAAGTTTTTGGGTAGCCCAAGTAGTGCTAAACACTTAAACAGTAGTATTTATGTGAAACACATTTGTCGTTTCGCCTTCAGCACCAACCATTTTCTTGCATATTTTTCAGAGTTCAGTGGTTTGTTGGAGGTTGTTGAGGTAGCTCATCATCATTGGAGGCTGACTCCCGCCTCTCAGACATGCTTGTCTCATTATTATGTATAGAAGGAAACCTAGCATGGTGTTGCTATAGCAGTGGTGCCCAAAAATGTTCCAGAAGACACTAGCCCCGAGGAGCCTTATGAATTAGTGGAGGTTAGGCCGAACAGACACCTGGAGTCTAAATCTGTCTGTTCTCTGAACTTTAAGGAGCAGGTGTGTTATTAAAAAAGTTGAATGCTAAGAAGTGTGTACATTTGCTGCTGAGATCAAAGATTTGGCAAAGGCAAAAATTAAAAGTACAGTTTGAAAGCGCATCAGCTCTCATTGGAAAAAATTAACCATGCTGGATAGGTGCTCTGATATGGGCTGGGTATGTGGTAGAATAGAATAGCCCTTCATTGTCATTGTAAATACATCAGGAATAGTAAAGACATCAGGAATAAATGGCCAACAGAACAGATATATACTATAATATATTCAAAGCAAGAGAAAGGGAAGCAGTGCAAAAGGACTCTGTCTGAGTATTGAGTCCATGTGTGAGAGGCCTGAATGAAGAGGGTTACTCAGACCATGGCTCAGATTGGTGAGTTGGGTGGGCAGGTGTGGGGCGGGGGGTGTTTGTTAACAGTCCGAATGGCTCAGGGGAGGAAGCTGTTAGTGAGTCTGGAGGTGTGTACCTGATTGACCTGACCCCGCAGCAGGTCAAACAGGTGGTGGGGTTTTCTGAGATAGGTTTCGGCTTCACTTCCAGATCCTCCTAAGTCAGGGTCCTGCTGCCTGTCCTGTAGAGGTCTTTGCAGGTCTCCATGGATACGTCTCCCCAGACCGTCACTGACCCACCACCAAACTGGTCGTGCTGAGCGAACCTGCTCTCATCTGTATAAAGCACAACCTCCCATTTCTGGTATTCTATGGCAAATGCCAGTTTGGGCTACAAGGTGCTGGGCAGTGAGCACAGGGCCCACTAGAGGGCGTCGTGTCCTCAGGTCACCCTCATGAAGTCTGTTTCTGATTGCTTGGTCAGAGACATTTACAGCTCTGGCACTGCTCATGCTGTTCCTCCTTTCACTGAGGAGCAGATACTGGTCGTGCTGATGGCTTAAAGACCTTCTGTGGCCTGCCCAGCTTCATAAGCCTCTTTTCCATTAGTAGCTACTCGGATTGACTCCACGGATCGGCACTATTCGGCTCAGATTGATACTGATCAAATTCAGTACTACCTAATGTGGTTGTCGTCATATCATATCATATTTCATCATATCAACGTGTCTGAGCGTCCCTCGACGTCATTAAAATGTGACACGAATGCTAAAAAGCAGTTGAACAAGAATATACTTGCTGTTGGGTCTGTGGCTTCGTCAAATTCGTGGGAACACGGTGTTGTTTTTTGTAGCCATTTTAAAAATGGCGGTTTTAATTTTCATGAACAACAGACTCTCGAGTGATGCTACTGACCAGCCAATTGGTGGCATGCAGTCTGACGATGTCGCAGTTTAGTACCTGCTTGGATCGCGTGGAAACCCGGCGAGCAGGTACCAGGTACTATGACCTAAACCCTGAAAACCGTGGTGAACCGTGCCGAGTTGATCCAAGTATTCTAATGGAAAAGGAGTTATAGAGTAGTTCATATAAGAAACTGGGACTGATGTGGAGGACCACATCAATAATCTAATAAAGAGATAAAATTAATATTGAACAGAATCGAGTTTAGCGTATTGATAAAACCCTTTAAACAGACACTGGGTCTGGTTTGCCCACTTATTTAATTATCAGTATAATTATGAACCAGGGTAAAGTTCGGTTTGAGTGCAGACAGGAGAGGATTTTCAGTGCGTCTAACTTTGTGTTTTTCTTCTTCTCCCATTCAGAACCTGACAGCACAGAACGGGAACTCTCCGAGCGGCACGGTGGTATAGCTGGAGGGGAAGCTTTGCACTCATCCCTCCATCCTTTCCCTCGTCGTCGTCGTCCTAATATGTCAGAATTTGGGGCCAACTACCAGAGACTATACCTGACCTACCACTGCAGTATTAACCCTCAGTATAACTCTCTGTACACGCCTTCACTCAGAGGTGGGAAACTCTTCCTGAAACACTCATTTAGGAAAACTTGGGAACAAATGACACATTGAATATAGCACTAAGCCACAGTAGACCATATCAGTATATGACAGAAGTATGTGGACACCCCTTTAGTTGTTTTGTTTGTTTGTTTTCTTTTACTGCTGCTTTTGTTTATTTTCTGAGGAATGTTTTAAAGCAGCGTGGAAACCAGCCAGACCTCGTTTAGGATCAACTGGAACTATGAAATCAGTGTTAGACGCCACTAATGTGTTGGAAAAGCTGTTGCAGCAGCAGAGTATGAGTCACATACGGGTGAAGTGTTCGGGTGTCCATGTATTTTTGACCATATGATGGACCTAAAAAGCCAGCCTTATTGTTGAAACATTCAAATTTCACAACCTGTTCTGCTGATCTGGACTATTCGAGCACGTCAGCTCTACCTGGTCCCATTTTCCACATGAATTTCTTCCACTGTAGCGAAGTGGAAGTTTTTTAAAATGGGCCATTTTAAAAAACATTTATCAATTGGTTTAAATTTGCCATCACTGATAAAGTATAAACTGGATGTGTCTCTTTGGGCAGCTTTATTTTTAGATTTCTCTGTGGAAGTCTCCTTCAGAGAGTCTAAAGGGTGACCGTTCAGGGAGCGAGCACAGATGATGTTTCTGTGGGTGAAATGCTCCTCCTTCAGAGTCCTCGGGATGTTACGGGGGCCTCTAAACCTGGTTCACACATTTCATGCTGCTCAGCTTCCTGGAAAAAAATGAAGATCATCATCCGTGGTCGTACTCCTCACTTGATGTGCTCCCATCTAGCCTGGACTCTGCAGACTCTTCCACTGAAAACTGCTCGTTTGTAGCCGGATTGATAGCTCTCATCAGATGTGTACGTTTGTAATCATTATTAGAAAACTTCCACTGAGTGATCTAAAACACGCAGCAAGCCTGGAGGCGGTACAGAGGTGCACAAGGAGACAGTCTTGAAGTGCAGATTAGCCAAAATTAAGTCCAGAAAGTTGGGAAGTTTTATTATTTAATGAGCTTTTTGTCCATGATGGAAGTGAGAAAAGTGTTTCTCAGGAAGAGTTCCCCCCCCCCCTAAGTGGGACTGCGGTTTATTCCCACTGTTTCCGCCCTCCCTCCTCCGTGTCTCTCTGCAGAAAGACTGCTTTAACCGCGTTCTTCATCCTTCGGTCTGTAACCCCGAAGCAACAAAGGAGCTAACGGCAGGCCCTCCTCCATCGGACCCCTCCCTTTTTCCCCTTCATGCTAAAGACACTGCAAAAGCCACGGCCATTGTATGTATGTTATTTATTTTATCACAAGACTGTGTAGTAATTTATACTGTAAATAATGAAAATACTCTATAAATACACAGCGGACAAACGTGTAGGGACTCGGCAGCGATGATGAGGTGAAGACGAAGCAGGAAAGATTATTAATATATGAAGATCCTTCTATTGTACATACAAACGAGACGGTTATAAATCGAATGTCTGCTGTTTTAGGGAACATGAAGATGTCGATGTGTTTTTATTTTGTGTTATAGAGTTTCTCCCTGAAAGCAGTCTGGGTTTAATCTGATGTTTTTGGTGTCGGGGTGACCGACCCGACTCGAGCACAGAGAGCAATCATTTCAGCTGACTGTCCAAGCTAATCAGTCAAATCGTCACTAATCCTCATGCATCCTAATGAGTAACGTTGGCACCAACAAACGCACACTGTTGCACATTCCAAGCACACACACGCACACACAGTCCCCCTCTTGGTGTAGCATCATGTATTCTGTGTTATGGACTCTCCTGTCGCACCTGAATTGCCTCTTGCAAGAATTTGCACATAAAATAAATCCACAGTTCATTGTTAGCTGCCACATTCAGGGGTGTACTTTCTGTTTATCGATCTGACTGAAGCGGCAAAACGGCTCCCATAACGCCCCCGACACTCACTGCACACGTTTAGTTGGAAGGAATTTAATAATTGCACATCTCCGTGATGAAGTTTGTTCCCTTTGCGTGACTGAATTTACTCTCGACTTGACTTTTCTGCCTTCCTATTCCTGACGATAGAAAAGAAAGCAAAAATCTGTCTGATTTTTCACTGTCGGCCATAAACCTGCCAAAAGCTGCGCCTGAAAGTTTAAACCACGTCTAAGACGGAAAGTTTCCCTCACATTTAGCATTCACTGAGTCCCGGGATCCAAAAGGACATCTGCATCTGGATTAAGGAGCTATACTTTCACAAAACCATCTAGACAATGTTTTTCTTTTGGTTCAGCTTGATTTGTATCTGTGAAAATGGAAAGCCAACGGGCAAATTTACCCCTCCGGGAATTTCAAAAATTCCTAGATCCCAGAAAATTCCAAATTGCTTGGGGATCAATTGAGCCAATCTTAAAACTTCCAATTATTAACATTTTTGCGAGTTTGAGTTTTTACTAAGTTTAACTGTCAGGCGTGTTATTAGTATTAAAATAATTCCTGGTTGAATCCTTGCACTTCCCTGTATGATACTCACATAACTTTCAAAAGTAGATTTTTATTGATATTTCCGATAAAGTACAGAGATGTGATTGTACGTCACTTTAGTTCTTCAGTTTTGCTGATCCAGATGGTGTGTAGTGAGGATACGTTTGAGCCCAGATTGTAATCCAGACATTTCTGGTAGTAACAATTTATAATCAGCTGATTTAGAGGCTACAGGACTGCACCTTAACCATCCTCCCCTCATAATCGGACTGTATTTCTGTTCACTCTGATGCTGTGTGCATGACTACTTTAAAAATTTGCTAATTTTAGTATCTCGGAGTATTTAAAGCGACACAGTAGTAGTAGTTTCTGATTGGCTACGTCATAAAGACACAATTTGAAGAGTGAATCCCTGGGTGGGTGGGGCTTCTCTGTCTGAGATGACCATATAAGGAATAGCCTCACTTGGTGACCTCATACAGAGCCAAGGGTAGAAAAAAAATAAACTGTTACTGAGTTTTTAGTTTACAGGGATTCCTACACATACACTGACCTCATAAATTGAACCTTTGTCCAGGTTTAATAAAAGCACCCAGCATTCTAACATTAGGTATATCACAGAAAAGAAGGAAAAGGAGAATAGCATTAATAGTTAACACTGAAACTTTGACTGATGCTTCTGTGTTGTAAACATGATACGTTTTTGCGATATCAGGGCCAGATGTTGCCAAGAATCAAATTAAACTGAAACGGCGTATTCATTAACAGGTTATTGGCCTGATTTATTCAAAACCAGGTGTCAGTATTCAGCGCCTTCCTGTGTTTGATCTTAAACTTGTTCTTACCTGTCTGCCTATAAATAGCTGAGCAAACGTCCCGCGCTGCAGGAGCCAAGGTTGCGCCCTTGGAGCCCCAGACAAACCGTCGGTTTCTTGGCTTTGCGTCTGAGTCGCCGTTGTCGCAGCATGTGAATTCATTCTTGTCGTCATAGCAACAGCACGCCCGAGGAGGGTATCTTCGAATGAGCATCGTGAGCTTGTGGAGTCGGTCTCGGCTTTAGGGCCAAATTAATGTCGCATCGCGACGTGCGAGGGGAAAATCTGGACCTTCACCTGAAACACTGATGAGAGCACAGATTATTTAAGAGGTTTAACTTCTCCAAAAACATCTTCAAACTAAGTATTTCACAGCCAGGTGTTTGTTTACAGGTGAACTAAGCCTGCTTCACAATGCAGCATCAAAAACCTACCAAACTCCCTGGATACTCGAATATAGTCGGAGATTTGCCTTTGTCTCTATGGTTTGTAAAGGTTTTGGTTCTTTAAACTTGATGATTTTAGAGATCACAGTCTCTCTGTGTGTTTGTCCTCTCTGTTGCGCAGAATTAGTGTCAAATTTTATTGGAGAAGTACAATAAAGTCACAAGTTAAAACTCGTTTTAATGCAGCTTCAAGATTTCCTGTAACAACGCAGTGCCTCTGACGTCTCCTCGCAGTGTTTCCATCCATGACAAAGAGGCAAAAATGAATCCTGCACTGCAAGAGCTTATTTAGAAATCAGCACATTCTTGACTTGAACACTCACTGGGATAAAAGATAAAACATTCAGCAATAAGAGAGTCTTCAGTTCGTTTGAGAGCTGTCTTTTTAAAAAGCAGGATTTGGTTGCGTTTTTGTGCCGCATTAAGTGGAAGAAACGGTTTAAGCAGTGAGTGCTGACAGAGGTGACATTGGAGAGCAGCGTGAAAAATTTGAAATTTTTTGTTTTAGATTTGCAGCAACTGGTGTTTGTTTGAGGCGCTGAAATCAGAAAATTGAGTGTTGTTCACTGACCTCTGTTCATTTCTGTGTTCAGACTGTCTGCAGGCAGCAAAAGGAAAACAAACAGCCCTGAGTAAACAACATGTAACCCCCCACACACACTCGCACACACTCACACGCTAAAATCCAGACTTGCAGACGTTCAGCACTGAGGGAACAAACGGCGTTCCACAAATCTTTTCATCAGGATGAAGAAAAGCAAGTCAAACCACTTTAATATGTCCGTGTTTTTCTCCCGTGTGCTTGTTAATGTTGAAATATGCATTCTTCATTAATCACCATACACACACACACACACACACACACACACACACACACTCTATGCCTGCTCTGATGGAAGTTAAAGCAGCTGAATGACGTCACTGTTTGTAAATGGAGATCTGTTATTAAAACGTGAAACCTGAACCTTCTGTTATCTGTTCTTCTCACTATAACGAGTCATATTAACATACTGAAAACAAGCCTGTGCTTTTTCATGTGGATTCATGAAGAGAGGGTTTAAATGTTTCTGTGCTTGAACTAAATATAGGCTCGAAGCATGAAGTGTAGCTGAGCTTTTGTAGCTCCAAGGACAGCTGGAGGGACCAAGATGGTAATTTTGCATCTTTAAGGCCTTTAAAGTCTTTTTTTTCTTTCCTTTTTTTTTTTAGCGTTTGGAAGATTTTTTAAAAAAAAAGAAAGCTCCCAGATTAAAATCTTCTGCCCCCCGTGTCCTAGAATAACAGGATTTAACAGCCTGCTTTTTGCACACAGACACTGGGAGTCTATGGAAACATCTGCAGAACACAACAGCTTACATATGAGGACAATATTGTGTTCGTGGCGTTTAAAAGAACTCCTTATATCCTTGGATATAAGGAGTTCTTTTAAACGTCACGAACACTTTGTTTAACATTCCCAGAATCACCGCAGATCGAAGATACCCTGAACTATCTGTCTGGGGAAGTCTAGCCATCTTGTCTTTCTAACAAGGACATTGATATTCCCGGAGCTCCTCACACTCCTACGCATTAGCAGTAGAGAACTAAACCAGAGGTAAAGGACTCATTCATCGATGTTCACAGGAGTAAACTGGATCAATGTTAAATGTCTGAGCCTAATTGTATGCGTCATACTGCTATCAAGGGGTCAAAGGGTAATCCTTCGGTCTGCAAACCACTGAGTGGTTGCATTAGTCATCAGACCACTGCAGTGACATGTCACATACATGTCACTGCAATTGTCTTTTGTTTGTTCTTGTTTTATGTGTAAAAAGAAGCGCTGCTGAAGTTTCTATGTTATAAATTAGACATAGAGTCAAGGCTGACATGCTGTAGTAAAACAACTATTTCTTAGATGGAACGACAGATAAAATTGAAAAATATTGAAATCTAATGACTCCAGAGAGACAAACACCTGATTTTTGCAGTTGTATCGACTTTGAAAGATTGTTTCAATTATCTGCAACGCTAAAAGGTAAATCCACAAAAATAGGGCAAACACAGCAGAGTTCCCAGAGTTGTTCGCAGTAGCTTGTCATGCGTTCCAGCAGAAGTTAAACGCAACTGTGCTCAGATTTCACTTAAACACTAAATCGTTCACTCTTGTTGCTCAAGCCAGTGAGGAGGAAGCTGAAAGTTGATGCCAGCAACGGAAGGAAAAAATCTGAGACGCACAGGAGGAAGATGAGGACGAGTTAGATTAGGAGTCCTTTCAGATGAAATGTGAGCAACTGTGCTAGACTTTGCTTTCAGTGGCAGTGCTAGTCTCTTAGATTTATTCTCATTTCACTTTGTTCTGAGTTAACATAATGTTTAAAGAAATAACAGGAACTCTCATGGAAAGGAACAAAGGTGTTTTTCTAATGTCTTCAGCCCAGTAACATAAAAGCTTTTTGTTATTTATCCAAACCTCTTGTGAGTGCCTGAAATTTGCCTGAGTGAAATTTTTTTCCCAGTTTTTGTTCATAATTTTTCCATTTTTCTTTTTTTCAACATACTATTTATACTTGATTCTTATAATGTTGGATGAGAAAAATGTGAAACAGGCCACTTTTAAGTAAGGTATGAAGTCTTATGACATATACAAAATAAATAAAACTCAAATCTTTACCAGATGCTTTATTCTGTTTTTTTTTTTCTTATGTAAGTGAGGGCATAAGTTCATCACACTGTAATAACGGAAGCTGAGGTCCTACTTCTGATTTTATCTCATACTTTTGTAATTTCTGTGGAACTGCCACAGAAAAATTCAAGTTGCATTTTCTGAGCACTGTTTTTGTTTTTCTGTTGAAGTGTGGGTGATATGGTTGCTGGGTGACACTGTGCAGATCTGAGCAAAGGTAAAACTTTGGTTTTTGTGAGTTTTACCAGAAGAGTCAGATGTTTGGTTCATGTAGTTTGTAGATTGAGTTTTGGGACATAAAGTTTGGAGATAGTTTAAAAAACTGTAAAATGTGTTTAGCCAGCAAACCCAACCTGTGAGAGGATCCAGGGAGAACACAAGCATGGGGCAAACCCCACACTGACTAGAGAAATCAAATCAGGAACCTTTGTGCTGTGAGGCAACAGCGCTAACCACTACACCATCGTGCTTGATATGAATATGAGACACACACATAAACAGACGTGTCTTCTAATCTGCTCCTGTAATGAGGAATGGCTATTTATAGTTACCCTGAAACGAAGACGTGACTGTAAGAATGAGGCAGCACTTTTTTGATACCGAGCCTATCAGTTACAAATCCAAATGTCTGAGGCTTAGCGCCTGCCCTGCAGAGCCATCAGCACAAGATGTGCATGGCAACTGGAGTACTTTATTTTGTAGAGGACTGTTACAGATTTGTATGCGCTAATGAGTAGCCATTTTTATCAAGCGTGTTTTCGTCTCTGACGATCAGTGGAGTGGCGACGCAAACGAACACCATCAGCTGTAATTCCGCTGTGAGCCTGCAGAGGAAGAAAATACCCCGTTAAACACTCGGGCTGATGGTGGTAGAATGGATCGGCCGGAGGGACGCCTTGTTCTACTGTGATTGGCTGTTCCGTCGTATAACTGATGACGTTCCACTGAAGGCCGCAACAGTGTTGATGTTCACTGTAACATTGTAGCTTCAGGCGGTGTGCTGATGTAACCAATCAAACATTCGTGTGTGTGTGTGTGTGTGTGTGTGTGTGTGTGTGTGTGTGTGTGTGTGTTAATGTAACAAAGCATTGTTCTGGTCGGGTGGTGCGCTCAGGCTGTAATGCAGAAACCGTCTGTTGGAAAGAGGCAACAGTCACAGCTGGTTAGACACCCTGATCCAGGCTGTTTAATCTGAACAAAGGTTCAAAGTGTTTTTATTACTTTTTACTGTTGAATCCACTACGTGGATTTTTTTTTTATTTTCTAGTATAGTTAAACTATTCATTTAAATGACGCTTTAACTCCCTCCCCCAAAAAAGTGCTCACGTCAGAGGTGCTTCAGATGGCTGCTGAGAGGCGGAGAAACATCTGGAAAGAGTTTGAATGTACAGGTGAGCTCACGGTGTCAGACTGTGTATCCACTGAAACCTAGAAGAGTCACGGTTTTTGAGGCTCTTCTTTAGTCTTTCTAATAAACAATATGCGTATAAAGAAGCCTGTTTTGTTAGTGTACTGAGCATGCGCAGGCTGAAACAGTGCAGCTGTCTGTGTTTGACAAAAAAGAGTCACAGTCACATCACGTCTCCATAAACAAGATTCAAAAATAATCGTTAAACACCTCTGCATCATGTTCCAGTACTGTCCGACGGCCTCCAGTCTCACTTCTTCATGTTCCAATTATCAAAGACTTTCTTGTAATTTTTGAAGTGGTCTTGTTCCTCCAGGCTTTCTGATGGACCTTCTTTGGATGTTGGCTGCTTGTTCATTAATTTTCAGTCCAGTCCTTTTGCCTGACAATTTCAGAAAAATGTTTTTGTTTGTTAAAGTTTTCACTCCATTCCCTTCGGGTTTCTTGAATGCTGAGCTATCATAAAAAAGACACTTAAGGGATGAACCAGTGCTGAGCCTATACATAACATACATGTTTTCTTTTAACACATTTGTTCCCATTAATTTTGCAAAACTAAAAAGTTGAACTATTAGAAATGGTCAGAGTGTAAGTGTGCCTGTGAAGAAGTTCTTCTTAAGTAAGGGAAACAGAGAAAAGGCTGAGGTATGCCAAATCAAAGTTGTCATGTAGGAGGTCAGGAGAGGTCACGAGTTTCCTGGAAAACATTTAAAAAACTTAATTAATTTCAGCTTTGAATTGTGGGTATTAAATGTAAATTGATTCCAGAGGTTTACTTCACGAAACCCCTCAGCTGCTTCAGTTAAGTTGCCCCCTCCTCTTCTTACCCCCTGGTGTTAAGGGGCAGGTGGCGGAGAAGCTCCATCTAAGCAAAGCGGCTGACTGGCTGTGCTTCGTAGAATAAAATGTAGTAGAATGCCTTCATTGTCACTATACAGTTGTACAATGAGATACAGAGCATCTCCTACTCAGTGCAAACATGTGGGGTGGGGGGGAACAGTTCTTCAGCACTATATACATAAGAACAGTATTAACAGAGATAAAATATATAAAATGTACAAATATGTAAAAAGGTGTAAGAAAGTAAATATGTAATAAATAGTGTTATGTATATACAGTTGGGTTATTGCACATAGAATAGGGTATTCATGACTGCGTATTTACGATCAACACTCAAACCCCAAGATTTTGCCAACTTTGTCCTAAAACTAAGTTTTAAAAATATTTCCTCTCCTGGAAATCAAAATTCCGGCCTCCGTTTTCACTCCATTCCCTTCAGGATTCTTGAATGTTGTTTCTCTCTCAGGTTTCGCTTCTTACATGATCACCGTATTCGTTATGACGACACGCCATGTCAGCGTCCCTCCAGCTGATGCAACCTAGCCGAGAGTGAAACGCAGTAAGGAGCCTCAGAGCGCCTGCGTCGAAGGGTGAAGGCAGAGACGCCAGTAATACCGGAAACAAGAACGTCTACAAAATAAAGGCACCATTCGACCGAGTGACCCACTTTCCCAATCTGCATCAAATTTCAGCTGCTAAATGATCCGTCATCGACCACTGGTGATATTTTATCAGGCATATGTATGTACTGTGTGGGATGTAAAACTATAATAAACACCCATCAAACCATTGCAAATCAAAATACCTGTAATTACAAACGAAGGTTTATTTCGAAAACAAATTATCAAGAAGACACCCATTCAGACAGATGAACAACATTAAAAACGATTTATTTATTTATTTGTTTTTTCTATTATTGATAAACCTAACGCGGATTAGACAGAAAGGCAAAACAACACGTCATGTAACCGAGTCATTAGTTAAAGCCAATTAGCAGTCTCTATCCCCGGTTAATCTTTTAAAACTGTGTCCAAACAATCAAACTGATTCGTTAGCTTCTCCTGATTACTGCTCAGAGACTAATCACTTGTTTACATCACCTTTAACTTGATCCGATCTGCTGTTTCCTTGTAAAGATAAACGGTAATGTGCTTAAGTAAAACGCAATGAAACACTAAAACTAGACTTTTGAAAAAAGATCTAAAGGAAAGTACTGTTAGACACAAAAATCACTCTAAAACGAGAATAAACAGGAAATGTTTCCAGTTTTAGTCTTTGCCGGTGTTAAAAACAGACTGGCCTAACATGATACGCAATGCTGTGTTTGTGTTGTAAACCGATTCTGGGCGTTTTAAAGTTTGCCTCAAATACCTGCTTCCTACTGTTAGAATAAAATATAATAATAACTGATAGTCAGATTCATCAAAACCAAACTGAAAACTCTACACCTGAACAGAATGAAATAAAACACAATAATAAAATAAAAAATATAAAAAATAACTTTGCCTGTTTAGGTAAATTTTGCACAATATCCTGTGGTCGAAAAGTAAAGGCCTCCGAAGACATTTAACTATAGATTAAAATCCTCCTTGTTAATAAGAAATTGAGAGAAACCGTAAGCGGAAGCGAGGGACTCTTACTTTGAAGTCTCGGACGGAAGTAGCCCGTGTTTACAGTGAGTAACCTGACGCCTTTGAGGGGTTTAGGATTTTACTCTGTCGTCGAGTCAGATGAACAACAATAAAAAGCCGAATCGTTTCGCTCAGCACTTAGATTGAAGATGGAGAAGAAGGAGGGGGTCGTTGCGGTCAAACGGTAAGACTTATCGATTTACGGTTACTCGGGTGAAGGCTTCGGTATGTTTATCTGTATTTTTTCGCTTTTAACTTTGAGTGTCCGGGAGCCATTAAAGCAGCAGCGGGCGGTGGAAACGACGGCGGCTTAGCTCGCACGGCTACAGGCTGTGTGGCTAGCTCTCTGTCGGCCTGTTTATATTCAAGGAACATTATTTTTAAATTATTATTTAAATAAAAAAAAATCTTCTGTTTTTCCCCCCCTCCACAGCTCAGTGCTGCCTTTTCCATGCGTTCAACACAGCCTTTTAATTTGAAATCCTATTTGAATTGCGCGTGCTGAGCAGGCTTATGTCCATGTTTACAAGCCTGTGAATTAGATAAATATGCATGAAATGTGATATCTGCCGTACACCTGTATTACTCAGTCTGGTCTTGTGTTGTTGTTGCAGAGCACAGCCGCCGCCTTTGTTCACGCCATGTTGCTCTGCTTCATGGATGTCCCGCATCCCAGTTATGGATTTTTCTTTTCTTTTTTATTGCAGGCAGACATAACAGACAGAGATGGCTGCGGAGAGATAATATTAACGTGTTCGCGGGGTTTCTCGGGACTTTGCGTCTTATTGTAGTAGATTGTTTAAAAAAGAAAAAGAGGAAGCTTTGGTGGAAAGTGGAAGACAGTCTGGGGACATTTAGTGACACCTCAAAGAAAGGAACGGTGTGTTCTCCGAAGGCTTTAGAGCAGAGCCTGAGTACACCTTTGGTTCACATTGTTTTATATGAGATATTTGTATTTATCAGAGAGCATGGCTGCCATAGAGGGCATATTTTCATGTTATAAGAGACACACTTATGTGTTCTGGAGTAAGTGGCAGATAATTTATGGAGGATTTCTAGTCATGTCTCTTTTTTGTGTTTGTTTTTTTGTAATGCTTTGAGGTTCTTTTCAAATCCCGCTGGTGTCAGGGCAAGGCTTTAGGGTTTAATATTAACACTAAAACTGGAAGTATAGTCTTTCCTGTCAGAGCATGGGGGGGGTGGTAACATAAGATAAGATAAGATAGAACTTTATTAATCCCTCGGGTGGGTTCCTCTGGGAAATTCGACTTCCAAAAAAAGCACAGCAACGACCGAAGTTACAGTTACATGTGGGACAGAGTGGACAGCCACAGCAGGAGCTGTGACCTCCGCCTAGGAGGAAACCTGAAGCCCACCAGAACAGTGTGCTCAACCAAAAGGTGTCATGTGTTAGTACATTTATTCATATTTGTAGGTGACTCACAAGGATGAACTCTCGGTCACATTATTGATTAGTCTGTTAAAATTAGTTTGATAAAGCCCATAAAGTTGCTGGTGTCAGCTTTGATGTGTCTCATAAAAATGTGGATTGGAAAATTAGGAATATGAAGAAATGGTCTTGGACTTTAACCGCCGTTATGTGTTTGGTCCAGTCTGTGTATTTGTTCAGAAAGTTGAAGCTAGATTGTTGGGAAATTTGTTCGCGCACACTCGGCTTGTTTCCATAAATTTCTGCATCCAAGTCCAAGAAGTTTTTGGAAGGACTCTTTACTAATGTCTGATGTAGATGTTTCACATGCTATAAATTGTTTTGATGTTCTAAAGATAATCTCACAAATTAATCTGAATCTGCACACTCAGATTGTGGAGGGTGTGTGTTTGTTGGCCTTGGAGGAAGTATGTGTTCTTGGATTGCTCCTGGTACTTAATGTGTCCTAGTTCTGTTTGTGAGTTTTGTGGTCACCTGAAAAGAAGTGTCTCTGATTGGGACTAACTGATTTAAAAAGACTTGACATAAGCACATAATGTTGAAATTACATTATTCTTGAGATAAATCAGGATTTTCATCGTCTGTTTTGGCTCATTAAGTGTGAACCTTCTCTGCTGTACTAACAGATCGGCAAGTTATTCTGAGACTGTTTTATTGGCGCGTTAGCTGAGTTTGACAGTTCTGCTTTAAAGAAAAGTTGGTTTAATGCCAAAGCAACCTGTGAGAGTAGGAAAAAGAACAGTTGTTCAAATGTGACCACAGTAGGCCAAAGGTGTGCGTCTGCCATGACAGTCTCCAGGCTGCCAAAAACAACCCTTCCCTGTTTCAGCAGTCTTGGACATTGTGTACTGAGCCAAACAAAGCTGAGCTCACTTTGTTGTTTATAGTTTAGTGCGCATGTCAGTAAGGATATGAGATGTCTGGTGTTTGTATGTGTGTACCAAGTTTACATATCCTTGTGGGGACCAACAATAATGCCCGTCTCCATGAGTTTGAAGGCATTTTTAAGACTCTAAATGTGGTTTTAGTGTCAGGGTTACTATTAGGCATTCAGTTTTGATGGTTAGGGTTAGCAGCTAGGGGAAGCATTATGTCAATTAGATGTCCCCACTAAGATGTAAAAACACGACTGTGTGTGTGTGTGTGTGTGTGGAGTGGGCTGGCAGGATATGTGTGATTATTTACGAAGGGGGTCCCGGAGTCTTTGTCCTGGACTTCCTCATGTTTTCCTTCACTCTCTCCCGTCCTCATCGCTGCATTTGTTCCTTTTGCTTTAAAGTCTCGTGACCTGCTGCTGAGTGTTCGTGTGTGTGTGTGTCTGTGTGTGTGTGTGTGCGCGCGCGCGCTCCCTCCCCCGTCTACACATGCCACGAGAGGACATTGTGTTCTAAGCGTAAGTGGCGGTCCAACTGGTTATTGCTTACCTCATGTTTCATAGACGCTCCATCTGTGTAGATTATAGGTGTGTGTGTGTGTGTGTGTGTGTTTTAGAGGAAGGCGCAGTCATGTGTGACGGCTCAGTAACCGCAGTTTGTACTCCAGAACACACACAGAAGACAGTGTTTGGTGCAGAGCTCTATTCAGGGCTTTGTACACCTCGTCCCAACACATGCACGCACACACATGCACACTTGTATTGAGCAATAAGTCGACAAAGAGCAGCGCTGCTCTCTGACCAAGGACACGGAGCTCGCTGAGGCTCCTCCCGCTGGCAGGCTGCTGGGTGCTGTGTGTTGACAGCCTGTGATAAACAGCTGTAACGCGGCTGCAGTACCTGACTGACTCGTCCAGGTGTAATTACATCGGCTCCTTTTAATGTGTCAAAATCCATCAACATAGTGTTAGTACTTTGTGTGTGGCTCTGTGGTGTAGTGGTTTACACATTCGCCTAACAAGTGAAAGGTTCCTGGTTTGATTCCAGAAGCTCCATGAAGACTTTAATTGTTCTGTTATAAAACAATGAAGAATGACAGACAAACTTTTATTGTGTTTTTTATTATAAGGACATATTTTAAAACCTTTAATATTAATGTTAGGCTGGTGGAGGGGTGATGGAGTAATCAGCCAGGAGGGTTATTCGCGTCCACCTCTTGTGTTTTACAGGTTTGTCTTTAGACTCTAAAAAGTTCCTGGTTTGGTTTAGAAAACGCGGTCTGGTTTCATCAAGACCTCTCAGCAGTAGCCATGCATGCTTAACACTGACAGGTTTGGCGTGACGGACGTGTTTTGCTTTTCCCATATCCTCATGTATCACCCACCGCCATCGAAGGACGTTCTTTGTGTGAATGTGACACCTTATCAAAGCAGCATTATTTTAGGGAAATGGCCTTGAAATTGAGCCTAATCATGTCAGCGCTGTTTTTCATGGGATTTCCTCTTATTTGCACGATTGTTTAATTTGTGCACCAGAAAGCCGTTTTCACTCACAAACTTTGGAGAGTTTCAGGATAAGTAGGTCAGGATGTTTTCTGTAGTTGGCTTTGTTTATATTGCATGAAGCACACAGGAGGAAGCCGTCTGCTTCAGACATGTTAAAACCGCTGGAAGTGCTCCAGAGGGAGTTGTCTGGATCGAGCTTCCAGGACGCTCTTTCACTACCGGTAAATGCACCGGTAGAGCTATTACTCGAACTGCTCTCACAGTCTGACAGTCTGAGTTTTTTATGAGGGAGCTGGCAGGTTCAAAACATTTTAAAGTGACTACGTCAGACATTTTTCTCACACACCTCTGTCAGGTGATGTCTAGAAGAGTTCAAGGATGCTGCGCATGTGTGGAAATGTCTTTCCACCTCCGTCTAACGGCAAAACGTGAAACGCTGTCATGTGTGAGGACACGAATTTGGCAGTTTTCCAGTACAGGGAGGAGGAATTTGACATTTAAGGAGGAAGCTTTGAGGGAACTAGGAATGCCATCATACCTGAAATTGAGTAGATGATATCAGAGCCAGTAGATTTACACAATCTGCAATACCAAAACAAAATTATGTAATGCACTTAAACATAAACATGTAGGTGTTCCCCGTCACTTCCTGAAAAGCTGCAGGTTCAGTACCTACACCACCTACAGCAGCTGAGGTCATGAAAAAACCAACTACTGGGGCATTTTTGGAGTTTTGGTATCAAAAGGTATCCTGAGTTTCGGTTCTGGCAACTTCCTGGCGGAAACCAAGAGAACTGAACTTCTGTTTTCCAAATCTTAACCAAGTCATTCTGGCTGTTGGAAGGTCAGGGTGTGTGAAAGTAAAATGAAAGAAAATGTAAAAGTGTTCAGTCACGTGTGCAGCTCGAGCGGTGGTGTTCATCCAAAAAATGTGGACTTTCTACCCTTTAAACCTGGAAAAGTTTCCACCTGTGCTTGTGGACATGAGTCAATAAATCTGATGAAAATTTGTGTTTGTGTAAACAGCAAAGGAGGGGAAATCTGTACCCGAGAACACGGATCGATAGATTAAATATTGGGAGTATTTAACAAACAGCTGTAATCTGTGTTATAGAGGTGAAAATTTTAAGCGTGTTTAGCTGAAGTTGTTTCCCTTCTGTTGTCTTCGGGGGAGGGAAATTAGGCTTAAACCCTAAAGCAAGTCAGCTGAGGGGAAGCACTGAAGTTGTTGGAGACTCATGAAGCTGTAGTAAATTACATGGGGTGTTTGTCTTGTTTGTGTAAGATAAAAAAAACCTGAGAGGAAATAAGTATCCAGTCCACAAGATAAAATCCCTTAAAGGTGCTTCGGGGCTCTGCGAGCAACAGCAGTGATGCTAACGCAAGTATCAAGCTAATATTGGCGACAACAACAGTTGTCTGTAGTTCTGTAAGTGGCGGAAGGACTGCAAGCAGCAGTTTTAACAACACAAAAAGGAGCTAAAACTTGAGTTTTAATCAAAACAGTTGAATGTAACAGCACAACAGAAGGACACGTTGTGTCCTCACCCGTGTGCAGCTCTGTTTTTAGTTTGTGATAAAACTGTGACACGGTTTCATGTGTCCACATGCTTACCAAGGTCATTGGTAAGCATGACAAATATTTTAAGATATTAAAGAAAACCAGGGCAGAAGAAGCTCTCACAAACACACCCCACATTAATCCCATGACCCCTTGAAGGGTCTGTGACCTCCCTGCTGGGAAGGGCTGCCTTTCAAAGGCAAAAAGAGGAATGCATTCCTCGCAAACCCCCTGAAGGGGTTTGTCCGCCCCTGGCGTCACTGAGCTGCGCTTTGGGAATTCACGTCTTGCTATTTTGTTGCTGCGAGTTTGAGTGTGAGTCGTCTAATTGTCAGCTTCCAGCGCAGCGGTTTGAAGTGGGTTTGTCAGCTTGTTTTTCTTGCACAGACGCAGCACAAAGAGACAAAACGAGCTGCGCCATTATCTCTACTGAACGGTTGCTGAGTGTTTGAGGGTGACGTAGGCTGGTGTGAAACTTTGACCATATCTGTGGCTGTCCAGCTGCACTTCACCTCCTCAAACACAGAAATGCGTTTGACTTGGGATGGCGTGCCAGAGGCTGCATGAAATATATCTGCAGTGTTGTGACCCTCGCAGTGTTTATGTACCCAAAAGATGTTGAGTGACGTTAAGCTGACATGCTAAACCGAGAGGTTTTTTTTGTCTTTCTGCAAGCAGCATACCAGAGTTTCCTGTCTTTGGTAAAGTCAGTTCCTTACACACCAAAAAAAAAAGTTCATGACCCTGAGCTGTGGAAAATTACAAGGTTTTTGTTTTTGTTTTTTTTGTTTCTTTTTTGGCCACCTTGTAGACAAAACGATTGAATAAAAATGATAAGTAAAAGTGTTGCAGACACCTCTGCAGGAAGAGAGCTGCAGCAAAGATGTTGCTGAATTGGAGGAAAACGTCTTGTTTATTTAACTTTTGGGTGTGCTTTTGAGCAAAATTGAGCTGAACCCCAGAGGTAAACAAACCAAATCCCTGTGCAGTGTACGGTACACTCAGTATTTCAGGCTGTGCTTTCGTTCATGCTGTGAACGTGACTCTGTTTCACTTCTTTGCACGAAGATTCAGCAAAGAAACAAAGGGCTGTTCTTTCAGAGGGGGGTGAGGGGGGAGACTCTGAAAGTGTGTGTGGCTGTGTTTGTTTGCTGTCTGTTGAATAAAAGCCATCACGTGGATGCGGATGGTGTAATAAATTTGTACTCTTGTTCTATTGCCCCGTAATAAAGAGATTTGTGGTATTATGTGCTGATGCAACAGCAGCAAAAACAAAGATGTTCTTTAATCTGAGCTCAGATATTCACACGGGTTCCAGGTGGATTAGGTCCTGATACAAACAGTGTGGGTGTGCCCGAGTGTCCCGCTGGAACATTATGTGCTACTGTCTGAATAAAGGACAGACAGGTTTGTGTTCACTTTCAAATCAAAGCAGGGAGGAGGTTTTCAGGTCAGGCAGTGAATGTAGAAGATGTCCTTGCACTCACAGACCCACTTTATTTCATTTCTTTTGACTCAGTGTTGTTGTTGTTATTGTTATTATTCATTGATCACCTTCATTTGATTTTGTTTCACTCCATATTCCTCCAGTGGATGTTAAGCAGCAGTATTAGGTGAGGTCTGATCTGTTGTCTCGGCAGGTTTTGTTTGTTTTGTTTTGTTTTTGCTGCTGAAAACAGAAAAAATAAACACAAAGACTAAAACAATACTGGCAAAGTCGTAATTTTAAACAGCAGCATCGGCCCAGAATTTCACATTCGAAGTCTGCTTGTTTTAAAGATTGTGGAGGCCCCTGTAAGGAATAACCCACAATGTGAAGAGTTGTGCAACATTTCTGTCAGCGTGATTAAACACGTATTACCATAGTGTGTGTGATGATGCTGACCGTGTGTGTGTGTGTGTGTGTGTGTGTGTGTGTGTGTGTGCGCGCGCGCGCGCGCTGTGTAAAGGCGTCTGTCAGCTGCAGAAGTTATTTTTGAAGCCGTGCTCAGCTGGTGTCCTGTGTTGTGTTCTTTTTGTTCTGCGGTTTGATCATTCATTGGCCTGAGTCGGCACACTGAAAGAGGTCACTATGTTTTAGGTAGTTATTAAAGCCTGTAGCTTTTATTATGGAGGACCCAATGTGCCAAAATAAGTAAATAAATAAAGAAACAACTTTATTAGTTTTTAATTTATGTGTCAACAGTGCACGTGTAATGGAATGTTGACATATGTGTTTAAATAATTAGGCCTTGTATTGAATGCCATTCTTTGTTCATTCATGATTAAAAAGCACCACCAAATAAATACTTAAAGCGCGCAGTCCCGCTGTGTGTTCTCGTCAGCTAAATTCTTTATCATTATGTTTTTTTTCTTCTGCGACGTCCGACTTCAGATGCCTGCTCGCTGTTTGCTTTTTCCAAAAGTGTTTTACTGTTTTTCAATAATTTAATATTTGTTGTACAAGAAAACCACCTGTAAATCTCTCCCTATTAAAGTGAACTGCAGAGCCAGACAGGACTAATACACCCACAACTTGAAAACTAGAAAAATCCTGTTTTTCCTAATGGAAGATCAATACACTGTGTGCAGTATTTCAAAATAAAAGCCCTTAGCTAGGCTAGCTATAGGAATTTTCCAGCATGCTTTACAGTGCAAGTTTTTCAAAATAACTTTTTATAGTATAAACATTAACTGCTGACTCCATTCAGCTTTTTCAGGCAACCTGTTTACCTGCAACTTCTTACACATTGAGAAGCAACCATCACACAGCAGTCGCCCCACAAATTGCATTTTCTAATCTATTTCTAATTTACTTTTATATTGTTTTATATTTATTCAGAACTAAATGTATCAATAAGTGAACATTTAGAAATCCATCATTTTCTTAACAACTTATCCAAATCATGATCATGAGGGGCCGCCACTATAAATATTCTCTTTAATTTTTCTTAGTTAGGGTCCTCCACAGCAGTGAAAGAGTGTGTTAGGTGACACTGTGTGGCCTCAACATGATTGCATATCCACCCACAGCTGCAAAACGCAGTGAATGGAAGAGAAGTGAAACCTGGCTTTTGTCCTGTCAGCACATGTTTTTTGATCTCGGCCTGAGCGGTGCAGAGCGAGCTGACAGATGGATGAAGACAGAGCGAAGAAAAGACGAGCGGGGGAGGGAGCCCTGTAGATCTGGACGTTTTCCTGGCTGCTGAGATAAAAAAAACATTTTGTTCCCTTCAGTTTTTGGGTGCTTCTCCCTATTTTTGCTCTCTTCTGTTCCCACTTTGGAGTGTTTATAGAGCTGAAACTTGTGGGCACGATCACAAAGTAAAGACATGAAGGCGTTTATGTCTCGTTGCCTTTAAAGTGGGATTAACCCTCTAATTAAACGCCTTCTCTTTACAGAATCTGTACATGCATCTGTGATTAGTGCGTTATATATTTGATGGTTGGGTTGTTTTGCATTAAAAGCATCTGGTCCCGAACTGCTCCTCAAGTGTGTTTCAAAATCCAGAAGACTGGAAGTTGCAGTTTGAGTTTATTAGGGCACCGAGTGTTGCTCATAAAATTCCCAGCCTGACTCGCAGGTCACTGCTGGAGGCTTTAAAACTGCACAGCTGCAGCACTGAAGGGCTTTTAGGGCTTTATTGGGGCCGTTCAGAGTTTTCTAGATGCATGCCTCTTTTAAAAATAATCTTGAACTGGCTCAGTGCAGGTATTTGACGATGTATTTTAAATTAAAAATTAACAGCCAAGAGGATTTTATATAAAGCTATCTGCAACTGAGTGTATAGAGCTTTGGCGCTCACAGAGATTCCTCGTACAAACTCTGAGGTCATCATTTGAAGCTTTAGCCATGTTTGTTACGACCTTCTTCCTTGTAGTTCTGTGTTAACAATAAGAAGCGTTGTCAGCAGAGGAAAGGAGGAACACATGGTGGGGCTGGAGTGGGGAAGGAAAGTTGGTTACAAGTGAATTGTTGATTCTGGGCTCCACACAGAGGTCTTATTTTTTTTCTTTTAGTCCCACTTCAGCTCCCCCGTTCCTCCCCCACTGCCCCACATTCCTTCTCTGCTCTAATCATCTTTTCCCTCTCCTCGTCCATTCTTCTTTATTTATTTCTGTCACATAATGATTATCCTCCCTTCCTCCTTCACAGCTTCTTCTTTCCACATTAGTCTTCTGCTCCTTTTTTAAAATTTTCACCTCCTGATCATCTTCCTCTTCTCCTTCCTCCAGGACCAGCACAGAACAGAGAAAACTGCGCTCTCGTGATGCAGCCAGATGCAGGCGGAGTCAGGAGACCGAGGTCTTTTATGAACTTGCCCACACTCTGCCGCTCCCACGCCGAGTGTCCACCCACCTGGACAAAGCCGCCATCATGAGAGTGACCCTCAGCTTCCTGCGAATGCACCACCTGCTTCGATCAGGTAAGAAGCACAGAGTCATGTGACAGTATGTCCCAACAGGGCCTTGTGGAGCAGGGAAATTATTTTACTGCTATTGTTAAATAATAAATATAATCTGCAGCATGGATATTGCATTCAGGGGTTGAACAGTGTCTTTCAGAAAGGCTAAAAGTCACAGGCTTATTGATCCAGAAAATCCTTTCTGGATCAATAAGCATTGCCTGATTAAAAATTATTAAACGTTTTGTGTTAAATTCAGGCTAAGACGCTATAACCAAAGCTCATGCATGGCAGGATTTGCGTTGGTGCAAATGTGCTGCTGTGCACAACAGTGACAAAGCAGGTGTTTTCACACATTCTCTGCAGCCCCGAGCCCTGAAAACAGTTTAGGATGCAGTGCACTTAAATGTCACCTGGTCTGAATCGCGCGCCCCAGAGGATAAATAGTCATTTCACCATCAGCAGATCCGGTTTTTGGTTCGACGATATAAACTACAAAACAGTTAAGCTCCATCTATACTGCTTTTTTAGTGCTAATAAGCAAACATTGCTGAAGCAGTGCGGTCGAATTTGTAAATATTTGACCTGCTTAACAGCAGGATGTTAGCATACTGAGCACAGCTGCAGACTCGGTTTGGTTCTTTTGGTTTTGTTTTTCTGCACATGCTTTAATTTCATGACCTGCATGCTTCTTTTTTCTGTTTTCTAATGGCAGAAAGCATAAAGACTGGTTTAACTCAGGTAAATAATGCAACTTCTGAGTTCCACGGGACGAGTTAAGAATGAGGAAAGACGTGAAGGTTATGCTTTTATGACTACAGTCAAATATGAGGCTTGATTGTGGCTCAAGTGGTTGTTGTTGCAGGTGAGTCAGGTTTGGATAAAATGTTCCAAGTGGTGAAGTCCTTTAAAAACAGCAGTGTGAGTTCTAATCCTTTAAACGGCTTCTCGAGTGACAGTTTGAATGATGAACTCAGTCAGGCATGAACGCTGCGTGAATGTGAATACAGCTCTGGCATGTTGCGTGTTCAGTGTTACTACTTAACAAGATGAGTCGGCTCATTGCCTCAGGTGTGAGAGCAGAGTCATGAACTCCTCCTGACTGGTTTATTGATTGAGGTCAGAGGTGAGACATTCTCATAGCTGGATCGGATTTTTGAGGGGATTCAAATATGACGCGTACGTCAGGGTTTGAAAGTGTGTTCCTGGATTTACTGGAGGAAAAATCCTGCAGGAGTTGATGATGATCATTTCCAAAGAGGTCTGCATATCAAGGACCTTTAATTTGCGCTGTTGGTGTGAATGCCCACACCAGCAGAGCCATGGGGAGGAGATGCAGGCAGAAAGTTGGTGAACTGATAAGAGGCTTGCAGCTACAGCAGAGTACGTTTCTTTGAGCCAAATCTCAGAGAGCAGCTCACATCGCAGCAGAGGAAACTCCAAAGCAGGATTTGAAAATGTGGCTATGCTGACAGCTGTAATTACACATAAGAACGGGTTGGCTCCAGGAGTGACACAAATCACCATAAACACGGCAGAGTTTACAGGAAGAGATTACAACATGGTCTGCTTGGTGAAAATCCAGGAGGAGACTTTCAGGCAGTTAAAGACGTGCGAAGTCGAAAAGAGGTTTAACCTTAAAGACTTTGGGTTTAAGTAATCCTGCCTGATCGGCCTCTGGTAATAATAATAACCTTGTTGTTTTCTTCTGCAACAGATAAGAATCTGAAAGAAGAGCCTAAAGAGGTGGCGGAGGAGGTGAAGGTGGAGGAGGAGGAGGAGAAGGATGAAGATCCGATGGATGCTTTCTATCCTCAGGCGCTGGCTGGCTTCATCATGGTGATGACTGAGGAGGGAGATATGATCTACCTGACAGAGAATGTCAACAAGCACATTGGCATCACACAGGTACACACACACTCACACACACGCACACACTGTCTTGATGTTTTTAAATGGTAATCTTCTGCTTTGTGGGTGGCACAGAAATCTTAAGGCATTTGTTTTTGTGCCGTGCAGGCGTGTCCAGGACATTTAATCCTGACATCTGTTGATTGATTTTTGTGTAACAAGCCAAGTACTGATTGTAGGTAGAGGCGAGGACGGATAACGTCGCTGTATGAGTCGTAGTTTGTGATAAAGAAACCAAAGTATTCGCTGCCAAAGCTTCACCACACTGACTCGTCCTTTGATAAATGGAGAAAGTGAGGACTGTGTGGATCCATGGCTGTAAAACCTCCTCTGTAACCATGGTGATATTATGATTTCTGTCGCTACGAGTTCTTGCTCGTAGGGGGCTTTCTCTGTGTTATTGTAGGGTTTTTAACTCGCTATATAAAGCGGCTCGAGGAGGCCGTTGTTGGGATTTTGCGGCGTATAAATAAAGTTGAAATGAAAAATTGATGCTGTAACTGTGGCTTTCAAAGCTTGTTGGCAACCTGTGTTCCTGCCTGCCCCGTCGGTTCTTCGGATCGTGTTGTCTAACGAAAACTCTGCCCATTTGCCGCGTATCCCCGGCCTCCTTCAGATACTTTTACACAATCTGTGCTGCATCTGGTTCGGTTCCAGCACTATTGAGAACGAGCCAAGCTCCTCTCCGGAGAGGTGTTTGGTTTCCAAGTCCCCTTTCAGCTCACTTGGCATCGTGTTAGCATTTGCCAAACTTCTCCTGACAGATGTCATGGCGGGGGCGGGGGACTCGTGATGTCCTCGGTCCAGCTGAAGCCAGTAGAGGGCTGGCTTTTCCACTTTTTTTTTTTTCTTTCTTTTTTTAAAAATTTGAACAGTGGGTCACACCGCTGCTTAATTGTGCTTTGCTTCACATAAAAAAAGATTAATTTCCTTGTTATCCTTAAGAGTCATGCTCACATAATTGAGATCATCCATCAACTGCTCCAACACACCAGGCTCTTTATAGCAGAAGGATTTTATTTCAGGATGGATGCATGAATCTAATGACTGGAAACTTTTTATGTAGTTCGAGTATTGCTGTAATAACCTATAGTTTGCACACAAACAGTTTGGTTTGTTTATATCAAGGGTGTGAAGGTCACTTTAGTTAATGGACCAATAAAACAATTATGTGATAACCCACCTTTCTTTTAACATAGAAGTAAACAATCACGTATATTGAGAAACTGCTTAAAATATCCTGCATGAATTTTAAACAGACCGTCTTTATTACAGGTGCATCCAGGATCAGTGTAGCCGTGCAAAAGCACAAAGCAGAGCTTAACGCCTGTATCATATATCCAGATAAATATCTTTTAACTCTGATTAAAAGTGTTTTTAACATTTTGATACCTGTGCTGTTGATGCAATAAAAGTGCATCGTATGTAAAATTATTCGCTCCCCGATTTAAATTTCACATTTTGCAAAGTGAATTATTTACTCAGTTTGTTCTAATCAGCGAGGCTTCTTTTTCGAGAGGCCGGAGAGCTCTCGTAAACACATCGAGTAACAGGAGACCGCATAGCTTCTCCGAGGCTAAAAACATTCCCTCCACACCCTCCATGAGCGAGTCTCCGTTGGCTTAGGATCAGTTTGCCTTTTGATTTTTTTCCTCCTTGACGAAATTGAAATAATGTTTATCTGTAAATGTGACATAAAATCAGAGCAGGGTAACAGGCTGCACCTCTGGTAAAAATTCATGCAAATCCATCCGTGTCTCTGCGAGTAATCCTGCTGACAAACAGGACAAAACAAGCACTCGCTCCGCAATCACTTTATTTTACCATTTATGATTCCAACAATTGATTAAAAATGTATGAATATTTCTAAGTTTCCAGAAATGTGCCCTCCTGTGTGGTGACGCTTACTTTATGAAGACTCTTTGCTGGTTTAATGGCTGATTGGGCGCTGGAGAGACGTAACTGTGACGTTTAATTTTCCAGACTTTAGTCTTAAATCTTTTCCTTTCATTTCAACCGTGCCGGCTTCAGTTTCCCACTCAGCTGCCACTTCGTGTGACGGTCTTGTGATCCGTCAGCTTGGCATTCCGGTTATTTTCCAAGTCAGTTCTGGTTTTCCGTGCAGTGTGTAACATTAGGAAACCTTCTACACCAGAAAATAGATGTTGGTCTCCAAACATCCATTTTTGGCGGTGTTGGTCATTTGAAACACTTGACACATCACCCCAATCCCCATAAATACATATATAAACTTACTGGGTTTAGAAACTGGACTAAACTGAAGGCATTTCCTGTGTTGCATTTATTGTAGTTTATTTCTGTAGTTGCGCAGCAGCGTATTTGCTAAAGTGTCATTTTTATTTTGGGTAATTACAGCGTCTTGGTTTACTTTCAGTGAACTGTAATAATGTTGTTTCAGGGTGTGTAATTAAACCCCAGAGGTACTCGTTGGACGTGAGAACGCCATCATTATTGCTTATATTGTAGATGTGTTGTTTGTCATTCCTGACCTACATCAGTTTTTAGTACACTCAGCCCTTACGAGCTTTTCTTAGATAAGAGTTGTTTTATTTTTTATTTCCTGTGAGCTGCCAGGATAGTGTGTCTATGAAAGCTGAGCAGGAAAAAGAATCTGTTCCTTGGATCTATTCTTAGCCCCGTTTGAGGAGGTTATAGCGAGTATTCACCGAGGTCCTGAGTGAAGCATGCTGTAACAGCGGTGGCGATTTAACCCGACCTCGTCAACTGTAATTACAGTCGCTGCTAAACACAAAGAAAAATTGATTCACCAGAGAAAATAAAGTACAGACAGACTTTTAACCAACACGTCAGGTTCAAAAACTACATGTTTGTGCTTTAACAAAAAAAAAAAAATCAGGGGTAGCAGTTGATACTTGTGTTTGTCGGTGTGTGACTCAGCGGTTTTGTTGGTTTCTTATCGTCCACAGCTGGAGCTGCTGGGTCAGAGCATCTATGACTTTGTTCATCCCTGCGATCAAGAGGAGCTCAGAGACCTGCTGACTCCACGTCCAGGTAAACACGCAGAGCCGGGGATCAGGAGCCCACTGACACCTTTATTTTGGAGTTCGGTCATGTGACAAGAAGACAAGCATCTTCTTAATTTGATCTCCAGAATTTAATTACAGGTCAGATTGATTGTAACGAGTTAATTTAGTGCGTGTTGTCGTATTAGTTCTGTTTGTTTGTGGTCACAAAGACTCAGCAAAGCCCGTCTGTGTGCTTTCTGAGCTCAGCCGTTCTTTGAATTTTTAAAATGTTTTTGGTACCTGACAAACTTCTGTGAATTACCCACGTGAACAGTGTCGTGTTGCTTTCAGGTCTGAGTAAGAAGGCACGGACAGAACAGACGAGCGAGAGGAACTTCTTTATGCGAATGAAGAGCACACTGACCACCAGGGGGCGCACCGTCAACATCAAATCTGCCACCTGGAAGGTTTGTATTACACACAGCTGTTCATAGATAGATATAGAGATAGATATGCTCACTCACCTCTGACTAACCTCGGACTAGCCTTAACATTAAAACTATAGCCTGTATATAAAAGATGGACACAGCTACCATGCTGTCATCTATTAGTTTTTATTTAGAAGCCTCAATATTAAAGTTTTGGCTGGATCCAAGTTGCATTTTGATCCAGAAGTAGTTGTAAACAGTGCAAATGCTTAGAATAGTAGGCTGCATTCATAAACTGTAGGACTGCAGCTACTAGCTAACTACTGCTCAGCAACAGAGTAATAATATACTAGAATACACCAACTTGCTGAACATGCAAGAGTGTCAAAGTGCAGTTTGCAGTGCTGTAAAGAAATGTTCTCTGTTTTATTCATACCGCCAGGTCCAGCTGGAGCATGTCTTTAACCCTTAAAGTGGACGTATTCACCGCTTCCTTATTTATTCCTATGTAAATATATACTTTCACAAGTGAAAGCTGAACTTCTGGCTCATGCACTTGATTGGCTGCAGGCCTCTTCTAAATGACAAGTGTTCCTGCTCAGGAAAAACAAATAAATCACAGCCTTGGGGCTCGAGCAGGAACAGAAGATTGCTTGTACTCTCCCCAACACATTCTTACTGTTTGCAAAAAAAAAAAAAAATTGGGAGGTGCACGACGAGCCCAAACGACAGCAGTGCACATTTACTTTTGGCTGGTGTATAAACTACCTTCAATAAGGACGTCTCGAGCTCACACCTCTGGCTTTGAGCACATAAGCTTCACCCACCTT
This sequence comes from Copadichromis virginalis, assembly GCF_057382275.1. Classification (NCBI taxonomy): domain Eukaryota; kingdom Metazoa; phylum Chordata; class Actinopteri; order Cichliformes; family Cichlidae; genus Copadichromis; species Copadichromis virginalis. The sequence goes on along the minus strand of NC_140631.1, from coordinate 38,548,399 downwards.
TACCCAGGTCTTCGGTTTATGATGGGCAGCCAACCACAAGAAAGGAAGAGGAGTTAAAATAATAAATTGTCAGCTGGAACGAGCAGAATGCGTCCCCTTTAAACAGGCCTTAGAAGGTGTGTCACAAAGTGAGGGACGGCTAGTTCTGAAGCTATAATTGGTCCTCATAAAAATAGGCACAACAGACACACATGCAGCTAAAGTCCAGTCTGAAAGAGAGATGGTCAAATTAATGCTGGCAGCCGGCCTTCACGCTGTAAACGGTACACCTACTAGTTCAAACACACACACACTACTTTCAATTCATGCGCTCACGTGTACTTGCTGCACAGTGGCACGTGATCTGATGTTACCATTCCTGTCTAAAGTGCTGCACTTACATTTTAAAACCTCTGGAAGAGTCAGAGGGTTTCCAGCACTGACGTGTCTTGGCTCCAGCGCCACAGAGCAGGGACTCTTTTAAAACCTCTTCTGAGCATTTAAGGGATTACAGCTCAAATTTGAGGTTTTATTCTTTCTGAATTTAACATTGGCAAAAGCAGAGCAACACAAACTGAATACTTTTCATTAAAAGGAGCTCACTACAGCTAAGCAGCATGAAATTGAGCAAAAATAAAAGTTTATTTCGGTTGTTTGAAGCGTGCTTGGTTGATGAACTCTGCTTTAAATTCCTCGCCCTCTTTCTCCAGGTCCTCCACTGCACAGGCCACATTCGTCCCTTTGGCAGCGGCTCTGCGTCGCCCCCTGCAGGCAGAGTCATGACCCTGCTGTGTGAGCCCATCCCACACCCATCCAGCGTGGAGTTCCCTCTGGATACTTGCACCTTCCTCACCCGTCACAGCATGGACCTGCGCTTCACCCACTGCGAGGGCAGGTGAGACGGAAAAATGTAACCGATCTCGACCTTTGACCTTCCCCCCCCCCCGTGGATGGGAAGCAGGAGGAATACCATTCCACTGTAGCGCGAAAGAAAGGGGGAAAGAAACCTCTGAACTCCTGGTTTTCTTTTCTCACGCTGTTTCCAGGGTTGCAGAGCTGGTGGGATACAAACCTGATGATTTGATTGGACGCTCAGGCTTCGAGTTTCTTCACGCACTCGACTCAGATCACATCAACAAGAGCCTGCACACATGTGAGTGTCAGTGTGTGTCTGCGTGTTACAACAGTGTAATATTTTCAATCATTTTCACCGCTTACCTGGGTCTAAACGGCTTTCATATACGGACGGGTGACGAATTAAAGAAAAATCCAGCATAAAACTCTCAGCAGGGTATTTGGCTCTCAGCTGTCGTCAGAACACCTTCAGTGCATTTTGGCCTTTAAAACAAAGTCTGAAAATTTGAGAGAGCACACGGGGACAAAAGAAATTCTCTCATTTGGCGTCTAGATGATGAAGGCAGAGAAAGAGAGGGGTGTCCAACATGAATGTCCAAAACTGGTTTTTCCTTCTAATTTTGAACATATTTATGCCTAAATATTTGCTCCTCATTTCTGATTACTACTAATATACTAAGGAACCAATGTCTGAATTAAGTTCCATTAAACGTATTTCACCCTCAAAGTGCCTGCTTGAGAAGAAAAGTTGGCTTTGATCCACCTGAGCTCATAAAACTAGTTTAAGGGTGTTTCTTCGATATGTCATCAGTCCATCGCTTGTATTTGAGGCACAGGTTTTACTACATTGCAGCTGTTATTAAAAGCTGTGTTTCAACCAGGAGCTCCCAGAATTTGTGTTTTAATGAAGTGAAAATGTGCTCTGGCACTTCATCATCATCCTCTTTCTCTTCTGTCCACACTGCGCAGTGCTCTCCAAAGGTCAGGTTAGCACCAGCCAGTACCGTTTCCTGGCAAACAACGGTGGCTACGTGTGGGCGGAGACTCAGGCCACGGTGTTGTACAACAGTAAAACGTCCCAGCCGGATGCCATCGTCTGCCTCAACTTCATCCTCAGGTACTTTAAAAAGCAGCAAAGTTGTCTCGCAAACTGCAACATGAGCGAGGATGGTGCGCCCATTTACTGTTCCCAATTTTAACGTCATCGTGTTCTTCGTCTTTAGCTCTGTGGAGCAGCCAGATGTGATTTTCTCCATGGAGCAGACCCGCTGTAGTAGCATCCCTAAAGTTGAACTGGCAGATGAAGACTCCGGGACTGCCGACATGTGTGAGTCTAAAACTGACAGCACTGTTTCCACTGAGGCTGAAGATGTGGATTCAGATTCCAGCAGCAGCGCGAAGCTCTTCATGGAGCTGCGGGAGAAGCCGGAGGAGCTGCTGCAGTTGGCTCCTGATGCCGGAGACACCATCGTACCTCTGAGTCCAGGTGAGGCCAACAGAGGAACCCCCCCCTCCTTTTTTTTTTTTTTTTTTTTTTTAAGTATATAAACCTAAAAGCCTCGTTTATGTTACAGTTGAGGAAATGTCGTCGGTGGTTATTCAGAGTAGATCTTTCCCCCCCTCTTTCAGGTTCTGTCGAGCTCTCATTTGCCAGTCCACCCAGTCCAAACTTGGTGCCCGAGCACCCTCAGGATCTGTGCACCCCGCAGCTGAGAAAACTCCTCGCACCCATCTTTGACCCCATCACTCCTCCTCCATCTGCATCCTCATCCTCTTCTTCATCATCGCCAAGCTCCTCACCTAAACCCAAGCAGGTAAATGTCAGCCTTAAGTCTTTGTGCATCAGTCGAAGTGTCTGCGCCTCCCTTTAACCCTTAATCGATGTTTGTGTCTCAGAGCCGCAGTGAAGAGGTGATGGACACCAGCGAGGTGGAAAAGTTCTTCGCCTTTTGGCCAGAAGATGCCCAGAAGAAAGATACCCCGGTGGTAAGAGCACGAACCGATGAGGCATCAACAAAAGACATCCTGATAACTATTCAGTCAACCGCTTTCTGCAAAATATTCAGTCCTACCTGCATTTTCTCAGAAGATTGAGGGGATGGACCTGGACATGTTGGCTCCGTACATCTCCATGGACGATGACTTCCAGCTGACCTTCCTCAGCAGTATGACCGAGGAAGCTGAGAAACCTTCCGAAACTTCAGCAACAAGCAGGAAACGGTAAGCTAGACCAGCGTTATCTATAAAACTATTGGTGCAAAGGTGTGCTTAGAGCAAACAGGAAGCCAAGTTTCACCTTGCATTATTGTAACTGAGCACAACGGCCCTATGCCAAGATGGGAAATTTGTCCTGAGGGAGGCGCCAGTAAGAAGGCCGTGTTCTTGTCCTCTGTACAGTGGCCCATTCAGGACATTGTAGAGTTCCAGCTTTTTATTGTAGGTGAAGACACAGACACACAAATTTATATCTGAACATCAAAACAAAGATTTACGTGTTTTACAATCAGTCTGTCTCTCGTTCAGGACTCATGACTCTGCTGAAGAGATGCTGTCACCAGTGATGCTCCAGGACAAGAGACAGAAAAAGGATCCTTCCATGGAGGAGGAGCTTCTTCTCACCCACAAACTACTTGTGAGTGGAAGAGGAGGAAGAGCCGAGAGGGATGATTTTAAGACGTTTAATCCAAAATGTTCTGTCTTGATGACTTTTCACTGCCTTGATTGGAGGTTGCAGTGTTCAGTTTTTACCTTTAATAAAAAACAACAAATTAGAAAATCTGAAAAATCAGTATTTAGTTGGTTTCTACTAATAGATGCTATGTAATGATAATTATGTTTTCAGAACAAACTTTTTCACCTGACCACACGTTAACCTCCAATTTCAGGACAGTCTGGACGAAACCGACCAACCAGATCTGATCATGGACCCGGGACCGGAGAGTCGCAGCCATCTGCTCACAGACAGAGATCCAGTCTTAGGAGGCATGCAAGGACTGTGTGACACTGCAGGTAAGATCTCTAACCTCAGCTCACATTATCAGACTTGCTTCAAATTAACGTCAGAGGATAACGGGCACTGAGTGACTTCCATCCCAAATTCAGGTGATTTGGCGCCATCTAGTGGTCATACTGAGATAATGTTTGGGAATTAGGCAAAATATTCCACACAGTTCAATAACTGATCATGTTGTTGCATAGGCTACTTACAGATTTCCTGTTATGATAATGTTGGATTGTAAAGGGAGTGATCTTTTTCACTCAGGTATTAAACGTGATGGGTCTGGAGCATAAACTGTACATCACAGATGGCAGTTTTTGCTCTATTCTGGCTCCTTTCAGGTTAGATCTTATTTATCAGTGGTTAGCTCACAGCGAAAGAGTGCTTAGTTCAAACCCCTGCAGGGACCTTTTGTGACTCTGTGGGGTGCTTTTTACCTCCTGCTGTTAAAAACAAGCCAGAAATCACTGCCTGTGTAGGTCTGAGACACACAAGAGATTCTTAAGCTTAAGAGTTTCAGCTGTGAAGTGTCCTCTGACCTAACAGTGTCTCTCTCTTTGTGTCTCGCAGCTCTGATGAAGGACATATTTGTATCCCGCCCGACTCTCCTCTCGCCACCTCTCTCACCTATGACCTAAAGGAATTCCTGCCAGTCACGAGTTGGCCCGACTTCACCGCTTAAAACGAGCAAGTCGACTTTGGATCTGCCTGCAAACACTGCATCCTGAGCACACACCTACAGACATGCACGCAAAAGATCCGAGACTCACACACGCTGCATCACTTCGTCATCGGATCGTTGATTGTAGCCGAAGCCAAACGGTCTCTTGATGTTGGCTTTTCCCGTCCGTCTCTCACTGTGAAACAAGCCGGCGACCCGCTCTGGAGCCTAGAAAAGTCAAAGCGAAGATGCTCCAAATTGGCTTCCCGCAACCCGGCGCAGCTCAAGCGCTCGCTTTCCTCCATCATCACTTACTTTTCGTCAGGGATTTAATCTGAGAAGTCATCACTGAGGTCTGTCCGTTCTGACGGAAACGGCAGGTGGTGCTAATTTTCCTCATGCGAACGATTAATCATCCCGAATGGGTTTAACGGTGAGACAAAAAGAGACGTGTTTCTCTGCAGCTAAATTTCTCACAGTTTGATCCAATTTGTGTACAGAACAACCATGTCAGCAAAAATCACCGTCGTCCTTCTTCAGTCAGTGTCTCAACTAACAAAAAATAAATCACTCGCTCTTCCACTTTACTCAGAAATAAACAAAAAGAAACAAACTTGCGAAATCAGTGGCATGTCATTTCAGTGGCATATTTTTATGTGTTTTTTATACACTTGTAAACATTTTTTTCTTTCTATTAAATGATGCAATTACTAGAAAGTTCTGATAGTTTTACTTCAGCGTTCTCTTCAGATCCTGAGTCGCTCTTCGTCGCAGATTGTTCTTGATGTCTAATCTTTAATCCCGAGGTGCCCGGTCTGTGCGCTTCATCTTCTCTTACACTCTATAAGCTAATGTGAGGTGATCAATTGGCTTTCAGACGCATAGCCGTGGATAACCTGCTGAGGGTGTGGTCAAAGGCCAAAAAAAAAAAAAAGAAAAAAAAAGCAAATTTAGTGGGTATTGCTTTTTCCTTTTATCGTGGTTTTGAATATATATAAACGTATATATATTTCTATAATCGATTTATCTTTCCATTATTGTTAGTTAAAGCATCAGTAGAGTAAGCTTGTTTATATGCTGGTAGAAATGTGATGAAACACTAGAATTTAGTTTTAATTTGGTTTTTTTGTCCTTAAGATCAAATTTTATGACTTCTAACAAATTTTACCTCAAATTAAATGAGTTTAAAGTAGGCTTGCATCCTTCAGTTGCAGTGTTTGATGAAATATTGTGATTTTGATGTTGAGGATTGTTTTCATTTGGCCACAATCATTTTTACTTTTCCACACGTTATCTGCAAACTACGAACTGTCTGTGTGTCCCCTGTAAAACTGCCATTTTATCTCAAACGTGTTACCTCTTCTAGAGCTGTCTGTGCCTTTTTCTCACCCGCTGAAAAACATTGTTTGGCCTGTTACCGTCACGCAGGATCTGTTCATTATGTCCCCCTGATGATTTACACAGAGGGAGAGGGGTTGCATACTGTTTTCTTTTCTTTTTACTCTTTATCCTGTATGTATTCTTGAGCTAAATAAAGCTGATGAAGCAAAAGCAGAAGCTGTAGTGTGATCTGTGTGGTAAATCCTGATTACCTGAGCTTCTTATGATCATTACCCACAGAAGGACCTCGAGCTTCTGTCCACGACCATGGAGGTCACGTCATACCAATGAAAACAGAAAAATGTTCTTTGTGTCAGAGCGCACATATCTTTTAATCCTGAACGTGAAGTTTTTAACCAAAACTGGTGTTTCATCACTAGTGGTGCAACGGATCAAAAAAATCTCACGGTTTGGATCGGATAAATTTTCGGATCAGCAAAAAAAGAAGACAAAACTCATTCCATGCAATTATAAAAAGAAAAGGTACAATATAGGGCAGTATAGGTCTTTGTATCTACCACTCAATTCAATTTTACTTATAAAGCGCCAAATCACAACAACAGTCGCCTCAATGCGCTTTATATTGTAAGGTAGACCCTACAATAATACATACCGCTCATTATATCGCAGTCCGCTGTGATATAATGAGCGGTCACGTAGCCCTGGAGATCCACCCGTTTGTAGTAGTTAGGCCAACAGAAGATGCCTGGGACAGTTCAGCCATAACTTAAATCCTGCTCATACATGCTTGGAACGATCTTGCCACTAAAGTGGACACGAACGGGATATCACAGCGTTGCTCAAGCACGTTCATCATAGTTTAAACCCCTTGTTTTGCACAACGGAGTACGGCCTCCCGTTCCACAGAGCTGCTCAGAACGATTAAAGGAGCACATCACCTAATGAGATGCTCTCCCTGACCTCAGGTCACCCTCATGAGATCTGTTTCTGGTTGCTTGGTCAGATACATTTGCACCGGCGGCCTGCTGGAGCTCATTTTGTAGCTCTGACCGGGCTCATGCTTTTCCTCCTGTCACACAGGAGCAGATACCGATCCTGCTAAGGACCTTCTCCAGGCCTGTCCGGCTTTCCTAGAGTAACCGCTTGTCTCCTGCAGTCTAGTCGAGACACAGCAAACCTGGCAATGACACTGTAGGCTGTAGGATAGGGCAGCTCACTAATCTGCGTAACCATTTCTGTTTTGGGAGTTGTCTCATTGTTGCCCCTCTAGTGCGCCTGTTGATAATCCAGCTGAAACTGATTAACAACTGATAGATCACCGACCAGATCAATATCCCAGAAGTTTAACTGACTCTACGCTACTCTGATTAAAAAGTGTTCCTGTATGTCTGAGCTATGTACTGCAAGATATAAAAAAAAAAAAAAAAAAAAAAAACCCTCTGTGCTGAAATGTTCAAAGATTTTGCGAATAAACCCACATTTGCACAGGTTTCACAAATCATTATTACGCAGCAGATTTTAGGAAACGTGTGTATGAAGAAAATCAAGCCAGGCAAGCCAAGCTCGTTTGCATCATCGTGGGGTTGTTTTTCTCAAGGAGGAGGCAAAAAATGCATAGAAGCAGTAGATCGGACACAAACACCACATTAGTGGGAACGTTTAGTAGCAGGTGGTTAGCTCTGACACCTCACAGCAATGCCTGATTTAATGTGAGTGTGTGTGGTTGTCTGGTTCACACATCTTTAAGTATTAAAAGCAGCATTTATACTTAATATTGTTAGTTTGCCCGAATACTTTTGAGCGTCTGACTGCGCGTGAAAGAAATGTCTTTAATTCCTAAATAGTTGATGAAATATTTTTGTAAAACCCCTCAAATTACAGCTGAAAGTCTGCACTTCAGTCACATGTTGACTGTTTGATTTTAAATCCAGCGTGGTGTGGAGCAGAGGCAAAAGTACCAAATTATCTCCAAGGTTCAAACGACCTGCTAAAGGAGGCCTCATCGGCTGTGTCCCAGGGTCTGCACGCTTGAAGTATGCGCACTACGCGTACTACGTACGGTGCGTACTATAAGTACGAGAAGTGCGGAAGTGAGAGGCTTGTGAAATGGGACGGCATACGCTTCGTCGCACTGTTCAGGTTGCCTAGCAACCACATACAGCTTTGTTTGACAGAAATGAAGGAGAAAAATGTTTTGTTGGTCATTCATTTTTGTCATGACATCACTTTAGTTGAGTATCTGAGGCTGAGACCACAGGACTGTAAAACATGATTGTTGGGCTTCATTTCTGTGCTGAACAGTCATTTAAGATTAGTTAGTAAATAACAATTAGCTAATGTTGTTCATGAGACTAAAGTCAACTCACTGTGGCAATGTAAATATAATATGGCCAATATTATAGTACTGTCAGATTATTATGATGTGTGTGTGTACGTATACACACATACACGTATACACACATACACGTATACACACTATGCAGCACTACGGACAATACCTACAACCACGATTACCGACACTAACAAGCTGATCTACAATACGGCAGCAGTGATCAGTGAGATGCTTGGCTACAAGTTGAACAGCCACAAGGGGCAGTACCCTCCATGGAGAAGGAGGCTAGAGGGCAAGATCAAAGTAGCACGGAGGGAGGTTAGCCAACTAACGGAGTTGCAGAAAGGTGCGACAAAGAAGGTGCATAAGAAATACAGCAAGCTGTCCATACCTGAGGCCTTGGAAACTGCCAAGCAAAGACTCACAGCCTTGGCCAGCCGCTTGAGGAGGTACACCAGAGAGATAGAAGGCAGGAGAATAAACCAGCTGTTCTCCACAGAACCAGCAAAGGTGTACTCTCAGTGGCAAGGGAACAATAATAAGAGAACAGCACCACCAAGGCTGGAGACTGAGCAATACTGGAAGAGCATATGGGAGAAGGACACAACCCATAACGGCAATGCTCAGTGGCTAGTGGATCTGAGGGCAGACCACAGCGACCTCCCTGAACAGGGTCCAGTAACCATCACAGTGGCAGATATCCAAGAAAGGGTCTCCAGTATGAAGAGTTGGACAGCACCAGGGCCCGACATGGTTCACGCCTACTGGCTAAAGAAGCTGACTGCACTCCACGAGCGTCTGGCAGCACAAATGAACCAGCTGCTAGTTAACGAGAGACACCCAGAATGGCTAACCGAAGGTCGGACGGTCCTGATCCCCAAGGACCCCAAGAAGGGACCGGTCCCCTCCAACTACCGACCAATAACCTGCCTCAGTACTACATGGAAGCTCCTGTCAGGCATCATATCGGCTAAGATGAACAGGCACATGGGTCAATACATGAGTGGGACACAGAAAGGAATTGGCAAGAATACCAGAGGCGCAAAACACCAGCTACTGGTAGACAGAACAGTCAGCCGAGACTGCAAGACCAGACTGACCAACCTGTGCACTGCCTGGATTGATTACAAGAAGGCCTATGACTCAATGCCCCACAGCTGGATACTGGAATGCCTAGAATTGTACAAGATCAATGGGACCCTAAGAGCCTTCATCAGGAACTCAATGGGGATGTGGCGTACAACACTAGAGGCCAACTCCAAGCCCATAGCACAAGTCACCATCAAGTGCGGGATCTACCAAGGAGATGCTCTGTCCCCACTGCTGTTCTGCATAGGCCTGAACCCCCTCAGTGAGATCATTAACAAGACTGGCTACAGATACCGACTACGGAACGGAGCAGTTGTCAGCCACCTCCTGTACATGGATGACATCAAGCTGTATGCCAAGAGTGAACGAGACATCGATTCACTGATCCACACTACCAGGCTATAAAGCAATGACATTGGAATGTCATTCGGACTGGAGAAGTGTAGTAGGATGGTAACAAAGAGAAGGAAGGTAGTCAGAACTGAGGGGATTGAACTACCAGAAGGCAACATTGCAGACATAGAGGACAGTTACAAGTACCTGGGGATCCCGCAGGCAAATGGGAACCATGAAGAGGCCGCTAGAAAGGCTGCAACCACCAAGTACCTGCAGAGGGTCAGGCAAGTCCTGAGGAGTCAGCTGAATGGTAAGAACAAGATCCGGGCCATCAACACGTACGCCCTGCCCGTGATCAGGTACCCTGCTGGGGTAATAGGCTGGCCAAAGGAGGAGATAGAAGCCACTGACATAAAGACAAGAAAGCTCCTTACCATGCATGGAGGGTTTCACCCCAAGTCCAGCACCCTGAGGCTGTACGCTAAGCGGAAGGAAGGGGGCCGGGGACTGGAGAGTGTCAGCACCACAGTCCAGGATGAGACAACGAACATCCAAGAATACATTGGGAAGATGGCCCCAACTGACCGAGTGCTCAGTGAATACCTCAGGCAGCAGAAACCCAAGAAAGAGGAGGGAGACGAGGAACCATCATGGAAGGACAGGCCCCTGCACGGTATGTACCACCGGCAGATAGAGGAGGTGGCTGATATCCAGAAATCCTACCAGTGGCTGGACAAAGCTGGACTGAAAGACAGCACAGAGGCACTAATCATGGCAGCACAAGAACAAGCTCTGAGCACAAGATCCATAGAGGCTGGGGTCTATCACACCAGGCAAGACCCCAGGTGCAGGCTGTGTAAAGATGCCCCAGAGACAATCCAGCACATAACAGCAGGGTGCAAGATGCTAGCAGGCAAGGCATACATGGAACGCCATAACCAAGTGGCCGGCATAGTGTACAGGAACATCTGTGCCGAGTATAACCTGGAAGTCCCGAGGTCAAAATGGGAGATGCCCCCAAGGGTGGTGGAGAATGACCGAGCTAAGATCCTGTGGGACTTCCAGATACAGACGGACAAAATGGTGGTGGCTAACCAACCGGACATAGTGGTGGTAGACAAACAGAAGAAGACGGCCGTAGTGATCGATGTAGTGGTTCCGAATGACAGCAATATCAGGAAGAAGGAACACGAGAAGCTGGAGAAATACCAAGGGCTCAGAGAAGAGCTCGAGAGGATGTGGAGGGTGAAGGTAACGGTGGTCCCCGTGGTAATCGGAGCACTAGGTGCGGTGACTCCCAAGCTAGGCGAGTGGCTCCAGCAGATCCCGGGAATAACATCGGAGATCTCTGTCCAGAAGAGCGCAGTCCTGGGAACAGCTAAGATACTGCGCAGGACCCTCAAGCTCCCAGGCCTCTGGTAGAGGACCCGAGCTTGAAGGATAAACCGCCCGCAGGGGCGTGCTGGGTGTTTTTTTATATATACATACATACACATACACACATACACACACACACACACACACACACACATATATATATACACATATACACACACACACACCTGACTTTCAGCTTGTTGTGTTTGTGGATATATGACTGACTTTAATTATTAAACATTCGCACATAAATAAGTGACGTCATATTCAGTACTTTTGACAGTTCACTCTTCGGCCGCTCCATCTTATTAGGGAAATTCCATATACATAAATGTAAATTTCAAAACTCAACCCCATCATTTGTTTTTGATTGAAGCTGAATATTACTTAAACTCTCTTAAATTAACTTCCAATAAAAAAAGGTTTATCATTGATTGAAATTCATTCAGAAATGTTTAACGAATGACCTGTCACAACTTTCAAGTACAAAGTTGTTATGAAGTCTGTCACATCCCCCCCCCCCTTTTGTTCTTTTTTTTTTTTATCCTTTATTTATCCTTCTTATTTCATTGTACTGTATATTGTTACTCTTATTTCCCTTGTATGTCTACTGTACAAACTGAACTGGAATGACTGACTGTTCGCTTTATAAGCAGTGTTGGGAAGGTTACTTTTAAAATGTATTCCGTTACAGAATACAGAATACATGCCCCAAAATGTATTCTGTAACGTATTCCGTTACGTTACTCAATGAGAGTAACGTATTCTGAATACTTTGGATTACTTAATATATTATCGTGCTTTTTACAACAACGTGAATGTACTATTGCTGTGTGATTTATTACTATTACTGAAGGTCCGCGACTCCGAACTGTAGTAAAGGGACCTCTGACTAATACGGCGGGGTCCCTGTCGGCTCGTAGCCGAAAAATAGCTTTACTTTGTTGTGTGGGTCAACTTTTCTTGCGAGAGACAGAGAGAGGCGTTGAAAGACTGCTCCAACGGAACTTATTGTTTTCGGAGGAAAACATGAACACAGCATACAGTCTAGTCGTAATAGCTTACTTACAGCTGGGCTCGTCAGGCACTCTTCTTGGCTGCAGTGGTTATTATTATATTTACATGCTTCCAGCTCCCGTTTTTCCTCGACGACAACTCGTACCTTTCCACTCTCCTTTTTCTCCCTCCTCGCGCTCACAGACACATAACGTGTATGGCAGTGCATTCTCCCTGCAGCACGGACTACACTGGCCATGATGCTACATTCTTTAGAGCTATGCTTGTAGCATTCTGCCTGTTAGCTTAGCACAACAACAACAACGAAAAGGCGTTCTCTCACCCAGGAAACACACAGTCGCAGAGAGAGAGAGAGCGTCGCCCTGTAACCATAGCAACCGTAACGCTGCCGCCTGGAACAACAGAACGTAGCTGTCAAACAAAACCCAAACAGTCCTGACCCGCGACAAAATGAAACAGGAAAGTACCGCAGTGTAATCCATTTATTTCAACAAAGTAACTGTATTCTGAATACCACCTTTTTAAACGGTAACTGTAACGGAATACAGTTACTCATATTTTGTATTTTAAATACGTAACGGCGGTACATGTATTCCGTTACTCCCCAACACTGTTTATAAGTTCAATAAAGTTTGGAGAAAGAAAAAAATAAAAATAAAAATAAAACCCTCTTCAGCCGCTCCCTTCTGCCGTATTTTGCGGCAAAATTATCCACACCCACCGCCGCGCTATGAATTGTGGGATATATGGGACCACGAAGCGTGCACCGGACCACGCTTGATATTTGGGGAAATCGACGGCGCATTTGGAGTATGCATTTGAAGCACACTTCGAATTGGGACAGCCGTCGTCGCGTGGCGGTGACGTAACCGCACTTGAAATGCGTGCTTCAAGCGTGCAGACCCTGAATTGGGACACAGCCATCATGTTTTTCTGTTCACAACTTGAAGGCGTCATGGAGCATTTCCTGATTTCCATAAAGGTTTGAGCTGGTGCAAAACTGAAGTAGTTTAAGCCCTTACCTCTGACTTCATCCCACAGGTGTGTTTCGTCTGTTACAGGTGGCTTTCAAGTCGTCAGCAGGTGGCCCTAAACACTAAAATAAAAACATAATTAATAATGTCGTCAATCATTCATCATTGGAACAACAGTGATGTGTTGAGTTAAGGCAACATAAACATGTTAACTTACATTTAAGTTTCATAATCCAGTGGAAATGTTACTTTATAGTAAAGATTTAAACTGACTGTAAGAACGTAGCCCCAGTTATGTGGCAAAATGAAAACTGTCAAAATAGCTGATGTAAGGCAGTTTTAAAATTTTAGTTCTGTTAACCTTTTAGGGTTTAAAGAAACAAAGAAGCAGAAATGGGAAGTAAAACAAATGAAAGAAAACCGGTTTGTCATCAAAAAAGAAATCACAGATGTGGGCATTTGCATAAACGCTGACGGTAACTGTGAATCCACCCTGTTTGCACAACCTCGCTGTGATGTCACACGCTGGTCACTTTCTGAAGAAGGCATTTGTAAGGAAGCTGAGCGGAGGAGGGAAACCCTCAGGGCTGGTAATAGTTTCAAAGATCACACGGTGTCTTTTCTGGTTCTGAGTTGAGAAATTAAGTCTTCTTCTAACTTCCACCGTGTGACGGGATGTTGTCACACTGTGGCTGATGCAGAAAATTAATCACTGCTGACTGGTTGCAGCAGTCTGTGTTTCACTTCTGGACAGCTTGGACTCATCGGAGCAGCTTCTCCTTTTAGTCTGACTGGAAAAGGTGAAACACATCCAGGCTTATCTGACACAGAGTCCTTGAACTAAGTCACAAACTGATAAAGACCGATAATGCTTTCCTGGAAATGGGTGCATTACACATCACTGAAGAGACTATGTGTTTTATCTTTATGGGAATTTTCCTGGAGAAAATCCAAGGAGGGAAAAAAAGAAACATGATCCTACATTTTCAGTTTAAGAGACCAGAGAGACGTTTACTCTGTCTGTGGCTTATTTTAAGGTTTTATCATTTCAGAGAGAAATACTGACTTTTTTTACATATATCTGCCGAGACGGGATAAAACGTTTGTTTCAGAGGTGTGGTCTGTGATCTGCTGTATCCTGAACAGGTAACTGCATCCTAATGTTAATAAGGTCCAATCAGCCTTAATTGAATTGTGTTTAATTATACTCGAGGCCTTTATTTCCAACTCCACTCTTTTTTTCCTCAGACTGTACTAGAGTAGCTTTAATGAATCACATATTAAAATAATTCTTATTTATCCTGAATTGGATCTCGTTACAGCATCTCAGTTCATATGTTGAAAACAACCTCCATTCTTCTGAATGGCTGTCCATCACAAACAGAAGGTTTGAGCAGCCAGTGGGCGGGGCTTCTGTTCCCGGTACCGGGGGCGTTGGGGCTCAAGAGTTATGTAACCCGCCATGGCGTAGAGCCTTTTAATCAAATATCAACTTGTGTAGTATTCACAGAAACCTTTCTACAACCACCAAACACAGCGAAAACAAGCGATGATTAAAAGAGCAGTTATGTAAATGCGAAAAAACCAGAAATTCTCCAGACTTCATATAACCGGCTAAACAAAGGCTAGTTAGCTTCGAGAGCTATCACAGATTCCAAACACTAAGTTTCACCGCGCTCCGACCAAAAGTCACTGAACCAGCCGCAAAAGAAGAAACGCGTAGCAGCGCAAAATTGGCTTACCTCCCAGTTTCCTCCGTTATTTTCGCAGGTAGCCGATAGCACCCTGATTATCAGCAGCTACCGCGGCTAACTAGCGCATCAGAGCCACTTCCGTCATTTTAGACCTAGCTACAGACATAAATTGGGCCCAGGTGGGGTCTGGCTTTGCAACTTCTGATTAGATGAAGTGACATCGTTACCATGATTCTATTGGCTCAAACGGTTAAAAAGAAGTGTCAATCCGCTAAAAGAGGCTAAAAGAAGCCGGAAGTGGCAACCCCTCAGAAAGGGCCCATTGTCTGTGAATGTGTGGTTAATTCTTCAAAAATATTCAAAAAACAAGCATTTTTAGGCATGTTAATGAAATTAAATAATCTCTGCTGTTTAATACCTAAAACTTTTACTCACATATGGTGTCCAGAGTGTGTCAGGATTGGACTTGTTGTACAATGTCTGAATATTTATTTATTAAAAGTGCTGCAATTTTTCACTGTTTTACTTTAGAAGCACAAATCTTTGCACAGATGATGTTTATATGTTGATTACTGAATTTCTGGATTAAAATGAGATCTAAAGCGTATTTTTAAAAGGGTTTTACACTAAAAACTTTTTCTGTGTTCCAGCCTGAGTAACTTTGACACAGTAACATCTGCTGCAATTTTTACACCTCTGATGAACAAGTGTAAGCTTTATTTTGATACCAAGATTGTTTACACAGTTTGTGATTGCAGAGAAATACTCCATTCATTTTGGGGATGTCATTTTCGAGCAGGAAGCCTAGAAAACAGGTTAAACTAGACTGCTTTGTTTTGTATTGTTTACTTTTTAGGTCATAGTACTTTTATGTTTTAATGCATTTATTGTTTTATTAGCTGTGCATGATCAATGTCTAGCTTTTTCTTTTAACCATCCTTGTAAACAAATTGACCTGATTTGGCTGTGCGACGTGACATCAGATGTCTGATTGTTGTGTTGCATCATGGGCAAAGTTCTCATGCCAGCTAACCTGCAGTCTCCTAAAAGGGAAAGACCAGATTTTGTGTCATTTGTTTTCACAACTTCAAACAGTACAACTCGCTGTGCTGTTTCTTCACCGTGCTTGAGTTACACTGTTTCTCAGTCACTTTCTGGGAACACAATCATCAACTTTACTGCTGACAGCTGTTGTTGTGGGCTAACCTGCAGCATGTAGGGGTAAAAGGTTCATCCAGCCAGGAAAAACTGTTCAGCAAGAAGAAAAAAAGTTCACCACCAGGAATTTAAAACCCTGCAACCCCTTAAAGAGTTCCTGCTGTTTTTAGCAGAGCATCTCAAACAGTTGTGTGAAAACTTTCAGATTTATGTAAAAACTAGCAGCTAAAGACAAATGCTGCACAAAATATCAGCTGTGTTTACAACAGCAACAAATGAGACGGAGACGTGCAAATAAAGAAACACTTCAACATTTATTAATCATATAGTTCTGTGCAATAACACAATATAGAAATAATGATTTTGTAAATATTACAATTTATATACACATATTTTTATATATATTAGTTCAGATCTGTCTGCACAAAACAAAAACATTAAATACATTCAAGGTCTGAAGGCGTCAGTCATTCGAGGAACCCAGTAAGGACATGAAGATGATCCTCAAAGGCATCCGGGTCATCTCAGAGATTTGCACCTAAAATCTTCTTTTTATTTTATTTTAAATTGATTTTTTTTTTTTAAAGTGCCTACATAAATCTCTAATGATTTACTAAATATATTGATTTCATTTAGTAAACCAATCGACTCATAACTGTAGATTGAAAGCGATTAAATATTAAATAGTTTTTCCTCCATCAGCATTGAATGAACACAGCAGAAACACTTTGAGAGAACATTTGGTTTCCAAGCACTTTGCTGTACATGAAATTAACATTTTATTTAAAAAAAAACAAAATCACCATCCACGACCCGAGTGTGTGTGCTTTTAAATCAGCAGCCCGTGCGCCTCGGCCCGTTTGGACTTTAATAGAAACACTGTGCAAAAGTCTCAGACACAAATGCAGAAGTGAAAAGAAACAACACGCCACTGACTTCACAAACGAAGCCTTAATGAGCCCCGTCACTGAGGGGAAAAGGTAGACGACGTCTCCAGAAACACACTGAAAACACACACACACACACACACACACACACACCTTCATGTCACCGCTGTCTGGTAAAAGCCTTCCTGTTTTCACACTCTCAGGATTTCACAAGACAGCGATGATACCGCACAACACACCCCCTCCCTGTGTCACATACATTTGCTATACAATCAACGTTTATACAAACACACTATACAATCAACGTTTCAGCTATAAATGCACTTCAGTCCTCTTCATTCGGGTCTTTTTTGACCCAACAACTGGCCAATCAGAGCTTATCGTCTAAAATACCATGTGATAGGTCCTGATGCTGGTGAGCCAACCAGGAAAAGTGCGGGCAGTACAGGAGTCTGCCGTGAGCCCCTGTTTTTATGTTTTTTGAGCAGTTATCTGCAGAGTGAACACTGCACCTGTCAAAATCATAAACTACTTCTGAGTCTCTCCGTCCGTCATCATGTGTCCTTATCGTCTGAAAGTGCAACGCGGAGCTGCAGGACGTCCCCGTCATTCATCCTGTCTCTGGCATGTGGCGACTGGACCTCTTCGTAAGGCGGTGGAGGGTTGTCAGGGCTTTGGCCCGATAGGAGCGGGCAGTGGCTGCCGTCTGACTGGCTGCTCGGGGAAGACTGCTGACAGCCCGGGGCCTCCTGAGCCAGGAGGAGCTGCGTGGGCCCGGGAGCTGAGCAGGCAGGGATGCGCTGCCCCCAGCTGCCGTACACCGCCTCCTCATAGGAGGGAAGGGAAACTGGAAGCCCGTCCACCATCAGGTCCAGCTGGTCTGAGGAGCGACGGCTGCAGGGAGGAAGGAAAAGTAAGAGGTTAATGCTCAGATGACAAATGAAGTGCTCCTGACCTCTGACCTGAAACTACAGCACTGAATATAAAGTAACTAAAGTTCAGCCTGTGTTTCCAGCTCCCCACACTCAGACAAGGCAGCACGTGATGCTAACACACATTTCAGTATCAGTATTTATCAGTAACCAGAATGGATACTACTAACCCTCTTGCCTTACTACAAGGTGGAGTTGACCTAATTAAGAAGTTATTTATTATAATAATAAGAACATGTGGCAACAGCTTTGATAGGCTGATAACACTCAGAGTGTTTGAAGTGGTGTCTGTCCTGTACAGCTATTAGTTTATTTATATCATGTGCATATAAATACACATAAGATGTCACACCTGTAAAAATAGGTGCTCAGAAACAAATACATGGATAAAAAGTCAATAGACGTTTCTTCTTACCTTTGTGATTGACAGGGGTAGAGCCGGGACTTGAGGACCAGGCAGGCGGTGGTGGTGAGCAGGAAGATGGACACACCCACTGCAGTCGTGGCCATGCTGGGCATTGAGTCGTCGGGTTTTGGGATAGGATTGCCTGAGGAAGAAAAAGACAGACATTACAGATGCTGAAAATACCAAAACCTTCACATTTTGTTGCCTTTTCCTGACTTTGTGTGTGTGCACACTGAACATCTTGGGCCATTTTGGGTGTGGTCGCATTTATGCATGAGACCATGCATATGCAGCAGAGCCACCAGAACATTCTGCAGCAGGTTTGAACTTAACAGGATTGTTTTCAGCAGAACAGGCTTCCAAAACTAAAATCCAGGTTCTTTGAGGAGATCTGATTATTTCCAAAATTGTGCCTGAATGCCAGATGTGCATTTGGTGTTTTTGTCACCACAATAAGACAGGTAAACTGAACCTAAATGCATAACCCTGGGAAAGGTTGTGTGTTCTGAGTAGAAGCTCTGAGCAGAAATTAATTATCTATCTCAAGATCTTTGCGAGAGGAGAGATTTTCAAGCTGTGTGGTTTGTTTGTGCCCGTGACAACACGGCAGCAGCTTTCCATGAGACTGACAGCATCAGAGAGGAAATGTTTAATGGTTATTATGGTGGCTTTGCCCGCTTCCTCTTTCTGCACTTTGACTTCCTGTTGCAGCACATTCGACTGAATGGCGACAGAGGAAGTTGGAACTGGTCTGAGGAAAGTAAAGCTGCTACTTCCTCTGTAGAGTGTGTCTGTGTTCACCTCTTAAGTAGGTCATAAGATAAAGACGATAAAGCTGCTGCGTCTGCTGTTTCTGCATAATTGATGCATTTAACTTACATCGGTACTGAATTATCTACATTTTGTGTCAGTGTAGAAAACATTGGGGATGATTTTCAGGTTCATGCGCAGCCCTGTGCACAAAAACAAAACTAAAAGTCCTTTTGTTTTGCATAGTTATTCAGCAAAGCAGTGAAATGTGTATTCAGACTCTTTACTGCGGTAAAGTTAAGATTCTGAGCATCAAAATATAGTTAAAAAGTACTTAAAATAAAAGTCATTGTGCAGAATCACACATCATTGAAATGTGAAATAATATAAATTTAAAAAAAGGAAAAGGAAGTAGAGATTTGAAGTTTCAATACAAGCCCAATAAAAGTGTACTTCAGCAGAATCTAAGAGTAAATATATCGGGTCACACTGCAGCACTGGCGGCATTGTGAGACTAAGAGTACAACAGTTCAGTGGCACTGCTGGTGGGTGTTGATTCTTGTGAATGAATAATGTGGTTTCCAGCAATAATGTAGCCACAAACATGAAAGTTTACACATTAACAGAAAACTACGACAGAGACTCGTCCCCCCCCCCCCCCCTTGTTGTTGTTTCAGAAGTTAATGAAATGGGTGTTTTGGTAAGTGTGTGGTGTATGGGGCACCAACATGTGGCCAAAACTAAGATGTCTCTTAACACATAATGTAAATACTGTACATTTTCTAAAAGAAATCTATGCTCGTTGGTTCCATTTTATGAGCTTTCCATTATAATATTATCTTTAAAAAGATGTTGAATTTAATACATTTATATTAGTCTAGTTATAACTACCTATTCGTGAATATTGAGAAGCACAGTCATCCACAAGTGTGTTATTTAATTATTTTTAAGGGATACATCTGCAGTGGCACATGCACAGTCTCACTAGATTGTTAATGCTTAACTTAGTGTGTTATGATCATAGTTTTCTTTTATTCTGCTGAGACTTTGAGTCTTGCCGCCGTGTGATGCTGCTGTCAGTGTTTCATTGACCAAGAGCGCTGGTTTAGCTTTAACTCCTGGAGTGGTTACTGAGTCCTAGTCCGTGCTTGTGTCCAGGGTTGTTATCAGGCTGTCATCCAGTTCCTCATGAAACCAGTGTTTCTGAAACTGTGCGGTGTATGGGGCACGTGATCTCGGCTATCTGTTTTAAATATTGTAAAATCTGGGAAATTTGAGTTCATAATTTGCTGAACGCGTGGTATGCTGTATTGATTTCATGTGACTCAAGCTCTTTGAGTACTGCACACTTTAAAAAGCCACGCAAGTACAATTTGTTTCCTTAATCATTTTCAATAGTGCCATAAAGTCAGCGGCTGTAAATTAAAAGAAAAAATGTAACAGTGGCTGATACTCATTGGTATTAATGATGAGATGGAAATTAGATGAAGATGATGAGATGAAGCTTCATATTACTTTCTTCATATCGGAAATTAGCATTAACACATATTTGTATGCTGTCGACAAGTACTTGGTACACACGCCATCTACTTCCTGAATGCTTAAAACAAGAAATGAGCGGTGACTAAAATGACTAACCAGCCTTTAGACTGGCTGGGCTGACGGGGAGATGAGTCACAGGTAGATTATAAACTTAAGTAATAATCTCTAAGCAACGCTGTGATGCTCGCTACTGCTGGGAAATGTTAAGAGTTGTCTAAGAAAATCTTATTATTAAAGAAGGAAAGTTTCATATCATACGACTTCTAAACGGAGTAACTCCAGAAGCCTCAGAGGCGATTGGATGGCTCGAATCGAAACTAACAACCTGCTGACAATATGCATGAGCAAAACTCGTAAGCATGGAAACTCAAACTGGCTTATCAGCTCCATTAAACACATCTAAGAGTGTGAGTTTAATGTACCACTGCTCTTTGCACTTAACAAAACACACAAACATCAACACCACGCCCTGATCACTTTGCTGGAGCGCAAACAAAAACACAACACGCTATAACTGTGACTGGAGGCCGTCAAACTCTCACCTTTCATGGGGATGCAGGCAGATATGGGAGGACCCCACTTCCCGTTGCGGCACCTGGACAGTGAGGTCCTCATCTGGTATCCTGATTCACAGAAGAGGCGGATGGTGGTCTTGTGAGGGAAGCCTTGGCACGGGGAGGGATCGCAGCGAAAACCTCCATATTCTGGCACCAGAGGGTGAGTGCAGTTCATTTTGCCTGCAGAAAAACAAAATAGTGATGAGAAGGGGCCATGTTTCTCCAAGCACCAGACCTCCTCGACACCTCCTAAGTTAGACATTCGGCCATATCCAGCTGAGAGTAGATGGCCACTTGGGAGCATCTCAGTGCAGCTCCAGAAGAGCTGAAGGAGGTGGGTCCTGAGAGGAAGCTCTGGACATCCATTGTTAGACTACGGTCCTGTGGCCCTAGACCTGGACATTTGTTCAGGATCCATCACTGTTGCTGGATATTGTTTATGTTCTCCCTCGGCCCTCCTCCATTTTTGCAGCACTCCTCCATGTGCGTTTGTTTGCTTTTGGCTTTAAAGAACAGGATAAACATTGTGGAGGTGTTTTTCTCACTCCTTCCTTCCACCAGCTGCCATCAGCTGAAACTAAGAGAGATTTAGCTCTGTTTGGATTGAGGAGGGTTTTTTTTCCCCCCATTACATAAATATTCAGGGGGGGGGGTTATATCTCCTGTAGGCTTGCATTGCTTTAGAGTTATTTCCACAGTGTCCTTTGGTTTCACAGTGCTAGCCAATGATTTTGCAGCTTTCTGCCCCCTTTGTATTTGCACTGTTCTTAAATGTGTCATTGTGCAAACACTTGTGTGGTTCACTGAATTTATGGATAATGAAAGAGGACCTGCATGCATCCTTTGTCTGGATTTTAAATAACTAAACAAAAAAAGAAACCAAAGGGCAATAAGTCGGCCTGGAGTGCAAGTTGCTATTCCAACACACTCGAAGAAGATAAGCATGCAGGCGAGGTTTCATGGTGAGGGGTGATGGATGAAGAGTGCAACACAAGCTGTGTCCACATGAAAGCACAGCGAGGGGATATTATTACAGCAAACAAGAGCTGATATGTGGCTAAAAGGCTCCACAGAGATGTGGTTCCGTTTTTTTTTAATGATCTTTATTTACTCGCCCACAGTAGGCAGCTTTACCAGAAACCCAGCTGTGTTCCCAACTTCCTCTATTTCTTCATCTTTCACCTTAAAAACGTATGTCTGCAGAATTATGGTTTCCTCCACCTCTTCAGCGTTAACGTGCTGAGAGTAGGGCAAGTGTGAAGCTGAGAGCGCAAAATGACACCTGAATGAATAAAGTAAGACACTTTCAAGGGATTTCACTCGCCTTCTAAAAATCAAAGAAACAGATATTTAGACGCATCTGAGCCACAAAGTTGCACTGCAGTGTTACGAAACGCAGCTGGTTCCTATACGAGCTAAAGAGCGTGACAAGACGGTTCTTATTAGGACAGGAGGAGCCAGACAGCTAGTTTCAAACCTCCAAAACAGACTGAACACAGTGACCTGAAGAGAAACTGCAGACATCCTGCCTAAAGTTCATGTAGTGTTTCAAAATCAGTCATGGTAAAGGTGTCATATAAGTGTGTTTCAGTCCAAACTGCTGCAGAGGCTTTATGTGGCCTTTTCAGTGAATTAAAAAAAAAAAAAAAAATAAGGGTGACTTTTTGATCTTTTAGTGTTTGTGTGGCTTTAATAAATCTCTAAATTACTTTAATTAAATTTCTCTTCAGGTAAGATCAGGTGGAAATCTGAATTTCCAAATAAAGTTATCTTTTAAAAACTTTCACTAAAAAGTGGTTTCCAGTTTCACTCCTGCTGGTACACATAAGGTGAGCTGAATAAAATAGGATTATATCAGTTTATTTAACCGCTTATGCAACTCAAGCCGGGGTCGCCATGCGTCTGTGTTTGGAGCTCTTTGGTTGCAGAAGGATTGTGGGAATTGAAGCAATACAAAGACACAGGGTTTTACGACATTCGTGAGAATAATCGGCAACTCCCAACTCGTCATTTCTCAAATACCAGGGTTCCTGTTGTGAAGAGACAAGCTTTAAACTAAGCCCAGTCTTTGGGCAAAACAAAAAAAGTCCTGCAAAAACAGGACTGTGACCTGTCAGGTACCGATAGAGCTGCGGCTGGAACAACTGACGCTCAATGATGCCTTTTGCATGAAGGGGAAACACAGGAGGCGCCTGACAAAGCTGCATTATGATGTGTCAGGCTGAGGGCTCCCTGGTTCATAGAGCGCTTTGAAACAGTCCAGAATAAATGGGGCTCGGTGGAGCTCTGGCCCATCTTCTTCCATATTTTTAATCAAATTTATTGAGGCAACAGATTTACATGTCTGTGAATTTCAGGGACATCACAGCACCGTCATCAAACTGACCAATCAGCACGCTTTAGATCAAGGATGTCAAACTCACTTTACATCAAAGGCCACACACACATACCCACTTTGATCTTAAGTGGGCAGTAAAAATTCCCTTTCGGTCACGGTAAAGTGGTTTAACTGCACATTTATCTCAGCATAAGAAATGTGCAAAAGTTCTGGTTTCTCATTGCTTTTAATTATAAAGTTGAAAGTTTTGTTAATTCAAATAAAAATAATGGGAATTTGTTTGTTGTTTTTTGCTTTTGTTTGTTTTTTCTGTTTAGTTGGGCAGCAGGCTGCCAATTATTTGTTGTTTTAAGGGTTGGGGTGGGAGCAAGATTGAAATTTTGGAATATTCTGAAGCATTTTGTGTTATTGTATACATTGTATTGGAACCTTTGTCTAATAAAAAGACTTTTGAAAGAAAAATAATGGGAATTTTCTGTCATTTAAATGTTGATCCATCACTTCATTACTTTGGTGTAGTATGAATGTTGGGGGGGGGGGGGGGGGGGGGGTGGTGTTTATCAGTAGGACAAGCCAAAAAAAAAAAAAAAAAAAAATCTGAAAAAAAGTTAAGTCATTACATGTTTCAATGTCCAATTCTGGTCCCTGGGCCTTATGTTTGACACCACTGCTTTAGATGAACATTTATGTGCAAAGTGAACTGGCCTGCATGCACACTACTCATAACAGTTGTGAAAACTAAACTCTGATGTGTGAAGCAGGCAGAAATAATCACTTTCTGTTTAGGTTCTTCACCCCTCGTATCTTTTGGATCATCTGAGAGCAATTTCTGTCATAAAGGGGTTAAGAGGAAGTGGCAGAGCTGACACTGGCAATCTTTTTCCCTACTTCTTCTTTCAGTCCAAAATGTAAAACCACCACGATGAGATGAATGAGCACTTTGTTAGTTCTCTAATATTCAAACACTGAATCAAAGTGTGCGTCATTTCTCTGCCATCAGCTCAGAGTTTTTGCTTGAGTTCTTTCAAAAAGGTTGAGTGGAGATTGCTGTGTGTTTTAAAAGCGACCCTGTTGGGGTCAGAGGTCGTACCTGCTATGAGGAGTGGTGAGGAGGCCAGCAGGAAGAGTCCACAGACCAGACTGACGGGTCCACACGGCCATGGAGAGAGGACTGAGGCCGACATCAAACCGGACTTCCTGGTGACACAACAGAGAGTCAGAGGAGGAGAAAGCACACACAAACATGCCAGCGGCCATCTTCACACTCTCACTCACACACACACACACACACGGGGGTAACGGACGGTCACCAGGAAGAAGTCCCCCCACCTGCCAAAACCTTTCTGATTAAAACGACACCCCAGCTGTGAACGCAAACACCTTCACCCTGCTTTTGTCAGCTGTGAACCAGCCTGTCCGCCTTATTTTTCAGAGAACACCTACAGAGCGAGCCAGCTGTTGTCTTCATCCACACCTGTCAGCTGCTGATCACCACCACACCCTCTGCTCACCAAGTAGCTGCAGCTGCAGCGACAAAGAACCTCGCTCTGATTTTTAAACACAAAACATAAGATTTAAAGCCCCACGTCCTCCCCTCTGTCTGCAGCATAAAACCTGCCATTTTCAGCCACATTTAACTCAGAAAGCTGCTTTTAAAATGCAGAGAAGCAACAATGATGAAGATGTTTAAGATTATAACCCACCAGGATCTTTGTCTAATGTTTGGAAGTACTGGGGAGTTTCTCCAGCCTCTGAAGGAGGTTTGAGAGCCAACGGAGTAACTGAATAATCGTGTAGCATCTGTTTGTCACTTTGTCACAAAGCAGCGTCAGCCACACGTTATATCACAGCTCTGTGTTAAAATGCCAAACAGTCACACACTTTTATTTGCTTCTACTGGAAATGCAGCAAAGTAACAGTAAAACGTGGATTTTGCTGATGATGGCTGAGCAGAAGTTTTCTGCAAAAATAATCAGATAAAAATTCGCCCACCAGCTTTTCAGACCTTCTGTTTGTGAGGTACAGCCAATCAGAAGAAAGTTTGACTGCTTGTTTCAGTCAGAGGAGGAACTGAGGATCTGCACTGATGCTCAGTACAGTTCAAATAAAGATTATTTTGGACTCAGAATCATGCAGAGCTACTCTAAAAGAGACACACACCCTACTTTATTTCACCATCTTCCCATCAAACCTTTAACCAAGACAGCACGGCCTGACTTCAACCTTTCAGGTGATCCATTCTGAAACTACCACCTCCCACTGTTTACGGTTTCAACAGTGGCCATATCGACCACCGCCGCCATCTGACGGCGCCGATACAAAACTTTCTTCACGCCGAAACCGAAAGCAATCGCCACAGCAACCAAACCTTTATCTCCAAATCACTAACATTGCACGCACACACTTCCTGAGATAAACTGGTTCCAGACCTCTGCCGGAGCCGGAGCCCAAATGGCAGCATGTGTGAAAAGGTGCGTGTAGGTGTACTTTGCCCTCTTTCATTTGTGTTCGGTGCTTTCATGTCGACAGAGATGCCAGTCATCTCTGGAGCAGCCGGGGGAGGACCCACTGCCTCAGCGAGCCAGCCAGGCTTAGATGCGCACACACACACACACACACACTACAGATTAACACACTGAAACACACACACACACACACACACACACATTCACACCATCTCCATCTTCTGTGACCACAACCTGTGTGGGAGGTCTGCATCTTAGTCATCATGGATCTGTGTGATATTAGAACTTGTGCTGTAATGTTTGTGAAGTTAGAAAACGCCTGGAGGCAACAAGGCTGCCGTGACAACAGAGTGATAAAATAAAACCAGCCTCATCAGGCCTTCCTGTCTCGCTACAAAGCCCTGAAACGACAGCCAGGCTTCGCTCGGTTTGGCAAACAGGGGCGGAGCGTGGGGGTGGCTTACGGGGCTTAAGCCCGGGTTGTTTTGTCAGAAGCCCGGGGTATTTTGGAGTGTAATTTTTTCATAGTTAGATGCCTGGCTGACAACTGTATAAAACAAAAAGTACACACAATATTCGAAGCACATAGTGCACACTGTGGGAATTTACGACTGTGCGTGAATCCCCCCCTGATATTGGTATGATCCAAGCTCAGGCACTAAGCGACTGAGCGAGGGGGCGGGGGGAGCTGCTGCCCGTGAGTGCGCTGTTGGAGAGACGGAGCCAGCCATACTAAGGAGAGCTTAAGTTTGAGCAGGTACCAAAGCAAATCATTCGTACCGTACAAATAATGTAAATATGACGGTGCATCACGAAAGATTGATATGAAACTGATCACTTGACCAATATTATTTTACTTGCTCTTCAAGTGAATCAACAAATGGCGAAATGAAAAGCCGAACAAATGCTATTTTTTTAGAGAGTCTTAGCTTACGTGTGTTTATTTCATATTTTCAGTTCTTACCCTCCCCGACTAATTCGGTTTCAGTTATGTACTGAAATATAAGAATGGACATTAGAGGGTTCTTTCAAAGAAAAAACTCAGGTAAATGTTATTTTATATATTATGCTTTGTATGTTGTTCAGTATATTTCTATGCAAAACAAGAGGGGGTTCAGTACACAGCAGGATATTCACATTTGTAACCAGATATTTACACTTTAGGGAGAAAACATAAAACATTTTTACTGTACAACATCAATTTAGAGTAAACTTTTGTTTTAGATAAATATTGAAATATATTTTGAATTAGTTAAATGTCAGAATAAAGAGAGACAGAGCTGTCTATTTTTTATCACTTTCATTAAATGTAGGAGTACATGTACACTAAGTTTATTGTTAATTAATAAGAAAACTCCAGACGATTCCATTCTGAGCTGAAGAAGCTTCTGATAGGTTAGTAGAGTCCATGTGAGTAAATTGGTGGCACAGCTGTGGATGCATATAAGGCAAAACACAGAGCCTGTTTCTGTGACATGGGAAAATCAAGAGATGTCAACCAAAACACCAGGAAAAGAATCGTGGAGCTCCATAAGTGTGGCTAAATTTGAATACAATTTGGTGCCATTTGCAATTAAAAAAACACAGATAGTTTCTCTCTTTACTCTTAAAGTTAACAAATATGTTTTTATATTTATCAATCTAAAAAAATAAACATTTAGTCTGATTTGATGTTACAATTAAAAAAGTGTTTGTGTTTTGATCTGAAGAGTTTGTAAATATCTGGTTTCAACTGTATATTTGATGATTGTCAGCACAAAGAGGGAGAGAGAGGAGCAGAGATTGAGATGGAGAATGAGGACAGAACAGAGATGAACAAGAGCAGGTGAGACACACATGTTAGTCAAATGGTTGCTTACTAAAAGTATCACTGTATCATAGGTACTCATGTATCTCGTACCTAGTGTTTCTTTTTAGGTTTGCTATTTTTCAAATTCTATATTTATTAAGTTCTGCAGGCTTGTTTGCACAACAAGGCTAAATAATTATATAAACTTTTCTCAATCTAAATATTGTACTTTGGTAGAATTAAATAAATAAGTGTAGTGCAGGTCTATGATGATTTTTAGTGCTACTATCATCTAGTTCTGATTCTGGTTATGTCTTGGTTAAGTCCTCAGTAATCCTGCTTTTGAACTGTTGTAGTCCTGTTTTAATTCTGGATCAGTTCTGCGTCTGGTTGAATTGGGGTTTAGTCCCTGTGTCTTGATACAGCCCCGACTTCGTTCTGTCTTGCTGCTCAATTAAAAAACTAGTTTAAGGTGTCCTGCATGTGTGATATATATATTTCCCTATATGAAGTCATTCTTTTTTGAACAAAACTCAAAACAGAGCCTATTAATCTTTCAGTCATTTCTACACCCCCCCCCCCCCTCAAAAAAAAAAAAAAATCCCACATGCATACTACCCTTTAGGGCTAAGCCCCGGGTGTTTCAAATGTCTGGCTCCTCCTCTGTTGGCAAACTTTGCGTTTGAAGATGTGAAGCATCAACGCAGACTCGATCAGAATCGTTCTGGAGAGGCTTAAATGTCAGATTTCCTGCCGACTTCAGACTGCGCCGGTGCAGTCTGGGTGCTGAGGACTGGTGATATGACTGGCAGATGCTACAGGTGACTCCACACTGCAGGTGCAACAAAAATGCAGCTGCACAGTGAGAATAAGACAAAAGCAGAATAATTTCACAGAGAAAATAGTTCCTGGAGCTGGACTGTCCTCCCCCATCACCTACACCTCCCCTTCATGACTGAGGTGAAATGATTTCACCGTAACTCAGGGTGGCCACGCCTGTGTGTACACATTTCACCTTCTTTATCTCATATTAGAGTAGCATTTGCTCTTGTTTAGCTCGCTCTTTCTTGGAAATATTTTCTGGCGCACAGGACCTGATGTTTTTTCCCCCCCATGTTTGCAGCCACAACATCGAGCTGTTTGGCACAAACAGAGGAAGCAGCTGGCGTGAGCACAGGTGAGAAGGGGACTGCAACCTTGAGGGAGCCTCGCGCTCTCGTACAACATGACGCAGACAGTAAAGATAAGGGGGAAAACAAAAGCGTGAGTTATGGAAGTTATCAACAGTAGTTTGTAGAAGGTGGTGCTAAGCCACATCTGAGAGCCTGGTGGATGAGTAGCCGTGAAGAAGAGTCCTCCTGTGAAAGCCTGAACTTTGCTCGTTTTGCTCCAGTGTGAACGTGAGAAACGAGCAGGCAGATGGAGGATATAACACTTAATGTCAGGGTATGATTATTACCGCTTTTAATTAAGAACTGACTCCAGTTTTTAACCACAAGTTAGAGTCAACATGTGAGCTCCATCTCAGATATCATAAGATAGCATGTGATTAAACCTGTGTTTGGGGTCAGGCTCCAAAATCCGTCTTTTCAGCTGACCATGCGGTAGGAAATTATTCCTCACTTATGTTTTGAGACAACAACAAAAAAAAAAAAAAGAAAGAAAAAAAACCCATCAGTGATGAAACAACAAACAAAGAAACAGAAACCTGGCCTCTGTGTACACAATGCACAGCAGCACTCTGTGGAAGTGCTGATGCTGCATTACTGAGCCGATGGCAGGGATGCAGCAAGCATGCCACCCTGCAGCTGCTGCTCCCGTGTGCACCAATATTTATTTGAGACACGAACGCATCTCAGTGCAGGAGGGAAACAGGAATATCATGTGTGCTTCACTTAACTGAGACATAAATTAATAGAGAAAAACATGGAAAGCAGGATCATTTCGCGCTTAAACGCACCGTCAGAATTGCTGCCTGGTTTCTATATTATGTTTATAAATAGATGTATACATATGCAGGTTTTACAGTGTGTCGTGTTTTGCATGTATGTTGTATCGCTCTATATTTTTTACTGGTCTAATCGTGTGTGCCGCGGCTAAGGGAGCTGCAGATCGAGACTGAAATGTGGTGAAAGTTCAAAGCTAAATTAGCACTGGAGATCCTTCCTGATGATCTCAGATCTCTTTGTGGAAATGATTTTATCCATAAAGTGTTTCCTGTTCAGTGAGTCAGATGTAAGATAAAGGTCATAAAATCTGCCAGAAATTAGCCACGCACTAATATTATGGCAGTAAAACCGCTTTGGTCTGATATTACAGGTTCATTTAACCGCTCAATCAGCCAGATCTGACAGGAACTTTCATATTAGCTCATCCACCACAGTCCAGATCCTTCCTTCAGGTTTTTACAATTAACATGTTTTGACTCATACTTTCTCTCATTTTGCTATGATTTTTAGTTGATTAATGTTGAATAATGTGGAAATCGGCCCAGCTACGCCTTCAGATTGCTTCTTTTATCATTCAACAAGCAGCATAAAAACAAAGGAAAGCAGAAAATAACTCAGAACAACTCATACACTGGTTTTCCTTCATCCTGCCTCCTCAGTCCCTCAAGAGTCAAGACTCCTCGTTCACGCAAGCATAAAGAAATTAACGCATTACTGCCGGACTGCAAAAAACCTTAGCATAAATACTCTCACATAAAAATAAATATGAATGCAATATATAAATAAAACTGACTGAAAAGTACGTCCCCCATCACAAGTCCACATCTGACGGTCTTGGTGTTAATGAACGTGACTCAAAGAGCACTTTCCTCACCTCACAACCAAACAATACATCGGTAACATCACAAGTGCGCTTGAGGGTGATAACCTCATTACTCAAAGGCGTTTTTTGCTACATCTGAAGCTCGCATCATTTCCAATGTTCACGAAATGTGGCAGAGAAAAGCAGGAAAGTGCTTAAAGTCATATTTCATCTGTAGACCTACACTCTTACAGTGCAGAGCCCTGACAGCTTAAACCCATTCAAATTAACCCTTGAAGAGGCTTCAAGGAATCCTGGAAAGCCTTGAAACTAAAAGCCTGTCCTTAAAAGCTGCACAGCTCCTGTCGGATTACAGATTTCTGCGCACAAACACTGTTTGTTATGTAAAAATCTCCCCCGTTCCACCGCATCATCATCAGCATGACGGACCTGTTATTTTTAGGCCCTTCGGTCGTTTGTGAAGGAGCCGCTCTTCTGTCACCGCAACAATAATTCAATTACAGAAACCGAGCGCCCCTGCGCGATCTGCTGTGACCGCCGATGTTTGCTGTGTGTGGATCCAGCGACATCAGAAAAACACCCACACACCAGATCACAGTGGGAAGTCCTCGCTGTTCGTCTTTACACCTGCGTTATCCCGCCGTCACCGGGCAGGTAAGCGCAAAGCCCGACACCTCCTCGGTGTGAATGGAGCAATGGAAGGGAGTGAAAATGTCAAAAATAATATGAAAAAAGCTCACCTGAGGGCTGAGAGCGAGGCACGGCGGGGTGATCGTGCACCGGAGCGGCTGCAGGGCTGTCGAGGACTCCTGGTGTGCTTCCTCACCGGTTTCAGGGCGCGAACCGAGGGTCGATCAGACCTCCGCGACCAGCTGACGATCGCTGCTCCTGCACAGCAACAAGTGGGACCTTTTGGGCTGTTCTCCCCTCACTCATCGATCAGCTGTGTTTGACAGCGACACATAGGCCTCCCATTGGTTGCTGCTGCCTCCAAACACCGCCCACCTGCGCGCCTGCCGTCATATTCTGGAAACGCTCTCTTTAAGCCACAAACACACACACACACACACACCCTTTAACGCTTTAGTTCCTCTTAGCACAATTAGGAAAAGGAAACTGTGGCCGGTTCCAAAATAAAAATAAACATATACAAAGAAACATTAAAATGAGCTGAAAAGCCGATGAAGTGACTTCCTGGAAGCACATTTAATTAAGCAGTGGGCTGAGCTGCTCGCAGTTATAATGAGCTGAGCCTGTTTAACATGTTTGTTAAACACAAAGCAGACTACAGCTCATAGTCAGGTAAATCAAAAGCCGTGTTACTACACCCTGGGAATCATGTCAGTGATGGCAACAGATCATGGGTGTTATGGTAGTGATGTTACACAAGATACCCATGAATTTAGTTAGATCGACCTATTTCTAGTGTTTTAAAACATCAAGATGGAAACGATGACTTTCAAATTGAGTCTTTATGACGGAGCTTCACTAACCACTATGTGACATCAACACTCATACAGTCATCTATTAGTGAAACTGTGAGTAACATTAGTAAGACAAGGGCGCAGGGTCAAAACAAGCAAACCGCAGGTGAAGTGCTGGAACTTATTTGAAACCAGATGTTTTCATGATGATCAGAAACAGACAGTTTAGCCATGATTTCTCCTGCACGGGTAAAGCGGGGCTCTTTAATGACCAAATTAGACCACACTTTACAAATCCACCAGTTTTTCTTTTTACATATTTCAAAAACAACCTGGTTCCAAGTTTTAGGTAACCCATCCCAACAGGCACAGATGCACACTCATCTTGAATATAGCACAAGATCTAAACATACAAACAAGCAAACCCCTCACTTCTTCTTTCCCATCTGTCTGAGGTTCACACGCCCACAGGGACCACAAACACAGCTGTCATTGTTTGGAGGAACCCACCCTTCAGTCTCACTGTTGACAGTAAAAGCGACGAGCCGCAGAACACGGTGCCGGCGGGGCGAGTTGACGGAAATACTAAAAATAAAACGGCACTGACTCCCTGCATGCTGCACAAGTGATTTTTTTATTTTATTTATCAAGGTTTCCTCTGGTGGCTGTATCAGCTCATCAGCAAACTCACAAGAAGTTTATCAGGTGTCAGATTTTGGCCTCACTGTGGCAACATCTCTGCACTAATTGCATATCATCCATGTACAACTTCCTGCTTATAAACCGATGACTGTGACTGTGGCACACTCAGCAGCTCTGAAGGCAGAAATCAGGAAAATAAAACTGCTTTTCAAATACTAGGAGAAAATCCCACACTTGACAGCAGGGAGGAAGAACTCCCTTTTCACAGGAAGTTGTTTGGATTGAAGTCTTAGTTGGACTGATTGTGAACCCTGCACCTTATGTTTGACACCACTGCTATGGACAGTGTTGGGGAGTAATGGAATACATGTACCGGTGTTACATATTTAAAATACAAAATATGAGTAACTGTATTCCGTTACAGTTACTGCTTAAATTGTGGGCGGAGCAGATGTGTTTGTATCTGAGCTGACCTGGTTTTTCTCGCTTCCTGCCTGATGGACTTCAGACTTTCTGCTCATATACGTCACCACTGATTCACTGATCCTTTCCACCGCGTGTCAATAAAACAGTTAATGCATATCTTCCTTGTGTGGACTTCCCCTTTAGTTGCAAGCTAAAGTCACTTGCAGGCACGTGCAGGGGGCTTTGGCACCAGCCCCTTTCCCTTTTTTACTTTGTTTTTTAAATTTGTGTGTGCATGTGGACTCCTGCCTGTGCCCTTCAACAATAACATTTAACTAGTAATCACATTTTTGCTAAATAAAAGGATCTGGCTTGCATCAGTCAGATGATTACGATTAACCAATGCCCCAAATATCTCAAAATGCTGATTTTACAGCAGCAGAATTATTACATCTCTACAGTTTAAACATTTAATAAGCATTCTGCCTGCACAGAGTGGATAGTCAAACAAATCAACATCATAAATACATTATTTTGTCAATAAATACATTTTTATATTTATGATTTTATTTTATTTTTTAATTCTTATTACTTTATTATTATTGCACTACGAATAAATAATAAGGGAAGAATTCTGGATCACGGTTCCAAGCGCTGTCACCAATCTTTGCATTTCATTATTATCTCCTAACACCTGTTTAATCAGCTACCATCTCTCCTGTGGACTTTTTAATGTCTACATCATGTCTAGATCAACACAGGCCTGCCCTCCAGCACGATCAGCAGCAACATTGTACCCATCAGGTAAAACATAGGCTACGTTTGCTTTACATTGTCCCCCACCTGAAGACAGTGATGTAGTATGATGTGATTCTGGGTTGTTGTTCTTCAGCTTGGTTCTATGTGTCCCTGTAACTTTGAGCACCCGCCCCTTCAAACATCTCTGCACAGCCATGGCCACTTGTAACATATGTTTACAAACTATGAACCTATAATTAAGCCTGGAGTCTGAGAGTGAAGAGCTGCGTTAGGATAATGAGATCCTATCAGGGCTTTGAACTACTCCTCTTCGCATCTTAAACTCAAGTGGAGTGAAGGACGACTCAGGAACAGACGCGTACGTTTGTTATTGTTTAACTGCCACCACAGAGGTTAGGCACGAGAATGAGGAGCCAGCTTGACACACTAATTTAAATGTTTCAAATTCAGTTTTCAGGTAACATATGTTTAGAAATGAGAATGTAACAAAAACTTTTTTACTGTCATGTTTGCTTATTTAGGTCATCGAGACCTCAGACGTGGCCAGAAGAGCCGCAAGCTGCTGTCATAGAGGAAGGGTTAAGCTGCACTGAGCCACATACCAAAGCATGAAGACGCCATCTTTAAAATGAATTCTGGTCCGTGTCTCTGTAATAACCTCTGATCTGTAACTGGGCCAAGCTCTTTGAGTCGTGTTTGTTTTCCACCATGTAAACACATTTATGCACGACCAACATTTCAAACACACCAGGCACACGAAGAAAAGGAAATAAGAAACACACAGACTCTGTGGATCTTTTACAAAAACTGTATTTGCAAAAAAGTAAAATTTGCAGAGTAAAATCTATGTTTTTACAACACCAGTGACATTTACAAAAACGGTGCAGGTAGTCGCTCGCATGTCTGACAAAACAACACATCAACAAAATCAGATATTCAACAAGTCAGTGGAAATCTGAACAGGCCGTTTGTTGTATTCCAGTCAGTTACTCGTTCGCTGTGGAAACCAGAGGAAGGTCCTGCAGGAGTTTTCCTAAGAAGCAGGAAAACTTTTAAAAACGATGCCTCAAAGAAAGGCACTGAACCCTGAACTCTGTTAACAAAATGATCCACAGGACGCCTCTGACAGATCTGTAGGAAAATTGAAAGTTAGCAGCCCTGCTTCCTGAAAAAAAATCCTTTTGGACCGGACCTCTTCCCTGGCCCCATCAATCAATCAGATGTCTGTGAGGAATGTCAGTGAGAGCTGTCATTTTAAGCATGTTTAAATGATGAAGACCCCTCAGATATGTGAGATGAGAAGAGGATAAAGCATCATGGAAGTGTCTTTCTCCCCCATCACCAGCGGTCCAAGCGTCAGAGTCAGTTAGTTGTCTGTCAAGTAGTGGCTGTAAATGTTAAGGCATGAAATTGCGACGTGTCTGCACACACAGCAGTACAATCTGGTCCACGGACACGTAGTTACGGCTACTTAAGCAACATCTGGCACACCAGATGAACAAGATTCACATTGATAAAGGACAGCTGATCAAACGGGGGTGATACAAAAAACAGAGCGTCTTTACAACATGACAAAAAACTGTCACCAGACTAAAAGGGACTCTATCTGACCCGGGATCAGGGCCGCTGTTTGGGACAATTAAAAAAACAAAACAAAAACTCCACACACAACAGAAAGAAAAACTTAAAAACAGCTATGAACAGACTCCTGCGCACTAACATCCAAAAACATATTTAATTTACTTGCAATGTTTCATATTAGACCTTCATCGTGGACATGTTTCTGTTCGACTCACGAACCAGACGTTTCTACTGCAAGAAAAACACGTGAAACGTTTGCAGAACAAAGTTAAAAATTACGAGACTGAAGCCGTTGGTCTCGTGCGTGCCAGTTTCTCTGTGCATCGCAGTTTTGAGGGCAGTGAAGTGACCGATTAAACCGGAAAGCACGAACTAAAGCAAATCTAGGTTAAGGTGTCAGTGAGCCACAAAATTCAAACCTCTCACAGGTGACCTGAACACGTTCTGCTCCTGGCAGCGCTCCCCGACAGCTGCCGTCTCTCACAGCTGGACACAGACTTCTTGTTGAGCTGAAGAATTTCTTTTGGTTGTGTTAAACAAACACGTTTCTCAGTGTTGGGAGAATCTTGTTCTTGCATCAATTCATTTAATCAATATTTTTAAATTAATATTTACATTTAATCTTCTTCAATACAGTTTGATGCTGATGTCGCCTCCTGCACTCGCTGGAATGAGTGCACGTGTGGAGCAGCGACTCATCCATGAAACGAGAGCGATTCTGACTGCTGCTATTGTTTTTCAGTTTTTTATCATTGATGAAAGTGTGTGAAAGGCACGATGAAGCGTGGAGGACAGGCAGGTGAGACATTTTACACAGAAAACCAGACTGGAGGAGTTAAGGAGAAGGAGAAATGAGGGCAGAAGCTACGACCGTGTGCAGCTTTTGTGGTTCAGCGGATCCACGCTTGGTCACGGGTTTTGGCTGAACAGGTGAACGAGGCTCTCCTGCTGGGGAAGCCTCCTGGATGTCCTCCCCTGTCTCTATGTGGAAGATGATAGCCTACACTGTTCTTCCAGAGAAACCCTAGGAGGCATTGGAAGAGCAAGCAAACAGCCAGGGTTTAAACCCATGACCTTCTGATGTGTTAAAAGCTGAGCCGGCCCGGTGCCTGATCCACAGAGACCCCAAAGAACTGCTGCCAGACATGCAGTCCTACTCTAAATCGTATAAAAGGTTCTATTTCCACTGGCTATCTGAAAAAAAAGCCTCCTGCCCAGACAGACCAGAGCTGCCCAGGATGAGGGACGAGGTTTAAGTGGTTTTAATGTTGGGGCTGATGTGGCTTCAAAACAAACAATTAAGAGTTGGACTCTTATTCTGCTTTTCCAGTGCCCCCAGTATGATCCAGTCATTTTAACCAGCAACTTATAACAGATTAACAAAGTTCAGCAGGAAACACAGCCAATAAAAACCCAACAAGAATCAGCGGCATTAGCAGGAGGCCAGTCTTCGTGTTAATCAGTGTGAAAACGTGCAGTTTAAAGCTGAATTTAGAGGCTGATCTGGGATCGATACACAAAACAGAGAACAGCGAAGTTCAGAGTGTTTCAATCACTAAATAAAGATTGTCATCCAGTCCGGCATTTCATTCCTCTTTTGCGCTCGGTGACTCATTACCAGCCTGCTCCACTTTTCACCACAGAACATCCAGATGATAATTTACAGCCTGGGAAGCTGCCAAGAAGACAAAGTACAAAACGCCTGCGAGACGTTTCAACTGAGCGGATGCTTCTGAAGAGGAAGGAAAAAAAAAAAAAAAAGAGCGGCAGGGACGAGGTTTACAATTAACCTACGTTCATCCTGTGGTGGCACAAAAACATGCAGATTGAAACCCGGGCATGGAAAATATCGTAACGCACGTTTTCATGGGGTGGAAATTATTCTTTTTCCGCCTCCACTTTTATGAAAAACTGCAGGAAGGCATGGGCACATCAGTGCTGAGCGCCTGAAGCTAAAAATTCAACACATTATTATATGATCAGAGGTTAAAGCGGCTGAAAGAAAGCTTTTCCCCGAGGTTAAGGTGCCGCCTAACGGAGTCTGCATCTTCAATGTAACCACAGAAGAAAAACCGTGAAACTGTGCGGGGTGATGCTGCTCTCACTGAGAAATCCTTCAGCCTGCATCATGAAAGCAGGGTCGGTTCTGCTTTCCTTATATACTACCACATCTGTGCTGTCAGGGCAGTGGATGTTAAACCTGCAGAAATTCCAGGTTTTAGCCTGTGCCAAAGAAAACCAGGGTATCATTAACACAGGCGTACGGTTTTTGTTTATGAAATGGTCTTAAGTAAGCTGAAATCACACATTTCTACCAGTGAAGGTAACGCAGACCCTGCTGACATGTTCTCACGTGCGTAAACGCTCGTTTTAAGACTGGAAAAATCCCTGAAAACAAGGCCAAAGTTTCAAATATCGAGCAGCTGCTTCCAAACACGTTTTGGCCTCCAACCAAAGGAAAATCACCAGGGTTGTATAAGCTGTTGTTTTTGTTTGTTTTTTTTAAAGCTGGGGTTTGTTAAAGATTAGAGGACCTCATTAAGGAGTTGGACACGTCAGCATCAGTGCGGAGGCTCTACTGGTCTGCCGCCTGGACACCAGGAGCAGGTTGTCTTCTTTTATTGTTGTTATTGGCAAACAGAATAAAGGCTCACTGATGTCACATCTGATAAAAACCACAGAAGCAATCCAGTGTCAAAAACAAAGCTTTACACCTGCGTTCTTCTAAATGTCCAAAAGGGGGCAGCTACTCTGTATAGAGGTCTTTTTTGTAAAGATTTCATTTTTAGAGTCAGATGCCGATTATCCAGTTTATGCACAGTCAGACATCTTTTATATACAGTCTATCGCTAAAAAAAGGGAAGGCGTGAATAATTTAAAACTATTTTTTCACTGAGCAGTCAAATAGTCATCCAAACTGTCACATCTGTTCCCCGTTTCTCACCCTATTAAAGTGGGACAGCCTCGAACACTGAGCTGGATAGTGAATGAAATGATTGGTTAAAAAATTATTCTTAATCAGAAGTTAGTTGGGTTACAGGGGGTGGAGCTAAAACAGCTCTTCTCAGATGGAGGATGAACTGCACCCTGTGTTATTTTGGACTTGCAAAATACTCCAGCAGTCCTGCGCAGCTGGAAAAGAGGGTGTCATTTTAACCATCTTCAAACCGCAGCTAGCTGTGCTTTGCAGAAATGATAAACAATGTTAGGAAACAATGAGCTTGAACTAAAACCTACTTCCTGCTTCGACGTGCTTCTACTCTGTGCTGCTGCTCTTTGTACAAAGCTTCAAATATGTCAGTTAGACAGCTGCTGCGTCAGCATGGTTAACAATACATTTATGTCAAGTACAGTAAATGTGCTAAAGGCCACCCAATCATACACCTCCAGGAGTGTTTCCAAAAAGCAGAAGGCACCTGTAAGTGTGCTACATGTTTCCCTGTGTCCATCGATTGGAAGTATTCTGGGTTGGCAGTTTATAAAAAGCCACCTGACCGAGTTCTGGTCGGATGTGGAGGCTGAACTGGAAGACAAAGAAGGAATGGAAACAGGCCGAGATAGGAATGCGTCTGCAGGTTGTTTATCTCCGTCTCCCTGCAGGGCGCTGGAACACAGCAGAAGCAGCTTTCCTTCCATCGTTCTAAGAACGACTGCTCACAGTCACACACTGCACAGATCTCAGATGGGTAGTTAAGTCTGAAAATGTCAGCCTGACCCCCTCAGAATCAGCTGACTGCTTTTTTTTACACCAACTTCAGTTTATGGAATGAAGCTGTGCAACATTTTACCTTCATACTTTCAGAGTTACAGCCCCTAACAGAGGCTTGCTCTTCATTAAAAGTGCAACGTTTTGTACTCTTGATGGTCTGCGACGAAAAAGCTTTCACAGCATGAAGGCAAAATTATGCACGGCTTCATGAAATATACTAAAGTTATTGTACATGAAGAAAAATCAGCTGATTCTGAGCAGGTCAGGCGGGAAGAACGGAAGTTTTCATGGAATGACTTCTGTTTACTGATCTTAGGATTGCCAGGGCAGAAGCATACCCCCCCCAAAAAATAAATCAAACTGAACTATTATAAGTAGTTTTCATTTATTAGTTTATATGTTTATTTATTTAAAAATTCTTCATTTAAAATCAGTTTCCTGAGTGGTCTTCATGTTTCAGTTTGCTGTAATGTGGTTGTGTAGACAGCCCAATCCTCGGGTTACTTTGATATTTCACTGAAACTAAAGAGATCTCGATTTTTTTTTCATATTTAGGTTTTAGTTTATTTTTACCAAACTGTGATACTGTCAGTCGATTTCAGCCGCCTAAGGAGGAATTTGGGACTTGAGTCGTCATCATTTGGTAACGGTTATGATTTCTATGAGCTGCAAGAAAATTAAAAGAGGAAGGGCAGGCCGAAAAAAAAAAAAAAAAATCACATTTCCATATTCTTCTTCTACCCATCAGAGCTCTTTACCCATTTAGATTGTTTTGGTGCGAGTTGTGCAGGTTTGGAGAACATGGATTTAGAAAATTGTGGAACTAAATAGTCCTGAAAGCACGATAAGCTCAACAAAAGTGCCCTTATACAAAAACCAAGAATTTTCATGCAGGAACTATTTTCTCTCAACCAAACCACATCTGAAAGCGTATCATTCTCCAGGAGGAAGCGTAAGCGGCCCGTGTCGAGAGGCTAATGGTCGTGCACCAGCAGAGCTTGCAGGTCCACATTTACATATTGAAACTTGTACTGTTACCAGGGAGTGGTGCCAAAAAATATGGTAAACTCTGTGCTGTTGTTGCTCCAGCAGCTGACTGTTTTTAGGTGACAGAAGTCAAAATACACACCCTCTCTCTTTCTTCTCTGTCGCTAAACCGAGTGTTAAAAAGAATGAAAACTTTCCACTTTCGTCAGTTTCTTTTGGTTGCATTTCTTCCTCTTTGCGAGGAACTTTATTGCTGTTCTCTTCTCTTGCTGTGTCAGATTATCAACCAATCAGCATCTGACCCAACCCCGTTGGCTTTTTAGAGGGCCGCAAACACTCCAAAGCATGTGTGCTGGTTGAATTTGCACAGTTCCTCTCTCTGTGCAGCCAAAGAGCTGAATAAACAGACGCTGCACCACAACATTAATGTCCTCCCTCTCGGCTGAGCTGTAACGATAGCAGGCCACATGCTTCTATTCACTGGAAAAAAAACAGTTCCCCCATGAAACAAACTGTTCGTTTGAGTAACCGGGTAAAATGATGGCAAGCTCTGCAGCACTTTAATAACCATTTAGTTGAATTATATTAAAGCAAAGGCTGATATCTCCAAAACAGCACGACTCGCACCAAAATGATCCAGATGCATAAGTAGCAAAACAGTCCAGAGGAAAAATGAACAAGCCTGATTTTGGTAACCTGTCCCTTAAAGGGTAGATCTGTGCCTCAGGTCTCGTGCTTCCTTTAGTTTTTAAACATCTCTACATTATTAGCAGCTGGAAGCAGATTTTCACACGAGTGTTACATCTCCAACAGACACACTCTCCGCTGGAGCGTGAGCAGCACAGCTCATCGACAACGAAGCTGCTTTTCTTAATCATGGCTGACACTTCTGTTTGTGAGGTGGAGTAGTGTTAACATCGTCCTATAAATAAAAGCCTCTGCGTGACAGAGACCTGGTATTATCTTATTTCAGAGTGGACTCAAAGTGGCAATCAAACACGAAACGAGCAGAGGAACAATGTCAGCAGCTGGAAACTTTGGACAAAGACATGAAAGGACCACAGAATAAAAACAGCTCAGTGACGGGCCAACGAGCAGCAAGTCAGGCTCGTTTTCTAGTTTGTCGAGTGAGCGTTGAGTGTTTAAACCCTACTGTTCTAAAAACACGAGTGAAAATCAAC
Organism: Copadichromis virginalis; assembly: GCF_057382275.1. Lineage (NCBI taxonomy): Eukaryota > Metazoa > Chordata > Actinopteri > Cichliformes > Cichlidae > Copadichromis > Copadichromis virginalis. The sequence goes on along the minus strand of NC_140631.1, from coordinate 38,507,462 downwards.
CAAACCCAGGGGGTGACTCAGACACTCAGACCCAGGTTTAAGGGGCTGTGTGTGCTGTATGTGGTCTTTCTCTACAAAACAAAATCAAACTGGGAATGCAGCTTCTATCTCTCATCAACAGTGCTTAAGAAAAAAAATCACCACATCTCACTCTAAAATAAACCAGGAAACACTTTACAACAACAACAAAACAATCACAAAACAGATAGTATAACATCACAAGTGATATAGCTCTCTATGTTCATTGTACTTCAGGAGAAAAAGAAGAAGAAAATTCATCTGAAACCACGACTCCAGTGTTTACTTTTTCACTTAGTGTACGTTTGCTTGTTTACGACAGGAAATTAGTGTTTTTAAGGCTACAGAATAAAGTCGGAGCCACAAGATTTCCTCTCTCAGTAGTAAGTTCTGGCTGTGATGAGGACAGTCTCCGAATGCAGGAAAAAAAAAAAAAACGAAAGAAAGAAAATCGGCTTACAGATTGTCCAATAGTGATGTTAAAAATCAGCCAATGGGCTCTCGGCTCCTTCAAAGCATCAGACTGGTGTGCAAAACCTCACCTTCACACCTCGAATCCAGGTAAGGGCCACAGATAGGAGGAAAAAAAGATCCACAGTTCTTAATCTTTCCAATTGAGGCTCTTCAGGTAAAAGTGTTTACAGGAGGCTCCTCTGCTGCTCACACACACATGTATGAAACACACAAACACACACACTCCACCTTATTGCCTCTGTTTGTTTTATGGAATTCACTCTCGCAGTTCAGTGACTCACAGAGGATACTCCTGCACACCCTGTTTTCACGTCTCCTGTCTGTGACCTCTGAGGGTCACTCCTGTGTGTGCAGGAGTATCCTGTAACACCATCTCCAGAGTCCAGGCGTCTTAGTGGCGCGTATTATCTCACTTCATCCTGTTCTGCCGCATCAAAGGCACGATGCAGGACGGCGGCCCCCCCTTCGACAGGAACGGGTGCTTGAGAAGCTCGCTGGCGGTGGCCCTCTGAGCCGGGTCTCGCACTAACATCCGGTCCAGGAAGCTTTTGAGCAGAGGGGAGACCTGGGAGAAAAGAGACATCCAGGTGTTACTGATGCTAGAGTTAAGATTTTAATTGCTTGATGCCAAAACATCCAGCTGTTAATCTAACAACCAATCAGATGCTTCATTTAACCACATTGGTTAGTTACTCACAGTTTACTTGTTTTGTTAAAACATGAATAAAAGTTGAAGCTTGTACTTTAATGTTTACCGATTGTGTTTAGATGCTGATGAAGTTACAAGCCCCAAAGGCAGGAAAAACACTGTTACAAGCCAAAGACTCAAATATTTTAGTTCAAAAACAGTCTCAAACTGTTTTTATGTCCCTGAGAGCAGACATGCCTGATACGGTCATCTCAGGCACATGGAAGCTGCACAGAAGCAGCTTTTTTCAGACCGTGTGCACCGAGGGATCCAGAATAAATAAAAGTAGTATTATTTTGAATTGTGAATCATGTAGAGTTACTCTGGGAGTGCCCAGAATTAAAAATATCGAGAAGGAAATGAGAGTCTTAGCTCCCTTTGAACACTGCTTTTAATCTGAAAGCGTACTGCCCTGATGGATGTGATACTCTTTAGCTCGTTTTGATGCATTCTCAATCATCCAGGTAGGTAAATCTCCAGAAGTTGCTTCTGTTCATCTGGTGAGTCGTGTTTTCAGTGGGAGAAACGTTTCATCACTCATCCAAGTAACTTGGACTGACTGAAGAAGTCACTTGGATGAGTGATGAAACGTTTCTCCCACTGAAAACGCTACATCCAGACGAACAGAAGCAACTTTTGGGGACTCTTTAGTTCAGGTGGCATCAGCACCAGGACCTGAGCCAGGCCACAGATAACTTCTGTCATTGTTGCTTGATGACACAAAGTAGAAATCAAAGTTGCAGATTACTGAACACTCCTTTCACCTTGCATGTCATTTCGCTCATGCAACATTAAAATAAGGACAAATTATAATCACACCTGTGTTAGCAGTGGCCATAAACACCACCACTCCATTCTTCCTCTTGTGGAAGCAGAAGTTCTGCTTTCATATAAAACTAAACTTTCTGTGCTTTTGATTGTGTTTCTGTCACTAAGGTGAAACTGCAACACTAAATTCTGCCAACTCAACTGTGTTTCATACAAAGGCTGGTTTTATTAAAAGCTGATCTGTCTGGTTTATTTCTGGTGTTTTCAGCTTATTGCCCTTTCTTCTGTTGCTCTACCTTGTGCAGATTCTTCAGTTTGGGTGGCAGGTTGTCTCGAATCATTTTCATGGCTTTGAGTGGCGGCTCATTGAAGTACGGTGGCTCCCCATCCACCATCTCTATGACCATGATACCCAGAGACCAGATATCCACCTGGACACAGAGAGGAGAGACCACCAGTGAGGGGTGGAGACAAAAATACAGGTTTATCCTGACAGACAACACAGCCAGAGTGTTACCTCTGGTCCGTAAGGTAATCTGGATATGAGCTCTGGTGCCATCCAGTATGGAGTTCCAACCAGAGACTTCCTTCTCTGAACTTCCTTAGACACCTGTGCACAGAAACCAAAGTCGGACAGCTTCACCTGCAGATGGAGAGGAAGGAGGAGAAGAAGACAAGAAGAAACAGGAACATTATTGTTAACATCAAACAGCTTTTCTCAAACAGACTTTACTTGAGCGAGCAGCTCGTGCTCATTTTGAGTCTCATTTGTGGGCAGTCCCCATAGCTCTTATCTTGAACGCTCTGTTGTTGCTAAACAGCTGGTTCCAGCACTTCCTGTGTCATGTTTCCCCACCTAGTGACTTGATATCATTCACTCACCCTACAGTCAGAGTGTAAGCTGTATATAAAAGATGAATGAAGTCTGATGTTCTCCACACAATCTGACCAAAGAAGGGATGATACTGAGCCAATGATGATGCCCTGGTTCATCCCTCATGTTCACTCAGTTCAATAAAAACTAACAAATAAGAGTTTACAGAGACAGAGAGCTGAGGCATGTTTTCCCCAAAACCTCTATAGAGTCAAGGTGATCCCAGCTGGGCACCTTTCATACCTGGAAGTTACAAACATCTTTTACGGTTCAGTTATGGGTCAGATAGACGCCAAAGGCTAAGACTGCAGCTACCTTCAGATTAAGATGGTGGAGTTAGTGGACTGAATTTGAAAGTGACTTTAAGCTCAGCTGATCTGAAGTTCCCCAAGTGTGTGTGTGCAATTATTCATTCATTTGTTTAGATAAGTGTGGGTGTACTTTCCTGCCTGCATGATGCACACATATACAATCTGATTCTGTGTAAAACACCACTTGGATACTAGATAATAGACTCCTGGTAACAGAGCCAGAATGGTTATCGGTTTACTGTTTCAGCCGCATAAAAATAAATATTCACACAGTTTATCTGATGAACCACACATGACCTCATGTCAGTCAGGCATCGCTGCCATCCACACCTCTTTCTGAGAACGTTTTTGCATGGCTGCACACTCAGACACTGAGCCTTGTGCTAAGTGTCTGCCACAGTGCTGGCTGCTGGGTTCAGATTACTCACAAAGAGAAATGAAACGGCCTGTTAGGAGAAGTGGTTCACACTGCACATGTGTGAACACCACCATACACAAACATGAACACGATGGTCACTGAGCTCCAGCAGACGATACAGCACAACCCAGAACAAAAACCCACTGCCTGACCTTACCGTAGGAGGATGAAACCATCACACAAATGCAGCGCTCAGCACGCAGGTGCATTTAGACGCAACGAACACTCTCGCCCCTCTGCCGAGAAACGCTTCTTGCTTGGCTGATTCTGCTTCCCCTGCCAGGCCAAACCACAAGCAGCAAGTAAAACCCAGCCCAGCACCAAAACACCACAGCTGCCAACAGGAAGCGCTCCGTGAGAGAACGAGACCACCCAGAGAACTTCAAACTACGGTTTTCAAATAAGCAGACCGCTACTTCCCCCAGAGCCTGCATGCACGTCAGTGCTTCATGTTTTATTGTAACCCGTTTAGGTTCATTCAGGGTGCTAACAGATGACACTCTGACTTGATTTTTTTAATTTACTGAAACTTTAACTACTAATACAGATACTGGAAATAAAATGACTGCATAGCTAATCGCTAGGATGGAGCAAGACATCCTCTGCTTACAACGGGGAAACAATTTATTCTGGGAAGTGTACTCCTTAGACATGCCACTTTAGACTCATGTTAACCTGAGCCATGTTTTTAACTATGAGGCTGGTTTACAGGCAATAAAACGGTGAGAATTTATTTATTTTTGGTTATACGCTTAAACTTGTTTCTTCTAAGAAGGTTGTGGGGGGTTTATACTGTTTATTATTACACTGGTAAAGAAAAATATTCGTAGAAAATCATTTAGAGGACCTGCCACCCTTCATACATTTGCAGTCTTTAGACATGTACGGAAGTTGTGCTTTCAGTTTTAGTGCTGTATGGGTGAGTATTTTATATAGTTGAGTTTCAACAGCATTCCGTATTTAGACTAATAAGATTTGTCAGATGGTGATGATGATTTGTGTGGGTGTTAAAAGTTTTGCATTCAAGTGATGTAAATTTCCTCATCAGCCATTGAGCACAAGGCTGCAAGCAAACATCTGCGTGCCCACCAGTATTTTGGGACCATGAGGACTTCTCCAACAGAACTACAGCGAACCAACACAAACCCTACAGATGGACTCCAAGTCTACTTGGAAAAAAGGAGAACAGGAATGACTCATCTGTGGTGTCCATCTGTGTCAGTAAGCAAATATAATCCCTCCCTTAGAGCCCTTTTCCCTCCAAAGATGAAATTTAAATAATAATAATAATAATAATAATAATAAGCTAACACTTTGTGTTTGTAGAATCTGCAGTGTTTGAAAAAGTAGCCAACACAACATACAATAAATAAATGAAACAATCTGAAGGTCATTAGAGCTACCAAAACACTACTGGAGACATTACAATAGAAACATTTCTGCCATGTTAACGCTCGTTTACTCATTATATTCTACTGCAGCAAACTGTGGACACAGAGTCTCACAGGAAGATTAAACAGAGCTGGCAGGTGCTTTATCTGTCTCACGACAGAGTAGACAAAGCGCTTTGGTGTCACTGCAGACAAACGCTTGGTCATGCATAGATCTGGAGGCCGAGGGGATGGCGAAACCACAGCTCATAAAGACATCAACCCACAAGCATTCATCAGATGCGATCAAGCGCAAAGTGGTTTATGCAGAAGCATCAAATGTGTGACTTGCACAGCAAGTGCGCTCTCAGAAGAGGCTCAGCAAAGACCTCCGTCTGTGTATAATGTATACGCACTACACTGTATAAGCAGGCTTCCTCTCATTGGAATTTATTCTAATTATTAAACGTGAATTAAGAAGTGGTGGGCCAACTCGGCCCTGCAGGGCTGAAGAGTTACAGTGAAACGTGTGGTCTTGATTGCAGCTTTAACAGCTGTTACAGACAGCCTAGCATCCGTGATCTGAATCTGCACTTTCTGACTAAAGGGGTGTGAATCCAGATCAAAGATGATTATGAGGTTATGAAAAAAAGGAAAGGTGGCAAACTGCTGAGCTCCAGTTTAATAATTTACTGTATAATAAGGCAAATGGTTGTTCTGTGCTGATGAGCTATTAACTGAGATGTGAACAGAATTACAAACAAAACCACCAAACGACGATGATCACAATGCCAGGAGAAACTGCAGGTGTAACGACGCCAGAAATACACGGCAGCCGCTTCTCTACAGGAACAGCACAAAACTTTTCTAATGAGGAACTGATTTTTGGGCATTTCATCGTACACGATATAGAGCCTCGTCTTCTATGAAGAAATGTGTGTGGATTTCTGCAGAATTTTGATTTCATGATGTGATGAGAGAGCTACAACACACACAGTGAACGCATTCAGCGTCACGGTTACATCAACTTATCCTATGTGAGAAAATTCTGGCAGCAGTGATATTAAAACATTAAGTCAGCAAGACCTGCAGAGTTCTTCAGTTTTAGAGGCACAGTTCGTTTGTGTGTGTGTGTGTGTGTGTGTGTGTGTGCACTATGACACACCAGAGGATGAGTTCCTTTTTTTATTGGTTTAACTGTGGTTTCATTTTCTGTAGAAAGTAGAAACTTGCTTGTCACCAGGCAGGAAGCGATTGGGCATCTGTCTCAGATGCAGTAGTGGTTAAGAGGCATCTGGTTCCTTTTTCTAGCTGCCATTTTATTTTAACTCATGCAAGAAGTGGGCTTGGTTTTGTCAGTGGCTGCAGTGCATCCTGCAGAGTTTGTGCACCTCAAGAGACTAAATTTAACTAGAAGGGATAAAGCTGCACCACTACGGGCGCATTCCATAGTCCTTTCTCACAGCAGACAGCGTGATGCGCTACAGCAGAAAACAACTCTGATAATGCTATTAATATTAGTGGTTAGTGCATTCTGCTTAAGTAATGGTTTACTGGGAAACCCCCACCCTCACATTTAAATAGAAAAGAGTCATACTTCAACTGTGCTCACTGTATAACTAGCTAATAATTAATAATTTTTAAATTAAAACTAAGAATAAAAAGAAAGGAGAGACAGCCTTTTTGTTAAAGGGAATGAAATTATTACATAAAAGTGTTTTACATGGATATGAACACAGGCCTGGGTTGAAATTTCTTCTCTTCCCTTGTTTGAAGTGTTTGAAAACTCCTCGTATTTGACATTTCAGGCTCATCTCTACTCTGAATGTCTCTACATCTGACTGTTCTGCCCTTTCTCTATATCTAGTACACTTTCAACGTGGCAGGTATACTGGTGCAGGCTGGATTAAAGGCAGTGACAAGTTTGACAGTATTTGGATGAATGTTTTCTTATATTTTACCAAAACACTTTTTCTCCGTTTGAGTGACTGCTGCCTGCTCCACTCCGTGTGCAGTACATACGCGGGCATGTTTATTTGGCTAGCTTTGACATCAAGGCTTTTTCACATCTCTTAATCATGAAGTTTAACCATCATGAGTAAGTACCAAACGCCTTCACCTCAACGTCAAGCATAAGCCCAAAGTCCTAAAAGTCTTAATCCTTAAAGAGACCTATGGAGAGGTGAGCCAGCCACAAAGCTCTACCTCATCAATTGACAGTCTCACGCTTAACGTGTTTTATTTAGTTTAAAATGGTTTCCTGTGACAGATTAATCCGACACTCAACATGCAAATGAGTAAACAAAAAAACTCCCCCCAAAAAACTGCAGCCCACAAGTTGCCCATTATGTACAGCCCCATACTGACCAGACACATTTACACAAGCACATTCAGCAGCTGTGAGCTCTTTTCTGAATAGTAAAAAAAAAACCCCTGGGTTACACTTGCTAAACTGAAAGTGCACCACATTATAAAAAATTTAAAAAAAAAAAACACTGTGCAAACTCCAGTAAGGGAACTGAGGGTGGGGGTGGAGAGCTCAGTGATCATAGGACCAGAGAAACAACACCCCTGTCATAGAAGGCTCTGTCACTGTGACCCACATAATCGAGTGGAGGACAAGTTTTAATTCAAGCCGTCCCAGCCCCAGTAACGCTCAGGAGATCAGCGAGTTCTGTCTATCGATGGGCTCTCCTGCCCTCTGCAAGCACCGCCGAGGCATACGAGGGTCTGAGGGGAAACGAATCTCCTTTGGTGATACTTCAACGGTCATGTGCAAGTCTATATTTAGACATGCACAACATTGCGATTTATGATATTTGTGCTCTTCTTCGTATGACTAATAGAAGACGCTCGGTGATAAAAGGTCTGTTACAGTCTTTTGCTAAAAAAGTGCTTTCTCAGCAACTACGTTGTGGTCTGACATAAAACCACAAGTGTGAGGCCGTTGTTTTAAAAACAGAACTATATGATTCACCTTCCTGTGAAACTTTGACCGATCAGCTGGCTGGGGTTTCTCTTGTGTTGCTCCAACATTTAAAAAAAACTGTTCGGTTCTATGGAAAAAACATGTCAGACATTCGTACATAATTTAAAGCAGTTCTTCGTTGTTTAGGTTTTAATTTCCTCAAAATTATTTTGAAAGGTGAGTCCCTGCAAACCAGCTAACAATTGCCAATCGCGACCCCACCGGCAGGATGACCAAGTGGCATTTAGCTGCTCTCTTATTCAGTGACTCAAATCCCACATTCCTTCAGAAGACAGTTTTTGTTCTGCTCTGGAAATCCGCTGTGAGCTGAGGGTCGCTCTAACCAGAAACCAGAGCATTTGGAGAACCAGTTCACACGCTGATGTGCGGAGCTCACTGAGGCTGCAGAGCTGGGCGAGGTTATCATCGTAAAGTTCTTTTCATGAGAGGAACTGACATGAAAGTCAGCTGATTATCGCTGATATTTATTGTCACAAAGCGTATGCAGTACTATGACTTTGTCTTTTTGCATTTACAGATGCACATGCCAGAGCAATGGCAGAGAAATACAAATTAATTCTGTGGAAAATGTTGACAACATCTGAACGCTTGTTCCTTCCGGAGAAGTTTTATTGAGTGTTACGCTGCAAAACAGGAACTTAAACTGATTCTTACAGAAGTGTAGTACATACCCGTCCGTCATGAGTGAGGAGGATGGAGTCGCTCTTTATGTCTCTATGGATCACACCCTGTGTGTGAAGGACAGACAACGCCTTCAGGACGGACAGACACACTGTGGCGATCTGCTCCTCATTCATCCTGCAGACGAATAGAGACACCAGTTTTTGTGATTCAGTTCACAGTCAGGAGTGAAAAGTTCTTGAGCTACAATAATACGCATCACACAGGGTGTCTACATGTAAACACAAATGCAATTTAAGACTTCAAGACCTCTTTTAGTACAAACTTAAGATATTAAAGCTAAAACACAGTCAGTTCCAAATAACATGAAATTAAATTATCTGATTAAATTTAAGAAAATTGACAAAATTAGCAAACAAATCATTGTTTACTTAAACAACATCACATTTTCTGACCTCCAACAATCAGCACAGTTTGTTAGCATTTTCACAAGTGGGGCTTAAACCCTATTCACTATTCTCTGGTCATATGTTAATAAATTTGAATGTTCCTACTTCTGTAAACTAACGAGCAAATTGGCTTCCTCTTCATCGTCATCATTTCTATCAGTGTACTGCAAGTCTCCAGGCCTAAAATAACCACCTGCCTGGGCAAGATTTCAGTGACTTTGGTAAATAAGACCTAGAACTGTTTCATTAGCTCATGCAGGTTATCGGTCTTTTACTGTTAAACATTTCCGTATATAAAAACAGCAAGATGAGGGTGGTGAAACTAGCACATCCATCATGATGTATTACCTAAATGTTTTCAGAGGGACAGAAATTATTACGTGACATGACTAAAATATTCCCATCACACCAATCCAAATTTACTTTATGACATTTATAGAAAAAAAAAAAAGCCCCTATGCGTTTTAGACTTAGATGATTCAGTCTGCCAAACACTCTCACTCCTGTTGCGTGGAAAACAATGTAAAATGACACAGACATAGATGTAATGCAGTACGTTTCTGTGCTGAATAGATAGGAGACAGCGCCCCCTTATGGCGGAAATCATATCTGGTGAACAAACAGCTTAATAAGGGGCAGACGTAAATGGCTTAAAGCATATGAAAAAGGAATATAATGGGTACAATGACTAAAGTATTTTGGTTTCCTTCAACTAGCAAACATTGCAAAAAAACAAATCTATACAGTAAAAAAATTGGAACTAATTTTCTCCTCCTTAAATTCCAGCATTCAGTCCTCATTAGCTTGAACACTGGAGCTAAGCTAACAGAAACTAGCTGACATCACCTTTTTTCTTGCTTTACTTCACCGCCTTACAGCTAAAGTTTGTATTCATTTTGAGACTTTATTAAATCACTCATAAAGCCTTGAACGGCCTCGCTACTGGTCATACAGCAAACATGGAGATCAACATGTGCACACATGCTTGCATCAGTGCCAGACACTTACATAGGCTCTACGTTTATTCACTGCATACGCATAAATTAAGGTTTAGCGTGTGTATATATTGGTAATTAATATCACTATTGCAGCTGGGAGAACTCAGTAAACCCTGAAATGGCTCAGTGATTAGAAAAATGAATAGACAGGTGGATTTTTACTCTTATTATTGTTATTATTATAGCCATTTAATACTGCGAGGTGCTGCATAAATGACTGATGTATAAAGTTTCTCTCTCACCTTGTGTGTGTCACGATGTCAGTGAGCGCTCCTCCCTCCATGAACTCCATGACGACCCAGAGCTCATCCCCCACCAGGTAGCTGTTATACATCTCCACCACGTTCTCATGGTGATAGTCCCGCATGATCACCACCTGCAGTTACCACACAGAGAGGAAGGATCATCACATTACTTTGATCGCACTGAAGCCCTGCCTCGTCACTCATGAAGGGAGTCCAGTGTTTAAAATCCAAGGCGGAAATCTGCAACTGAGGTGAAGACGAGATGGAGCGTGAACCCCACAACGCTTCAGGCGGCAGCGCAGGCTGCTGAGATGTGTCTAAAGGCGACTTCTTACTTACTGTATTGGTTTTATCTTGACTCGAGTGTGGGGAGAGATTTCACGCATTTCCTACCACTCTGATGTATTAACATAAAAATCTGTGTTTGGAAAAATGCGCTGGTGTCAGGAAAGCATCAAATATTATTTTTAGATTTGAGACTATTAAAAAAAACAGATCTGTATGAACAGAGAAAGATCTCGTCTCCTCTCTGGTTCAGCCAGCTTTCTGAATGCCTCTGAAATACAAATGCAACATTTGTATTGACAATGTTTTACCGTGCTGATTAAACTGGGTTAAATTTTGATTGTTTATTGTGTTAAAAACATATCAAACTTCATAAATTTTAAATATACAAAAACATAATTGAATCTGACTGAGGATGCATTTTGGTTTTATTTAGATTTAACACAGTGTCCTAACTTTTCTGGGTTTGTACGTTTACCATGGACCCTTTTCAAAATAAAAGCCACCTAAAACCTCATACACTGCCTTGTGTAAATTTTTAAAAGTATATCAATTACAGATCTCCAGAGATCAGTGACCTCACAGCTGGTTAAGGCAATGGCCATCAGTGCAGTAAAAAGTGCAGAGGAAACGAGCCAACTGGAATAACCAAACGCTCTACATTCCCTACTTCTGTGTACTTTTTGCCATAATCTGGCATGTTAACTCTGACCTTTTTAAGTTGCCAAACAGATCTTTTACCTCGTTGAAGAGGAGTTCTCTGCGCTGTTGTTTCCTCAGGTCCATCTTCTTCACGGCGACCAGTTTTCCTGTGGTTTTCATCGTAGCGATACACACAATCCCTGTGGAGCCCTCACCGATCTTAATGTAGTGATCCAAGTAGGTCCGCGGATCGCCCGGATCGACCACCATCTGCAGTGCCGCCCTGAACTGCTCATGGGAAACTCTCTGGGGTTCCCTCTGTGGTGAGCGGCCCTGAGGAGGAGCACCCGATGCAGCGGGCCCAGAGGGTACAGGGGGTCGTGGGGCTGGAACGTTGGGGTGAGGGGTGTGCGGGAGCTGGGAGGACTCGGGGGCCAGGATGGGGTGCGAAGAGTGATGAGGGTGTGGGTGGCTTATAGGGGGTTTGGAGCCAGAGGAACCTCGGACGGAGCCGCTAGAGGGGCCGTTCTGAGGTGAGGACTCATGGTGTCGACCCACCTGGAAAAGAGAGCCAAACTTAAGCACAAACTTAAATCTAAATGAAGCTTTTCTGTCACAACATCTTCCAACATCTCGTGAGGTGCACGAGTGTCAGGATTATTATGGAGCTATGGTAACCGTCACAAAGAAAGCAGCTAAATCTGATCTGGAGATCTGCCAGCAGGCTCAGTTTAGACACGTCTGTGATTTTATCACTGGTTCCCTGAGGGTTCCCACCCCTACCTGTCCAGTGGGGCTGCGCCCGCCATCGCTCTCTGTCCGCGGGTATGTGTTAAACGGCCGAGTGGCTTGTTGAGCAGTTTTCATCACTCCCTCAGACATTGGCAGATTTGGGGTGCGTATGTTGGGTCCTGAGAGAGGCCTCTTGTCTCTGGGAGACTGAGGACTGCTGTCCCGTGCCACATAGCTGGACTTTGGCCTGTGGTCACCAGGCTGATCCCGCTGAGCCCCATGATCCTGAGGAGAGGGAAAAATCCAGAGAAAGTAAATTAATGGGAAGTACTCACGGAGAGACCGACAGAGAGGAGGTGCTTGTACTGCCTGTTACGCTTTTATTTTCTGTAATATTTAATATAAATGGTGAATGGAATTGCACTTACATAGTGCTTCTCTACTCTGAGCACTTAAAGCACTTTGTACTACAAGCCTCATTCACCCACTCACACACATTCATACAGCGTTTAATTCTGTGGCTAAGCAACTTCTATAAGAATCACTATTTTGCGAGAGTATGTGGGCTAAAGGAGCAAGGGGTCAAACTGAACCACAATCAACCTTTTGTTATAATGTTCATGTCAAACATGCCCAAATTTCCAATCATGATATCAGTGTGAAGCAAAAGGCTTCAGATTACTCAGTTTCAACATTTTTCCCCCTAATTTTGGATAAATGTGATGACGCCTTCTGTTTGTGAGGGGGGAGTCAATCAGAAGAAAACTGGGCAAGAACTGAGCATCAAACAGCCTTAAAAATAATAATACAGCTGTGAATGTGAATCCAGGTTCTTCGGTATCTACCTGGTCTCTGTCCCGAGGCCGTCTGTCTCTGTGAGGGGGAGGAGGGGGGCCTTGTCTGTCCCTCTGGGCTCTGTTGGGCTCTTGACCCCGGGGCTGCTGTTGGGGGCGGCCCTGGATCACCTCATCTGTCTGAGGAGGACGGACTCCGCGCTGACCTTGGTGGCCGGGGTCACCTCCGCTCTGCTGGTCTTGTCTGAGTCGGTCTCTGAAAATCACATCGACACAAATGTAAATACAGAACAGATTTATAATAACTTTATATTATTTCATTAATTTGCATTTCTCTTTTATTTTGCATTTTATTTATTTTCAAGTTGTTTCCAGTTGAGTTTTTACTGTTTGAAAATGTTGAGTTTTAGTATTTTTACTTATTACAGTTTATTACAGAGGGTGTTTGTCAGTTCAAAATAGATTTTATGATATAAACATAGCTTGCAGTGAAGACAGATGACTCACGGTCATGTTGACATGCCAAATCTGAATGAACAAAAGGACTGAAGCCTCATTAGGCAGGTTGTGTCAAGAAGAACGAAAGCAAAGACATTTCCCGTACAGTTTTCTTTCTGTTTAATTATTTTTTGTAAACGGAGGTCATTTCAGTTAAGTGAAAAAAAACTATAAAGGGGTGTGGTATACATTTTAGTTATCCCACCAACAAAGATGGAAAAGCAATTATCCGAAAGAAGATCTTGCACTTAAATAAAATACAAAAATAAAATAACACAAAATAAAAAAACACAGACAATATCTTTATTTTTTTCCTTTGCTGCAGATGTTTATTGAGACTGGGATGTCCACATGACTGTGCTGACAACCTGAAAAAATGCCACGTAATAAAACAAAACAAAAGATAAACAAACAGAGTAATCAAAAACTGAAACTTAACACAAAAACTACTTAAAATATAAAAGAACATTTATGGTAAGTACACAATATCATTTCAGTATAGTTTAGATTTCATGACAATTTACTAAGTTTCTTCACTCCTACTTAAGTAATCCAATACTCATGAGTAAGCTTTTTTTAGCTGGTCCTGAAAACATTTGGTGTGTAGGGAGTAATGGTGCCTTCCAGAGGAAGTCAGAATTATCTCAGCCTCATCAACCCGAGTTAACAATCCAAAATGGTGGCAGTGAACGTAAACAGTATTAAAATATGTAAAACTTGTAATCTGTACTGCCACTGTTGTGCATTTGTGACTCACTAAATAAGCTATGGATAGTCCAGAGATTAGGATGCATCCATGAACGTGCTGCAGTGGTGTTTTGTTTTATGCTGTATTGGTAGCAATGGACGAATTGCTCTACCTTGCTAAGAAGCAAAACAAACCCTGCTTTTCCATTTTTTCGCACTCAACAGTTCCGGCATCCAACGTCCGAGGAATCTGGAACGAGGCAAATGTGCACGATTATCACTCCACGGGGAGCTGTAGTTCATCGTCTCACCTGTCTTGTCTGTCTGAGTAGTGTCTGTGTTGAGGATCTCCGTTCTCCTGCCCTCCACCTCCTCCTGAAGAGCTCGAGTCCCTGCGAGGGTGTGTTGGAGGACTCCCTCGCCGCAGGGAGTTGGAGCGAGTGACGGACATGGTGTCGAACTCATCCAGCAGCCATGTTAGAGACTCTGTTCCCATCCTGCTGCCGCGTACGATGGTCTGGAGATTTAAAAGAAAAAAGGAGGATGCATTACAATCTGTAAAGTTAGCAGGTTACAGGGCTGGCAGCGTGTGTTGTTTTTGTATAAAAATGACTGAAAACTACAATCACGAGAATATTTTAGATCGTCTATCACTAAAGAATCAGTATGATAAACTCAATCTCTGATTTTCGCTCACCTTTCGCGGTTCTACAGTAGTGATGATGGTCGCGTCGATAAAGGGTTTGGGCCTCTGCGCCGTGTCTTCGATGAGTGACTGCCATTGCCGCGGCAGCCCGACAAACTTCTGCTCCTGCTCGTCAAAGTCCGTGTGCACACGGTGCTCAAAGTTGGACGGAGCTGAGATCTGGATACGAGACTTCTTCTTTTTGGCAAACATGATGGCAGCTGTGGCCGAGCATCAGACCTGTGTGGAGGAAGGTGGAAAGGGATGAAGGCTAACAAAAAGTAACAGTAAGGAGAAAATGCAAATGTAAAACTCCCAAGTAAAATATGTCAAACACACATGCATGCTCACAGGCAGCGACGCTCGAAAACAACTGCTGTCAAGCTTTGAAAGTCACATCTCATTTAAGGGTTTTAGAGGCTGTGGATGAAGTCTTCTCAATGAATCACTTTCTAAAAGTCTCAATTTTCTTGTCATGGTTTTAAAATGCCTCGGGTTTAATTTGCATCGTATGTTTGATTAAGCTCCTTTTATCATGTGTTCTGTTTTACCTGTTCTTTAAACACTCAGTTATACCATTTGTTTATTTTAAGTTTTCTTTTTTCATTTATCATATTTAAAGCGCTTCTCTCTCTCCCCCATGTGGCTCTCTGTTTTATGATGAACCTGATGAAGTCCACAAACTGAAACCGGTCAGTCAAATAAAGGTGTTCTACACAGTAAGAATTGCTGGAGCTTCAAGCTCGGCAGAAGTAAACTCAAATATCAAACAGTTTCAAGAAATCTGCAGGTGATAACCGGGTGTTTCCTACCAATGTTACTATTAAGACAAAGCAAAAGTACTTTCAGTCAACTCTGAGAGCCCTCGTGCTTTTTTCTTAGCAGATATTTTTATTCGTAAAAAAGTATTTAAATCTTTGCTTTGCTTGTCAGTGTAAATTTGTGTGTTTTTGGAGAGACAGACTCAATTCGTTTTTAAAAACACGATTAGGCTGAAACAAACATACTAATCGAGTCATCTTTTGTTGTACTGCTTTGGCCTCTCGCAGACGTTAATCGAGAGTCAAATTATTCAAAATCCTGTTTCTTTTTAACCATTAATCAAATGTGATTTTTGGCCAGTTTTGGCAGCACTCGCGGCGTGTCACGTACATACTCTGTAGTGAGTCATTAACAGCTCACATTTTGCCAGATAAAACAGACAAATACACGATTCTGCACTTATCACTTAAAAATAATTGTGATTTCAACTTATCACCGTGTGCAAGTGGGAGGATGTCTCAGAACGCCCTTTATCTCATCCTGCAACATTTTCCTTTGAGGACTCATATTAGATGGCCATAAGACGACGAAATAAAGAAGTGGTTTTAATATTTTCGATATTTAACTTGTTGGAAGGACTGTGAGGCCCGACTCAGGATTGACACTCGCTTTTTACTTCAGCTGAGGGTTCTGCCATCCTGCTCCCAGAAAAAGCCTCCACGTGTCCCTGATACTTGACAACATGAACACAGGCCCACGTGAGGCTCAACAGATCGTGCAAGTGGAAAAAAAAGCCATGTAATAAACTGGCAGTCTGTCCCGCCAATGATGTTTTCTCATGTTTGACAGATGTCCACACTTAGCTAGTGACCTTAATAAAATCACCTGCTGTTGTGGTTGACTGAAACAAAAACCAGCATATGTTAGAAAACAGCAGTCTGGATCCAGTATGAAAAGAGCCACTCCCTGTAGTCAAGCAGGGGAATCAGGTAAAGCAGGTGACTGACAGGTGAGGTGGAGCGGCGTGCTCATTACATATTTAAAAAAGTCAAATCTGAAAAGTTCCCACCTCAGCGAAATCACCTGATGATTTTTTTTGATGTACTTAATGAAGCGGTGCAAAAAATGTTAAAATCACAGTAAATGTTTTCTGAACTACACAGATGTGCTGAACCAAATCAATTTTATACCCACTCCAAATATCACAATCTAAAAGGCTAAATCTTATTTTCTTCTGTGTGATTTTTGTTTCTGCGAACAACATTCAGCATCAGTCGTTGTGATTTGCTGCAAACGATCCTCTGCTTGCATATAAAGACAGAAGGTAGAGCCTGATGGGTCCCTCTCAGCACTGGCATTACTCCTCACTGTCTTTTGCAGTTCTGGTTATTCATTATTAGTCGTGTTCATTATTAGTTTAGTTGAACAGTTTAAGTGATAGGGAAAAGTCTGAATCCAACAACAATCCAACAACCATCATTGTGTGGCTGGTTTGTGTACCATCACCACTCCGAGAGTCTATGACTAAGAAAAAATTCAGTTGTAGTATATTTATAGTAGGACAGTAAAATCTTACACGGCTTCATTGCACAAGAAGGATTCTGAGGATGTAATGACTCAGCTGGCTTGTTAAAAACAGCTGCTTTCTACAAAATACTGTGCCCATTCGCTCCATTTGCTCATGAAAAGAACAAAAAACAGGAGAAAGTCGAAAACAAAGTGATGAAAAAAATGCTGGGATGTAAGGATGGGGGGGATAGAGGGCGTGATGAGGCAATTCAGAGGGCGATCTGGGCGGGTCACAAGTTAACAGAGCATGAGTCATGTTGCTGAGCTCACAGGCTGCTGTGGTAATAAAGTCTTTCACAGCAGGAGCGTTTGAAGTGAAGTGAGACCCGCCTAGAAACACACTGAGAAATGAGAGGTTCAGAGCCAACGACGCAGCACAGACAGAGGACATCAGTACAGAAAAATAAATCAGGATCAACGTCGGCAAAGAAAAAACTAACTGTACCTACAAGTACTCTAAGCATTTTAATGAGCACACAAAATGAAAATAGAAATAATCAAGAACTAAAGGAAGACCCAAGGACTAAAAAAAAAAAAAAAGTATTCCAGTCAAATCTTAAAACCTCACTCGATATGCCAGATGTGCGAAAGCAGCCGATGAATGGCGCAGGCAAATGTTAAATGATGGATCAAAGTAGAAATGCTCATGATCTTCAAATGTTCAATCATTAAGTTGATTGAACATTTATTTCTTGTTGACTGTTCCCTGTGTGCCGGGGATGAGCGGGTGCTGTAAACACAGGAGGTTCAGGTATCTCAGCATCATATTCACAACTGATGGGAAGATGGAGTGTGAGAAACCGGTGCAGCTTCCTCTTGGTCCTGTTGTTACTACAATATTTTATTAATAAATACCTTTTATTTTACCTACTTACGAAAATAAATTTTAACCTTAGCTTGATGCTTCCTTACACCCTAGGGAAAGACTCACAGTCTCTTCCTCCTAGTGAGGAAGAAAGTTTATTAATTCAACATTAACACTGGATCAGAAGTCAGTACCAGCAGATAATCAAAACCAAGGTATTGGTATCACATTTCAACTGGAAAAAGTCATGAGCTCCATTTAGTTACCCAAAAACGAGTCTGCTGGGTTAATCCTCAGAGATCGGGTGAGGAGCTCGCAGTAGAGACACTGCTCCTTTGTGTCAGAAGAAACAAGCTAACGAGGTCCCGGGGAGGTCTAACTAGGAGAGACCCTGAGGTAAATCCCAAACTTGCTGAAGAGATTATATATCATCTGGACTGGAAGCACAGCTATAAAGGAACTGGAAACTATTGTCCGTTTCCCCCTCCCTTCGACACCTGCAGAATAACCTCTAGGATATCTGTCAAGAACAGCATGATACTAGCTACCAGAGGTCAGACAAGTGAAGCAGGAAACAAGAGAAACATGAAAGACAAGAGATGATTACAACCATCAAAAAGCCATGTATGCAACTCATGACAAATATAAACTTCAATGAATTTGAGTGGGAACTCCGAGCAAGCTTGCCTCCACCAGTGTGTGAATGTGAGAGTGAATGAATAGTGGAATTGTAAAGCGCTTTGAGGGCCCCGAAAAGTGCTATATAAATGCAATCCATTACTATCATTATTATTAAGTCACAAGTCTATGACAAGTATGCAGTTATTTAAGAGAGGTTGAGGTAGGTGAATTCCCAACACAGTCAGATGGGATGCAGCAGATCTTAAAGCCGACAGCTCCTCACATGTGGTGCATATGAGAACGGTTAGTAAACGAGCGTCATGTGTTTTGCCTCCCTTGCACTCTATCCAGGAAGCTTCCCCTTAAAACAAACCAAGTATTTCCAGTAATATGAACGTGTCTGAAAAAGGCTATTTCCTCTTGATAGGATAAAAAATCTAATGAAATGAATGGTAGACAGATCAGCTGTGATTTATATATGCAAAGCTGTTCTCTCAGTTTTCTAAACAGGATTATCAAAGACAGATTCCATTGGAAAAGAGATGAACTAAGATGAAAACAGAAAGAGATACAGACTCATTACCAGTTCATACTGTAAATAAGAACCAAGCTTTAGAGAAAAGTAAAAAAAAAAAAAAATTTTAAATTAAACTCTGTTCTGTATTTCTATGAAATAATTTTCAGTGCTCAGTGAAATCTCACAAATAATCAAATAATTTAAGTTTTTCTATATTTAGTCAATATTTCCTTGCTTTAAATTCAAGTATTTTTCCTTCATCATCTCTTATATCAACAACCATTGAAGTTACAGGACAACTATAAAAATGTAAACTGTAAAGAGAGATCTATTTTCAAAGGTCATTAACCTATTTTTTTTATTCTCTTCTACGAATTTTAGTGACATCTGTACAAGAAGCGCTTGTTATGTTTATGTCTCTGTATGAATGACTGGAGAAGGTCAGGAGGAATTAGATTAGAAGTCTGTCGCTATCACCATTTCCAAACGCTGATTCAGTTCCTAAAAGTAAACAAATACAAAATGGTCCAAATTTCTTCAGCTCCAATAAAATGATCACTTCAGGAGTTAGTGATGTTGGACTAGCTAACTACAGAGCTGTGGTTAGGCTAATATCAACACATCAGAACAGGAAAGTGGGATGAGGGTTAAACTGTCCTCAATAAAAGTTCCTGTTGAGGGTCCCTGATGGACAAATGCTGTCATTAATATGTTGCTGTGTGGTTTGTTTTACTCGGAAGCTTATTGTCCACACTGAAAACTGTGAGACCTACTACGCATGCATACTGATCACAAAACTTTTGAGGGGCCGAGTAACAGTTTTTGGGAGCTCGCCTCTGTTCAAATAACATGACATGAAGAACTGCAGAACCTTAAAATACGAGAAACAGAGTCAACAAGTCAGCATTTCACAAGCAGACAGGGAAAGCTAACACTGGTGCTAATGCTAATAATGCTAAAAAACAAACAACAGCATCTGGAAGTCATGTGTGACAACAGCCACTCTTATTGCTTTAGGTTTAGTGAGCAAAGCTGAAGCATGCAGACTTTTTTTTGACCAGATCAAAAAATTTAGCTTCACACTTGAACACATATTCAGTTTTTTCCCTGGAATCCCCACCCAGCTCCCAACTCTGGATTTAATTCCCATTAGCAGAACTGACTCGCAGCTGACTTGCAACAGCACAGTTACAACATGGATGATAAATGCCTCTTTCCAGTTATAATGAGTCTGGTGACAACAGGGAGAGGAGAATAAATCACCACAGAGGCCTATCATTAGTGTTTGGGCTGAGACACCAAAACAGTCAGTCAATGCATCTGAACTGAAAGGAACTGAAAGAAAGCACTGCCTAAAGGAAGGATAAAAAGTTATGACAAAAGACTGAGGATTACTACACTACAGTAACACAAACCTTATACTCCTACATTTAAATACAAACAGTTATCTGACTGATTAAGTTGTAATATACAACAAAGCACAGGGGCCTGTTACATACAGGAAATCAGTACAAAAAACACATGTGAGGGCTGATAATGACATTGAGCATCTCATATTTGTGGCGGTCTGGCCTTGAATCAAAGAGCCCTGCGGCTTTCAAATCCTCTGCTTTTTCTTTCTCTTGCATTTGGAAATATGCGGAGCTCTGAGCCAAATGGCTGTGGGTAAAAAACAAGATTTTACTGCGGCCTTCAAGAGCCAAGAAATGATAAGATTCATAAGTAACAAAGGCCGAGTGGCAAACAGTAAACAGATTATGGAGCTCTGACCTCAGAGACCCCGTTTGATTTGAGAGCAAACCTTCTTCTCTCACAGGTTGCTTCACTGTTGCATGAACAAACCTAAGTGTGTGGGCGCAAAGACAAAGTTTACATGAAAGGACAAGTGAGTCCAGGCATGCAGTTCAATCAGGAGATGATAACTGCACAAGCCTGTCAGGGCAAAATAACAACAGAGATGAGTCAGTAACTCATTCATCCCAGCACACAACACAGAATGAGCGTGTTAAAAACGGTCCATTCAAGTGCACTAACCTGAAGAATAACCAGGTACATTTTTGTTTATCAAACAGCCAAAATTGATGGAAAAATACTACTACTGTTATGTAAGGGGATACAGGCTCACTGCCTTAACCCACACTTTCTGTTATATATGATCAGTGAACAGCTGATTTGACTGGATCTGAACTTAAACTAAATTACAAGACAGACAGCTGACAGCCTGCCAACACCTTAGCTACGCGCTGCCAAAATCAGACCAAAGGAGAAAACTCCAAAGACGAAGGTGAAACCATGAAAGATTGTTCCTCATCTTCACCTTTTGAAATCTTTAACTTCCTCTTGACAGATTTTGTTGATGGAAGGATCTCCTCCTGTCACAGAGACACGATCTGAATTAAACTGCAAGTTTCAGCTTTAAGAAAGGGGTCAAAATAACAACAACAACAACAACAACAACATAAATATAATTAATGAAAAAAAAGACTGTTTATCCTTTTTTCATGAATGCTGGAAGACAAAGTCATAAGTGACAATTAAAAATTTTTGTTATACTATTCATAAAAGGTCTCAAACTATTGGCACAAAAATAAGTATGCTTGTTAGTAAAAAAAACATTTTGCTGAAGTTGCATTTTTCTTTGCATATTTCTTTAACATCTTGGCCTATAAAAGCCCACTGATCTCAAAACAAACACATAAATTAATGTGTTTGGAGACCAAACCAGACACCACTCTTCTAGCTTTTACTGTTTAAAAAAAAGTTGAAATAGAGAATACAGAAAATATATAACAGATATGAACTTCAACCAGAGGTTAACGTAACTAAGTGACTGAATGCTCTGCATAATTTAGCAGCCAAGCGGGGTTTTTTTGCAGAAGTGAGTAAAAGTTTTAACTGAGCTTAGTTTGAAAAGCAATTTCATTGTATGCAAGTAAAATCTGCCTAACAAGCTTTTCGATATAACGATATATATCGGATGACGATATAAAAACATCTATCGTTTCATTTTACGCTATCGCTTGTTTCGTGGCGTCGCAAAATAAACGTTTACGGCAATATTTTTTCATCGTTTTGATGGTCACTGTAGTGGCTATTTTAATTTCTTAAAGTTCTCTCTTTCTTTTATATTTAATATAACCACACTACTGACGGACAAGCGCCTGTTTTTATGCGTTGTCGTTAGCAACAACGACGGTAAAACCATCGCGTGTCCGCTGGTTTAGTTTACACATAAACCTTTCACAATAAAGTTCAAGATCCTTTTGAGACTTTTCAAAATAAATTGAATCACATGAAAGAGTATGAAGGGTGTTTACAGATGAGAAGCCAAAAAGAGCCGCCAGGTGCTAAAAAAATAAACCATACACTCAAACGTTGGAACAGGCTTTTCCCCGCAGCACGCCGTGTAATAAATGCTTACAAAGAAAACGGCATGTATAGTTTCATGCATCGGTTAAAACATTCGACTCCAGCTACATGACGCCCAGCTGGAAACACTTCACGCAAGTGGAGCTGCCCGAGATTCACAGAATTTACAGAAAATTTTAAATTTTTGTGATTTATATCGTTATCGATGTCTTATATCGGGATATGAGATTTTGGTCAAATCGCACAGCCCTATTTGATCAGAGATCTGAATCACTCCAAAACAATCTCACATGTGCAAATGGATTAAATAAACTGGACAACTAACATCTAGGCAGCACATGGTGCGGTCATAAATATTTGTCCACCTCCACAGTTGACTTTAAAACAAAGTCCAGACTTTCTGCATCAACTGTTTAGGAATTACACAGGCCCAGTATTTCTGGACCTGACTGTGGCTGGCACAGCTGGGCTGGACAGGAAGTGTCCTGCTTGGTTGAGCTCTTGATTGTTTGGTTGTCACAAATAGGCAAAATGGGACAGGACTGCACTGCATCACCCCCTCAAACATCTATAATTTGTCCTCTCTGAGCAAAACAAGCACATCCCTCCCTAAACACAACAATCAGTGTAGTTACAGCTCCCCTGTATTTTCCCCTCCCTCCTACTGCAAACAAAAAAAAAAAAAATCCATCTCTCACCATCCTCTCACCCCACCACCCGCCATTTAGCTCTCAATCTGCTCCCAAAATTCCCTTCAATATCTCCATCTCCCTGTTCTCCTTTTCCCTTTAAGCGTTTTCCATCTCCTCCCCCTCCTTAATTTAACCTCCTCTGCTGTATGCCTGGCTGAACCGTGAGAAAGCCTGTCTGGTCAGTGGGGCAGAGCCGGGCTGATGAGCTCTGGACGAAGCTGCTGTCCTCCGGCCTGTTTCACGTATTGTACATTATGGGTGGTCTGCACTCTGAGAGACATCGAGAGGCGGTGTAATGACGGGGACCGCACTATGAAAGGCTGCTTCTGAACTGGCACCAGATCCAAATATACAGTACACAGAGGGATTTGTTAGGAATGATCCCTCTGATTGTACTGCAGACATACGTTTGATGTGGCTCTATTTAACTTACAAATGTCTCTCTTCTTCTCTCTTTCTATAAACAGCATCAGTTGGCTAAATGGCAGTCACAGTCCATTTATGATGGAGCAGTATGAAAAGCCTGATTTTTCAGTGGTTATTTAAGATAAAGCAAAATCTTAAATAGCACCTGAAACAGATTTTAGGTTCAAGTCTTCCTGATCAAAGGAAAATCACAAGGACTTTGATTTTTAAGAAGTTACTGAGTATAAAATGCATTTCTTTTCATCATAAATAACACAGAAATGTCTATTTTCCTTTTAAATCAGGTAGCAGCGACTCTTTGCCTATATGTGAAACATTCGTACCATTTTCAGTTGGAAAGATACTATAAAGTTAATTTTTATTAGTATTATTCTTTTCCCCTCTAAATTTAACTAAAGCTATCAACAGGGTGTGAAGAAACAGCCACTATGACTTGAGGAGATATCAAGAACAGATATCAAGTACAACCACGCACTAGCACTTTGCTGCACTTTGATGCAATACCAATTTGCACCACAAGATAGTGAAACAAGGTAATGCCATCATTATTTAAGCAGTCAAATCATTAACACATCATTCTATTTAAGAAAATGCAAAGCCTCCCTGAGATGAAAACAGAAGTATAAAAAAAAAAAAACAACAACAACCCAGCAACACATATCTGGAAACATCACCAGAACTACAGGTAAAACACTGCCACCCGCCAGTGGATGTTATATTTTATTGGCATAATTAGTTAAGGACACCTGCTCTGCATGCATTACAGTTTTTTCCCCTCCAAGCTAATTGTTTTTCTCCATTCAGGCATACCTCACATAGCTAACTTTCTAAGGATGCACTTACGGCACTCAGGTGTTGATAAACTTCAGAAAGTCAAACTATATCTTTAAGGCAGCATTATAAATTAGACTATTATGCCAAGTAGCACAGATGTTCATCACCCCATGTAGTAACTTGTTAGTCAGTGACCTTCCTGCAAAGAAACCAGTATTGTCATTTTCACCAACTAAAGACTAATATCTATTTTCATTAATAAAACACTTAAAAATAAGCAGAAATTCAGATATAATGATGTATAACAATGTCACAATCTCGCTGGCTTTACCAAAGAAGGAAAAAGTGCCGCAGTTAATAAATTCTGAAAATATGAAAGTTACATTTGCAAGTAAGACCATTCAGTTTTGCTAATGTGGAGTAAAAAAGTCCCTCAATCTATAACAAAAAACCCCTCAAACAAAAAAAACTTACAAATAATTAGATATCAGATCAGTTCTGTACATTTTTATTTGGTTTTCACAAGTTTGAAGGCCCCTTCAAATATTGCTGACCTATCTTAAAGCTGTTGGACCGTGGGAATATGTTTAATTAAAGCACAGGAACTCTCATGTTTACATGAAGCCACAATGACTGATAAACGCTTTAAATTTAACAGCCAGGCACATTTTCTAGGGCTGAGGTATTAAATTATCTCTAAATGATACCTGGTAACCTGCCAATGCAAATGGTGGAGTACAGAGTTGCCAGGCAAGAACAAAAAACTCACCCGAATGTTTGTCAGGCGGTAATTTCTCACGCCTTGTATCACCAAAGCTGAATACACAGGTAACAACTCTGGAGTGAGATGGAAAACAGAGGGGGGTTTAAAGAGTGAAGCACCAGAAAGCGAACTGCAGGGTTCTGATTACCTCTGCTGTTTGCTGGTAGTTGTCACTGTTGTTGTGGTGTGCTTTCATTAGCTTTCTTCTGCAGAATCAGGGCTGATAACTAATAGCCTGTACTCTCACTACTGCACACACACACGCACACAGATAGAGAGAGGACAGTACTTCTCTGCCAAAGTTTCTCAGATTTACAAATGCAGTGCAGAGACACAGCACACTCTGTGACCTTGGAGCTCCTGACTGCTCTCACAGCGTCAGTCTGTTCATAACACGGAGTTTATATACGACAGTCTAAACTTCAGCATCACCGCAGGGGCCAACAGAGGTGTTGAACATGCACCTATTATTGTAGCACTTTTTGCCCTCCAGAAAGCAGAATAAGTGGCTGAAATGCACAAAACTCCATACAACCCTGAGACCATGACTGAAACAGGTTAATACAACTATTATTAAGGCTTTTCATGCTTCTCTTTCAGAGAAGTAAGATCAGGCTCTGAGTCCTGGACAAATTTTAAAAAGAAAGAAAGAAAATAAATAAATTATAATTCCAGTTGAAAAATGCACAGGCAGCTGGGTTACCTTTCTCACCAGAAATCCCGCACTTCCCTGATATTTTTGGCTATGTGATAGAGAAAGAAGCATTTTAAACTTAAATATAAACCCCACTTGAAAAAAAGCCTTAAAAATCACAGTCCCACTGAGCTTCCTGCAGTGGAAGGCCTAAATGGTTTACATGTGGGAAAAACTGCTTATCCTGAACCTTCAACCTAAATTTTATTACAGTTACAGTTTTATTACTCATTATTTTACCCCTTGTGAAGGAGCCTAATATTTTTTTTAAAAATAAAAATAAAACAGTGCTAAAATTATACTTGCACCTCACGTTTTGTGTTCAGGTCCCGCTAAACCAAGCTTCCTCACAACTCTTACCACAAACACAGGTTCACAATGAATCGCCATCCTCCCCCTCTTATCTCCATGTGTCACCAACACTTGTGCAGAGAAAGACACATGAGTGGGACAGCGGGGTCCAGCAGCTGTCCTGACAGCCGCAAACATGAGCGGTGAGCAACAGGTTTGAATGGGAGCAGCGGGTGGTGTGTGTGGGGGGGGGGGGGGGGGGAATCATCCCTTGCTGCTTGCTTTCTCACTGCCCCCCTCCCCTCCTCACTAGGCAAACAATAAAGTTATTATGCTTTTTTCCTGACTCACAGTTAATCCACGCGGGGAGATTTCAACAACAGAGTTTCGTTGTTCGGATTAACTTTCCAGCGCAAACAACCCAGCGAGGAGCTGCGCGCTTATTCAGTGGCTTTCCACGCGATACACGTAAAATTCACACGCCGTTCATAGCGGAGGATACTCACTTTAAAGCACAGGTACTCCGTTTATCCAGCAGGAAACACTATCCACCTGATCTCATGTCGGAAACGCAGCGGAGGACGAAGGGAAAGCACACGGAGAGGATCCCTGCAGCAGCCGCAAAGTTACTTCCGCGGAGAAATCCAGCTCAGCTCCGCGGAGCGCCTCTGTGTCTTTACTTAAAGACACAGCGAAGTGGACACGAGTGAAGACACTCAGCGCCAGCGTGAAAACACAGACAAACACAGGAACGCTGTAGCTCCCGGCCGTAAAAACTCAAAATGCGTCGCAAACCCGGCCCAGTATCATGACGTCACGGGGAGAGAGACGGAGAGAGGGAGGGCGAGATTAGCACGGGTAAGCTCGAATCTATTCACAACTTTATGTCCTGCCTGCTTTTAAATAAAAGCCGTTAATGTCCCTTTTTTCTTCCACTCCCACGCTTTCCTTCCTGTCACACACACGGAATCTGCTGTCACAGGTGTTGTTACCTGAGTTGTCACGTGATGCAGAAGCCCTGTCATTCAAGGAACCCTGAACTGAAACATCGAGGATTTTTTTTCCAACTTTAAGTATTTTGTTTTTTACCCATAAACACTTCAAAGTTTAATCTGTAACAAATATCTTCTTTTGTCCACCTTTATTGTTCATCATTTAAAATACCAACAGTTTCAAATAGTAAACTATGTGGTATTTATTAGTGAAACCATAGATTAAATGTTGGTAATTGGTTTGCCTTTATTACTGGATTCCTTTAACCGCAGTCATACCGGTTAGAGCTGAAACTGGGCAAGTGCTGTCATAATCAGAGTGACATCATGTGACAGCACAGGTAACGATATGCCTGTGGCGGGAGATTCCTGAAGTGTGACAGAAAGGATGACAGGATTTCTATTGAGGATACTTTGTGTGCCATATCTTTATGCTAAGGACCTGTAAAATCACAAATCATTGGTCAGTGAGTATTACCTGCTTTTGCCAGCCTTTCTGAGTATAATGGATTAAAATGAACTACTGTTTGGCTCCATAAAATCAAATCATAAAACCCCCTAACAGTTAATGGGACGAAGAAGAGCTGGAATCAAGTTACAGTAACATAATTTGAAGACCTTATCATGAAGTTCTACAATTTCACTTACTTTTCTCCAGGCCCTCTCCTTTCTCATCCTCTCTATTTAAAAGTGAGGTTGAACTACACAGCTCCATCTTCCCACAAAAGTGGTTCAAAAAGAATCAAAATGAAGTAAAATATTCAAAGCTGAACTATACTTGTGAAAAAAAAGGAAACGTTTAAATCTCAGATTGGATTTGATGAATGAACTATTCAATTAAAAAAAAAAACAGCCACCAAGAAACCAAAATCATCAATCCTTTTGGTGGGATTTTGAGTCCAGCCCTCAGGGTTAAAATTGTTCAAGTGTTCCTTTAACTGTTTTTTAGCATTATATTTTTAACTCAGGCAAACAGATTCGCCCATGTTCACATCACATGAAGCTGAAGTTCACCTCAGTCTGCCTCATTGCAAAGCTACTGTGTGCAGATGTGCTGTGTGAAAACTTGGCCTTGTGTTTGGTGTCAACACAACATACAGTCACAACTAATCTGTTTATTTACTCAACTAATCAATAAGGTATTAGTTGTGTTTATTGTAAATCTATAGTTTGAATGATGTTTGAGCCCTAAAATGGATTCATTTACTCTGAAATACCAAGTAAAGTTAAAACAAAGGATGAATGATGAGCTATTTCCTGGCTGAAACATTTTTAGGTCTTTCTGTTGTTGTTTGTTGTCACATGACAATATGAGTCACTCTGGCATGGCAGGACCTGCCAGTACGGCTCAAATTAGTGCTGTCCAGCCTGCTATGAAATACCACGTCTGCCTGCTAATGTCAACAGAACCATCAACACATGGAGGACTCGCGGAGGCCGAGTATGTCAAGACTACATGATGAAACACATTATCTTAGACTCAAAAATCTTGCCAATGTATTGTGTTAACATCGCTGCTTAAAAACATGTTTAAAAGCTGCTCATAGAAAAATTGTGATATGGTTACTTAGTTTCAAAAGAGGGAAATAAACAGATTTCAGGGCGAGAACACAAATGGGCAAATCTTTGACATTGAAAGAGTAAAAAGATAAAGACAAGTTTGTCATGAACACTGAGAGGCCCACCTCATTGTTTATCATGTTATTTCTTTTATGTATATGTTTTTGGAGTTTCTAGTCACAACTATTCTACAGGTTTATGCCCTTGACAGGTACACAGTTTACTTTTTTAAACAGTTTTTTCCTCCATGACTTCACAATGTAACTCTAATTTAGATAGTTTGGAAGTAGATTATTTTGTGCATTCTGTAGTATCAGTGCAGAGCTAAGAACAATTAAATCATAAAATTATAAGGTGTGTAGTTTAATAAATACTCGATGCCAAAAGGTTGATTCCGTTGATCTGGACGCAGCATGTTCAGTGGGAGAAACGCTTCGTCACTCATCCAAGTGACTTCTTCAGTCTCAGCTGACTGCAGGTTTCCCCAGTCTTATAAACAGTACATTTGCACAGTAACTGAAACTAGCCCACTGAAGGAACAACGGGCTGTGAGGTCAGTTCCTTGATCATTAAAATGCAAATTGTCATGACCATTGATCAACAACCACTGATCACAGGGAAACCTGCAGTCAGCTGAGACTGAAGAAGTCACTTGGATGAGTGACGAAGCGTTTCTCCCACTGAACACACTATGTCCAGATCAACACAATCAACCTTTTGGGATTTACTTACCTGGATGATTTAGCATGCATCAAGACAATAGTCCGTTGGCTGGTTCATAATAATATGACCCATTTATCCATCAGAATACAAGATCAGTTTATATCAGGAGTTTCTCAGAGTGCTGTGAAGCCAACGCTTTATCAGCTTTCCAACAGACTACAAAGTGTCAGCCTCCATAAGGATAAGGCACATTCCTCAGAGAGTAAAAATACAGCAGGAACTAGTCCACTCAACGTATCAGATCCAGGAACATACAAACCTGCCAATCCCGACGGCAACTTCAAACAAAGCATGCAGTGTGGCAGCCAATGAGGGCTGACTTCCAGAGGCAGGTTGTGGAATGTGGAAAGGTCAATGATAAAGAGATAGAGCGCTACATGGAGCACACCAGCTAGCTCCCAGCACACACACACTGTGAACACGAGCTAGTTTGGCTGTGAACTCACCTGAAGGACCTTTGCTCATTAAGCACATACTGACAAATGCAGAAGTACTGAGGTTTATGGAAGCTTAGTTTAGGAAAATTTAACCTCGTTCCAACGTCATGAAAATTTTTCATTAAGACCACCAGATAAAAAAAAGAAAAGAAAAAATGAATCCAGGATCCTTCTGGATTCAGAAGGATAGCTGGATCGGGATTAGTCTGTGGTATTTTCTTTTTAACATTAAGATGATCTCTATTCACATCTCATCTGCATTTGTGAAGATATGACACAAAATGTCCAATTTAGCCTCATCTCATCGTGGTGAAGAAGACTAAAAAATTCCGGAATCCCGATCAACTATGAAACTTAATCCAGTTCAGCCAAGACCCTCCAAGCAAAAAACACTAATCCAAACCTTTTGAGTAATCCTAATAAACAACCAACCACACTTATCATCACCAATCAATATTAGATTATTTTTTCACTAGTTATGTTGACATTTTATTTACTTATGCATTATTACTATTATTTTATTAGTATTATTTTTTGTTTATCGAATTATCAGAAATAACAGAAAAATTAAATGAATGATGTAAATTAAGTTAACGACTTATTGCCTTTACTGCACCAATCATGCTCATGTTTGTAGTCGTCCCCCAACAGGTCAATCCTGATTATGTACCAGCTGCCTAAAACTTTGTTGCAGAGGGCCTTACACTAACTCTTCTCCCCAATTGCAGCAGGACGTGACAAAGAGCCTGCAGGGTTGAACCACGCTGCAAACTCCTGAGAGCCCAAACTATCGAGCACCTGCAGTACAGACAGCACTGATGTTTGTTGACTTAAGCTGCAGGACTAGCTGAGAGATAAGAGATCGCCACACACAAAAACACTGCTTACTAACAACTAGTCTGACAACCTGGAGTGGCTTCTTAAGTTTTTTAAGAACGTTGTGTTTTTCTTTGAGACTCAGCAAGCACGATAGTTCTGCTTCAACTACTCTCATCATAATTTGCTACAGTCCTATCAACAAAAGCGTTGTTTCAGTGTTAGAGCTGTGTTAAACATTGAGGTATAGTGTAAAGCATGTGACTCAGAACAGCACCATCATTACATAATGACGACATGTTGTGGAAAACAGAGGCAATGAGATGATGGTGTGCTGAAGAAGCCAAACTTCATGCCAGTCTGCTCTTTCTTTAGCGAGGCCGGCTTTCATCTGATCCAAGAATTACGGTCTACCGGAGAGAGCTGCCCGCCAAACTCAGCAGAGGTAAGAAACTGCAATCAGAAGCTGGCAAATATCCTTCTAACGCTAGCTGTGAAAATACAGGCAGTTACCACTGTGTAGTCCGTAATCAAGCAAAGGCTCACATTAATACGTTTGGACAGCTTGGACATTTCCATGCCAAAAAAGCATTCCAGTTACATTCAGTGGTTTCCTCAGAAATCCCACTGAAGGGATTATGAAAAACTCAAAACTTTGTATTAAAAAATATCAAATTTTAAATTTCTAATGTAGTTTTCTCATCTTGATGGGATTTAACAGGCTTATCCTTATTTTTCATCACATATATGGCAAAGGTAACATGTTACACACCCAAGTATCTAAAGTTATGCAAGTGAAAAAACAAAAAAATCTGCTTTTCCCTTGTGTCTGCCCTCGCACTTCTGCCATACACCAGCACAACTCAGGTAAAAAAAACAGCCAAAATCCACAAATATCGATATCGTTTGTAAAATCTCTATATGAGCAAGCTTGCCTTATCAGCTTAAAGTAGGACAACTGTGCGAGCAAACATAAGTGCATGCTGGGATTCAATTCAATTTAATCAACAAAATGTCAGAAAATGATGCCCCATGGTGCTGAAACTGACTTGCTTTGCTTGACCATCGTTAAAAGACTCGATATAAGAAGCTCTAAAGTCCTATTTTGTCTTCAACTGTGGCTAAGAATGCAGATTTCAAGCTTCACTCAGTGTAAAAGATAAAATGATGATATCAATTGCAAAACAAACTCACTGTAAAGTATTTCAATTTTTCCAGACACAGACACAGAACACCAAAAACTGTCAAAAATGAGCTCCTTTTTTTTAATACTGATTTTTTTTTTTTGCGTTATTATGATGATGACAATTATTATTATTCATGTTATTCGTGTGTTCTTGCCTCTGTTCCTGAGCACTTACAGGGCTCTGTTGATCTTGGCTCCTTCAGTCATTCCACAGAGGATTTTCCCCCCTCTAATGCAATAAGCCTGGACCTCTTTCCCTGTTACAGTGAGAATCACAATATCTGATGTAAGTGTATCATTTCTGTTTTTCCCCTATCCCTCATCTTCCCTTCCTTTTTTTCCACCCCCTGAACATGATTTTTCACCTAAATCTTGTCATATGTACTGATAATGTCCACATCTTCCACTTTTAAAGATGATAATTTGCATTTGGTGGTTGAAGTTGGATGTGGAGCACACCACAAACAGCTAATCGAGTCCTACACAGATAGGGCTGCCACAAACGATTATTTTGATAGTCGACTAGTCACCGATTAATTTTGCGATTAGTCGACTAATCAGATCATCATCCATTGGATGTAAAACGTACACCTTATTGCACCAGCAGCATCTGCTCTTATATAACTATCATTAGCTTACAGCTTTGAATGTTTAAGGTGCTAACTAAAAATAAAGACAAGATGATAGTTTATTACATTTTAATGAAATTTGCAGATTGTTTCGGTGAAGTTTAATAAACTCCTTGCTATCTAAAATATAACAGGACACCGGAGTATATTCTCGAGTAGGGCTGGGCCATATTATACCGTTCACGGTAATACCGGTATAATGTTAGGCAACGATAGGAAAATGAAATATCGTGATAGAATGGGAGTAAAACGCGCATGCGCAGTGCCTTTGTTTTCATACGCACATGGCCGATTGTTGAGTGAAACAGATGAACCAGAATTGGTTTGTAAAAATGGTGCAACTTCCGTGATGTGGAACTGGTTTGGTGTTTGTCCGTCAGATACACAACAAAGCACATTTTTTTGCAGAACATGCAAGCGGCCGTTGTTATTGTCATATTTGTCATATTTGTCGGACTAAGATGCTCTTAAATCTGGGAGTAATCTGGGTCCTAAACTCCGTAATCTTCAGGTCAAACAACACTGCAGCATCACTTAAGAGTTAAAAACTGTCTAAATTCTTTCATCTTTAATAAAACGATCAGCATTGCTGCTTTACCAGGTGTAACTATAAAGTTTAACTTCCAGGCATCCATGAAAACAAAAGTTATTACATTTAACGGAGTTAGAAGTTAGCAGGAAGCTAGCGGAAGTTAGCTCGCTAGTTTCGCTAGTTACCTAAGCATGATATTGCATGTTCTGACTGAGAGATTTCTGAAAAAAATCAAACGTACAGCTCTGCTATCACTTCCAACATAAATGAAGACAGGAAACTAAACAGCAGTGACGTTTGTAGGGTTACTGAAGTTGGGCTAGCTGGTATATAATGATGTGCTACGTGATCGCTAGCGACACAGCTATGTTAGCATAACATAAACAGTGAAGCTGGAGGACGAACACTAACACTTTTCCACTTATAAAAGTTAACGTGAAGGTTCTTCATGGTTAGAGACAAATGCAATCGCATGGCAGGATGCTGTAAACGGACCAAACTTCAGTCAGGAGAACAACTGAGACAATCCATCCACAATACGAGGTTAGTCATTAATATACTGCAACAACATGGGAATAGAGCAGCTGCCAGAGAATTCAACATTAATGAATCAATGGTACAGAAGTGGAGGAAGCAAGAAGGAGTTTAATAAAGTTTGATTTATCTGACTGCTTTGTTTCGCTTAATGTGCCTTATAATCCCGTGCACCTTATGGTCCGAAAAATGCGTACTGCACACTGCAGTTTAATGTTGCAAAGCACCTTTTTTTAACTTCAGTGGATATTATACATGTTTATGCTCAGGATATGTCAGCCCATTTCTACTGGAAATGCCTTTTGGTTAAACTTTCAGCAAGGAATTTGCATTTGCACTGTTACATTTTTATAAAGCTTTAATGTACATAAAAACCAGCTTCTTGTTTAAGTGAAAATAAATGGAAGGTTGTCTTTTTGCGCTAGTAATGTTGTGGAGTTGTATTTTGTCTCACATCAATTATATCGTCGGTTATATCGTTATCGCAAATTTTCAAATATATATCGTGATAAATATTTTTGGCCATTTCGCCCTGCTCTATTCTCGAGCATCTCACACTTCTGATAATCAGCTGTCTGCTTGACGTTTATTCAGCTGTGTAAAAACTATAACTTTAATCTCAGCCAAACCGATTTACTCAGGAACAAATAAAATACTAAAAAAAAGCCAAACAATAACATTTTTAAGTTATCTAAGTGACTCATATATATTTAACCTGAGTAGCGAAAGACGGCGGTGGGTTTGAAAACGATTAGCCGGGAGTCCGGTGTTCTCACGGGCTCTAATGAGCCTTGCCCCCGGCTAGCTAACGAGCTAGTGGGTAACAGACGTCTCTGAAAACGTCGGAGCGCTTTTAAAAATATGTGCTGCCATCTTCTGTTTCAGTCCGTTATTACACTCTTAAATCCTGCTACTTATTCCTGCGTCTTTTGTGATCTTACAAAGCTTCAAACGACGCGTCGACTATTAAATTAGTCGTCGACGATTTTGATAGTTGACGTAATCGTGACTAGTCGACTAATCGTGGCAGCCCTATACACAGAGCAGATTTTTAATAAAAAATTAACTTATGTTTAGGGAGAAAAAGTAAGACAAGTAGGTTTTTGTTCCAAAGCTTTTTTTGGCAGCTTGATGTCACGATTTCAAGCTTGGTTTCAGAAATTTTACATGTGGTTGTTAAACACTGATCTATAAAATATACTTGCAAAAAAACAGAGCTTATAAAGGAGAAATTAATGAATTAAAACGATCTTGTTTTAAAGTCTTGGGTTTTTTTTCTCAGTATGGGCAGATCTTTGGCTGTTAGCCTGCAGCTAAATCTGTTTTACCGTTACCTCTGCAGCTCACCTCTCCACAAACACCCCCCCCCCCCCCCCTTTTCTCCCTCTTTTTACTCACTAAACTCTGATTCCTCTCTCACACACAGTTTTATCTGTGCGATCAGGCCCCATGAGAAAAGTCAGATTTTAATGTTTCCACTACAGCATCAACTCAACAAGCAACGACACAAACAGGACAGAAAGAAAATGGAGGTAATTGCAACTTCACATGTGGATACAAACAAAGAACTTCTAAATAGTCAAGACCTCCCACTCTCATAGGCTTCTGGTTTCATAGGGGGAACTTACTCCACTTACTATATTCCGCAATGGCCTTATAAAGCTCAGCCTATAATGGTACATTTCATCGGGTAAAGATTTTAACCCAATTAAACATTTAGGCAACCATTTCTTCTGCTAATTTGAGCTTGAGCCATAGTATTAGTTATAAGATAAGAGGAGTGTATCCTATTTTTTTTTTTATCTCTGTTGACTAAAGGTCAAAACTGTTGTTTTTTATTAACACATTATTCTATATATTACAAACTAAAATGTGGGGTTGTAGAGGCTTTAATTGCTGTTGGTGGTGGTGACTAATGAACTTCACGGTTATTTATAAATGAAGGAAATTAATTTCCTACATTTTAAAAATTTGAATTGATTACAATTCAACTATTCAAAGGCTCAGAAGTTCATTTTTCCACCTCAAGTCATCACACAAGATCAGAACTAAGTGAAAAAGGAAAACCGTGCATCGCAGACTAGTCAAATGTAATCAAATGTGCCAGACAGCCGTCATGTCTTCAAAGTTTCATACCTGGAAACATAGTGGCTGCAACTTTCTGATCTCTTTTTTGAAATAGACACCCTGTTGCCCTTTACTCAGACCACACCAGAAAATTGTTTCTTTATTTTTTTTTGCCCCCCAATACCATCATTTTCTTACTCAATAACAAATCCCCCACACACCTCATGCTCCTGCATGTTATTGCCCTTTTGCCTCCAGCCATCACCTTGTACATCGCTGTGAAAGCTGTTTGGACTTCACAGAAGAAGCCTGAACAGCAGCTGCATTCGGGCCCTTCTGGTCAGTTCGCATCAAAGCAATGACAACATCCCTCCTGCCAGCAGCTCTGTCTCCTGCTGGACACATCTGTCAACAGTCATCTGTGATTTCTGATCATTTCCACCTTTATGGCTCGACTCCTCTGCTGTGATTCACCTAAAAACTGGCCAGGAATCAAGAAAAACTCTTAAATCTGCTTGGAGTGAATCCTTCAGACTCAGTAGATTTTAGGTACTGCAGCTTGCATTATAAATATGAGCAAAGGAAATACAGAAACTGCAGAGGAATTTGAAAAAAGTAGCATATAGTGAGTGATCAGACATATTTTTGAATGCCTCTTCTTTACTGCTAAATACAGTTACAAGCAAAAACTCTTTAGCCCCATTGTGTATTAGGTTTGTTGGCATAAATTCAATGTCCAGCAGGTTTATCACCAAAGCCTACATTGCACACTGAAATAGCTGCCAAATGGGCCTTTATTATCGAAGAAGTTTGTCTAGCTTTGTCCAGTAAACTTTGCATAAAACAGCACCTCAAAGTGTGTAACTATAAGTACACTTCTTTCTAACTACCTTAGTCAAGTCCCACCACAGCTTCTCCATATTAATGGTTCAGACAGACACTATCTATCTTCTTCTGAAACCCAAAGCCAATATTCTGAGGTAT
This sequence comes from Copadichromis virginalis, assembly GCF_057382275.1. Taxonomy (NCBI): domain Eukaryota; kingdom Metazoa; phylum Chordata; class Actinopteri; order Cichliformes; family Cichlidae; genus Copadichromis; species Copadichromis virginalis. The sequence continues at coordinate 38,471,173 of NC_140631.1, read as the reverse complement.
GCTTGGGTCACTGTACTACTACTGAAAGGTCCATCAATGATTCCTCACTGACAGCATTACATTTTCTTCCAGGATTTCTGATATTTTACTTACTACATGTTGCCTGTTATACTTTGTAGGCTTTTGCATTACCTGAGGAATCAAAGAAGTCTCTGACATCATTGAGCCATGATCATGCTTTACTATACGTCGGTTTATTCTTCCTTCTCCAGACACATTTCTAACCCATAGGCCAAAAGTTCTAGTTTTGTTTTGTCCCCCCAAAGATCTGTGTCATCATTTCAATCATCATCAGTAATGAGTCACAGCACTTCGATAAATCATATGGTCTTGGGAATAAATTCAGGAACAGGTTTCATTTCAGCCAGTGAAACTGCTAGTCAGTGACTGAAACTGGCAGGGCTCTCTTAGGTTTGGCCCTGTTACATAGTGCCAGCAGGCACTGAAGGCAGGAAATGAAGGAGAGATGGATGCAGCAATGGTTCCCAACAGACTTCTACCCGCAGACATTGTAGTTTATTGTTGTGTTAGCCAAAGGAAATTATTATGAAGTAGTAAAATTTAAGTAAAAAAGTGTTGTTAAATGTATTTATCCTGCCAGGTAGTATTATAAGTTTCCTGCCAGCAAGCAGAATAAACACTAAGCGGTATCTTTTGGGACCAGTTTTGATTATTTATACTGGGATGAAGGCTTTTTGAGAAACCTCCAGGGTACCACAAAACCCCCTCTTTTACCCTGCAGGGAGAGCCAACTGGAGCCTCCTTTCAGGATGATAATAAAGTATAATACTGATATCCTACTTTAAGGAAAAACAAACAAAAAACAAACAGCAGCATACACTTTATGCTCCTTTCCCAACAGACTCTCTATATGCCCCTTGTCTGCCACACAAAGTCGTTTATTTTTCCACTTGTTGATTGTCTGCTGCTTCTATGGCCTGCGTGGATTTGGTTTATCTGGTCCACATATCATGTCAGTGAGGATGACTGTTTAACCTGCCAGCCTGTTTTTCCTGTTTGATTACCTCAGTTGGCTCCTCGTTTTTCACCACAGAGCAGACAATTCCAATGTTTCTACAACTAGCAGCAGACAGAAGAAGATGCTTTTTATTAAAGCTGTTCTGGAAACCCGAAAAAGTAAACACAACTTAAACATTTTCTGCTAGAAAAGCTAATTACTTCCTTTCACCTGTCCCTTTGGGCTTTGGTTTGTATAATTTTAAAATTATCAGGGACCTAACAAGGTATTTTAAAACCATGTTATCTCAACACTGTTAGATTCATATTCAGCACATATGCTGTGTTTTTGTTCACAATGAACAATCACTCAAAGAAAACACACACATGTCCAATTTTTTCCAGTAAACTTGCCATTTGTTTCTTTCAGATTCAGTTGAGGCTGTAATTTAGATATTAGTTGTAATTACAATAGTTGTAGTAGTTGTCGTAATTACAGATATTAGTCAGTTAGCTACTATCTAACAAAAATATAACTTTTCAATATGGCTGTACTGATTGTGAAATTCTGAGCTGATACTGTTAAAAGACTTTGGCCTAAATCCTATCCTCATGTACCCACAGTTTATTTAAATGTACTTTTCTTGTTATCTGTTCCCACTTCTGTGCTATAAACACTAACATCTTTTTAAAAGACTTTCACCTTTTCATTACACTGCCTTTGAACTCTCCAGCAGATAAACTTAACTGTTTATCTCACTTACTAGTAGATGGATATCAGCTGTCTTGCAGCTGCATCCCATCTCGCAACTTAACACGTGAATATTCCTGATGAATATTTTGCCATATATGATGTAGATGCTCCCGCTGCTGTTTGGGAATGGTGCATATGTGAGAGAGAGGAATGACCCTTTCATACAGCTTCTCTGGCATCCCAGGAATGTATGGTGTGCCCAGCACCAACCGCACGACCTTACAAACACAAACCCCCCTTTCCTCTTACTGCACACTCATGAAGCACAACACAAATGCAATCCATAACATGACATCCGCCAGCCAAGAGGAAAAGAAGCGGGAGGGGAAAAAGAGACTAAAAAGGAGAATTCATTCATGCACGAGAGAGAGAGAGGGAGCAGCTTAATATCCTATTTTCCTGCTTTAGCCTGCCCACACAAACAACTTAGTCCTCCTTCACAGGTGAAAACGGAAGTTCACCGTGATCCTGATTATCAGGAACCAGCTGAACTTATCGGAAAGCAGACTAGCAGACTCAGAGTTACCAGAACCCGTTTGTCTCCTGGGTGTGCAAATGAGCCATCCTGTGAGCTTATGAGATCTTAGCAAAGAAAGACAGTTTGAACCTAAAGTTAGCTTCACATTTTAATTGTTTAACAACTTTCACAAGTGGCCCTCAGATTTTTTTTCCACAGCTCAGACACGATTCGCTTTAGTCTACGCTTTGAGTGATTCATCAGCTAACACACAAACACAAGGAGAGCAGACTCAAGGAGGCTGCTCCGGTATCCTCACACCCGGACTGGCCGGACCGACCAGAGCGCAGCTAACGCTAGCCTCCGTTAGCGGCTCAGCGGGGAGCGGAGACGCGCCACAAGCTAACCCACAGCACGGTCCGGTAACCGAAGTCAGAGCCACGCGGGGATACTCACCAGGGATGTCCCAGGAAAACTTTTTCTGCCGACCCCGCGACGTACTTGGAAACTCTCCAAAAATCAGAAGGGCGGGAGCGGACTAACTTCAGGGCAAACTGTGTGATATTAGCCGAAGTCTTACTTTCCCGACGCCATGTTGAACAGAGGAAACTGGAACATCCGGGAAACTGAAACCAATCTCCATGGAAACCGAGTTAGCGACGGGCTACCGGGAGACGACTCTTCTTCGGCTTTTTTTTTTTCTTCTTTGTGGTTGGTAAACATTACCGCCCACCGGTAGACTGCACTATTTTGATTCTTTATCCCGCTGCTGTAACACAATGATATGTTCACATATGGCTTCTTCTTGGCATGACAAAGATTTGCTCTGCACTCTCCATATACCTTACATCCAGCTGCTTTAAAATCACCAGCTAACCTAACATGCATGTCTTTGGACTGTTTGAGGAAGCTGGAGTAACAGAAGAGATCCCACGAGGGCACAGGGAGAACATCTAAACTCCAAACCTCCAGAAAGGTCTCAGCCAACCTGGGAATTTGAACCTTTCAGTAAACCCCTTTGCTAACCACTTCAAGATGCTTTCCATAAGAGAATTGTCTAAGTTTATATCTTGAGAGTTAATGTAAGGTTACAACAAGAGAAACAAACAAAAAAATACAATTTTTAGAAGAAATGTATTGATCTCATGGCAGTAGAGTGTGTTTTAATGTTACAGTGACTAAACACAGTGGTACAAAACAGTCTGTTTTACAAATGTAGCCAATCGTCATATTTGCGGGACTGATGGAGTCTCATGCAGAGGCACCTCCAGAATTTTTTCATAGAGGGCCACTAAAAATACTGGGGTCCCACACCAAAAACAGAAATTCCAGTTTTACCATGTTGTCAAATATATTTTTGGGGGGTGGCTAGTTTTGTTTTGTTTTGTTTTTTTAATCTACCATGTCCAAGCAATGCAGGCACACATACGTACATGCATTAATATGTAGAATATGCAGTAAATTCTGATAAAACAGAGACAATTCAATCAATAACAGGGACAAACAACCTCACTATGAGCTCATATGGTAGGTTTTATCTTAACTTTAGTAAATAAAACTGTGGCAAATGGGGTTGGTTGATGATTCACCAGGAGAGACGGGAACAAAACTTGCTGATACAGCGCCAGGCTCCTATTGGGCCCTGTGTGATGCAGAGGTGGTGATGGATAGGTGGGACTACAGCCTTGAGAACAGATACTTGGATGCAATTTGACTTTCTGTGCCAGGCAAAGTTGGAGCGACATCATTCCTCAGTATAAGTTCAGGGACAAGTCATCGCGTTGCAGCTGTTGCTGCTGTAGGAGATGAGGAAAGCGAGGAAGGTGGGCGGAGAGATAGGAGAGAGCTAGCTGCACAGTGAGGAGTGCAGATATGTGACAGTCTGCAGGTGGAGGTGATCATCCATAAGAAGCTTCAGGGCAACAGAGGGATAGTTCAGGGTAATTTAGAGCAGCTAAAGCAAATGTTTGCTAAACATTCACAAAGAAGAACTGTTTTTCTCTGCTGAGCTTCAGCACCGCATTGCAGTGAGAACAGCCCAGACAAGCTGTGTCTGAAACAGAACATCCTCACCTTATCCCAGAATAACACATCTGCATACTCTGGGGATCTGTGAATTCACCATTTCCATCACAGCTGGTTCAGAGCTGCTCACGAGTTTGTTAAAGGGGACTGCAACAGTATGCTTACCGTCCAGAAAAAAACACCCCAGTGATGCCAAGCAGCACTGCAGTGCAGCGAGAACGACCCAGAGAAAGTGTCTCTGTTTGGCATTAAGATGAATTAGAACTGTATAAACAACCATATTCATTAATCTGCCACTGAAAGCCCTGATTTTGCTATGTTGCCATCTGAAGACAGAGACTTTTAAAAAACAAATTAAGCTTCTATATCACATCTGTGATACAAAAAAAGCTCTTTGTATTAATCAAAGAATAATTAATCCCCCGAAATGTACAATAATAATCAATTTTTTGTTGTATTTAAAAAAAATAAAATCATGTAAATTAAAATACAGATATTTTTAAGTTACATGAAAAATGTCTGTTTTTACAGATTTCTTTTTATATTTAATAAAGATGTTTAAATCTGTATAAACAACAATGTTACCCAATAATAAGTTCAAATACTGTCCAACTAATTAATCCAATTAAAATAAGAGAAAAGTACTGTTGAATTTTACTTTGTAATTTATGCAATATTTTGTATTTTCAGTCCATTCATAATGTGAAAAAATTATTTACTACGCAAATAAACCAGTTTGTTAAACTAGTAACTGGGTTTATATATAAAAAAAAATCTAACATTTTTGACTATACAAACATAAAGTTAATGGTTTTACTTCAGAAAATGTAAATGCAACATACTGTCAATTACAGATCTTTTCTAGTATATACTGATTGATCATATTTGATTCCACGTAAAATCATGTCTATTTAGTTGATATGATAAGAGTGAAATATTCCATGAACCATGTAAACTCATGGTTCAGCAGCAAGTTATTAGTTTCCATGTATATGATGATCTCATCAGAATTTCCTGTGCTGCTACAGATTTAACTACACAACAGGGTAAATTACATTATGATAGCTTGACCTCAACCAGCAACATCAGTGAAGCAGAATTCAATAAAAATGATTAAATAATGTATAATAGTCCTGTGATAGACTGGCCAGCTGTCCAGGGTGTACTCCGCCTCTCACCCTGTGACAGGCTCCAGCATCAGGCTGATCTGGATTAGAATGAATGAATGAATGAATGAATGGATGGATGGATGAACATATTTTTCTGCAGTATCACTTTTCAACTTTAGCTACTAAAGAAAAATGTAAATCTATAATTATGTAAATTTTTACTTAACATTGAGAATTAATTGCAACTTTTAAAAACATTTGTAATCTTGTTTAAAAACAAGTAAACGACACCATTACGTCATTAACCACATTCCCCTCATCACTGTAAAAGCCAGGATATTACCTCAGTCTCTTTGCAGTTTCATCTGCACAACACTGACCCCTAGTGATCAAATGCACACACTGCTCTGTCAAGCTTTGCTCTGTGGCGTCCTCATCATGGGGAGGGGCTTTCAAAAAGGCCTGATGAGAGAGGGAACAGTTTTCTTTTTGTTCCCCACACACTAATAGAGTCATGTCATTATTAGTTTCAGAAATGATAAAAATAATAATGAAATTTGTGAACTAAACTGTGAAGTTTTATTTTACTCTCAAAGACGTACGTTTCTGTGAATGTTTTATTATTGAACAGCAAATTTTCATATGATGCATTTACCAGATTTCTTCTGCCAATACTAAGTGCATACACCTCTTCTGTTCCCGGTTTCATTGTCTGGAGATGAAACTATCACGTCACCCTTATTTTCTGTCATATATTTACTGTTACAGTAGTTGGTGATCATATTAAATGTCCCTGAAACCTAAACACACGGAGCTGGAAATGAGCAGGAAAGGTCACCTTTGAGAGTTTCTCTCGGTGGAAACATCTTCCCATTTAGATAGTCTTGCTTACTGTATTAATATGTTGAGGAAAAACCTACATTAATCTCTTAACCTGCTAACCTCTAATGACAATCAGCTGATTATAACTTCACTTGCAGCCTTAGCAGAAATTTATATAACTAGAGGTTTCTTTCAGCGAGAGTTTGATCATTTATTTCTGCAGTGGAAGCAAATTTGTTACATTTTAAGTAGCAGCTTTTTTTGTGTCCCATTGCAGATTTGGATCAATACTTTGCTCATTTTCTGGTGTCTCTCCAGCTTATTTACAGGCTTTGTTTGTCCTGGGAAACGTGTGTGTTTGCTGAGCATGCTCCTCTTTTCCAGCTTTGCTTCTGCATGTATAGATAAATCTATATTTACTAATTTCCTTTATACAGCGAAATCACATTTGTCCTTTAAAATTCCTGCTTTTCCTCTCATTGTGGTTTCTAACTCTTAGGGAAAAGATATAGTTAACCAGATCTCAGCTGTGTTTTATAAACTGAGAACAGATGGTTTTCTCATGTTTCACTGCATTAAAGAAGTGTGGAGGAAAGTAAAGGCACCAACATCTGAGGGACTACAGGTTGGACTCTGTGATTAAAATGTGAAGCTGCTCAAACAGCTTTCTTAAATGAATCCACAGGTCAGCAGTTTGTCGAGCCGCCTCGCTGGTTTACATCCTCTTATGAGGTAATGAAAGCCCTGAATGGATGGTACAAAGCAGGACTTCATCATCAATCCTTCCAGTGTTCACTGGGCATCTAATTACTTTAACAGGGGGTCAAATATATATTGGACAAAGGTGAAATGTAAAATGTAGTCTGGCCTGTTTCATAAGACGTCACAAATTCCAGGTTTTGCTGCCTGTAGACTGTAAATGCAAAACCATAAAGTCAGACATTTATTGTTGTCATTTGTACTGTGAAAAATGCCTGTGCAGTAAAACAGAAATAGTCATGGTGTAAAAGCTCAAAAGATTTTTCAAGGTAAGAAAAGAAACAATCAAAAGAAAAATGTAGCATGAAACACGCACTAAAAGCAAACAAGGAACAAAAACTCGGCAAAAAAATGCTAATCCACATACATCCAAAATAAATACTGCAAAAGATAAAACATTCAGAATGCTCCTGAAATATTTCTTTAAACTCCAAACCTTGTATTGAGTTCAAAAAGCATCTTCAGACCTTTTCAAATGTTGTTGTTGTTGTTGGTGTTGTTGTTGTTGTTTTTTGTTGTTGTTGTTGTTGTTGTTGCCTGGAGATCTGTTCCTCAAGAAAGTCTGGCTACTTGGAGGCAAAATATAAAGAAATGATGAATGAACACAATACTGTACCCACAGCATATATATCAAAACAAAGAGCAGAAAATTTTATTTCTGACACTAATGAAATATTTTGAGGTGATATTGCTAAATATTTAAATAAATAGAAAGTATGCCCCAGTGAAGCACAATTAAGAAACACAACTGAAACTGTGAAGGATGCATTTGTTAAATGTTTTGCCTACACACGCGTATGAGCTTCAGTGACATCCCATTATTAATCCACAGGGTTTCATATGATATCAGCATACCATTTACAGCTATAACAACTTTAACACTTCTGGGAAGTCTTTCCACAAGGTTGAGAAGTGTTTATGGGAATTCTGACCATTCTTCCAGAAGCGTATTTATGACACTGATGCTGGAGGAGAAGGCCTGGCTGTCAGTATTCACCCTAATTCATCCAAAAGCCTTCTATCAGGTTGAGATCCGGACTTTGCAGGCAAGTTCTTCCACACCAAACTCGCTTGTCTATGTCTTTATGGACCTTGCTTGGTGCACTGGTGCACAGTCTGTTGCCACAAAGCTGGGAGCATGAAGTTGTATGGAACCAACTCCTGAGAAACGACTCCACACCATAATCCGTCTCTACTGCTCTAGAGTCCAGTGGCAGTCAGCATATGATGTAAGGCTTGGATGCAGCTGCTCATCACATGACTATGTACTGTTCTTGAGCTGATCTGAAGCCACATGAAGTTTGGAGTTCGTTAGCAACTGACTCTGTAGAAAGTCGGCGACCTCTGCGGACCATGCGCTCCCAGCATCCACTGACCCCACTCTGTAATTTTCTGTGGCCTCCCACTTCATGGCTGAGCTGCTGTCATTCCCAGTTGCTTCCAATGTATTATAATAACTCAAATTGTATTTGTCACACACACAACCATACACAGTATGACATGAGGTGAAACGCTTGTAGCTGTGACCATTAAATGACAGTAGGTTTACAGTAAGATTTACAGAAAAAATTTACAGGTTACTACAAAAATTTACAGCTTCAACTTAGAAATTTACAATAAAAATGTGCAAATAACAGTTTACGCAAGATGTTATTAGTCAAAAGAAATTATATATTATAGGAAGTGTGCAAGAAGAAAAACCAGAGTGCGTGTGGTGATGTGATGTGTGTGGGAGAGTCCAGTCCTACACCTGGTTCAGGGCCCGAATAGCCTGGGGGAAGAAGCTCCTCCTCATTCTCTCTGTTTTGGTCTTAAGGGAGCAGAAGTGCTTCCCAGACCTCAACAGTCAGAAGAGTCCATTGTTGGGATGGGAGAGGTCCATCATAATCTTCCTAGCTTTGGACTTGCACCAAGTTCTTTAGCACCCTCAGTGGCAGATGGAAGTCTCTAAGTCTTCTGAGGAAGAAGAGACGCTGACGGGCGTTCTTAACCAGGGTGTTGATGTGACAGGACCATGACAGGTCCTGAGCAATGTGGACACCCAGGTATCGGAAACTGTCCACTCTCTCCACTGGCGTGCCACTGATGATGAGGAGCTTGTAATTCCTCACCTGCTTTGTAGTGAAGTCCACGATCAGCTCCTTAGTGTTGCTGATGTTTAGGAGGAGGTTATTCTCCTGGCACCAGGTCTCCAGGTTCCTAATCTCCTCCAGGTAGGCCGTCTCGATGTTGTTGGAGATCAGGCCCACAACAGCAGTGTCGTCAGCAAACTTGACAATGGAGGTGGTGTCTGATGTGGCTACACAGTCATAAGTGTACAGTGAGTACAGCAGGGGGCTTAAAACACAGCCCTGAGGCACTCCAGTGCTGAGTGAGATGGAGGGGGAGACTTGTTTTCCTACCCTCACTGATTGAGGTCTATCTGTGAGGAAGTTGAGGATCCACTGACACAGTGATGAGCTGAGTCCTAGATCCGTCAACTTCGTGAAAAGCTTAGATTGAATTATTGTGCTGAACGCTGAACGTCCACGAACAGCATCCTAACATAATTCCCTCTGCCAGTGTCCAGGTGACTCAGGGATGTGTGGAGCAGGTGAGATATGGCGTCGTCTGTGGAACGATTAGTCCGGTAAGCAAACTGAAGTGAGTCAATGGTGGCAGGAAGTGAAGAAGTAATGTGATCTTTCATCAGTCTTTCAAAACACTTCATCACAATTGAAATCAGTGCTACTGGGCGGCAATCATTGTGGCATTGGGACAGGGACAATGATGGACTCTTTGAAGCACATAGGAACCACAGCTTGGGCCAGGGAGAGGTTGAAGATCTCTGTGAACACCGGTGCTAGCTGGTCAGCGCAGGCTCTCAGAACCCGGCCAGGGATTGCATCTGGTTCTGCTGCCCTCCTGGTGTTCACCCTCCTGAAGGTGTTCCTCACGGCATGCTCTGTGATGATGAATGCATTGTCTTCACTGGTGCACTCCATGTGCGCAGCGAGCATAAAACGTGTTCAGCTCATCAGCCAGTGAAGCGTCGGCATTCATACCACTAACAGCTGACTGTGGAATATTTAGTAGCGAGGAAAGTTCACGACTGAACTTGTTCCACAAGTGGGATCTTCTCACAGTCACACGGTGGAATTCGCCGAGCTCCTGAGAGCAACTCATTCAAATGTTTGTAGAAGCAGTCTGCATGCCTCGGTGCTTGATTTTATACACTTGTGGCCCTGGGAGTGGTTGGAACACCTGAAGTCAGTGGTTTGGATGGATGAGTGAATACTTTTGGTAATAAAGTGTAGTTAGAAGCTCCGGATTTAGAAATAACATGAAAAGAGTGTGATGTTTGCTGTATCCTGTGAAATACTGTTGAAGTGAAATAGCTGACCTATGTGTTTATCAGTGTAATGATGAAAACTATTCTGTTATCTCATGTTTCACTTCCTAAAACGGCCTTTTCTGCACTTAGAAAGTTTAAGAACGATGACAGAAACCGATCAGCCAACTGCTTTGAGTCTATTTTGGAGAATATTATGAAGTGCACAGTTCCTGCGGATTAAAACTGCCATAAATGAATGATGAATGTCGACTCTTACATTTTTCCATGTGGGCTGCTGTTTCGGGAGCATGGAGAGCAAAGACGACAGGAGAAAGGGAGGAATCACTGAACCCAGAGGCTGATGCAGATGTGCGAACAGCTGGCTCAGGCTGCATGCAGCACGGCCTTTGCTGCTTGTTGCTGCTGCGGTTCGGACAGGATGGCGAGCTCTGCTGAGTCATGCGAGGCTCGTCTGCAGCTTGTGAGAAGGAACAAGCGCTGACAACCTCAGCTGTTAATTTAATTATTGATCGAGGGAGGCACGGCGACCCGCGCACTGTCACACGCTCTGCCCTGAGCCGCTACAAATAATAGATAGAGGAAACTCCCTGGAGCCCACTCTGATGAGATTTTGTGTGTGCGTAAACGGTGATGAGAGCGAGCTGGCTCGAGCACAGCTGCTTATTGGCCTCATGTGTTTCTCTTTTATTCCTAATCCAGGGGAAAACGCGGGTTAACAAGAGCTGTATGGGTGGGATGAAGCGCACGCTGACATTTTTTAGTTCTGAGAGCCCATCCTGTGTTTCACCTGATTATAATTCAGCATGAGACCGTAAATATAAAAGGATGCTTTGCAGCATCAGAAAAATGTCACACTTTAGCTTTTATTGACACACAGTTGCAGGAAAAAAGAAAAAAAAAGTCCTCTGAATGTGTTCACCATGACAGCTGTGCAGGTTTCACGCTTAATTGATTTTTATTTCCTGCTTTGACTTTGTTGATATTTTCGGTTTGTCCTGCAGTCCCCAGTTTGCCCACTGTGTCCCAGTCTGTCAGCGTTTCAGTGCCTCTCCTGTCTCTGTTATCATGCTGTCAGTTATTTGTCTTGAGGTTATTTTAGGTTGGTTTTCTGCTGTGTTGTGTTTTTAATTCCTGTCTTTGTGCTTCTTCTGTTCCCTGATTGCCTTCAACTGGCCTTTATCCCTGTCTGAATTATATGCGTTTCCATCGGATTCTACTTTGTGCTACCGTGTGATTTTGTTTATTTGGACTATTGATCAGCCAATAAAGGCTTTTGTTAGAAAGAGGTTTGCTGATGCTCATCACACTGGAAAAAGACTCCAGAACTAACTCTAACGGTCTGCACCACACAGCAGAGCTTATTATTTTCCCGAAAGAAAAAAAAAGTCTAGCTCTGCGACTCCCATTAATTGCAGTTTTACTTTTATTTAGGGGGTTGATGGTTTCAGAGGATGGCTCTGCTAGGTGCTCAGTAAAGTTTTAGTGTTTAAGCGCAGCCCATTGTGCAGTCACACTGCAGCAGCAGCCTGCAGTTCAGTCCCGTTTCTCAGGGGCACGTGACAGGAGGAGGGAAAGGAGCTGCGACCCTGACTGATCCTGCTGCCTCAGCATTAAAAACTTTGCCACCGTTTCTCTACAGCTTTGCAGTAAAATGTGATTTACAACTGTCATAACTAACATTTTACGGTAATAGCTGCAGAAAGATGTTAATGTTTTAGAATGGCAACCATCTCTCTTTAATGTGCGTGCATAATGGTGCATCATGGCTGGAAGTCACTGTGATCTCAAACAGCACAGCATAATAGCTCGGTAGTTCTTCTTGTCCTTCTGGCTGCTCGCTCTAGAGGTCACCACATCTATTCTTAGCATCTGTCACGCCAATCCTCTGCTTCCACAAATCTCCTCTGTGCTCTTCCTGCTTTCCTCCATATCGATTTTAACCATTTTTATTTGAAAAGCTGTGATAAATAATATTATTTTGGCATTATTAGGCAGAAAAATCTGTCCACTTACTGTACATTAACTCCTGGACAGTTCGTTTTCCATAGAAAATCCAACCTGTGATCTTTTTGGCTGTTACTACTCTACTAGCTGTTATAGTGGGAGAGAACGCTGAGGGAACATTTCCAGCATTAATAAGAGCCACCTGCGCCGCAAAGCATCCAACTGAAAGGTACGCAGTCATTTCAACTCTGCAAACTCTGGGAATATAATAAAAATAATAAAAATGCAAAACACGGAGGTGCAAAAAAATGCAGTTCCTCTAACGGCCACTTGAGGCGGGCTTTAAAGTGGTAACAATTATACATATAGTCTGGTTCAAATAGTTTTGGCCTCTCATAACATCTGTACAGTGGGTGAATTACTCTATAACTCCTCTATCTGGACACTGTTAAGGGTTAAAATTAGGGGTGTGGCCACTTTGATTAACAGGGAGCTGTAGTTGCTCTGTCCTGTTGGGCCTCACATTCACTAAATCACTCAGTCACTGAACTGGACTTCGTCACCGTGTTTGTGCTGCTGATGCCTAATGGAGCATTTTTAATGCAAATATATGACTAAGTATATGGTCGACTGTGAATCAGCCCAGGCAAGAAGTTTGGGCTGCACTTTAAGTGAGTGAACGTCAATAGTTAATTTTAGTCTGTTGCTTAGAAATAATCAGCAGGTATCTCTGTTTCTGCACATGGTTAGGAAAAAATAACATTTTTAGGTTTCCAAACATGGAATCCTAAATCGGTGGATGACCTCACGGTGGTTTATATCCAACTTTTACATACAGTCTATAAGTCTGACAGGTTAAAGCACAGGTTGATGTCGGCACGGCCTACTCCTACTGATCTCTACATGCTGTTTATCCAAAAAGAAAAAAACGATGCACATTAAACAGGACGTGTCACTGCATCCTGCTCCTGTTCTGTGACAACCTTTTTAATCATCAGAGAAGCATCCACCGACAGTCTTCGGTTACCAAAGCACTCTACTTAGATAAACATGAGAAAGGTCAGTGAGGAGAGGGCCAAGCAGCTTTCACACTGAAGAGGCCAGATGTCCTCACACAAGTGTTATTTCCAGGTAATCTGGAGTATCTAACGGCTCTGATTTATAGTGAAAGTGGAGGCTGTGTTGTTTCAGATGCAGGCCAGCACTCCCCTGACGTCAGCTTGGCCTTTTCAGTAAAATGTCCCTGCGTTATTTCAGCACAGGACGACACCAAGCTGCCCGCCCCGTCGCCTGTTTTTGCTCAACTGCTGACAGAAAGACAACACACCCACACTGGAATAAATGCATAGTTTATCATATCATAACAATAAATTCTCAAGGCTACATTGTTAATAAAACAGTCTAGTAGATTTAGCCTAAATTCTGAAGAAGGAAGTGAGGTGAACAAAACGTGTCATCGAGAAGAAGAGGTACAAACGTGACACTGCATTGAGAATTAACGGTCATTCTGTGCAAGACAACAAAGATGGCTCTAAAAAGGTAAAACTGCTGCAACTACTGAGAGTGATCACCTTGCATTTCGTACGGCTACGAGCTACCGAAGATCACAATTTAGGCTACTTCTGCTACAGTACAGTATCGCTTTAAGTTCCTCTAGATACCTGAATAAAAACAGCATTCTGCTGTGAAAAAAGAGAAAAACCAGAAAGTCCTCTATAGGCATGAAAAAAAAAGAAGTCTCCATTAGTGCAGAGCAGGGTCCTTGAGGAGTTGCAGGGGTTCCTGAAGGGGTTTGTAGGCTGGGGTTTAGGGCTCAAGCACTCTTGTGGGGGGTTTAAGAGTTCTTTGGTGGGGTTTTCTAATGAGGTTTCTCGGGGATCAGCTTCGGGGGTTGAGGGGTCTGCTGGGATGTTCTCCAGGATGTTTAAAGGATCAGGGCACACTCATGGTTTCTAAGCTTCCATAAGGTGGAGCATTGGTGTATAAAGTGAATTTTCAAAGGGGACCTCTTATGGTTTTCCTGGTTTTTTGGCATATATCTCCTGTTCCAGTGCTGGATGCTCATATTTAACACGGACAAAGTTTCAAATAAGGAGGTCAGTGCATGTTCAGGCGGTTTTTTCCCCCTCAGCTCTTTGTGATGTCATAGAGAGCGAGAGAGAGCTCTCAGGTACAGGTCCCATCCACCTGCTGTTTGCATTGGGCAGCCAATTAGAAGAGAATTGATGAGCTGAGGGGCTTCAACAAGGCCATGTGGGAAAAATAAAGATTATTTTGAACTGCTGATCATGCAAAGCTACTCTAGCAGGTTGCCAGAGTGTAAAATACAGAGCTGGAAGTGAGCAGGAGAGGTCCAATTTTCACAGGAACGTGAAAGAGTTAAAGCACGGATGGACTAATGAGCGACCAACTGGGCACAGACATTGGTTAGATTTACACTAAGAGGCTAGGACAAGTGTGAAAAAGACACCGAAATCTCAGACTGAATGGTCTGAATGTATGGTGGGTAATCTAAAGAAGTAGCATCTGTGATCTCACTTATAGAAGGAGCAGCAGAAAAAGAATCCCTGTTTCTGGTTAGCTGCACATCATAACGAGTGATCTAGAGACTTAATTTTTCTGTTATTTGTTTTGCTTAGAATATGATGGAAGAAATGAAAGCATGCAACATACTGTATGCTCTCAGAACCCAGAGGGTTTTTCCCGTCATCCACCTAAAACTCAAACACATTCAATGAAGAGTCACATAAGAGAGAAAAATCACCAGGTCCTGGAACATTAAAAGCTTCAGCAGACAGCGTTCGATAAAGAAATAATGTGACCTCTGCTGAGGATGCGGCATTCAGATGCAGGACCTTCTTCAATCTGTCATTTTGTAGTGTGATATCTGCTCTCAGTGGTCAGGACTCAGCCTGAGAAGTGATTACTGAAATTTAACTGCAGCACTCGTTTACCTGCGACACCTCACGGGGAGTCCCAGAGGAGTGCGGGACCTTTTACATGTCTGCACCCAGGAGTCCTGCTTCACCTAATCCATCCATGATTTAAAGGATGTAAGCATGACTCTCAGAATAACCAACATTTACAGGCACACAGCCACAAATCAGAGGGAAGCAGCCCTAAAAGATGCCAGGTGTGTGTTCCTAAGGCTTTCTCTCATTGGACAGACGAGTTCAGTGAAATGAAAAACAAAAAACCATAAACCCCCTCAGGACTGGGTGTTGGGGTGAAGCTGGAAAGAAAAACCCCCTCCTCCTCCTCCTCTCCACCTGCATCCTGCATGCGGAACACTGATGCATCCCGGCAGCACCTGCCCCCCTCTGTCCTCCCTCAGGTCCTCAGTCAGCATCCCAAACTCTGGATGCAGTCATGTCTGTCTGTGTGCCGTCATCTCTCATCCATCCATCCATCCATCCGCCGCCGCAGCGTTGTGTCAGGTGTGTGCAGTCACTTATTTAATGCGTGCGTGCGTGCTGTAAAAGTCATCAAGGCTTCGCCAGGCACACGTTCTGGTTCGGGTTCTGGTTCGGTGTCGCGGTGATGTTGTCCGCTTTGCCCGGCGTCCAGAAGAACACGTAGTAAATGACCAGGATGAACGCGGCCACGGACACGCAGAGGAAATAGGCGATCGCCATCGCCACTTTCACCCAGATCTTAGTTGACATGTTAGCGTGTTTGGCCCGAAGCTCTCCGGGGTAGCTCGGCCTCCGGTTCATGTCCCCGTTCAGCTTCTCCACGGTCATGTTGCCCTGTCTGCTGGCCGCCTTCATCTCGGTATCAGCGCTGAAGTCTTACTCAAAGATTGCTCCCCAACTGACTGTTGTGCGTTCATCGGAGTCTGCAGACGCTGCCGCCCCGCTGCGCTCCTCCGGGCCCGGATCAGGACGCAGACGCTTCAGGTTCTCTGGTGCGTCTCCGCGGGATGCTGGAGCTCCCTGAGCTCTCCGTGCGCACAGGGCAAACTGAACTCAGGAAGGTTTGCTCCGCTATCAGCTGGATGGGACCGCTAGTAAGCTGCTCTGAATTAAAGAAGTCATTTCCGGCGTGTCTTTTCAAAGTAAAACGAGTGATAAACGTACATAGCTCGAGAATCAAGGTTATTATAGTGAACTAAAAATAAAACTAGATGTGAAAAAACATTTTTGCTAACTAAAATAATTAGAAGAAAGTTACATGCTGAATTTAAAACGACTGAAAGATATTTTTCTCCCAGGCAAAAACAGAGAAGAAAATAATGAACATTAAATATCCAAACAAAGTCTTGATGCATGCTCAATCATCCAGGTAAGTAAATCCCCAAAAGTAGATTCTGTTCAGCTGAATCTGGACGTAGCGTTTCCAGATCTACAAAATCAAATTTTGGGGAAGTAAAAATGTTGAGTTTGGAAAAGTGGGAATAATTTCTCTCGGATTTGAAGAGCAAAATGATAAATGTGACGGATTAAAGGAAGCGGCTCTAAAATGGAAACAAAGTCTGAAAAACTGTAAGTAAATAGATAAACAACCTGAAGCTAACACACCAGTTAACACGGGACTTACTTCTTCCTTCATTCATGGCACACTTGCGCACGGACTGCTCCAGTACAGCCAAACTACTGGCTGTACTGGAGTCCCTGCTGAGTTATTTGTAAGCTTTGGTACCCTAACCTAACTCTGGTGTCTTATCTCTGCGTCCTTCAGTGTTGACCCATCACAATCATTCGAAGTCGAGATGTTGAGATGCTCTTTTGTCGTCAGTTACTCTCAAGGCCAAAAGAAAACAGAAATCCTCTTATTGTGAAGGAATTTTTGCCACGTTTCCGGCGGCCTTCCGAGTTTTTCCTGACAGTCTTTACGAAACTGTGGACGAGGAGGAGCTCAAAGTACGCAACACCTGACGATTGGGTCATAGTTTGGGAGAAACGTCCCGCAGCAGAAGGCGCAGAGCCATCTCCATCCACAAATCATCACCGCCTCAGATTTTCTCCTCCAGCCAAAACAAATCTGTACAGAGACTGTAAAAAAAAACCCACCGAGACATCAGAAACCTCAAAATAAAATAAAAATAAATAAATAAACCCTCTCTGCACAGATGAGTCACAGGCAGCGGAAGGAGGGGGGATTACTAGCCCCCGTTATGTAGTGTTAACTGAGGATGAGGAGGAACCGTTTGTCTTCCTGTCCTGCAGCGAGCAAGGTCACAATGTTCAAACAGGAGCTGCGATGCTCGTGTGTGCAGACGCAGATCGGCTTCTCAGTCCGGGACTGTGTCTGCGAGCAGGACCTGAATTCACGCGTCTTGGTGGCGGACAAACGGAGCAGAGACGGTGTCGGTGATCCAGATTCTGTTAAATATTACCAGCATTTTAAATCATTTCCTCACGTGGAGAACAAACACGTTAGACTTCAGAGAGAGAGAGAGAGAAAACATTTATTGGCTGAATGAATAAAACACAAACATAAAGCAAAAGTTTGCTTTTCATTTCATTGAATATATTTTTTAAAAGCTGTACAAGCGTCTAGATGCTCCTTCCCTCTCTGACGTGGACATTTCTCATCGAGGTCTTTCATAACATAAAAAAACAGAAGCTACATCTCTTTGTATGCCTTCTACATTTGTGTTTTCAGAGAAACTTGATGAACTTGGGGTCAGAGAAATGAGGTGAAACTTGCCCTCAGAGTCACACTCAGATTTTGGATGGAAGAGGCAATCACCTCCTCTGCCAAAGCAGATCCTGAGCTGAGGAACATGCAGCTTACTCTCCATTAGTTCCCTACAGCGTCTCTGATCATTCTGATTTCCTGTCGGTCGTCCTGGAGAAGGAGAAAACCTGCCCGGAGACGCCCCTGCTGCACAGGCTGCTGGAGGAGAATCAGCAGGTGGGCGAAGACCGAGAACGCTGGACAGTAAAACTTGATTAGATATCAGCTGCCTGCTGGGCTCAGGAGGTGAACCAATCAAAGTGGCTTCACCTAAACATACGTGCTAGGATGCAGCAAGCTGAACAGCCGATAAAAGGACTGGACTGTGATGGACACCGGACTAACACACACAACCACGCCCTGCTCAAACCGGAGAGAAGAGGAAGATGAGGAAACTTCAGAGATCACAGGCTGCATTTCGCACAGACATTCAATGCTGGAACAAAAACTTCAATTCCTTTTATAAAACTGTACATACTGCAGTTTTCTTTCAACCCAGAGGCATCACTTTTATTCCTTGGATACAGAATACAAAAACCAAAGCATCCCCACTCATCCACGTGTGTTTAAACGCCACAGTTTCAACGCTCCGGCTGATGCGAGCTGAGAAAACAGACTCACTCTGAAGCTCTTGGCCCGCTGAGGTATGAGAGAGCGGTTTCACTCCAAAATAAACCATCAGAACAAAAAAAAAAAAAAAAGAGACAGTTTCATTCACAAACGACAGTTTAAAACATTTGCATTTAATCCCAAAAAACAAAACAAACTTCATATGATGGAGGCAGCGAGTCCTAAGAGGGCCGGGAAAGTGTAGTCGCCTAAATGTAAAGCAACATCAGAGAGAATTACATAATCAAATCATCAACTGGAGTGACTTTTTTTTCTGTGTACATAATTGATTTTGATAGATTTGAAATAAAGAGAAGACCCGAGTAGGTCACATGATTCTTTCAGGTAAAGCAGGTGAACAGCAGCTGATTAAAAAGGAAGAAAACGTCAGGAACACGCGGACAAACCTCAGTTTCACTGATTTTAATCTGGACACGTCAAACGTGCTGCAGTTCAGAAATGGGTGAAACTGAGGTTTGAGGACTTGTTGGGAGTTTCTTCTTTAACCCTCTACTGCAGGCCTTACCTCCTGATATTTAAACTCACCGATGGCCTTTCAATGGAACGATAAAGAGAAAAGGGATGTGTGACCTGCGGGGATGAACATCTCGCGTGGGTTTTCTCCCACAGTCCTGGTTTAAAACCAAAATCAACACAGCGGGTCGTCTGGGAGGACGATGCCTGCTGAATCTGTCTTCATTACAGACTCACAGGGGTTAATTTCACAATTTTCCACAACTTCCCAGAGACTTCCTGTTGGAGCGAACGCTCCTGATTTGCACAAAGAACCCTAAACTCCTGCTTAATGCAGATGAAGACGTGGCGGCTCGATGCTGTGCCTTTTAAAACACCCCTCTGCTTTACGCCTGCACCAACACCGCAACTATGCAGTCGGTGGATTCCTGTGTTGCAAATATGTGAATCTCTTTGTAACTCAGATCAGATCAAATGCACTGTGTTAGGCTCAACATAGTGACACGACTGAAGAGAGACTGCTGATGGCTGCTGCCTCTGAGGACAAGCAAACTTCAGCTTTAGGATAAAAATATCACAAAAATGTGATTTTCACAGAATTCTGAAGCAATATTTTTGTGTTTTCAGATTTGATCAAAAATGAATCCACATAATAAATTAATCTTTATGAAAAGTGTCTGAATTTCATGCTGCACTTCCCCAATAATTCAAAGACACAGTTTATGTTGTTGCACAGCGAGTCTGTGCAGTTCAAAGAACAAATCTTTGCTTAAGTGTTGATTAAAAGTTATATTTAGTGATAAAAACTTGATCAAATCTACTGGCTGGCTTGGGAATGACTGTGTCAACATGGATGAGTTGGAGAAGATGGTCGGGATGAGGGAAGTCTACTCAGACTGCTGCCCCTGTGACCCGAACCCAGATAAGTGGCAGAAAACGGACGGATGGATGGAAAACGCCAACATTTCGCCCAAATGGTGTAACTATGTGTGCAGTAGAGTTAAAAAGCCTAAACAGTTGCTGTCCTCGGAGTAAAAAGGGCGCCGTTTTACTGCCACCATCTACTACAAACAATAACTCATTACATGATATTATTACGTTCGATATTGTTCGACACAAAATGAGCCGATGAACAGCAGAGTTTGAATCTGAGCTGAATTAGAATCACATCATCAATTAAAATTTAATTATATCTGCGTCATCTGTGCCGCCACCTTAAAAAATGAAGCGGTGAAACTACAGCGTGACCTGATGGAAAAGACGGAAACTGATCGGAAAGAAGCGAGCTTAGCAAACAGCTGTCACCTCTGCTTAAAGCTCAACATTAACTGGGTCTGGCAGCTGTAATCCTGCCTTTTTAATTTCAACAGCATCAAGAAAATAAAATTGAGGAAAAGGCAGATTTGTTTTTCATTGATTAATGTGCTTGAGATCCTCTTACAGGATATCAGTTTAAGCGTGGTCAATATCTGTGTCAATCACCATTTTCTTGTTTCCTGTAACTATGTTAGAACAGGACGGCGATCGCCTCATTTTGCAGACGATCGGCTAATAAGATGAATCCAATCAATCACTGGGGAAGTTGGAAGTTAATGATTGTCTGTTTCCCGTGGAGAAATTCTGGTTCCTGGTCCTGAACGGAGAGACCACGTCGACCTTATACAGGCTGGGCGATCAATGGGGATGAGAGCCTGCTGGACAAAAAGGATGCAGTGAAGTAATCCAGGCAGTGAAGTAATCCAGGTTACTGTCTGTAACTTCAGCAGAACCTCTGAGGCAGAAACGACCTCTGTGAGGCTCTCAGGGCAGTGTTAGAATGACTTTTTCACACGAACACAGATGTTCTCTCGCAGCAGAGACAACGAGTCTGTAGAGAGAAGTCGCCATTTTTAAACCAAGACACTGATGGACATTTTACTTTTGATGTCTCAGTACTACAGAGAGAGGGGAGGTGAAGCAAAGGGAGGGGGTGTTTGATCACAGCTCAGAGCGCTAAGGAGAGGTTGGTCCGTGGAGGCAATGCACACTTCCTCGTCCTCCACCTCCTCATCATGGATGAAGTCATTTTTTTCCTGTTTTTTTAAAACAAATTTAGATATGCAGTGGTCACGGATGAGTAGTGTGATGCATCCAACTCCTCCATCCATCCATCCATCCTCAAACGTGCTGCAGCTTCAGTCTGTTGATACAAACAAAAGGAGGATGTTTAAAAGTGTGTGGCCTAGAGAATGTGCCTTTCACCCAACGCACTTCAGACTACCATAAAGGCTGAACATTTGCAGCCATCACGAGCGCATTCAGCCACTCTGCGGCTCAATGAGAGAAATTATCACATGCACAGAAGCTGGTGATCAATATGAACTCTCGCAGCTGCAGAAAGCCTCTCAGAGCAGATCAGAACGCATCCTGATCCCCGAGTCACAAACAGCAGTTGTATTTCACGTCCCCGGCGTGGCACTTTCCCTCTAAGATGGAAAGATAAGGGAAGGGGTTAAAGTAGCCTGGAAAGATCTGGAACGGCGTCCTGGTGCTTTCAGTTAATGTGTAATTAAATCTGAGAGGCAGTTTAATACATTTTAATATCGAGCGAGTTCATTTTTCATGTTGCTTCCAGCTGATGCCATGGAGGAACGACCACTCGGGAAATGATGTCACCGCACAGACACAGTCGGTAAAACCTCTTTTTCCTCCTCGTTTCTCATTCCTGTCATGAGTTCATGCTCCTCTTCTTCTTTCAGGGTCACCACAGCAGATCATCGCTCTCTACCATCCTCCTGTCACACCAACCCTCTGCATGACCTCCTTCACTACAGCCATTAGTCTTCTCTGAGCTCTTCCTCCAGCCTGGCAGCTCCCATCCCTCCTCTGCACATATCCAAAGCATCTCCACCCACTCCACCTGGCCAGCACTCTTTTTCACCTCTCCTGTGATGTGGATGATTGACCACAGGTATTTAAACTAACCTACCTTCACTACGTGTTCTCCTCGTTGCATCTGTCTCACTGTCATCTGCACACATTTATTCTGTCCTGCCTCTGACTTTGATTCCTCTTCTCTCCTGTGCATACCGCCACCTGCTCCCTACTGTCATAAAGTCATCTGCAAACATCATACCCTGCAGAGGCTCCCACCTGTCAGCCTATCCATTGCCACTGCAAACAAAGAGGGGCTCGGAGAGAATGATTGCCCACCTGTCACTCCCACCACACACCTCGCCACTGTCCTGCACCACCCTCCCATGCTGCAGATGCCAATAAAGTTGTGGTCACAATGGAAACTAGCTTTAAAGATATCAACATATATCATCTAACACAAATTTTGAACCACACAAAAGCCCCTTTTCCATTAGTACCTACTCAGCACGACTCGCCATGGTTCACGCTTTTCAGGGTTTTCCATTAGGTCATAGCACCTGGTACAATTTAGTACCTACTCCCGGGTTCCAAACAATCCGAGCAGGTGCTAAAATGTGACATCATCAGACTGCATGCTACTGATTGTCTGGTCAGCAGCGTCGCTCAATGAGTCATGAAAGCGTCTCGTTCACGAAAATCAAAACCGCCACTTTTAAAACCGGGCAACGAGGGAAACAGCTACAAAAAAAACAACGCCGTGGTCCCCGAGTCAAACGAACAGCCAGACTGAGCAGCAGGTATATACTTGCCTGGACGTCCACCGTTGCTGTAGCATTCGCGTCACATATTAATTACATTGTGGGACGCTTTGACGCGTTGCTATGACAATGGCCAAGCATATTAGGAGGTACTCAATTGCAATGGAAAACCAGTCGATCCAAGTCGAGTCGATCCGAGTTGGTACTAACGTAAAGGCAGCTAAAGTATCTGCAAGCTAAAGAGCCAATATTTATTTTTGCTATAGTTTCCTCTCATGAGCAGCGAGGTTTGAAGGCTGCAGGTTGAACTTCTGATATATCTTTTCATTCCCTAACGAGGTTTTATTAAACTTTAAATATTAAAATTTTAATTTAATAAAAGGTTACACTGACCTACTGCATCACCTTGTGGTGCACGATGGCACTGCACAAAAGTACAGCTCAAACACAGCTCGACTTCAGTTGATATCTCTTCAACACAATACACACCGATGTTTCCATAAAGTCAGAGCAGTCGTTTCTTCACATTTGGTTCAGAACTTTAAAACCTCCTGACATTAGACTATTAATGTTATTAAAAGGTAAAACAGATAAAAAGGTTTTAAAGGATGGAGAATTTTAGAAGACAGGAGGTTTCACTCGGCCATGTGACTCTTTCCAACAATCCATAAACATTACCAAGAGTGCAAAACAGCCTCTTAATGTTGTGTCCGTGACTTGTTCTGCAAACATTGCTACAACAATATCTTTGTGTTTTGATGTTGGCGTTTGCCAATACTTGAGTGATTCACGCAATTCAGCCTCTCCACACTGGAGCCTCAGAAACATCACACGATTTAATTCAATCAGACTTTAAACGGACTCCACTGTATCAGCCCTATCATCTGTCCAGCAGGCTGTAGCTCATTTCCTCTGAAAAGCCTTTAAAAGCTTAATTGTGCCTCTAATTTCCCTGGTTTCCTGATCTCCACCCTAACGCCAACACACACACACACACACACACACACACACACACACACACACACATCTGACTTGTGCCGTTTATCACGAATGAGTCATCAGAGGTGTAAATGCAGCTACTGTGGATTTTTATATCAGAACAAAAGGAAAGCAGCGATCCTTTAAAACTGCTGTACTCAGTCCAAATGGTAAAAATTTTACTGGAGTCTGTTTTTAAACGGCCCAGATCTAATTGGATAAAGATAACACACAAGCAGCTGTTATCAACTAATATTCTGTGTTAATCATTTCGATTTAATTTTAAAAGAATCGAGGAATTCAAATTCAAATGTCAAAATTGTTGCAAATGCCAAAAACGTATGGTTTATTCGTATTAAATGACAGAGAAAAGCAACAAATCTTCACTTGAAAAAAGAAAATTATGAAAATAAAAGAATAAAAGTCAAAATTTGCTCCAGCAAAAGTCCAAACAACCTCAGTTCACCTTTGTTTTTGTTTTTTTTATGGCCGCCGTTTTTATCATCCTTTGCGGCAACAACCTAATTTATACATTAAGAGTAGATTAATTAAAAGTTGTTGAATGTGTGTTCACATATTATTATTATTTTAAAGCCTTGGTATCTTGGTTCCATCAAGTGGAACTATTCTCATTTGCAGCTCCATGTTTATTTCTGGACTTTAATAAAGAAGCTTAGTATGACTCGCGCTTTAATTTTACCTGTTTAGCTTCTACCACCTTTAAAGAAATTTTCTTCTGATTGGCCGGCCTGCATAAGAAAAATGGGTGGAGCTTCTGTGACTAGCATGATCATATACTTTCTATGGTGTCACATGACACCTGAAAAAGCAACTCAATTTTTGAAACTTTGACCATTTTTAAGATTAACGGATCGTATCAGGATACATGCGGCAGGAAAAGCATAACAGGCCTCCTTCAGTTTGAACCATTTTATTCGGTTCTCCTCTGGTTTTACTTTATGAGATTAATCAATTAACTGCCCACAGATCGCCTTTCTAGCTTTTATCACGCCATCTGAATTTAAGCCCAACTCACGCTGACTTCAAACTGTTTCCATATTATTACAGTTCCAGAGAAAAGGAAATATTTATTATTTAAAGCTTTGCCATTTGCCAAAGTGATAACACCCCAGTCACATGATAAATGGGTACAGGGAGAGTGCTAATGACTGGACTTCCTCCAGCCTGTGGTTTATCCACTTAGCTCACTTTTAAACCACAGCGTGCAGAAAAACAGACGAACGGACGGAAATGTGAAAAACATTGATTCAGACCACGGTGAGTGACTCCTCTTCCCAGCGGTGCATGACTCACGGCACCATGAAGCGGTAATATTATGGGCTATCACCTATATACAGTGGGGCAAAAAAGTATTTAGTCAGCCACAGACTGTGCAAGTTCCCCCACCTAAAATGATGACAGAGGTCAGTAATTTGCACCAGAGGTACACTTCAACTGTGAGAGACAGAATGTGGAAAAAAAATCCATGAATCCACATGGTAGGATTTGTAAAGAATTTATTCGTAAATCAGGGTGGAAAATAAGTATTTGGTCAATAACAAAAATACAACTCAATACTTTGTAACATAACCTTTGTTGGCAATAACAGAGGTCAAACGTTTACTATAGGTCTTTACCAGGTTTGCACACACAGTAGCTGGTATTTTGGCCCATTCCTCCATGCAGATCTTCTCGAGAGCAGTGATGTTTTGGGGCTGTCGCCGAGCAACACGGACTTTCAACTCCCGCCACAGATTTTCTATGGGGTTGAGGTCTGGAGACTGGCTAGGCCACTCCAGGACTTTCAAATGCTTCTTACGGAGCCACTCCTTTGTTGCCCGGGCGGTGTGTTTTGGATCATTATCATGTTGGAAGACCCAGCCTCGTTTCATCTTCAAAGTTCTCACTGATGGAAGGAGGTTTTGGCTCAAAATCTCACGATACATGGCCCCATTCATTCTGTCCTTAACACGGATCAGTCGTCCTGTCCCCTTGGCAGAAAAACAGCCCCATAGCATGATGTTTCCACCCCCATGCTTCACAGTAGGTATGGTGTTCTTGGGATGCAACTCAGTATTCTTCTTCCTCCAAACACGACGAGTTGAGTTTATACCAAAAAGTTCTACTTTGGTTTCATCTGACCACATGACATTCTCCCAATCCTCTGCTGTATCATCCATGTGCTCTCTGGCAAACTTCAGACGGGCCTGGACATGCACTGGCTTCAGCAGCGGAACACGTCTGGCACTGCGGGATTTGATTCCCTGCCGTTGTAGTGTGTTACTGATGGTGACCTTTGTTACTTTGGTCCCAGCTCTCTGCAGGTCATTCACCAGGTCCCCCCGTGTGGTTCTGGGATCTTTGCTCACCGTTCTCATGATCATTTTGACCCCACGGGATGAGATCTTGCGTGGAGCCCCAGATCGAGGGAGATTATCAGTGGTCTTGTATGTCTTCCATTTTCTGATGATTGCTCCCACAGTTGATTTTTTCACACCAAGCTGCTTGCCTATTGTAGATTCACTCTTCCCAGTCTGGTGCAGGTCTACAATACTTTTCCTGGTGTCCTTCGAAAGCTCTTTGGTCTTGGCCATGGCGGAGTTTGGAGTCTGACTGTTTGAGGCTGTGGACAGGTGTCTTTTATACAGATGATGAGTTCAAACAGGTGCCATTCATACAGGTAACGAGTGGGGGACAGAAAAGCTTCTTACAGAGGACGTTACAGGTCTGTGAGAGCCAGAGATTTTCCTTGTTTGAGGTGACCAAATACTTATTTTCCACCCTGATTTACGAATAAATTCTACCATGTGAATTCATGGATTTTTTTTTCACATTCTGTCTCTCACAGTTGAAGTGTACCTCTGGTGCAAATTACTGACCTCTGTCATCATTTTAAGTGGGGGAACTTGCACAATCGGTGGCTGACTAAATACTTTTTTGCCCCACTGTAAGGGCTGGTTGGCCTTATAGTTCAGTGCTCCCATCAACCCCAGCAGTAATGAGGGGTGTCACAACGAATGAAGGAAAGGGGCATAAAGGAGCACAGTGTTGTTCAGAGACACATACAAAAGAAAAACAAGTTTAAACCAGTTGTTCTCTTTTTTCTTCAACGTCCAACACCAGAAAAAAAAGAGATCCACGATTCAGTTTTAGTAAATTAAAAGGTCGGCCTCACAGTCTGAGAACTGCTGGTTTAAACAGAGATGAGCAACATAAACAGAAACCAGTTCTGAAGCAGGCACTCAGCTACACTCATGGCAAAAAGGAACCATCAGAGGTCAAAGCCACATTTGCACCCCAGAGTCACACCGACTCTCCAGTTTCCAATCTGTGTTGGGCAGATTAGACTTGCTAAGCATGTGGTAATTAGGATATAATCTGAGAACCCAGATAGTCTGATGATCGGGCCTCTGGAGTTAGTGGCCAATTTTTCTGGGCTTCCAGTGCAGCCGGCTGATATCTGGGGAAAGATTTCCATTTCTGTCCTCGGGCAGGTTTATGGATGCAGATTATTAAAAAGAAAAACTAATAACAACAGCTTTTTAATCAGGTTTTATTGGCATCAGAAAATAGCTGATTGGAACATGACCCATCAGCAGAATACTTGAGTTTGTCTCATGTATATTCATGGAGATTAATTAGGACCAAACACAAATTATAAGTAAGGCTGATGGGAACTTTGTTGTATGGATGCACGGATTGTGTAATTCTGGGCTTATGCAGATGTTTTAAAAAGTAAATGAATACAAATGTGGCTGTTTATTCATTTCAAAATTAAAACGCCTCCAGGGACTTTCATTTCAGAGCAATATCTAACCTAACTTTAACTCCAGGGAACACTTGGACTTAAAAAAATAAAACAAAAACACATGTATAGAATCACCTGACCAATCAGATGAAAACTGGTTAAAACGTTCGATGACTTTGCCCTAAAATAAGATTTAAAAAAACTTTTTACCCCACTTTCCCCCTCTTACATCATCATCTTTGCCTTTGCTGACATCTCAGATTTAAA
Source organism: Copadichromis virginalis (assembly GCF_057382275.1). Taxonomy (NCBI): domain Eukaryota; kingdom Metazoa; phylum Chordata; class Actinopteri; order Cichliformes; family Cichlidae; genus Copadichromis; species Copadichromis virginalis. Next base: position 38,443,640 of record NC_140631.1, on the reverse strand, counting down.
TATCATGTCTGTGGTTTATAATATTACTGCTCAGTTGTCAATACACCCACTGTTTTCTTCATCCTTCAAGCATTTTAAAAACACCAATTTCCACGAGTTTTGAAGCAAATATCAAGATTTCAGCATCGTTTACAAATGCAAATACATAAAAATATATCTGAACGTTTGCCTGCACGTGACCAAAGGCTGCAAAATATTATTGTCCAACATACTGCAAATGGATTGTATACGGAAACAAGAAAGGTACAAAACTCTTGCCCCTTGCCTATTTACAGAGATTAAACAGACCCTTGGAGATCGCTTAAGAAACAAATGTGTAGCTGCAGACAAATGAGCATCAGCACAGAGTCTACAGTACTGCAAGAATCAAGATAAAACCCTGACCTGATGGTGTATGACAGGTGGAAGCTATTTAACTAATTCATTAAACGTGGATCTTTCTCAGAGGCACCACATAAAAAGTCAAAGCACGCACGATTTAGCTGCATGTTTGCACATAATTCATCTAATAATCTAATAATTATCACAATATTTTAGTCTAAAATAAAACCGCGGAGCAAACCTGATCAGGCGAAGCTATTACACTAAAAACTACCCAAAGAAGACCCTGAAAGAGTTTAATGGAGCTCATTTGGCTCTGCTCACATACAAGATGTCCTCTTAGTTTGTGCACCATCTATAGTCCAGATTTGTTCCCAGCGTTCACCAACAACTCAGCGCCTGAGGCCTGAATTATTCAGATTTCCCTCCTGAGATTGCTGATGGGTAGAGGAGCACGTTAACGGATACTTATGAGTCTGAATGTTTTGAATTAGATTGCTTATAAAATGTGTTTTTAACTGAAATGATCTGGTTCCACAGATGCCATGAGTGTAACTGCAAAACAGGCAAGACAGCAAATGCACTCTGATCATATCATATGATTAACAGCTCACATCAATGCAAAAAAATAAGAGGAGGAGACAGAGTAAAAGGTTTGGTAATGCAGGCAGAGCATCAAGCAGCAGGAATTTCATTACAGCCATAAAAACAACAAAAACAAAAGGTTTTACATGCTGGAGAAGAACAGGAAGAGGAGGAGGAACAGCACACGGGGAGTGCATCCAACAAAGGAGGTGGAGTTAAAAGTTTCAGTCCATCAGAGGAGGAGCAGGAAGACAGCCGGGAGGAGTTTCAAAACAGGAAGTGGGTCCTGATCGGTGGAAGGAGGAGGTAGCATTGCAGGTCAGATTTTTAAAAAAGCAGCGTCTAAAGCTATCTTTGGGTTTGTCAGGCCACCAAACAGCTCCCGTCATGATTTATTTATAAGGGAATGAAGACAAAAAGAGTGAGAGAGCCACACCATGAGGGAAATGAAAACCAGCACAATCACAAAAAAAAGCACAAAAAAAAGAAGAAGCAGGAGCACAGCGTGAGGAGGCGTTAGAGGTGCGCAGGGGATTTACAGTAAGCCACCGTCTCAAAGTCAGTGATAAGGACCGCACCTGAGGACGGCTGCTCTGAGGACGGCTGCGTTTCTGCTGTCGGAGCAGCGTCGCTCTCGGCAGGCGGCGCGTCATCTTCTTTTTCTACTGAAGGTTCAGGCGAGCTCGGTTCAGCTTCCAGGACGGAGGGGGCGGGCGGGGAGTCGGGTTTGTCTGCTGTCGGAGAGAAAAAGGCAACAAGGCTCTATTCAGAATGAAATAAAAGCTTATGCTCAAAGGCAATCTGGAGGGAAATAAAGATGTTCATGTGCAGAGCAACTTGAGAAAAAAGCAACACAGTGTCATTCAGCGTGGTGCTACGTTCTCCTTTGATGTGTGCACGGTTTCCTGTTTCCTATACTTTCATTGCATCCACAATATTAATTCCTCCATTTTATTGTCACAAGAAAGATAAAATAACTGCAGCTATGATGAAGTAAAAATCCTGCCCAGTAGTGCTCTCGACTCAGCCTTTAAATCCTTACAGCATGTGGAGTCTCGTCAATTAGAGATAAATAAACTGCAGGACCCAGCTTGCATCTAATCAGCTGTTGTTGGGTGAGAACCCAAAAATTCTCCAGGTTTTGGAGGCGTTACTTGAATCGAGATTAACATCAGTTAAAATTTAGCTCAAAATGAGCTGAACTGCAAAGCGGCGCGGGAGGATTTCAGATGCTGGGTTAGTTCAAGCGGGAGATTAGAAGCACCTGGATTAATCCTCCTGATGCAGCTGGATTAGAGCTGCTGCTGGTTTGCTGATCCTCACTATACCACAGGACTGTCAGCGTGTAATGTTTCTACTCTCTAAAGAAAGTACTTTTTAGTTAAATATAATAGAAACTAAGCTTTAGAAAAAAACATGTAAAATGACTGAAATTATATGTTGTATTAACTAAATAAAATAAACCAATACACCCAGCATGTGAAGGACATTTCTTTGACATTTATTAAGACTGAACTATTAATAATTGACTTCGTCTTTCCAGTCGCTCTATATTATCCTAGAAACTTGTAAAAAATAAACCGCAAAAACATTTTGAAACAACGAAATCTGAATTTAAATGAGAAAATCCACAAAGCTAAATACTAATGAAAGATTAATGAAAAAAACCATAAATAAATCTGGTTCTAATGTTCTGGTTCTTCATTTAGGATAAATTAAAGCAGCAGAAATAACCAGTCATTTTAATTTGTGCACGTCTTTGTTTTTGTCTCAGTCACACTAGAATAAACATAAGACTGCAACTTTTATGTGCCTGGGAAAAACTGGAGCCTGGTTGATGCACTGATGTTGCATCCTCAACCTCTGGGTGACCAGCTTCAATCAAAAGGTGACTGCACGGGTCGGCTGACAGGAGGAAACCCGTCTGCAGACAGCTGCAGTCACTCTCATACAGACTGGTGAAGGTTTGCAAACTCCTCTGAATCAGTCTGGGCTCACCTGCAACAGAGGACTCAACTTTCCATAGCTGTCATTTCTCACACGTGTTTACACCATCGGAAAAGCTCTGTGTAGTTTTGGTGAAGCGGCTGCGTGGACAGAACATGTAGGAGGTCCTATAAGTCCAGCTAACGCCCTAATACAGCGTCCAGATATTACACTCTCACACACGCCTGTTGGGCGAGTCCTAGAGAAGTGCGGGGTGCAGTGGATGAAAACAGCCTGGTGCGTTTTATGTTGAGGGGTTAATTTTTTTTTATTACCTTGTGACGGGGCTGGAGGCGTATCCTCGTCCACCTTCACCTCACAGGGGGCGGGGTCAGATGGCAGTGCAGTAGGTGAGTCTTTAGGAGCCGAGTCAGGTTCTGACACCATCACCTGGATCTCCTGGATTTCAGCTTTTTCCGGAGGAGACGAAACATCAACGGCTGAGCACAGAGGATGGAGAGAAGAGGTGAAGATGAGGGGAGGAAACAAAAAGGAGAGAACAGAGACGTGTTGGGGCGGAGGTAGAAAAAGAGAAATCAGAAGAGACAAGGTAAGAAAATAAGAGAGGTGTGAATATTTTCCCCTCACTGACTGAATCTTTGACAGAAACAAAGGGAAAATATGAAGGCTGTCCATTTAACAGATTAAAACCAGAAAGTGACCTTCCTTAATGTCACAATTATTTCTAACGAGCCGTTTTTTTTCCATAAATAACAAAAAGTTATGTAACCATCCCTAAAGGTCTCTGAGAAACGCTGAGCACTACGGGTCACAGGTGCAGCAGCATCCTCCCTGTGCAGGAGGGAGACATGCTGCAGGGCTTCCTGTAGGAGAACAGAGAGCTTAAATGGGCACAAAGTCCTATGTTGAGACACTTCTGCCGACTTACTGGGAGAAATGTTCACCAACTTGACACAAAAGTAAAAGTTCAGCCTTCAGAACAACATAAAAGGTGCCCGAAGCAAAGAAATAAAGACACGTTGTCAATCGCTTCTGCAGCATTTGAAGCTTTACAAGCCCCCAGTTTAAGCGCGCTAAGTTAATATTTGCATTAACTGAAGTGTCTCAACGGCTCTTCTGTGAACACAGTAAAAATGCTTCATTTTCTGCCGCTTATATAGTAAACCAGAGGCTGTCTCCCTCTTCCTGGCCAGGAAGAGGGAGTAGTTCCTAAACCAGCCGAGAGATGTGATCTCTCCAGCATGTCCCGGGCCTCCTTCTGGACATGCAAAACGCTCCGTAAGCTTTACATTCAGGATTGTTGGAGTGCTGTTTCTCTCCTCCGCTAACAGCTCTTCATCCTACATTGCTCCTCTGCGATTTCTCATTAACACACGTAAAATTGCATCAATGATTCTTCTCTTTATAGCCCTGCACAAATGCTAACTTTAACAAATGGTTTTCAAAAAAATGTTATTGCATCATTAGCTGATAAATCCTCGTTATTTATCAGATTTATTGAGTTTAAGCCACCTGGGATATTATTTGATGTTAACACTGGTATAGCACATGTGCAGCAGCTTCAGAAAATTGCTACAATAATTCCCTGTTATGGTCTCAGTGTGGGGTAACTATTCTACCTGCATGCTCCTCGCTCTGTGACTCGGCAGCTTCACTAGAGCTGCCAGCTTGGCTCTTGATCTCTTCCTCCTGCTGCTCCTCCTCCTCTTCCTTCTTCTGTGGGGGGCTGGAATCAACGCTGGAGGGTTTCGGCGGGCTCTCGCCTCCCATGCTGCTCCTGGGTGACAGCAACTCCATCTCCTCTCCCCAGTCTGACACTGGCTTGTGGCCGTCCAGTGGGGAGAAGGGGCTGAGGGGTTTGCCTCCCTCGGGGGACTCCTGAGCGGCCGCTGGGGGCGGGATGTGGACCTTTGGCCTGGGAGTCCGCTGATCTTTGGGGCTTCCTGCTGATGCCTGACGAGAACGAGGTTTGGGAGTTTTTGGGGAGGACTCTTTGCTCTTTGCTTGCTTCTCCTTTCCGATGTCCTTCTTCTCGTCGCCTTTGGAGTCTTGCTCCGAGTCGCTCACCTCCTCATATTCCCCATCGTCACTGGCATCCTCCCATTCATCATCATCCTCTCCTCCTCCATTCTTCTCCTCCACCTAAGGAAAGATGGAAACAAAGAAAGAGTTAGCGATTTATTTATTTAAAATCCTGCAACAAATGCTTTAATTTGGATGTTTGATTGGAGTGGCAGGAGCATTTAAGGCACCGGCTCTCGTGTCCCATTTCAGAAACTAAAAAAAAATTCACACCTCACAAAAAGAAAAAGGATCCATTTCTCTGAAGTAAAGCTCAGCATGACAGATACTTTATTATTCATAGAAGTCCAGATGCACCCGTTACCTTCTGTACTGTGGGAGGTTTAGATTTCTCTTCTTCCTTATCTTTCTTTTTACTCTTCTCTTCCTTCTTCGTCTTGTCCTCCTTTTCCTTCTCCTCTTTCTCCTCCTTCTCCTTTTCCTTCTCCTCCTCTTCCTTCTCTCCCTCCCAGCGGTTGTCATGCATGCTGTGAAAAGTTTCAGAATAAAAGGTTCAGTGGACATCGCATTAGCGTGAGAAATACACCGAAAACCATCGCAATTCTCAACAAGAGCTGTTAAAATGTTTATTATAAAGGAAAATGAGGAACATTACAACTAGTTTAAAAGTCATTTTAGTGTTTCAGACTTCAGTTTCTTCACTGCAGAACAGCTTTGTGATGAAGAATTACATTAAAAAGTCAAGTAAATGGATCTGTCAGCTGATGGTGAGAAAAGTTTTACCTGTAGCTCTGCTTCTGTCCTCGGCCCCTCCCTCTGCTCCGGTCGCCCCTCGGCCCCTGGGTCCTGCCCTGGGACAGGAAGTCGCCGAATGTCGGCGCTTTCGGAGGTCGCTTACTGTCATCTAAGGAGACATCGATGGTGAGTATACATCAAACTATGAACTGCTGTGATGTTTAATCTACAAAAAGCAGAAAGCAGGTGATGGATGTTTCATCATCACTGCTCAAAAGTGAGGCACAGGAGTGTTTTTTTTAAAGTAAGAAATAAAAATTCAAAACGGAGAGGGGGCACACGTTGTGTCATTAACATGTCTTTATGCCACTGGCTGTCTGTTGGAAAGTATCCAGGCATGTAAAAGTCCATCTAATAATGTTAAAAATAAAACATTTCAATAAAAACTGCCTCCACCGATTCTTCCGCCTCCGCTGCGGTCTGCGAGTTAACGTCATAACTTGCGTGACAGCAGCTGTCCCGCTGGGTCAGCTGCAGAGTGCGTCTGAGCTCTGGGACGACGCCAGATGTGTATTATGATTATTATTGATGGCATCAAGAGAGAACGAAAAGATTTTTAAGATAAAGACGAGAAGAGGGATGAGGAAATACTACGAGTAAAACTGAGAACATCCAAATTTTAAAGCCACCTCGTTTGGACTCCTTTAGAGTTACAACTGGAAATTTGAGCGAAAGAAAAAAGAGATGTTGTACAGAGGGTGAAAGAAAGGTGTTGATTAGGTGAGCAGCTAATGGAGACATGAAGGAGGAAAAAATTTATTTTTCCAGTATTTTGTCTCAGGAGAAATCCACATCGAGTTTTCAGTGTCACAAACTGAAGCCAAAATGTTTGTTTTATAACATTTTTTATGACCAACTTTCAGCATCAGCATCATGGGACCAATCTGATGACTCGGGTTTGACACAAAGAATCACAGTTAGAAGATCAACCAAGTATCAAAAAAAAGAGACTTTCCACATGCTTTAACTTGTTTTTTGGCCAGCGGCACATTAACACATGCTGATGTTCAAAGTCAATTTAAAGGCAAATTTTTTAATGTGTTGCATATTAAAAGACAAAGGAAAGAAGAAAAAAAGAAAAAAGGCTGATTTTTGGGGTGGTCACATGTTCCCTATTTTTAAGATGTGGCTGATTTTTTTATGGAATGACCTCAATAGAAAAAAGAAATGTGGAAATGGAGTCAGAGAGGGAAGAAGAGCAGAGGACACGAGGAGAAGGTCAGAGACCAAAAGCTCAGACGAGGGAGGAGGATAAGAGCTCAACAGGGAGAGAGGAGAGGATGTCATTAAAAGGTCAGAAAGAGACAGATACAAGTACAAACGAAAAGAAGGGATCAGTGAGGAGACAAAGGATGTAGGCGACAAGACTGAAGAGGACTGAAGGATAAATCACAGTGAAGACATGAACGCAGCCAAAGCCAAGGCTCAAAAACTGAGGACCATCCACAAACACTGGTGGACATCCTGAGGTCGCTGTGTGTGCAGGCGGCAGCATCTGAAGCGTTTCCAGCCACAGAAAGATTAGAGCTGCTCACACAAAGGCAAACCTCTCCGAGCTGTCACAACGTCTGTGATTTTAGAGATGAGAGCAGTCAGAATTTACATCAGGGTCTCTGAAGGTTTAATTGAGACAGATTCAGAGTATTTGGATATTTCCAAAGACTCAAGATTAACCTGCATTTAAAATTAAAAACATGATTTGCTACTGTTGCTTAATTCTCACAGTTATACACAAGTTTCCTAATTTCAGTGCCTTGAATGAAGACAGTTTGCCTTTGGTTTGGACTTTCTGGGGCCTGTAACATGAAGCATGTTTACTTCAGGTTTAACTCCAGGTTAAGGAGGTGGGACACAGTAACTACTGTACTGACCAATCAGTTCTCTGGAAAAATAACATTCCCAAAGGGGATCCTGTGCTTTTCCATTTCAGGCAGTATGAGAGACTTTAGTTTAAAATAATAATAATAATCTTTCCTTGGTGAATCAATAACAGAAAGATCCTTAAGATCCAACTGTATTGCTTCTAAACGTTCATTGAACGATGACATACAACTATAACAGTCCTATAATCTTTAAACAGGGCACCTAAGCCTCGACCTTTCTGCAGGAATGCCTGTATTCAACGACCTGTTCACATAACTGGACCCTGCATACTGCAGCTGTAACTATAGTCAGCTCTTCCTCGTCTTAAGGAGTGAAGCCTGATAAGAAAAAGATGAATGCTACAGGCCCCGGGTCTTAACATGAGCTAAAAAGAAGTGGAATTAAACGCTGGTATCAATAGTGGACTAAGCTGATTGTCATAATAACACCATTAAGGGCTGCGCCATCATGAGGGTGAGTCGGGCATGTGAGTTAGGGGTGAGGCTGGTTTTGGGTGCAGCTGCTTCACACAGACACACTCAGACTCAGGCCCATGCTGTGGTCTAACCTGAGGCTCTGCCCCGAGGCTCTGTACGAGAGTTATGCCCCCGCGCTGCAGAGAGGACACACAAACACGTTACACTACGTCTGCCACACACACACCAAAAACATTATCTGTGAAATAAGGTTTTGACATAAACACTCACTGCAACTCTGTAAACATCGTTTATCTTGCTACTAAGTAAAGACCATTAAAATCTCTGCCTAGTCAAATAAAGTCTTCAGTCCTTTGAAAAATAAAATAAACATGCAGGAGCTTCGGTCGGGTTGGTCAAAGTCAGTTAGCACAATAAAGGAAATCCGGACTCCTCCAAACAGAACGACCGCGGCTTAACTCCAAGCTTAATCTGGACTCTGGGGAAACACGGCGAGCATTTACATAACGAGCTTAATTACTCAGGAGGGCGACTGTGTTGCCTCTCATACAGAGTGGGGTGTTTGACGTGTATACATCAACACAGCAGAGAGACATCGTGTCAGACGAGCGAAGCCGTGGCATGGAGGTGGATCGAGGGTCAGCTGCTGTGTTGTGCAACAGCATGCGATGGGTGTGCGTGCGTCTGTGTGTACTTGCCTCTCCTGCCGCCCTCCGATGGGATACCCTCAGTGGCCGCATATGGGTCCTCTTTGAACCTGTGAAAACAGCCACAGGGTTACACACACATCAAACGTTAGCGCCCTCTCTGCCACGTCAGTCTGTCGCCATCTTTATCCCAGCAGACGCCTTCCATCGTGCTCACCTCTTCCTCCCCCTCCATCTTTGTAAAGTCACTAAAGTTCTGTAGCAGAGCTTTAGTAAACCCAACATAAGCGGCACTATTTCAGACACTACAGACTACTACTACACAACACAGATATTCAATGAGGGTTTCTAAGTCTGGACTTTTGCGGGACCAACCAAAGACAGTCACAGACCGGTCCTGAAGCCTCATGAATGCTGTGGCTCACTACACTCTATCCTACTTTGCTGCATTTATTCTCCCTTGAACTGCGCCCCTGCCACTGAGAAGCATCTCCTTTCAATTCCATCTGATAAAGTCCAAGCAGGTTGTCCAGCTGCTCTGCTGGAGTCCTGCTGAGATGATCGTCCCTCTGGCTCAGTCTCTAAACTCTGCAGATGACTTCTGAAGCTCCATCAAAGTCACTGTCAGGTTTCTGGTCACCTCTTCTTGAGATTGTTAGCATCTTCCACTTCAATACTGTGCCGACTCTCAGACTCTGAACGGTTTTTGATCCATTTCTTTGCCACAGTTTCATCTAAGAGCTCTGCAGAGGCCTCCGATAAGCTCGAGGAGGTGGCTGGGGAGAAGGAGGCCCCCCTCAATGCTCTATCAAAGTGACTCGATGGATGAATTGATGTGCAGAGGCTGCCTTAAGACTTCCTGGCATCTTTTTGTTCTGCAGTTTGAATTACGGGATCTTAGTTTACTTTTAAAAGAAAGACTCTTACATGTTGTCCGTCTTCTGTGCGTCCCACTCTCGTCTCCACTGGCCTGTGGCGTTACGATGGCGTGCTAATCTCTCCTCATCTATCTGCTCACGCTCCTTCTTCCAGCGCAGGTACTCTGCTCTTTCCCGGCCGGTCATAGACATCGTCATATCCATAGAGCCTTTGGGACCAGGTCTCCGGCTCTGCAGAGAAGTCAGAGTAAATAATTCAGCCACAGGAGTTTAAATAAAGACAAAGGTAATGCTCATAAACAGAACCACCCGAAACCCATTTTTAAAGAAGTACTCACGGTCCACTCTTTTTCCAGCTCAGACCCTGTCTTCACATTGTCAAAGTCCAGTCCCCCCCAGTTTCGTACATGTCTCCGGCTGCCCTCCTTGCGGTCCGTGTCCGGGGCTGGACCTGAACGTCTCGGGTCATCCAGGAAGTTACGGGTCGGTTTGTCTCCATCCTGCTGTGAAACGGAACGACTCTGTTCAGCTCAGGCTAGTTCCTCGCTGATTTTAAATGATTTTAAAAAAGCAAAACAAACAAAAATACTGCGCAGAAGAACCACACGATTTAAATGTGAGACCAAAGCAGAGACGGTTAGCTTCATAACACTTGATCTTATGGGAAATTTATGTTATAGTAATTTAAGAGGATAAAAAAAACACATCTGGTGTGTGTACAGTCATAACAATCCATCTGTGCTGTCTCACCGGACAACAATTTATGCATTTACACACATCTCTGCTATATTAAGCAAATTAAACTCCAATAAAAATAAGTGGTTAGAAAAGTTTTATTATAATGTTGGTCTTTCAGAGCCTTGTCTGTAAAATCCATTTCTGGAAATCAAACCCGCTACGACACATGGCAGCTGAAAAAACCCCAAAAAAACCCCAGTGACTTCCATACCCGCTGTCCTCTCTCATACTCTGCTATCCTCTCCATTTCTTCATTCATCTTCTCAATGTTCTGTCGTCTCTTCTCCTCCCATTCCTGTCAGGAAGTTTGTGACATTCGAGTTATTATTGAACAGGATGTTAGTGTTACAACCGTTTTAACAATACTGGAAAATGACTGCATCGTCCATGTTACAAAGTCCTCCACCAGGAGGTAACTGCAGCAGATTTTTGAGCCAAAATAAAAAATTTTCTGCAGTATTTTCCCAAAAATCCCAGTTTTAGTACTTCTGTGTTAAAAGATTAAAATGGCTGGGACCAAAGTTAGAGCACGTGCCGTGGCTACAGCAATACTTTTGTAGATGTTACATACACATGTAAATTCTTTGTATCATGTTTTTTCTACACACTGAAATCATCCCAGCTCCTGTTTTAAACTGAAAGTCAACATTCGGTGCTTAAAAGCACAAGAACAGAAGCAGCTTTGAACATTCACAGGTCGTGCACTCGAATTTAAACAAGACACACAACTGGATATGGATTAGCTCGGTTTATAGATCATTTATAGATTATAGATAGTCATCTTTCGTTTATTATTTCACTTTAATATGAATTTTTTAATATATGACAACAAATGTGACATATTCTCATACCTCTGAATGGACTTTAACAGTTAATAAATTAAGCTAAGCCCCATGAGACTTCATTGATACATGACTTCAAGTAATCGCACTACCATGTATACCACACAGTCACACTCTAAATGTATTATCTTCAGTGTCTTGCATCGTGCATCATGCAGCTGCATCCTGTGTGAAAACCTCCCTCAAACAGTTCATCCTCACCCACCTTGGATTTCCTGTCTATTCCTCCTGGTGTCCCTTCTCCTCCTCCTCCTCCTCCCCCTCCTCCTCTTCCTCCTCCTCCTCTTCCTCCTCCTCCTCCTCTCCTTCCTCCTCTGCGTCCATGGCCTCCTGCCTCACCAGGCTCTCCATCTCTGGGTGTTCTCGGTTCCCAGTCTCTCCTGTCTTGGCGACCTCCGCCCCCACCTCCTACTCCTTGTCCTACTTGTCCTCCACCACCACCACCACCTCCTCCTCCTCCTCCTCCACCACCTCCTCCTCTCTGACCTCCCCGACTCATTCGCCCAGACCCGGTCCTCCTGGGGGGGCTGCGGCCATCACTCTGCCCTCTGTGGCTGTCGCTCTCCTCTGATGTCTTCCGGCCGCGAGGAGTTCCCGGTCTCCATTCGTTCACAACTCTCTTCTCCTGTAAGCAGCACACACACAGACTTTCACTGTGAACGGAGTGATTTTAACAGCACCTTAGTTACAATTTCAGTCAGCTGCTGGAGGAGGCTCAACATGACATATGTGGTAGTTTAAAAACACCATCCTTATTCCTGATTCTTTGACTAATCAAAACACCTAAGTGTCCATTTTAGCCTGTTATAATGTGGATCAATAACAACTTATAGATCATATTAGTTATATTTGGCTACCAATAAATTATAAGTGAGGGAAAAATCTGTTTTGGATACATTTTGGATTTTTTTGTGGTGCTAGAAGAGTTACAGCGCATGGCAAAAGAAAATAAAGGTTTGGTTGATTTATGGTGTAAAATTGAAGTTTTTCATTTAGATTTTTGTCAAAAAAATCTGAGTTAAAAAGGTACTTATCAGCAGTAGAGCTCATAAGAAGTCAGATAAAGCCGTATTTTATTCACACTTTAAATTAGATAGCTTGACAGCAGCTCATTGGAAAAGGAGAATGACCTTCATTGCCTTCAAACACCATTATTACATTATTAATATTATGTAATAATGGTAATTCATAATATAATACATTATATTATTATTATGCAATTACTTTTTTCAGTATTGTCAGGAATGTTAATATTTCAAGACCATTTCAAAAAATTGCAAGCAATAGCACGCCGTAACTTTTAGGATATAAAGGGACTAACAGGGTGAAGATTATAACAACACATCATCTTCAACCCAGGAAATGGAACAGCTCAACTCTTACAGTTACAAACTCGTCAATCTAATGAATGTCACATGAACTAAAGACTAATCTGCGCTATGGATTATGCAAAGAGCTACAACATGATGAACTCTGAGAGGCTGAGTTATGAGACAGAAAGAGGCCATCGTCGTTCATCAGGTTTTCAAAGGCCTCTTCAGAAAAGGTCCAACAGACTAATGGGCCCAGATCAACCCTTTAACCAGTCAGACAGGCGCTCGTGTGGAGCAGGCAGCCCCCTGCTGTTCTCCAGGCCTTTCTTTTGTCTTATGACCTTTTCAGTTTGAAATCTAGGTGCCGGCAGTGATCGGTAGTCTTTTCTGAGGCAATCTGGATCTCAGCAGGCGCTCACTCCACTCTTACACCTGTATCCCCCCTGGATCTGCTTACCGGCTTCTTCAGCCCACAGGAGACTAATTATAAACGTGGCAAACTAAACGACTAATCAAGGGGGGGGGGGGGGGGGGGAGACTGGTTGTGCCAAAAAACAGAGCGTTAAAAACCCTGATTTTAACCAATGGGCCATGAATGCAGCTCTAAAAGAATCATGATGTTGTTGTGGTTTGCCATATTGTTCCCAGTTCCCTGCAGTTCCTCTACTGACCACTTGAGGCTGCACCCTAAAGTGAGTCCCTGTGTTAAAATGAGCCTTTACAGGAAAAGCAAACATGTTTGCAGACCGGTATGAAATCTAGTCTCTGGATAGTTCACTGTCCATGTGTCCATGAGGCCAATTCAAGTATTATTACTCTGTTACTAATTATTGGGCATTTTTCTGGTGCATGATCAGCTTGGCAGGCTTAGCCGATCATTTAGAACTGCACTGTTTTTACCCCAAAGGTGTCCTCCTTTGGGGTAAAAACAAGCAAAAAACAAACAGACAACAAACCCCCCAACATCCTGGCAGCCAAAATGCAGGCTTCAGAAAAATCAGAGTCAATGTCGCTATGGCTACATCCATCCATTATATGCAATCCATGTTTTTTCTCCTTTTCAGACAAATGTGTCCACGGCATTTGTCCAATTTGTGTTCACAAGGCACGCTTAAATCCTGTTTGTCTGCAGGAGAAAAGGATAGATCTAACAAACAGATGATCTGCATACCGAGCAGAAAGAGCTGGATAAACCGATTACACAGATAGTTCTCCAGCATGGTCGGGTACTTTAATGAGCTGGCTAAAGTTCATTCTGCACAAACATCTGCAGTTAACAACATTATGTTAGTACAGCAGGTACAATCATCTCAGCTCTGTTTCAAGACAATTACCCAACATGCCTTTTTAAAATCCCATTTTTGCCCAGCAGAGCTGCATGAATGGATAAACACGTTAAAGAGAAAACTCATCTCATGAACTCTCACAGGGTAACTTTGGGTATTTTTAGTGTGTGCTGTGCTCTAATTTTATGCCCGCTGCTTCACTGTTCCCTCCAGCCATCCTAGGCTTAGTACTTCAGGCCTTTGAAAGCAAAGTGCCAGCAGAAGAGTGTTAGAGGACAATTACCTTTACAGATTTGTAATCAGTAGGAATCCCTGCCACGATTTGTAAAAACAGATAAACGTCTCCCATCACTACTTTGTGTCAAAGAAGTGAAATATATATTTAATCATTTTTAATCCCAGAAAATCCAATAAAAAAGAAAAATAGCTGTGTGCAATGGTGACTGAAGTTCCCACATATGTGGCCCAGTTAGAGTCTGGCACCTGCCCACAACACTTCTGTTCTGACGCCAGATCTGCACCAGTACACTTTGTTTTGATTTTTATCTAGTGCGAGCGGGCGAAAGCAGCTCGCTTCTCTTTGCTGGCTTCCAGTTTACGGATTAATTTTAAAATCCTTTATTTTCCATTTTATCTGTCTGAAATGCTTCACGCACATATCCTATTTCAGATGCTTTTATCTCTTACTCTGTTTGACTGTACAGCACTTGGGTCGGCCCTGTTGTTGTAGGTTAAAAATGCTTCATAAATTAAGTGAATAAATGATAGTGATGGAAGTACAACATAATCTGAACCGGCACCACCACACAAAGGATGTTCAGTTCGACTTGATTTCTCACCCCTGTTGCTTTAGAAAGGTCGACTGTGACAGTGAAGTTTTCTTTCTCCGTCTTTGGCTCGTGGGGGCGGGGCTTACGAGGTGTAGTCACCGCAATGCCCTCTTGCTCTGCTTTCTTCTTATCTTCCTCTATTTCCTGTTAAAAAATAAATAAATGCAGGAGCCCAGTGAGACTAATGCTTAATAAGAAACGCACCAAAGACAAACAGGTCTGGGGTGTGTTCTGTGTTCATACGACAAAAGTAAGAAGATTAAGTCAAGTAGTCATCCGTGTGCAGCTGATGGACACTTTTCTCCCACAATGCAATGCGCAAAGGGAATAGGACAGCCACTAATATCGGGAAAACCAAAAACTGTTTGTTTATGGGAAAAGAGTGTCTATTTTCCAATTAAAAAGAAAATTATTTTAATCGCTCTGAACTGATGATATTGTGTTTCATCCTTCAGACACTTTTTTTTTTTTAAATTTCTCAGTCTGTACATGTGAAGCTCAAGAGAAGCTGTGGTTGTATCTTATCTGAGACCTGAAAAGAAAAATTTGGTTTTCTAAACGTTTCTCATCATATTTCAGTGGCTACAAGTCTAATGAAATAAGACATATGACAACTATTTAACTTATTAAACAGCTCCCAAATCTATTGATGAGACCATGTTGCTCATTCAGCTTCATGAAGTGAAGAATTCCTTAAAAAATAGAAACGAGTAGCAGTAAATCCTGAAACATCAGCTCGCCTCAACATCCCAGCAAATAAGATCAAAACGCAGCGAGTTCAAATTCAACTTGAAAGTGTTGGCTGCTTGCCGTGAATAAATAAATTCAGAAGAGAAATGGTTTGAAACAAACAAACAAAAACAGTTATTCAGGGTTTCCTGATTCAAAACAGGGCTTTTGGGGGCGCACACAGCATGAGTGGCTCCACTGAATGTTTATAAAGGCCACTTAAGATTTTAAGGTATTTCAAGCTTGAGTTCATTAAAGCAAACTTGTAAAAAAAAAGAAAAAAAAGAAGTTGTTGAAATATCTTTTAACCACAGTCCTAATTTGTCTTGGCTTTTGTCTCAAGTATGCAGTATAATCTTTGACTAATGTGGTAAAACAAGCTGCTTTTATGTAGAAGTGAATCGTTGTGTTTTGAGACATTCTGGGGATGTCATCATTCTTCGGTGAGGACAGTTATCAACATCAAGATGGTAGTATTAAAGATACATTTAGCGTGTAAAATCTTTCCGTACCTGGTACCTCTTCATCAGAGCTTCATTCTTCTTCCTCAGAGCTTCAATTCGCTTGTCCAGCTCTGCATCCTTCTCCTCCTTTGTCTTGAGATCCACCGTTGAAGACTGAAGCAAAGAGGAGGAAAGCAGAAGTGACAAGACCGGTTTGGCCTGTAATACTTTAATGTGCAGCGCTAAACTAAGCACAATGAAGATACATCAGCTGTCCCAGCTTAATTAAATAATTGTTTTGCTTTTATTAAAGAGGAGAAAGACATAAGACACCCATATACAAATATTCTATGAGAGAGAAAGAGCGAGAGATTGCGCTCAAAGAACGCAAAACTGAAATCAACGAGAATAAAGATGGCAGTAGTAGTAGCAGAACATACTTTTATACACTTGTCTCATCTTTGTACTTCTGTCTCATGTTACCACTTTATTATTCAACTTTATGTTTTTAAATGCTCATGAATTGTTTCTGTCGTAACGATAAACGATAGTTTAAAGGTAAGGGAAACATTTAGTGACTTCTCCGGGAGGCGGGAGATGCAAATATGAACGCCCTGTGTCCAAGTTTAACAACAGACAGAAGGCAACAACTTTGCATACTTTTCGGATGAATTTAATTTAAATATAGGATGTTAGGAACCAAGAACAGCCTTAAAAATAACAGCAATTGAAATGACTCTCCAAAATACGAGCCTGAAACCGTTACCAGGGTGGCTGTGAGATGATTAGACTTCCTTCTAGACAGACTTTGGTCCTCCTGAAAGTTTTGGGTAACCTACACAGAAGATCAAGACACTGTCTGCAGTGTTTTTACTCACCATAGCTGCCTTCGGCTCTTCTTCACACACTGGTGGCTGGCTCCACCTGTAAAGAAGATTAGGAGGATGAGGAGCATCCTACCGTTTCTTTACCTCCACTATACAGATACTACACCTTCAGTAAGGTGAGTTTCTTTGCGTTAACCCGTGAGCACAGGAACAAGAAGGATGAATAGAAACCCTAGATTACACAGTAACAGATATTGAGCGGTGACTGGGTACCGCCCTCTTTTCCCTTCTGCTGTTTCACCCTTCCTCACTATTGATTACACTATTGAAGGTAATCGCAGGTGAGTTTACAGCCAGGTGTGTGGTGAAACCCATTTCAAAAGCTTCTGTAAAAGTCTCAGAGCTGCAGACAAGACGTATATATGACACCCGAGGAACAGTACCACAGCACACATACCTGAGGCTATTTTAGCACATCCAGCCTCAACTGAGCTGCAATAAAGTACTGGTTTGGTGTTTTTGTCTGTCCCTGGTATGCTGTTCAGTAATGTAAGCACACTGAGCCATGTCTGAGCTGTCTGAGCCGATACAAAGCCGCGAGGAGCCCACGAGACGTGGAAACAGACCACCGCAAACAGAGACGACGTGCAGAAGAACACCTGGATGAACGTTCACACGCACTAAAGTTACAGTCCGTTCACGTTACCTGTTTCAGAGGGAACTGTTGCAACGGCAATAAGGGCCAATGTTTGAACTCGCTGCTGTTCGCCAATTCCTGCGCCTCAATCCGTCCTCATTATTCCACTTCCTGTTAGCAGCGGCTAACTTCCTGCCAAATAAATCCCGCCTCCCGGTTCTTAAAAAGACAGTACACTTTCTGACGGCTCAAAACGATCCCAGCAGATTTTCGCTGGAAAAGTCTGCCTCTGCGCACCACCACAGTGGATCTTAAACCAAACCATCAGGATGTGACTGAAGTACAGACTTCCAGCTTTAGCTTAGCGGGCTTTACAAAAAAAATGTCTGGGAACAAGACATTTTTTTTATACAGAGCCCCCAACTTTAGAGGCTTAAAGATAATTGGACAATTGACTGAAAATTAATTTGTGACACCTGTCCATTTATTATTATTTCAAGCACACCTAATATTCTGAAGTTCAACTTGTATTTTATGGCTTTTCGCTGCATTTTTAAATGTGAGAGAAGAAGAGATGGCAGTGTAAGTGAGGAAGGCTGCCATTAAGCTAAAAAAACAAACAAACAAAAAAACCAACAACAACAAAACAATAACATAAATAAAAACTCTCAGCATAGAGAGAGAGGGAGCAAAAACTGTAGGAGTGGCCAAATCAGCAATCAGACATTTAAAAAATGAATAAAAGGTCTAAAAGACTACAGAAGACTGAAAAAGTGCATGATCACAGATTTATTTTCATGGCTAAGGAAAACAATTTGACAACATCTAACCAAGATGAGAACACTCCCAGGGAGGCAGAAGACAAAAGTATGGAGAAGGAGAGAAACATGGTCCGAAGCAGGCCACATTATATGTCAAACATGGAGCCAATCAAACAGCATGGGCACACATGGCTGCCAGGTGAAGCAGGTCACCAGTGTTTAATGGTTGTGTGATGATTTCTGAAGTGGACAAAAAGCAACACAAGAGGGCTTTTTTAAGGCAAATAGATTCCATGGCACTGATGTCACCGCAACAGAACAGCTTTTCAGCTATTAGATACAAAACACCTGGCAGAGCATCTAAATGGAGGAAACGGTATTTTGTCCATAGATTCCAGACTTCAATCAGGCGGTCACTGCAAAGGCTTTTCATAAAATAAAATTATGTCACAGTCCAGTTATTATTATTGAGCTTCCGAAAATGAAGAATTATATTTAAAAATGACTGTAAGTCCCACATAATCCACTGTGGTGGTGGTCTTCAGAACCAAAAGTGCAATACTTATGTTGTATTGGTTCAGAACAAACAATTAGATCCATAATCTAATTGTTCGTTCTGAACCAGGCATATCAGGAATCTGCAACCTTTAGTATCTATCAGTGTTGGTCAAGTTACTTGAAAAAAGTAATCAGTAACTAATTACTGATTACTTCCCCAAAAAAGTAATCCCGTTACTTTACTGATTACTTATTTTCAAAAGTAATTAATTACTTAGTTACTTAGTTACTTTTTAAAAACACGATTTACAACCTGAAGAGGTGAGAAAGCGATAGATCTTTCAGCCCAATTCTACATTTTCTACATAATCCATCATACAAAATGTAATCAAATGGAAAAGTCTCTCTTTTTTTAACTTGCTTTATCAGTTTTAATCTTTTAACTTTATGCATCAAGCAAAAATTGAATTATTGAATAAATGAGTTTACCATTTAAACCTTTTTTCTACACATTCCAGCACATAAAATAAAATATTTTTTGTGTTTACACTCAGTCTTTCAAATAGATGCAAGTAAAACACAGCAGAAAATAAATAAAGTCAAAGACTCAGCGGTCCTGTTGCTCTATTTTCACCTGTAAAGCAGGACAAGGGTAGGCGGAGGTTTACCCTGGTGCAGGTGTGCCGCGGTCAGTTGAAGAATCCGCGAGTTTCTCTGTGAATTTCCCATTACGTCGTTGGGCACTCGGTGCTTGCTCGGAAGTTTAGGGTTTTTTTTCGCTGTAAAAAGAAGTTTTCTTCCCACGCACGATGGACGCTAATGTTTTTGTCACTTTTTATGGAATCAAACTCAAAGTAAGGTCAGTACTTCCACGCTTTAAACGCTGCACACTCATACTCTCTCCCACAATCGATATGTGATCCATTGTTGATCTGCACACAGCTGTTGTCACTAACGGTGCACTCGCTTACGTCACTGTCGTGAGACATTCTCGCAAAAAATCACGGTTTTAGTAACGCAGCGTTCCTATGGGAAAGTAACGGTAATCTAATTACCGTTTTTGCAATAGTAATCCCTTTACTCGTTACTTGAAAAAGTAATCAGATTACAGTAATGCGTTACTGCCCATCTCTGGTATCTATTATATTATAGACAATAAATAAATAAATAAATGGACCAATCAAAGATTTTTGAGCCATATATTAAAGTGAATAGTCTGTTAAGCATAACTATCAATCTTACTAATATGTGTAAATAATTACTCATTATAATTACTCATCACATATGACTACTGTGGGCAATAATGAATTAATCTTCTGTTATATCAAACCTGACTCGACCATCAGTTTAGTTTTTCCAATAATAATCTTAAAATATATTCTCTGTTGTTGATCCATACTCCAAAGTACAATATATATATATGTAATTCCTTCTTAAATTTTGGCAAATGTAATTCATAAACCGGCCATGAGATGGCACCAGCAGCCAGCCAGCTAACGTGACCTGATAAACCAGCGGTAAGCTGACCTGAACACACAAAAATTTGTCATTAAACCTTGAACCTGAGGAGATCTATCCATGGAAAATAACCGAGAACAAAGTGCACTGCCTACTTCAAGCATAAAGGTGACTGCTCTTTCCTCACAGCTGTACAGAAAAGATTACACATTTACTCTTTTTCTACTTACTAATTATTTTTCACAGATTCAGATTTCTCTTAAATATAATTAGATGAAATAGATAAGATCTCCTTTATTTTTCTGCGTCACAGAAAAATCAGATATATCAAACAAAACTACTGTTGTAAAAAAATAGAAAACTAAAAGCTTAACTGAATATGAAAAATAAAGTAAAAGAAGTGAGCTAAAAGAACTACAATAAACACATTTTAGACGCAGTTTTAAATATAAAAACACAAGTTTATGGTCACTCTAATCATCTCCAAATACCACTTAGAGAATAGAATTACATCACGTGAAACAAAAAGGATACAAGATTTATATTTTACACTTTTATTTTTATTTATTTATTTTTTAAACATCTGGTATTTGTTTCAGCCCAGTGTCACACATTCACAACAGTTATCAGCAAGAATATGTCAGACAGCAAGCACATTAAATTAATGACACCCTTTATCTGCCTTTTAAATTTGCTTTACAGGTCCTGATAAAGGTGTAGCTCTTAAAGGGACAGTACACCCCAAAATCAAGTTGACCTCCTCTTCCTCTCTCCCACAGCTCTATTTAAACATATAGTTTTATTTTGGTCTGCTTTGCCCACATTTGGAAATATCAGCTGTAGAAAAGGGCCAGCTTTTCTCTTGAATATAATAGAATGAAATCATCTCGTGGTCCTCAAAGTGCCAAAAAAATATCTTGAAGAAAAAATAACTCAACAGCCACTTCTTATTCATGAAGCCGTGACTGCAAGGCTACTTTAAAAACAGCTTTTTGTAAAAACAGTTTTCTTTATAATGAACAACACCCACCAAAAGAACATCACATGGACCTGTGATGAGGGTGTAAACATTAATACCATCCACCCTCAGCGGAGCTGCAAGTGTATGTGGAGTCTCGGGGAAATGTTTTTTTCACTTCCTGTAATTCTACAGAATGTACCCGGACAGTACTTTTTGACTTTGCCCATTAATGATTTTATGTGTTGACACCAACTACAAGAACCTATTTACCAAAACTATTAATAATGTTTAAACAGGAATACACTCTTTTCTGTAGACAACCCCTACAGAAGCTCTTCCTCTCACCCGTGGGGAATATGAAGGAGAATGAAAGAGTTAACCCTTTGATGAGCTGATGTCAGGACCCTGATGTTGGCTACCTGCACCCTTGTTTTGGTTGGTGGATGGAGAAAGTAGACAGAAAATAGTTCCTCCATAAAGCTTCCCAAAACAAGCTTTGTGGATTTATTTATCTATTTACTTTTTGTAGTTACATAATTTCTTAAAGAGACACTCCTGCAGTTTATCAAAGGTGAGGATTTTCTGATGCAAAAATCCAGAGGATCTGAATTTGGGGTTAACTGTCCTTTCTAATGTTGTAAATTTTGTTGAGCTTTTAAAGCAGGATTTTCAATGTAGTTGCTGTAGCATGCAACTGGATATAATACACAAGGTAATGGGATCAACCAGCTTTACAGTGACTAAGCACATTCAGAGATCTCCAGCCCGGATGACGTACTGTTTTGTGTCTCGTTAGTCTGGGCAGAATAACGCAGGTGAGATAAGGCTGAGTTGGTTACGTTTAATGTTTCCCCAGGAGACCACAGGCATGTTTATGTGCTTTATTTTTCAAGGATTTTGAAAAGAGATCATTTAATATGAGCAGTACACGTTTAAAGCATGTGCCGTCTCACACGCTCTGTCTAGCGAGCACAAATATGACAGAGTATCCTGCCGTGGCCCAGTTTCAGCGCATGAAGTCAAAACAAACAGCTCCTCTGTTGTTAGGCAGAAGGCTGAGTGAGTAATGACCACACAGGATTTGTTAATCACCTGATAAGATCTTGCAACCAGACCAAGTGTATCTAGCCATCCCTGGAACACATACAGATGAGACCTGCTGCCAAACTAAGAGACAGGTGGAGGGAAACACCAGACAAGCAGCATCAGTTACACAATAAGAGCCCCAGAAGAATCAGTGGTCTTAGTGGACTGTAAGATGAGATATTATGAGAGCAGTCAAAGAAGTCTGCCTCAACAAAACCTTCCAACAAAACTAAAGTCACAAAAGATTTTAAGCTGCTTTTATTATATCTAATTTCTGACGCTGCACAGTTTTTATGACCCAGTGCCCACGGAGTTAATTTAGATAGTACTTCACATTAGGTACATAAATAAGTGCCCAGAGGAGCAGAGACTGTAACACAACATCAGGTTATATAATCATGGTTATGATGGAACATAATGTGCTGTGACAAACCTGTGATAGAGCTCAATGTGATGTGGTGTAATCAATTTTTATGTAACATGATGTCACATGACAGCACATACAGTGTGGAAATATGTCGTTTGACAGGTGACATAATCTAATCTGGAGGCTACTTTACAATAAAATCATTAAACCTGTTTACAAATTGGTTAATAATTGTTTGGTAAAACATTTATGAGCGTTGTGATTATCTGAAAGTTGCGACAGAAACAGAAAACAGCTGATGATCTGGAAACGTTTTGGATCACTTCTGTAAAATTGTATCTGATTGTTTTAAAAAGGTATAAACAGGCAGGTCGAGTGGTGGCGGCGTGAATCATAAGACTGGGAACTCTTTAGTTTTGTTTGCTCTGGATTTTTACTGTATTTTACCAGCTCTTTGGCTCGCTTTAGTCACCAGAAATACTTGGTTGAGGTTTGGGAAAAGACTGTGGTTAAAGTTGGAAGTTTAAGTTAGAAGTGTTCCAAAGCATATGTCACAGCTTGAGCAGTAAAGGAAATTGTGCTGCACTGTTTCATGCCAAAGCTGTTAAAAGGTCCAAAGCTGGCACACTGGATGGCTATTTAAAGGCTGAACGCATGCAGAGAAGGAGGGCACCATTTCTGGTGTTTGTGCTGTGTTTTGCTCCATGAAACATTGTGCTGCAAGTCATCAGATCATCAGAGGAGTTAAATCCAAATCTCTAATTTTGTCTGGTCCAGGTGACTGACAGCAATTTTTCTATGGCCTGCTATAACATCATACTGACACTTGTCTTTGCTTCATGGCACTAATGCTTCCTCGTACCTTCAGCAAACTGACTAAATGTTAAAAAAAAGGGGAAATATTGCAGAAATTTAAATTTTAAAGCCATTTCAACTTGTTGTTTAGCATCTGTTTAATGAATATATTGCTCATTAGATGTGAACATTTTCAAAATAGACTTCTTCTTTACATTAAACAGAAGTGGAAAAGGTGGAGGTGTTTTTTCCAGGTTGTTATGCAATTATGAATTATAGGTTATTGTGCAATTGTTTTACTGGTCCTGCCCACCTGACACAAGTGTATGCTTCACAACACTGAGGCCCCGAGACCGAGGACAGGCTTGCTGGTGTTATTACAAAACAAGAATAGCTAAGCTATAACTCAGTATAGAAAGTGTTATGTCTGCTGATGTCAGGACAATTATTTTATTATTGCAACTAATATGAGTTTAAACTTTAATAGCTCAGATCTACATGTATCAGCTGTTTGTATTTTAAAGTGTTACCATAGTGTTACCAAATAACCCGGGGAGATCAGACCTCACATGCTCACACATGCTACACAGTCTTGATTGTTCCTGGCTGATTAACTGGAATCATTATGCTATATTTCCCTGTCATATAGGTCAGTGTCAACCCATCTAAGCTTAAAAAGTGCTCCATCTTTGAACTGGTGGCCCGGTGCAGAGACGTGGATCCCCTTTCACTTTGAGCATGGATCAAGTGAGGGGAGGGGGAATGTCAGCGATGAGCTCATTGTTGTGAGAGCCAAACAACAGCCTCCCCGGGGATAACACGAGCTCCCTCGAGGCTCTGATCACGGACAGAGGAAAGTGACGACGGTTTCTAGTGTTGATATAAACACCCGGCACTCGGGGGTTTACACGGCAATGTCAGTGACTCAAGCAGAGGTTACTGCTGAAGTTAACTTTCGTTAACTTTCCTCTGGGAAATTTAGAAAATGCCTGCAGTTGTCCTCAGAGCAATGCAACACTAAACATAATATTTGTCTCGTTCTCTTTGCACTGAAACCTCACCCTGTCAAAAAGACCTCAAAATGACACAAGAGGTCTTTACTATCTCAAATTAGCCTGACACTGGTTCACCATAATGATGATAATAGTACAAATGTAATTGATATAGCTGTTTTGAAAAGGTTTTGACAAAGAAACAAAAACAGGGACCTAAATGCAAACAGTAGGCCAGGCACTGAAAACAAAACAAGACAAAGTTAAAGTTGTGTTTTTCCCAAAAATGCAAAATACAAATTACAAGAACACTGAAAATGATGCACAAACTATTAAAAAAACAATAAAAAAAATGACAATAAAACATGCTACAACATAAAAAAAACAAACTGATAAGGATGTGTGTTTAAAAGTGCTTGGAAGGAAGTTACTGATACTGCATTACATCCTGAGATGGGATGAAAATGATCTTAGACTCAAACAGTTTATCAACTACTATGCTGGACTCTATGCTGGGTGTGAGCTGGGGTGATGGCTCGAAATACTCATTAATATACCCATTTTATAATAGTTTCATTTATATTTCAACATCAGATTTTAAAGTCAGAAGAACTGAGAGTTCGAACATCTTGTTTAAAGTTAAAATTTTTAACAAGTTTTTAATAAAAATCTATTTCGTAATGTTCCTCATGTAGAAAACTGTTAAAGCTTTGTGTGAGAAAGAATGGATTACTTACTGGATGTGGTGTCAGAGAACGAGAACAGTGTCTCCAAACGACTTCTCAGGGTGGAAAAAAAAAAGGCCAGCGTTTATCAGCTGATCTGAGATTTCTGGCAGTAACAGATGGGTGAACGTAAGGAGAAGAACTGGAAAGAGACAGAGAGACTGTGGTGTATCAAACCCACAGTGATGGAGTTGGACACCTGCACCGCCACGGCTCCATCTTGCCAATGAAGTGTACTTCTCCATTGTTTAGAAGTGCACCAAAACGCAGAGAAACACAAACAGCCTGATATCAGATGGAGCTCTGTGGAACATTATCAGATCAGATGGGATAACATGGTTTTATGAGACGTGAGGGCTTCACAAGCAGCTCGCGTGCTAATCTGATGAACTCTGGTGTATCCTTGAAACTTGCTGATGTCGATGACCAGGTGTGTGTGTGTGTGTGTGTGTGTGTGTGTGTGTGTGTGTGTCAGTATTAACTCTTGTAGCTGTGAGTTTGGAAGTCAGTCCTGGTTCAACAGACACCTCAGCCCGTCTTGTGACAGATTGCAGTCTGATAGTGTGTTCACTTTCAGCATGGACATTATGTAATGAGCACTTAAAGAGTCCTTAACAGACTCCCTAAAGACTGTGGTAAAGTCCAACAAAATACATGTCATACATTAGCCAACCAGGTTGCTCTGATGCACGCATACAGTAGAAGTTAACCACCGTGTCAGATGTGTGAGGTAACGTCAGCACTTTGGATTATTCTGTTAATGACGCTCTAATGTTGTGAAATTGTGCACACGCATTGCAGAATTTTCATACGTGCATAATAAATGTCTTTTGAAATGCTTTTTAGGGCGAAGTGCTGCATGTAGTTCGTCAACCTGTTTTCACCCCAGTGCATGAGTTAGTACCGCTTTGCCAAAGTCGCTGGGTGTGGCTAATTTACAAGCAAGGTGTCCATTGGCGTGCGTGCCCTGATGCACCGGGTTAGGGTCTAACTGAGGATGATTGGTCACTCAGTTTGTGAAAGAGCTGTGCTTCTTTTAGCCATAGTAGTCTTAGGTGTGTAACTCTAACCAGTGGGTGGAAGTGAAAGTAAAAATAAAAAATAAGTGGGGGAAACTATCACTCTAGAGGCAAAACCACAGAACAGGAAAACACACAACCGAGAGAGAGGACTTGACAAAGGACACTAGCAGACACACCTGGTGAAACAGAATCTAATGAGAGAGGGGAACCAAATGCAAACATATGTACACGAGACAAGATACTATCAAAATAAGACTGGGAGTAACAAACACCAAGACCAGGAATTAGACACATGAAGCTGACACAGACAAAAAGTTAAACAATGGGACATGACTGACTGGGAAAACAAGACTAACTTGACGCAACCAAATAGGAAAACCAGACAACCATGGGGACAGAAAGAGAAGCGGGACTACAAAGAAACTGAGGATATACAATATAATCTGAAACCAAAAACAAAGTCTGAGTCTAAATAAAGCGAAACAAAACAAGAAACAAAATTAATAAGATTCAAAACTATGCCACAATGGGTTTCTTATTATTACATTTAACATGTGTCTGCCGTGTGTACATATGTGTGTCTATTTTCTGCTTTTAACCTCGCGGTGTTTCCCTAACAGTTGTACAGCACATTAACTGACATTTGTTGTTTTGCGCTCTATTAATAAGCTCGACTTGACACGACCTGCCATGAGCCAGACAATCAACACCTGCTTCAGTGGACGGGATACAAATGAAGGAAATCTGACCTTCTGTATAAACACATTAACTCAGCGAGTGGCAATAATCAACCTACATTTGATTTCTGACCTGAAAACAATGCAGGAGCATTTCTTTGTCATTCATACTGTCCCTGTTTTGTTTTTTTAATTCTCAGCTTCTAAATGTTTTGATTATTTCCAGGTTTACGTGAAAATACGACGGATTTTTGATGCCTTTTTTGGACCTTGCTGAATTTAAGTCTGTCATTATTTAAATGATTTCAAATCTCCCCCAACCTCATATTCTGCCTCGTTGCTTCGGGAGAAATAAATCCATGAGTGAACAGACATGATGTGCTGCAGATGCACATTCCTCCACACTGTGTTGGTTCGACTTATTATAACAAGGATTTGGTTGGCTGACACTCGCAGGCACACATTTACGTGCTTATGCACACACACCAGGTCCATCTGTCCGACTCTGTTTGAGGTGAAACGGATGATGTAATGCTGTTGCTCTTCAGAAGCCTGACACCCCCCTCCTGCTCTCTTGTTTCATAAACCTGTCAGATTTCTCAGATTTCTTCCTGATACGCAGCAGCACTTTTTTTTCTCTCTGTATTGTTTTCTTTGTTTCCTTCTGTAATCTCTGTAAACTTACACCATGTTGGCATCAGACCGTGCTGCTCAGCTGAAAGGGGTTGTATTTCTCTCAATCTACAAGGAATCCTCTCCCTTATCAACACATGCAAAGTAAAAAATGTCCATGTTTAAAACACCTGTTTTAAACAAGCATTTCAGACACAGTGACACCTACCTGTTAATGCAACTAACGACATTAACAGGTAGGTGTCACTACCTGTTAATGCAGAAACCGCTACTGCTAACGACGCGTGTCTTTGTCAAAATCAAACAGTGGTTTGACATGTCAGTGCACGGGAGCAGTTTCCTTCTTGCCCAGTTACAACTTCACAGTTATTCAGACGTCAGAAAAAACTTATAGACGTGACAAAAGCTGATCTGAGCAGCCGCCTGTCCTCCTGCATCAATTATCTACTTAAACGCAGAAGACAAATTTTTCAAAGAAAAAAAAATAGCCCACCATTTAGATCCAAAAGAATAAAAATGGTTCTCTTTTGGAGAAATTCATCAGTTATAAAGAGATTTTACTTGGAAAGGTCAGTCAAGAGACAAAGATGGTAATAAAATGTGCAGGAAACTTCCTGTTCAGCCTGTATGAATTCTGTGAATTCCTCTGGATAGTGGCTGACGATGTCCTCCCTGCTGTTACTGCAGTCTCTAACAGCTCTTTCCCTCCTCAGTACTCTCTCCATAACATTGGTAGCAAACAATCTAACTTCCATTAGATGAATGTATGAGCAAAGCCTGGTTTAAGCCTGCAGACCCGTTTAAAGTATCTTTGTGAAACCAGCCCCTGGACAAAAACAACCTAAAGCACAACACTGGGTGTCTGTTGTTTCGACACATAAACACATATTTCTGATTTACTGTGCATGGATGCAATCTGGAAAAGTTCTTAATGGAGCTTTTTGTTAATCTGAACAAACAAAACCAAACTGAAGAAGAAGACAATAATATGTTAAGAGAGGTTACAAATTTCATTGTGGCCACAGATTTAGTTTGAGGTATTTGATTGTGCACACTTTGAGAAAATAAGGTGCTTTATTCTACCTTTATGGTACCACAGCTTGTCACGGTGGCAGTTCTAACACACTGCTGTAGGACCTTTAATAGGGATCCTTGTTTTCACAGATGTGGTTTAAATCTGTACCTACAGGTGGACCTCGAGAACAAAGGAAGGTTTGAAGTCAGATGCTGTGCACCACCACGCTAAAGACAGATACAGACTGAAACTTGTCAAAATGTATCAGATGCTGTTTATTTGGCTTTTTTAATCAATAAACCTAAAAATGTAAGATTTAAATTTTACAAAATGCATTTTTCCATTTTACTTATCCTGATATTAATCCTAAAATGTACAAAAATGACAAAATATGTATGAAATATGAAACATATATGTGTACGCAGGTGTATCAGGTGCAGTACTCATCCCGAGGGAGATATTTGTCAGATCTCTGGTTTCATATTGTGAAGAACCTCAGGTTTACTCTCTGAAATTGGATTTGCAGAGTTTAGCTTGGAAAAAGAAAAGCTTTTCACTTTTAGCTTTTTTAAATAACCTTGAGAAGGTGATTCATGCTTTTATCACCTCCAGATTAGATTACTGCAGTTCTTTATACATCAGACTGGGCGAGGCACTTTTATCCCTTTTATGCACTCGCTCCAAAATGCTGCTTGTAAACAGACTCCTGACGAGTGGATGGAAACATTTCACCCATGCTGGCATCGTTACACTGGCTACCTGTACAGTTCATGATTTGTTTATTCACTTATAAGTTCTTGTATTGGCTTGCCACTAAGGCTCTATTAGACGGGTTATAGTTTTATACCCCACGCTGAATGCTTGGGGCGGTTGACTGGCAGCTGTTAGTACTTTAAGACACCAGACAGGCTCTTCCTGCTGATTGGTCTGTCGCAGCTCTGAGGCAGCCTCACCCTCTGGTTCATGTGCCTCACAGTTTTCAAATCTAAACTAAGAACTAATCTTTTCAGTTTGAGTCTGTTTTAATTATACTTGTAATGATGTAATGTTGTCTTCCTAATTTTACTGACTGCTGTCGAGCAGTCTGATGGTGGAGCCACGAGTGATGTCGCACCTGAGTCGACTGAGTTAAGGTAGTCGTTGGACAAACAGGTAATGTTTTGCTCCATCATGAGGCAGAACCATTAAGCAGTCATCATGTCATGTCATCTGCAATAATGGGTCAATTTATGCAGAATGTAGCTGCAGGGACAGAAGAGGACATTTACCGTATCCCTCTCTAAGGTTTTACAGTCATGTGAAATTGAATTAACTTTATGTGGTCCATATATAGGAGTTAGGCTGCTGATAATCAAGATTAACTGATGATCAGTAACTGTGAACATCTCTGTAAAAGCAGATGTTTTGACAGTTTGCATTCTGGAGCATTCAGTCACGATCTTCTCAGGGGAGACGTTCCAGTAAATCCACCCCAAGGTCGGACTATGCAATGCTCATGCAATGCTTGTTTGGAAGGGTTGCCAGGAGACAGCCTGGCAGCAACAGATGAGACCAAAGTGGAGATGTTTGAAGATAATGCACCGTTTGGAAAAAACAAACACAGCACATCAGCACAAAGATCTCATACCAATTGTCAGCACAGTGGTGGAGGGGTGATGATTTGGGTTGTTTTGCAGCCACAGGACCTGGGCACTTTGCAGTCACTGAGTCGATCGTGGACTCCTCTGTAAACCAAAGTATCGTTAGATGTCCCTCAGCTAAAGCTCGCCTGAAGTGGGATCATGCAAAAGGAGTTCTACAACCCACTGGATCATTAGTTGTTCACAGGGCAGCATAGATTTTAAATGTGAGGTCCAGCAGAGCTTCTTTTCATTTTATCTACAGTTGCTAACACCCAGCACAAAGCATCGTTATCATGCCATCCACACTCTGCTAACATTACAACTCACATCTGATAACAGCGAGCTCTGGTCTGCCACAGTGCGTTCAGATAGCTTTACATTTACCTGTTAACAGGTAGCTTTCTGCAGCTCACCTGATGAGGTCCCTGCTTCTCCCGCTGCTGCTGGCTCTTTAGCTGATAGTCACCACAGCAATGAGGGCTAATTTGTTAAATGAAGACAAGAGATGAAGAGAGTAGAAGATAATAAAGGACAGTATAAGGGGGACTGAGATAAGAACCTGGTTTTGAATAACAGAAAATTCAAAACCTGCACCTTCTGTAAGTACTGTGAGCAGGACCACAGCATCATTCCACATTTTGAGATTGTTTTGAGATTATTTGACTGATCAAATTTACAAAAGTTAGCAATGGGAGCCTCAAAATAAACATTTGAAAGGGTGATTGCCAGACAGGTGAACATCAGGAATGAGGGTTAACAGTTTTAACAGTGATTGTGGTATTAAAACGGAAGTAAACATGTACAATATACCATGATTTCAAGCATTATTTAAACCTGTTAGGGTGCCTGGGTCGTTAACCCAGTGTTTTGAGTTTTGCATTTTTATTAAACTTTGATTTTGTCATTATTTATAATTTCTAGTCTTTTGGTTTATATGTTAGAGCTGTATCCCCTTGTCTAGTCCGTGTCTCTGTGTTATGTTTCCAGTTTTACTTTGAAAGTCCGTGTCTCACTTCAGTGTTTCTAATTTTGCTTTCCTTGTCTCGTTAGGTCTGATTTTTCCCAGCTGTGTTTCCCTTCTGTCTCGCATTCCCTGATTGCTGCTCTGTGTATTTAAGCCGTGTGTTTTCCTTGGTCTGTGTCACGATCACCCTCATGCAACACTGTGTGGGCTGGCCGCCATCCTGCTTAGTTGTTTTGTCGTGTTTAGCAATAAAGCTGTGTTGAGTGTGTATTTTCATCTCCGTGAGTCTGCACTTTGGGTCCACCATTAACCCCTGCTGCACACAGACTTGACAGAACATGCTGGCACAAGTTGAAATGAGCCTACTTAAGTAGTCACTGTGCAGAATCATATATGCACATTTAATCTGTTCATCACTTTAATTTTGGAGCTGGGGATTAATTAAAAGTTAAAATAACGATGCATAACTAAGACGTTCACCTTGAAATTCCAAGAGTATCAAATTTGGTACAGGAGTTTTTGTGGGTTTTGGAGCCCTTTGCATCATTATTGTGATTTTTATTTTTTATTTTTTTATTTTGAAAAACGTAAATAAAACTTACGTAAGTAAAGCCAGAAAGTAGATGGATGTTTTTATTTTATTTTTATTTTTTTTGGCTAACCAGGGATTCTAAATTACCCATAGGTGTGAATGTGAGTGTTAACGGATGTCTGTCTCAAATTAAAAACTCAATACCTTTTTACTCTTCTTGTCTGCTTTTCTCCTACATTTGGGTTTCTCCATTCATGCTGTGTAAGAAACACTTGAAGTTCAAGTACATTAGTTTGTTGCCAACTGGCCACCCAGACTCAGAGGTAATGAAAACATAGGAAGGGCTGAAGGATGACTAAGGAAAAGTAAAGTAAATAGGCTGAAAGAAGTGCAGATCAGGAAAGAAAGGATGACCTCAGAGAGTTTAATCCCTGCTTCATGTGTTGGTATGGCTGAGTATATATGGATGTGTTTCTGACTCTTTGGATGAATTTCCATCAAATTTTGTGCATGTTTGTGATGAATGTGTATATGAGTATACCCAGACTGGCTTTTCTGATGCTGGCGGTGATTTCCTGACCTTTTCTGTGGATGATGTCAATAACAGGGTGACATATTTTTTTAGAAACATACCATAACAATTATTATTGCCAAAACATTTAAGTCAGACCTCCTGCTGCCTACAGGATGAAATTTATTAACAGTAAGCTGTCATAATAAGTGTCAGTCACATGACTTTCTCTGTTAAATCTAAATAGTCCTTTTACTTATAATTCACCGATAATTCACTATAAGATCACTATCGAGTCTTTTTACATTTTACAAACACGTCCTTTCTTTCAATGTTGTGTCCGAGTGCAAACTCAGCCCTGGATGCAGGAAAGAGGAGGAGGTGTGGGATGAAGGGCGGAGTGGGTGAGGGTTAAAACGATGATGTCATTGTAACAACCCAAACAGTGGCTCAGCTTTCAGCTGTGGGGACAAAAGCTGAGGCTTTCTGCTTTGGTTACTGCAGGACAAACAGCAGCCACACGCACATGCACACACTCACACACACACACACACAATGGGGATTCCTCTGACCTGTCTAAAGGCTCTCATCACGTCTCCTAACAAACGTACAACCAATGAAAAAGAAGCAGATTTGTCTGTTCAGCTCACTTCAACAAAACAAAGCGTTTTACATGAAATTTGAAAAGCATCCAGGTGAAAGGTAAACAAAAAGGTTTTCTTGATTAAAATCTAAAACACAAAGCACATTTAAATTTGGCACTTACATAACAAAATAAACACATTTAAGCTAAACTCTTAACTTTCAGGTCAGATCCATCAGCTGCATAACCCTTAGATGAAACCTTACCAAATTCAGCAACGTTATGAAGGTTGAGGTTGAGGTTTTCAGTTGGACTGAAGAACGAGATGAGACTCGAGGTGATAGATCTCATTTACATTCTTATCACAGCTACAGAGGTATCGATTACCTGTCAGAGAGAGCGAAGAGAGTGTGTTTGCGTACACCTGATCTGGTGCCGTCATACCGTCTCTCTGTTGCACCAGTGCCCTCGGGTTACAGCGAATAACACCTCCAACACAGAGACATGCTTTGCAGGACAGAAAACAAGGTTGGTGATGCAGTTTGGAACCAAAAACCTGGCAGGTGACTCGATCACAGGTGGCATCAGCAGGTGTTTGGGGAGCCCTGCATTGGGTCTGAACCGTGCAGTTTGCACTTGTTCTCCTGCTGCAGGAATCTCAATATTATAACCAGTCATTTTTTATGAATCAGAAAGGTTATGTATCAGTCAAAGGTCTGGCAATAAAGACTCAGAAGAGCATTATCCTTCAATTTGCCTCCAACTTCCTTTATTCTAACTGCTCTAACATCCTCATGTTTGGAGAAAGTAGGCAGCTTCAAGCAGAAAGGGGTCTAAAATGCAGCTGTGTACTTTTAGAAACAGGAATGTCGTAAAAGTCTATTTTCCAGCTGGTATAATCTCCACAAACCTTCTGGGACTAATTATTCGGCCTCAGTGTGACTATGTGAACCTTCCAAGGAACATAAAGGTATGTCTTTGTTTTCGAGCTGTTAAAGGAACATGCTTGCACCGTTTCTTCTATAATTTAAGGTTTGATATCAGGAGGAAAAAAAACAGAAAGATTTTTAACTGCACAGGTTAGCAATATCACCTCACGGCAAGTACGAATTTAAGTTTAAACCTGCTGTTTTTCTTCCTGCACATGTGCAGATGGGTTTCACATATATATAAATGGATAAAAAATAAAATGCTGCGTTAAGGTACAAAATCTTTACCAGAGGCTCAAGTCTAGTTTATGTAAGACACAAGCCCCCTGTCAAGGACACAACAGCAGTACCTCAGAGGATATTATGCAGTGAGAGGCTGTTATTCCATTAAAACTACAGTAGTGCACTATTTTCTGATAGTTGACCTGCTTATACAGAAAGACCAACAACATTTAACAGCCAGAGCCTGATATCATCCGCAAGAGTTGGTAGAGACCACAAAAGAGGAAACATTGGACTTGCATTCATGAACAAACACAAGTGCAAACGTCTGGATGTTTAAATACATTTATTTCGATTAGATTTACTCAGTCTAATCAGCTTATCACACTGCCTTGAAAAGTAACCACACAGGTGTGTTCACAGCTTTCAGATGCACTACAGGTGTACAACAAACACAAATATAAAAATCCAAAACAATGACCGGGATAAATTTCTACATGGAAAGTCTGTAAACAGCATCTGTTTTCCTGAATGTGATCCAGGCCTCAGCCCCACTCATAACCCTGTTTGTGATCAAGCTATGAGTGTGACAGTAAAACTCCTACAAAATTTGCATGGGTGAAAGCAGAAGTGCATCCGAATGTGCTGCTCCTGAGAAGAAAGGTCGAAGACGACAGAAGAAGAACAAAGAGGGAGACAAAGCTGAAGGAAATTCTCCTTCAGTGATAATCCAGTTATTTCAGACTCTTCTGACAAATATTAGAAAGTTGATTATATTTAAAATAATTCATCGTATTCATAATCAAACCAGTAACAGACGCAGCCTGATGGTCTTGACTCAGATTACCATTCATTATCTCGCCCCTACAAGCTAACTGTTGACCACATGTCATGCAAAGTCTGCCCGTGTCAAAGCTGGCAGAGGGTGTTCGCCCGGGCATGTACCTGACAGGAGACCCACCCCCTGCACCAAAACAAAGGCATGTGCAGCAATCTGCTGCTGGAAGAGTTGGAAAGCGTTCCTCACTCGAGCTGCCATTTCCAGCCGATTAACCAACCTCCAACCCCGCTGCTCAGCTGAGCAGCCCCCTTGTCACATGCCCTGCAGCTGAGGGGTGCATCCAAAAAACAATGATCTGAGGGTCAGGGGTCGAGATGACGGAGTTTCTGGTGTCATTTAGGATGCTAATGTTATGCAGAGCTCTCAGACTTGGGGGAACAAAAGCTTGCACAGCTGAGTTGTTGTTGTGACTTTAAACTTTACTGCAGGTTTATGTCAATATGTTAAATATGAGCATTGCTGTGAGGTGAAGGGTTCAGCTCGGGTAACTATGTGGTAGTAAAAGAATAATAACCTTTAACTGCGAACCTTCAGTCGTGTTAATATTCAGAAGAATGTTTCAGTCTAATTCTTCTTCAGCTTTTCATAATTTTTTATAGGAATTAGCCTATTTGTGCCACGAGGATAGGGGACATTGTAAGTTTCCACTTCTAATCTCTGTATGCTGTCAATGTTCTGCAGCGAGCCATGGCTGACAGAGCAGATTTAGAGATATCCTGAAGTACATGCAGGTTTAACACACAAGTAACCGGAGCACACAGGCAGGCCATGGACAAACTTGCTGTTTCCAGGGATTTTTAGACCATGTTTGGAGCCCGTTTACCAAAATACTCCCCCTCTCTCTCCCTCCTACTGATCTCTCTGTGGATGAACAGTTGGTAGCTTTCAGAAGCAGGTGCAGCTTCAGGCAACACATCCCTTCTAAACCAGCCAAGTATGGCATAAAGATTTCGATGAAAAGTGATGTCAGTTGGTTTTTTTGCTGATTTTGTAGAAAACTATAATTAACAACATTAAAACATTTGAGACATCTGTCAAGATAAAGGAAGCACTGTAGGTATGAGAAACACGAGTATACAGGATTATAATTTCTAGTGTTTAGCTGCAGGAAATTCCTGATGAATGCCATTAAATTACTTTTAATGAAGCTTTCAACACACTCGCTTTGCATTTCAAAGACATATCCAGATATGGATAAGGTGGAATTTATTGCTGACGGTGTTGAGCTGAGTCAGAACAAAGCCATGGGTGCACCAGTGACGCTCCTGGATCTAAACTCGGATTAGCCTGCCAGATAACCCATGCAACAAACAGAATTCCCAGGGTTGTGACCTCAGTGCGGAAGATATGTTCCTTTTTTGCATGAATCACATGCACCCTGAACTCACCACAGTCAGAAGCACTAATGTCTTGGTCACACACACACTGATTATGCAATGAATGTGTTGTTAGCAGCACTACTGTATGCTAAAGGCTGACTCAGCTCCACTCCAAACAGGAAGACAGCCTGTTTGTTTACAGCTGCTGAGGATGTGTCTGAAAAAGCTGGGGGGGGGGTTGTGAGTGAAAGGAGGTGTGTGTAGGTGGGGGGTGTTTTGTTGATCGCTGTGTGGGGCTGTGGCATGAAAAAAGTTAAAGATAAGGGGGAAGGGAAGAAAAACAGAGCACAAGAAGGGCATTAACTGTTAAATATGAAGGAGTGTTTGATGTGCGAGTTAAAAAAAAAACCATGGAGACGTGCTGAAGAGGATTTAAAAGTTTTTGATAAAATGTCAAATATAAAGAAAATGTAAAAGAAAGAGAGAAGGCAGGCAGAGGGGACAGCGGTGGAGTTAAAGACAGCAGCATCCTGTCAAGGAGCATGTCTGCACTTGTTGTGGAGGAGGAGAGGGAGGGAGGGACCGGAAGTTAGACAAACCCATCAAAATAAAAGCTAAAGCAAGAACAATGCAAACGCAAAAGTAAATTAAGCACAAATCATTGGATAGGTGACTCAGTCTGCACATAAAGTGAGCCCACATGTGGTGATTTCTATTATATGCACTAACTTTTGCTTTAATGTGTTTTTTTTACACAGACATTAATTTTTTTTTGAATCATTAATGATATTTGTTAAAATAAGTGTTAAAATACATCTTAGTGATTTTATTTTTATGCAAGTCAACTAGAAAGTTTTAGAGTCCAATTTTGCTTAACTTAGTTACTGAATGCGAAAGAGGCATGACACTCACAGATCCTTGGATTGAAATAGGAAAATTCTGTCACAGAAAAGATGGGAAATCTTTTTAAAATATCATATTTGGCAAACAGATAAGGGGGCTTTCTATTAGATTTGAGTGGTGATTGTACACCAGTGTCCAAGAGGGAAGGTGTGTGTTTGGAGGCGGTGATTGGGACTATACAGGTGAGAGGGGGGATATTAAATGTAGGGACTATGATTGGGAAAAGGAAAGCAGATATATTGTGTGTCTGAGATGGTTTAGACAATTGCAGAGGAGGGATGGTGGATATATTGGACAAAAGATGTTGAAGATGAAGTGAAGGAAGACATGCAGAGATGGAAGTAAGCTCCCTGACAGGAGAAGCCGAAAGAGAAAGATGTGTTTATTTTGGTTGTATTGTGTGGAGTTTATTGTGAAAGGCTAGACCGGATGTTTGACCGATCGCGTTTTAAACGCCGAGACGGACCAGCTCAGACGGAAAACCCTGACAGACAGCAAGCCAGGCAGAACGTAGTCCCGCTACCTGCCCGCTTCACCTCATCTTCATCAATATTATTGTTTTGACGACGTAACCCGAGACAAAAAGAGATTTAAAAAAATTCACCGACTCCATTCACAGCGGGACACCTGGGATGGAGTGACACGGCTTCCTCCGGGCGGACTTTAAACATCTCCGGAGCCTTCTCACCGGCGCATCCACGGTTTCTTTCGGCAGCTTTTATTCCGTCTTATGGCCACCTGTTACCGTCAGGTTCAGACCTGCAGACAGCCTCGCCGCGGATCTTCAGAAAACCTCCACCAAGTAAGCGCTTTCCGCCGGATTTCTCTCTGCAGAAGTTGGCAGCGCAAAGTTGCATCATCTGCCCAGCTGTGGGGATCAGGAGTGCGCTTTAGACTTCACCTGAACGAGCCCGTTTACTTCAAGCTCCTTTCAGATTTTATACTCAAACAGTGCATTTTACACAGAGTTTTATTTTCTTGTGCAGTGAGCTGATGTTCGCGTTGCTCTGACAGAGACAAGCCCCGACATGTCAGAGCACGAAAAGCTAACAACGTGGCGGTAAAAACATAAATATAAGCTAATTTTGTTTCGCGGTAGTGCGGACAGGTTCGTAAAGTCAACGCTGTTTTTTTTGTTTCTGTGTTTTTTTCCTCTCGTGGATTTTATTTTTAAATTGTCAGTGTTGACTCTGTGCCCGGAAATGAACAACATTGGGTGCATTTGTGGCGACAAAATATTAAATAAACGGTTTTGTTGAGTTTTGTTCGTGCCCCGCTTTCTGCTCGGTGACAGCGAACATCGAAGTGTTCCGCCGTTAAATCAGCGCGCGCGTCCCTGTTCTTCGCTGTGTGAGTTCGCGAGCGCGCTTCCTCGTGCACGGGCGGCACGGATTTGTTTACAAACACAGGTCTCGTGCTCCGAAAATGGAGCCGCTGGTGCCTCCTAGCGGCCTACAGCAGAATATACCGGAGGAAAAATCAGAGGCGCCAAAAATAGATCTGTGGTTTTTTATTTTATTTTTTTTAAATCTTCAGTTTACTTGTTTTTACACCGTCCAGCTGCCTCTGTGCGCTCAACAAACTAAAATGATTATTGTCTGACGTATTTTTAGTTGTTATAATAAATTAATTTACACAGTCTTGTATATTTGCACCTTTAAAAACAACGTAACCTCTAAAAACCAGTAAAAACCTTTTAAAACAATGAAAACTAAAATAACTTTGGATATTTATAAAAATGGGCAAAATAATAAAAAATCTATATATAGGAGAGGTCTTAATTTTGAGTTAAGCTTTAGTGCCTGTGTTTATGGAGACTGGGGTGTGTGTTATACTTTCTGATGAATGGCAGCCATAACAAAAACCAAAACCAACGCTGAAACCAATAAAAACAGAACTAAAACTTTAAACTGTAAAAACACAACTGAATTGAAAATTAACACAAAATTTTAAAACTTCTGTCTTCCTTAATTAGGCTACAACTGATATGGCCAGAGCACAGACCATACAGAGCGCTGGAGAAACCCCTGCTGGAGGAAACTCCTCTCTTCCGTGTCACAACACCTGCCGAGTGGAGCTGCCTTGCCCCCTCCACACCTGGCCTGGGATGCTCAATAGTACGACCACCACCCCCTCCTCCTCCGGGACCAGCACTGGTGCCATACACATCCACCACTATCACCATCACCACCATCACCTGCAGCCCATGCAGGCTCTCTATGTGTCGTACCCGCTGTCGTACTCCCACCCAGACGACAACGACGACCCCCGAGTTCACCAGCAGTTACCCGCAGCATCGCCTCCCAACCGGAGGGATTTGAGGTGCAGAGGTGCACCTGCACCCGGTGACGTCTCAGGAGAGCGTTCAGGTAATATTGAATATTTACAGTTTTGCACACAGTGAGTTGTAGCATGGTGTAATATTAAAACTACGTGGGGTAGTTCTACTTGTTTTGACAGGCTGGCAGAAAAGAAGGTTAATGTAACACCAAGCCCGAGTGCGGTGTTAATCATTACCCTTTCAGCCACAGCCAGAGTGATTCCAACAGAGTAAATGTGGAACATAGTATGTTTGTGTGAAGCCATGTGGGGCACATTCTGTCAGGGATATAGCACAAATACAACAACTCTTGTTCAACAACTCAGGGAAGCTAAACTTTGTCTTGTGCAGTACACTTGCAGCTTTAATTGAAGCTTTATTTCTTTTAATTTGTGGTAGTTTTTAACATATTCCAGAAAAGAAAAAGTCTCTGTCTTACAGTGTAACAGATCAAAATGTCAGAATCTGTCTCAGTTTGTCTCGGCTGGTCAGGTGAGCCTTAGCAAATCTGATTTTAAAAGCCGCTGCAGCAGGAAGCAAGCTGCATGTATACACAACGAGCAGTAGCGGTTGTGATCAGATGTGACTCAGCCACAACCACACGCAAGTGTTTGCCTTCCAGACCCCCACCCTTAAGTAAACACCAGCGTTATCAGTTAGCAGGAGAGTATCGGTTGGTTGTGTTTACTGGAGCCGTGGCTTTATTTACTTGACATGAGTTCGTTTGGGCAGCGCTGATGAGTGGGGACAGGTGGAGGGTAGAGATGAGATGTGCTCCAGCTGTCGCAGGGATCAACATGTGGTCCCTCTTTGGCAGAGTGACCTTGAGGCCAGCTGGCCTTTATGCTGATCTTTCAAGAAGCTGCCCAAGGCGCCACAGACGCCTCAAACTGCTCAGAGTTTATGGCGCAAGGCCGGATTCATTCCAGGGGACATTAGAGTCGCTGCCACTTTGTAATATTAGTAAAAAGGGCTCTGAAAGCTCATTGTGCTGCTGTCGCTCTGAATAAGGTGTCTGTGATAAGATGTTGATTTGTGCCTGAGGCTGTTTAAGACATTCAGCCCTCCGCTTCAGAAAGAAAATTACCTCTCCGGGCGATTCAGGAATCAGGTGAAGTAAGCCCAAGAGTCTGTATCCTGGAGGATAATTTATCAGAAAGGTGAATTCAGGTGAGGTTGCAGAAGTGGCTCAGCAGGTTTGACTTTAACCCATGCTGTTGTGACAGGGCTGTAGCAATGTAAACAAATATCTTACCATCCTCCTCCTCCTCCTCTCTCAGCTGTAGTTCAGCTGTGCATGCAGGCATGTTGAGACATGTCCCCGCCTGCAATAAAGAAACAATCTGCAGTTTCCTCCTCATGAGAGGCTCAGCCCGGCAGCACAGAGTCAGGTCAGCCTGTCAGTGTGTCACCAGCAGGAAATGAGGCCAAAGAGTCAAAGCTGCAGGGATTTATTCAGTTAGGTTTTTTTTTATTATTATTTTAAAAAAACAGCTTTACAAAAGTCGGTTTATCAGATTAAAAGTTTGCTAAGCAGGCTTATGAGTCAATCACTAAGCCAGTTAATGGGCAAGTGGATTTGTTATTCAGTGAGTGGGTAAGTTGATTATTCAGCTATCTGCACAGAAACCGAGTTAATCAATTAGTCGTAAAGCTGTAATAATTATTGAGCCACCATCAGTCAGCCAATTATTTAATAAACCAGAGGGTCAGACTGTTTTCACACATGAACGTTGGATGATTCCTGGTCAGGATGCTTTACAGCAGGAAGTAGTCCGCTTCAAATGTTCTGTCGCTGCAGGAAGTACTTTAGGTGAGAGAGACACCTGAATAGCTGCTATTCACACATCACCGCAATCAAACATTACACAGATTTTTTTTCTTTATCTTTTACCAGGAAGCTGACAGGTTAAAGACCGGACAATGTGCCAGATTTTTATGCTTTCAGGTGATGTCTAGGAAAGTTTGTGGCCGCGAGTCTTAAAATGGTTTACTCATTAGTTAATTGCTCCAAAGCTCGCAGCGAGTCATCAAGGTGAGATAGTTTGCTTTGCCGTACAATGCGCTCCTTTGCGGTCACGTCATTCGCGGGCTCGTGTGCAGCGCATTTGCTTAGGTTGTGTATTTGTTAAGGAAACAATGTTTCAGAGCTTCCAGCGCAGTCAGCGGAAATTCAGTAAACTAGATAGTTCCCAGTTCCCTGTTTTGCTCTTCTCTGTTTCGGTTCATCTGCAGGTATCTGTTTCTTATACGGGTGTTATAAAAGTAAAGACACTGCATTACAGACGTCCACGGTATCATGTCACGGGACATCCTCCCATAACGTTATGGCCATATTAGCCTGATGAGTGCTGTACTGCTTAAAGATCATTAGAAATGGTGGTTTTGGAGGCTTGTTGCATCCCAAGTTTATAGATATTAGTGAAATATTAATAACAGAACTAAAGTAGGTAGAGTTATCCAGCTCACCATTAAGCCTTCTGCCTCCCCCGTCGGTGTGTCTTTAGGTTTAGTCTGAGGTTTTTAATGCCACCCCCTCTTCACCTCACCCACCCCTTCTGTCTCTAGTGGCTCCCACACTTAACTGGTCAAGGGGGTCTCTCTGTCACCTTGTCACCCCGTCAGCCTATCAGACGGACAGGTTCATCTAGAAACCCGCCCCCTTTCCTCTAGGTCATCCTATCACAGCTCAGCCCCCTGTGCTGTCTTCCAATCACACGCAGATGTCTCCAGGAGTGCTGCCTCAGAGTTACCTTGGCAACAAGCCAGGGTTTTCCTGTTTGTGTTTTTTTTTTTTTTTTTTTTTCTCCTCGCCGCTCTCTCTTTTCTCTCTTCCTCTCTCTCTCTCTCTCTCGCCGTCTCACTCCGTCTCTCTCTGTCTAGTCACCTGCATCTTTAAAGGATAAGTTATAATCCTCCTAGCAAAGTGGATGCTTCGGTTGCCGGGGGCGCCACTGGCGCTCGGCGTTGTGCCGGTGACAGGGTTGTTTCAAAGAAGCTGTGTGATTGGACAAAGTAGAAAACAAGCCGGGGAACCAAAGGTGTGCCGTAGGGAGGTCACAGAGGGCATCTGTTCAGCTTTTAGAGACGAGTTATTCAAATTAAAGAGGCTGAAATCTAAAATCGAAGCCAGCAGATGATTAACTTTTAATTAGTTCATCTGCATCAAAATTAAAAGACTGAGGTAGTTAAAGTATTTATCCGGTTACGATGCTTTCCACACTATGAAAAAGGATTTAAGAAACACTTAAACCAAAATGCACAAAGTAAGTACAGATATGTAAATGAAAAGAATAAGATGATATATATCGAGTTTTCTTAAAGTCATAATATCTCAAACAGATTCAGGTCTGATTTTAGTTTGGATTGTCACGACGGAGGAATCAGACTGGAGGCTCAGGTATCTGCTTGTCCAAGAAAACAAAACAAAAATCATTCTGTAAACACAACAAACACACAAAAGCTCTCTATGCCAGACTTATTAAGCAGATTAAGAGATTACTCTCCCAAGTTCCATGAAGAGGAAGATAAGTCACTCCATCAGCCTCCTCCTTAAGAAATTTGTATGTTTGTCGGTCTGTGTGAGAAAACGAAACATTTCTTTTTAGCCTGATTTACTCTCGGAGGTCAAGAAAATCCACCTCCTCGGCCTCTTTTCCCACTGAAATGCATAAAATTTAAATTATTATGATTCCCCTGTATGTAATTTTTAATCCGGTTTTCCTCTGTGGAGGAGTTCAGTGTCTGTGTGGGCACACATCCCCTCTGACTTAACCTGTCTGCACAAGGAGGCCATTAATGTATGCTGCTTGTTGACAATCAATTGATGATAATCAGAAACTCTGCAGGAGCTTCTGGCCGTTCACACGTGAACATTTCTTCTCACTTGAGAGGCAGATGGAGTTCATGGGGAAGGTAAAAATAAATTCTTATATGCAGTTTTCTTTTCTTCTGCAGACTCGAGCAGACAGGAGCTCCAGCAGCCCTCCAGCCGGCTGCGACCTCAGTCTAACATGTTGCCCCGAAATGAGCGGCCATCCTGGGCTTCGCCTCGCCGCAGAGCTCCTGGGGGAGAAGCAGTGCAGGAGCAGGAGATCAGGAGGGTGGCGAACCAGCTGAGGACAATTGGAGATGAGCTGAACGTCACGCTCCTCCGCAGAGCGGTAAGGAGGGTGACGGGAAATAACTGGGCTCAGTTTTAACCTTTAACCCTAAAGTCGCTGAGCTGTTTTGGCGACTGCAATGGGTTTTTTTTTTCAGTGTGGAGTTGATGGTGACGTAAGTGCGAAGTGCTTTCTAGTCCTTGAAAGCAGCGCAGTTACATTGATTCTTTCCCCCGCCCTGCTCTTTCATTGTTATCAGGTTTATAAGTGGATGTGAGTTCAATGAGTAATTGCACGTGTGCATGAGAGCGAAG
Source organism: Copadichromis virginalis (assembly GCF_057382275.1). Lineage (NCBI taxonomy): Eukaryota > Metazoa > Chordata > Actinopteri > Cichliformes > Cichlidae > Copadichromis > Copadichromis virginalis. The sequence continues at coordinate 38,400,347 of NC_140631.1, read as the reverse complement.
AGAGATCGATATTTGTGAGTGCGAACGAGTGGATCAATTACAACTGTGTGCGCTCCTATCTCCATCTTTTATTCATTGTTTGCTCCTGTTCATTAGTTATCTGTTTTCTATCTGGGCAGCAGGGAAGGACCCAAAGTTAGTCGCTGTTAGCAGATCATGTCAGATTTTAAAAGTAAAAGCCCTTAGTTGTTTCAATACATTTTTGCCATGAAGGAGCATCCACACAGGAAGTGACTTAGAGCAACCTGGTGCCCAAAGACTCTGTAGTGACGGAGTTTCAGCAACTACAAGGGAGCAGGTGTAAAATAATGAATGCTGCGAGGCCATAGTTAAACTTTTCTCACCTTTTGAAGCGAGTGAGGCGAGGGAAGCAGTTGTAGCAAAGGATACTGTTGATACATGAGGGTGTGGCAGGTACGTTAGATGGTAGCCTAGGCAACAGCTGCTCCATAAGAAGTTGCTTTATGTGTGCACTAAATGCCACTGTTAGTTGAAGTTAGGGGGGCAGGGATACCTCAGTAGGTAGAGTGGTTGCACCATGATCGGAAGGTTGGGGGTTCAACTCCACTGAATGGCTACCCTGAGGTACGCCGGGCGCTGCCCACTGCTTCACTGGGTGAATGGGTTTAATGCAGAGGAGTAATTTCCCTACGGGGACTAACACATACACATTACACATTACATTACACGTTACAATGTGCTTTAAAATATGCAATTTTTTCAAAATAAAAGCCACTGTTAGTTGAAGAAAGTAATGAGAAAGATCAGGTATTTCATATTTTCAAAATAAAATCCATTATTTTGTTAAACTGTTGTTGTTTTCAAAATAAAAGCCTTCAGTTATATATGGGAAGTTATTAGGATGCTTTAATTCTGCTGGATTTTTCAAATTACAAGTCCCTTGTAGATATCAAACCCTCGGAATGGTCATAATTATGTCAGATTTTCACAATAAGAGCCCCAAGTTAGTTATAAATGAAGAATAAAAGCACAATAAAGGCCTTGTGTCTAGTATTTGTTTTTTTCAGCTGCAGGTAAGAAACTAAGACCTGCAATAGCAGCAATCCTGAGGTTTCTCCAGAATTTGCATCATCTAGCTCTTTCTTCTTTCGCTCCTTTCATTCAGAAATTAGGTCACACATGGAGCTCTTTAATCCTTTTTTTTCTTCCTTTTGTCTGAATGACAGCGTTCTCCTCCCTTTACTGTCTGTTTCTTTTGATTGTTATTTCTTTATCTCGCTCCCTCTCCGGCCCCGCCCTGCCTCTGTGCTCTACATCGCGTGAGGAGTCGGCAGTGACCTCCTCCTCCTCCCTCCCACCTCCTCTCCCCTCTCACTCCCTCACCATCCCGCCTTTTGCACACAAACAAAGATGACGTCACCTCCTCCTGGCTCGCACTCAGACATGAGTTGCTCACTTTATGAGGATGTAGCCACCCACCCGCCTCCCCGCGTACTCCTCCTTGCAGACAAGTGCAGCAGGTTTCAGGGTTTGCTTCTCGTGTAACTGTCTGCCGCTCTGTCTTCACACTGAGAGAGATACTTCAGTCTCTGGGGGAAACTGAGGAAACTGTGCGTGTTGTTTATGATCTAGTCAGTTTTTCTGAACGAGCACTTTGAAACAAAAGCAATGAGGAAAGGGAGGAAGGAGGGATGGAGGTTGCAAAGGAAGCATATAGGGAGGTGTAACCACAACCACAGCCACAGAGGTTCATCGTCCTCCACACAGGAACACTCTTGTTTTCCTCGTGTTCGGGCTCAGCGCTCCTCATTATTAGTCTTTCTCTCCATTTATCTCTTTCTGGCCACTTCTTGTTTCAGAAGCATATATTTATTAATATTTTAAAAACATGAAAAACAAATCAAAAAGCAGGAAAAGGCACCTTTCATAGCTCAACATGGAAACATCTAAATGCATCTATATTTTTTTTTTTTGTCCATTCAAGAATTAATAAGAGATATTTTTCCTTTAGTAGATGTTATTCTTTGTCACAGTGGGGTTGACGTATGTGTCTTTTCTGGTTACTTCTCTTCCTAGGAGTAAGACAATGGCACATTTATGTTCAATCATGTGACATTTGTGTCCAATAACACGGTGACTTTGTCAGATTAGGCGATTACAGCGTCACGAGTACTTGCCATGTCACGACGGGGCTACCTGTGCAGGATAAGCGGTTTCTGAGCAGCATCCACTGAGCCTGAGTTAACCTTTGCACCTAAGAAGTTAAAAATGGGATTAAATAACTGGGCAGATGTTTGCAGCTGATATGATTTGAGTAAATCAAGGTTAAACATGATTCTGGTATATAAACGTTCTCTTCATTCAGAGAGGTGTCTGCACAGTTTTCTTCATAATCTTCAACCAATGTAGCATCTCTGAAAGTTCATAAATGATCAGCTGACATCGTTTATATAGTTTCAATCACTTTGTTGTTGCTGCTGCTCCTCCGTGTGTCAACAAGGGCATCTGGAGACAACATTGACTTGCATGAAGCTGCAGCCATGTGATTAAGTGTCTTCTATGAGCTGTTTCGGGGTCATTTTGTCAATGCATGCGCATTTTTAGCATCTAAAAAGGTCAGTTGTTGAATAATGAAATGTTGTTGAATCTTATTTGGACTTCATTTGGTCTTTTCCTTCTCCCTCCAGCACGGCGGCCCTCACTGGCACGACTTCAGAGACGTCTGCCGAGGCCTCCTCAGCTTCATCACCCAGACTCTCAGCACTCTCTACAGGCTCACATAGACTTGCTGTAGCGAACAAGACAACCCGGACTGGCTGCTGCTCTTCATCGTCACTCACACCTGGAGGTGCGACTGAAAACATCCGTTGAACAAAAGAGGCGTTGGGAAGATGAAAGCGGCAGCTGGATCGGGCTGCTTCCTGTGGAAACTGGATCCTGCCTGTCCGTCTGACTGCCTGTCAGTCAGCCCGTCTGCTGGTACGGACCGCTGCTGATGGACTGACCTGTATATTTTGTAAAATTGTTATTATTATTTTTTCTCAATGTCGTGTCTCGGGGCTCAGCTCTTTATGTAGCAGGTGTGACTCAGCTCGTGTGAGTCGGAGTGTATGTGTGTGTGCACACATGGAAGATGTGGGTCAAACAGAAGCTGTGAGGTCCTTAGAAAAGTTTAAAGCCACTAGAAGTGTATGAGGTATGTGAACCTCTGAGCCTTAGCCCTAATTCCAACCCCGTGCTGTCAGAGTTTGGGATTTGTGATGCTCTTCCAGGGTTAAAGTACAGAAATGATATTTAAAATTAGGATGGTAAATCTTTTGATTTTAATATCAGCTGGAGGATGCAAAATCATTTCAGTTTCAATAGACTGCATCTCTCCAGCTCTTCCCTCTGAATATATAAAAAATTGTGTTTTTCTGCTGCGGTGTTCAGCATTACAGGACTGTCAAAGGCACGATTTGACCCTCGTCTGATGTGTGCGTGTTGCCGTTGTGTCTTTATCGTGCAACCTGTGTCCCTCTTCTTATAAACTGTGAAAACTGGGCGCTGTGGTTGCATCGCAGGGAAAAACAAAACGGAGCGGAGCACAGACCGAACCTTTCTCTCAATCTGCTTCATGTCAGTGTACAATGTGCCTTTCTGCTTGGCGCTCTGTTGAGGTCTAATCTCCAACACCAGGACAATCAGCCCCCCCCCCCACACACACACACACAGAGTGAATAAAACACACTTAATGTTGGAGTGGCTTGTTTGCAGTCACTGGATTCGAGCGTTCACATTACATTCAAACGTTCCAGCTTCACTCGCTCGCCCGCCTGTGTTGACAGTGTTCATAGTTACTTGATCAACTGTAAATATTCTTTTGGAAGATGAAACTTATCCCAATCCAAAGGTTTGGATGGAGAGTTGGAAGATGTTTTGTTTTTTATGTTGTAACTGTAGAGTCTGAATTTAAATCCAGTGGATTTGGGAAGATATCAGCAAAAGAGAAATATATGATTTGGATCTTTATGATTGTTGGAAAGTATTCGATGATGTTTGTCAGGTGAGCCCTCTGGTTGTGGGATTATTTTCATTGTAGTTTAAAAAGCGGGGGGAGGGGGGGGGGTCGATTGCTCGTATTAAGAGCATAATTTATTTTGAAAAGTAGCCTAGCTGTAGCATGGTTTTTGTTTGGGGTTTTTTATGTTATTGTTTTTGTTTTTTTTCACACATTCCTGATCAAAAACTTTAATTTAAGCGCTACTTGAGTTGAAACAGTTAAAAAACGGACTGATTTAGAAATCACCCACAGTGAAAACACTCATTCATGCAGAAACACTCTCAGCAGTACTGTGTTAGAAAGCATTACAAACGGCCTCACTCACACTCTGTTCTCTGCTGTCTTTGGCCACGAAGCAAATGTGAAAAATGAGACGTGAGGAGCATTACTGAACCATGTGAAAGCCACATTTGTGAATATGAAATGAGATGGGGAAGAAATGGTACCAAAAAGTTTCCCTTTAGCCTCTTTTAAAGCACAAAGAAGAAGAAATCTGCCGTCGCAGGCTCATAGCAATACTCAGTGTTTAGCAGCTTGAATCGACTGGGGCGAACCAAACGGACGCCGAGTCGTCTGTGACGATTTTCTTTGTAAATTTATTTCCAAAACCGTGTGATTTCTGTTTTTATTCGACAGCTGTAGTGCTGCTGGTGCTACACATGCTCAAGAATGCAGATTGATGTACTGTAACGTACTTTGGATTAAAGTGCCCACTTATCGGTTTTCCTTTTATTTCAGGAAACGTGGGGCCTTTCAGCCTGTCTGAAACGCCGCTCTCACTCGGCCGTTTTCTACGTTTTTAGCACGGGGCCTTGTTTTTAAGACTTTTGAAAGCCTTTGTGTATAAAGTCGTAATGATACCACAGCCTGTAGAAGTTCAGCTGACTCTGAGCTGAGCAGAGGTTAAACCGCTCGCTCCGTAGACTCTCCTTCACAGCCTGTATATTTATATTTGTTCGGCCTTTTGCTCGCAGTGCTTTTAGCCGTGTTTGCCGTCATCAGAGCGGCCGGTGAACTCTGCGAGCTCGTAGCTGATGTTTCTCCTGGTTTAGCGCTCGCCTCTTTCCTACCAGCAAAGCTCAGTGTCGGTCGGCCAGTCACATGCAGTTTGTATTTGCTGTTTTCAACTTTTTTTCTATTGTAAAATTTCTACATGAATTTTGTACTTTTTTTGTTTTTATACAATAAAGATAAGAATAAATATTTTTCCGTGTTTGGAGTTTGATTTCTAAGTTTTATCAGGAAAGTGGGATGAATGATGTGTCCTTCAGGTCCTATGCTGTTTTCTAGTTTCACATTTTTACTCTTTGACTCTGCTAGAGTAGCTTTGCATGATTCAGTTCAAAATAATCCACATTTGTGTTATACTACACCTTTCCTCAGGCCTTTAGTTCATTACCTGTTTCACACAAGTGATTTTAACTCCAGGAGCTCCAGAGCTAAAAGTAAAAACATAAAATTCTCTTGAGTCTAAAGCCTGAGCTTCTAACTCACAGGGTTTACTTCTTTATGCAGTACTGTGCAAAAGTCTTTAGCCCCCTGTAGTTTCTTAATACTTTAGTATGAAAATCGAAATAATGTGCAGGGATTTTTTTTTTGAAACATCTGCAAACATACACAAAAGTACAGTTTATGAGACAAAAACACAAAAGTACATTTCCAACAAGCCTGAAAGCCGATACTTGGTATGACCCTCTTTATTCTCCAGGCATCTTTCTCTACATTTATTTAATTATTCTGCAGAAATAGGTCTCCAGGATTCTTAAAGGACATTCAAAGCTCTTTGGCTGCCTTTTGTTCTGCTCTTTGTCAGGATGATCTCACACTTTTTATAATAACGATGAGGTCCGGGCTCTGGGGAGGCCAAATAATGGCTGACCATTCTGTTTTCTTCTATCCTCACATGCTTTTACTCCCCTGGCAGTGTGTTTGGGATAACTATCATACTGAAATATGATTACGTTTCCAATCAGATGCTTTTCCAGAGGATCCTGCATCTGATTTTACAGTCAAATTTGATGCTACTTTTCTTTATTCATATTTCCATCAGTTTTGATAGAGGTTTGGCTGCATGTAGACAGTCACTGTTGTACCTCTCACCTGACCTCCCAAATTACTTGAATCAAAAATTTGCAATGTGGATTCATAACTCCAGAAGACCTGTTGGCACTGAGCCTCAAGCCTATCCCAGCTGCCGTAGGGTGAGAGGTGGCATACACACCACCAGATAAACCTACCTCACTAACTGTATGTCTTTATACTGTGGGAGGAAACCAGAGTACTCACCCACGCAGACAACATGTAAACTCTCCACAGGAAGGACCTGTTGACCACTGCACCACCGTGCTTGGGGGTGGGAAGAGTTTTAAATGATTTCTTTGCGAAGTTGACTGTCACATGTAGACACAACACAGGCTCATCGCTGGAGTTTGGTTCTTGTAAAAATGTTTTAATGATTCATTGGTTAGTGTGCATTGGCTTAACAAACAAAACAACATCCCCCTGGAAATTGTCAGGTACAAGGACTGGACTGAAAATGAGTGAACAAGCAGCCAAATGTCTAAACAACTATTATTCAAGAACAGTTTAAGACTGAGGAGAAAGTCTGGCCCCTTGGAGGCAAAATGTAAAGAAATGAGGGGTGGCTTGAGAACTTTGTTCATATCTGTTCCCAGATTTTAGGATTTGTCTGTTTTCATGCAACTGACAGATTATTAAGCTGCTGTTTGTTCAGCTTTAATTATCACCTTACAATGATTTCATACTGCCTTTAAGGTCTAAAGATAAAGACTGTCTGCAGGCTTATTAGCTTAAAGCTAATACATAAAGGGTGCCGAGGTGTGTACGTTGGCAGATGCTCACTTAATTCTCTCTCGTGGTGATGTAATGTAAGAAAATACATTTAAAGCTAATAATAAATCCGTTTAAATAACCAGCGTCGCACTAATATTAGCAGGAAGCCCAGCTGGAAGCTTGTAGTTTCATTTTGATTTGTGGGATGACATCACTCTGGTGATACAGGCGAGGACAGCAGCACCGTTTTAGGATGTTGTTCATCAGATGTTTACAGATGTTGGTGCTCTGTGGCAGCGGGTGGTGGACATCTGGAGCAGATTAGCAGACATGAGGTCGAGACCCTCGCTGCTCACAGACACACCACAAGTGTTTACAGCGATTATCAATGCAACAATCTGACACCAGATCAGGACTGAAATACGTACGCAGGCACATGTTTGGGGGCTTCTAAAGAGGCCATGTGTGACTCCTCTGTCATTTAATGTTTACTCTGAGATATTGATATTAAATTTACTTCATCAGTTAACAGTTTTAGGATTGTTTGCTGTGTGGTTGATTCATTTTTTAAAGATGTAATAGAGTGCAATTTTTCTTTAGACTTCCTCTTAGCAGTGCACTGTTGATGTAACAGGCTAGCTTTAGTTAAAGAACAGTGTGTAAACTCAGTGCATGAGAAAAATAAAAGCCATTTTATTTATAGAAACCTTATTTTATTTAACCATTATTTAAGTCATATTTAAAGACAAAGGAAAAATAAAATAAGAGACAACACATCCATCTGATTTCTGGGCGCTGGAGCCTCTCCTGGCTCTCTGTATGTTAGCCCTTGTGATTGGCTGGCGGCCTGTCCAGGCTGCATTCACCTGGACTGGGATAGCTCATGTGGTAGGTGCTACATTAGGGCTGTTGGCTTCAGATCCACTGTTCAGTTTGTTTGTTTGTTCCCTGCGTGCACTCCAGCTTCCTCCCACAGTCCAAAGACATGCAATTAACTGCTAAAAGAGTTCTGGTGAGCCTTTACACTGTTCAGCCACACTAACACTGGAAGCCACGATGACTGAAACAATGTTTATGACACTCCTAATTATTGATTTAAGCATAGTTCTTTATATTTCCGTGAATCTTATGACGTAGCACATTTTTCTGTTAAATCAAGATATTTTAAGGTTGTTAAGCCGACCTGTGGAACATCAGGACATGTTTTACGAATTTATGAGACTAAATGGATAAAGAAAAAATATTTGGGCGATCAACTAGAATTAGAAATGACTGTTAGTTGGAGTCTTGATACATTTTACATAATCCACAAAAGACACAACTTTATCAGAGACAGACCTGCTGCTGAGCCCACACACACACACACACACACACACACACACACACACACACACACACACACACACACACTGTCTGTTACTGAGTCAACAGGCAGCACTGGAACTAGATAGCCTCACTAAAAACTGCTCAGCACAAAGAGCCAATCACTTAGCTCTGAGAGTAAAACTCGGGATGTGATTGGCTGCCACAATAGGCACTTGGTTTTTGCTGCTAAGTGGAGGCCGAAACGGAGAGAGTGACCACACAGCAGGAGCACCGGGCTGGGATTTAACTGTGTGTGTGGGGGGAGAAGAAGAAAAAGAAGAAGGAGGAGGAGAGGACAGAAAGAAGGAGGCTGAGAGAAGAAGGGGATGGAGAGAAAGAGATAAAGTGCAGTGGAGTCAGCATGTAGTCCTGAGAGCACGGAGAGTGAAATGAATGTGTGTGTTGGTAGATAAGAGTTTAGGTTTAATTAAAGGGGCAGAATGAGCTTAAAGGGACCTTCCATAATTAATCTGCTTTGCTAATCCCGGGAAAAGAGCAGCACCCGTGCTGCCTAATCGCCCCTCTGGTTTCATCACAAGGGTCGGCTTGTTTTGGTGCTCTATAGCCCTCAATCAGACAAAAACACGACACCACTCAAAAGTACACGGAGTTACTCCATACGTGGGTATTTTTCCGCACCCGGACTCAACCTCGTTCTCTTTTCATTCTCCTCGTTCTGCGTTGAACTTGCAGTGAACCCCGTGTGTGAATAGATCCGGTCCCATCTTAATTTAAAAATATGTTCATTTCTGCAGCAGGAGCCAAGAACAAGTGTGAGTCAAGGGATAGAAATATCCCCGTCTTGAGTTCTGACAGAATCAGACTAATACCAATTTGACATGACGGCTTTTATGTGGGGCAAGTTACAGCTGCCCGAGATTCTTGTTTACTTTTTCATAAAACCCCTTGAATGAGTTAGAGCTGTTCTACAAACGCAGATACAAGTCCCACATTAGTCTTACTGTAAAATACCTTAAAAATACACTTTCCTTTACAGGATTTGTGTACATTTTACACAACAAATTACAGTGAACTCAGTGGTTTAAAAGTTTGGATGTTGAGCCACAACATTAACTCTTTACCCATTGAAGCTTTCCTTTAAGACCTTCTTATAGACAAAATGACTGGGTTCACATCAGACGTTAGTGAGGCCGATCTCTACTATTCTAATAGTCACCAAACCACAACTTCAATGATATAGGATAAGGTATCAAAACTCATCTTTAAGGGTACAACAGAGGTTGTCAGATGTCGTCTTTATGTGTGAAAGAGTATTTTGGGTATTTTACAGGAAAGGAGACACAAATGATACTGTAAATAATTTTAAGTAGTGTTTTGCAGAAAAACACTTTCCAATCTTACATCATAAGTGTGCTATGCTTTTTGGGGTGCAGGCCATATTGAGTGAATTACCCTTTTATTGTTTTTAAACCTTTATTTTTTTACACAATAGATTTTCTATTATTTAGTTGAGGTTAGACAAGGGGAAGCCACTCCATAACACAACCCACGTCTCAAAAAGTACTTTACAGCGTACTGCAAGATGAGAAAATATTGTTTGTTTTTCCTGCTAAATTACCAGGAAATTAGGCAGTACTAATATTTAAGATATAGTTATTTGTTTGTTTTCTGTAAAAACCTGACTTGTTATTCCCTTGTTCTAATGTACCTACCTTTAGGTATTTGTATGCAATTTCAAATAAAATACACTGGAATTCTTTTTAATTACTGAGGAATTATGGCCTTTAGTCAGAGGCTGTATTAGAAAGTGTTACCAAAGGAAAAAGGCAACCAAAACGAGGACGAGCCTGAGGTAACTTTCACTCTTTATGATTTAAACAAGACTTCACATTATATTTGCTTTAAAATAAGAAAGGTCATTTATCGCAGACCATGTCTGACAGCCTCATTTGCATGCAAAGGTTCACAGTATCATGATGATGTGCACTTATCTGGTGAACGTGCTGCATCAGTTATAATCTGCACTGCTTTCAGAGATCACCGACATGCAGCAGTCAGCACTCACCGAGGTGAGCCAGGATCAAAACATAAGTCACTTTTTCCACTGAGCATCAGGTTTCACAGGTATGAGGGCAGCAGCATAAACACCACACCTAGGGGCTGATGTAATGATGCTGCCTGTCTGTGCTAATGCTGTTGTTGCTGCCCTGTTTTGGGGCATAAGAGAGGAAATGCTGCGACTTTATGTCACGTCTCATTTGAATGGCAGCCACCGCCCTTTCCTATTTCTTTGCTGTGCTGTGACATACTCACTACACCACCATGTTTGGCTGGATGAGTCACATGTCAGGCGATGGGAGGCTATGACCAAATACAGTCATACACTCTGCGAGACATCATGTGTTATTGGTGTTGTCGGTTGTCTCTCCCCTTCAGATAAACCACACTGATATCAGCCCTGAATGTAGCCTGCGTGTGATTTCTCTCTCATGCCGATGCAACGCTGCAGCTCAAGTCCTGGACTTTAAAATGTCCCCAGCAGCAAAGGAAGGAGAATCATCAGTACAGTTTGGTGGAAGATTTAATAAAAAGCAGACACGAGAAGCTGAAACATTTTACTACACAATGTTTTATTAACAAATGTAAAAAAACAAAAAATCTTCCTGCTGTTCGTGTATCAGATTTTGGGGTGAAATGGATCCAACTGTGAAAAAAATAAAAAGAAAGAAAAGAAACTGAACGAGTAGAACAAGCGCTGCCATAAATAATCAGACAGGACAAACTGAAGTTTGCCTGTAAGCCGGCGTAGCCTGACACGTTCAGTTTGGTCCAAAGTAGTCCACCACGCCGTTGCCTTTACGACCGTCGAAGAAGAAGAAGTTGCGGTGAGGAGCGTCTCTCTGAGAGAGAGCCTGAAGACAAAGAGGGGAGAAAAATGTTATGTTATGTTATTTAAAGAGGAACTACAGTGGCTGCTTGCAAAAGTTCGGCCTCTCGTCGAATCTGCGAGAAATAAAACCTCCACGTGCTTCGTCGGCAGGATGAAATACTCTACTGCAGCTAACCAAGTTTCAATGCCGGGGTTTAACTTGACTAGAGCCTGTCACACTTCTGTCAGTTCATAAATGGACTTAATGTTTCTGTGTACAAGAGAAATCAGTCAGATTCACTGTGAGAGACATCAGTCTGGCTGTTGCAGCAGGTTTCATCATCATCATCATCATCATCCAGACAGCAGGTTGGCCTTGTGCCAATATAACGCAGCCTGATTCTGAACTGTCTGTCCTCTCCCCCCCCCGGCCTGTCTAACACACTCACCCTGAAATGAACTCGCCCATTTGTGTCGCCCTGCGCTCACCCCAGAAAGAAAAACAGGTTTCTAATCTTAACTGCGCCTATCTGAAATGTTTTTAAGTAAAAAAAAACAAACAGGCAACATGTTGACTGTTGGGTTTAACCACAAGAGTCGCTGGTAAGCAAAAATCACACTAAAGACTTAGAAAGCTCCCTGACTTCACTTATAAAAAATAAAATACAATATCAATTTAAATCCAGCTGATCTTCCCTTAAAGACTGTCGCTTTGAGCAGCCCTGCAACTCTTTCGGCTGTCCTTCCCTTCATGCCCCGGATTTGCTTTTTGCGTTTGATCTCCTCCCAGGCGTTGAGTTTGGGAATAGGACAAAGTCACAGAGAGTCAAATCTGGCAACTAGGGCATCTGACGAGTGGAGACTGACACAGTTCAGGAGCTTTAGCCTGAACGTCTCCATCGGGATGTGACAGCAGAGCTTCCTGATTCTGATCTGGATGTTATATTAGAAACATGCAGGCATCAAATCACTATAGCATCATTGACTATAACATTATTCCCATAATCCCTCCAAATTCTGGAGGAAGTATGGGAGTTTGACCATCTAATCTACACATTCTTTGGGAACTTCAGGAATGCTGAAAACTGGGCGACCCCTGGGACACCTGTGGGCTGTGGTGTACGAAGTTTGAGAGCTGATCCAAATTTGTTACGAGCTGTTGGGTCCCTGTATACTCAAAGTGAGAACTGAGAACATCTGGTGCACAGTCAAGCACATTTTCAGTGAGTTTTGGACTCCTTGAGCTGCCCTTTGTCCTCAGATCTGTTCATTATATTTATGGACAGGACCTTAAGGCGTAGCTCGAGTGATCAGTGTGTGTCAGAGAGTGGGTAACAGAGCAAGGTGGACCGGGGTGATGTCAGCAGAGAAACATGAAAGTCAGGTCAGTTTCCAATATTCCATAAATTTTTTCCACATATGCAATTCTGGGGCAGGAGGACTAGATCCTATCCCAGCTGCCATAGGGCGAGAAGCAGGGTACACCCTGGACAGGTGGCCAGGCTGACCCAGGGCGAACACAGAGAGACAGACAACCATTCCCAGCTCTGGGCAATTTAGAATCACCTATGAACCTAACCTCACCAACTGCATGTCTTTGGACTGTGGATGGGAGCCAGAGCACCTCAGTGCTGCAGTTTGAGGTTCACGGTGAAGTCTGAGAGTTCACAGAACAAGACTTCCACAGAGGGATCTAAACATGGAGGCTGTGCTGCCCAAGGAGGAGGGGTTGAAGAGGAGATCAGCTGAATTTAAGTATTGTTGATTATCAGCAAACTGATTCATGTAGAAACAAAGAAAAGAGTGATTGCTCTGTAAGATATTTCGCTGCATAGATTTTGGCACAATTTCAAGGAGCTTTTGTTATTTTTAATAAACTGATTAGCCTGAGGGAATTAAAACAACAGAACAAGCTTGATTGTTACCCTGAGATTACAGCATGTAGGAAAGGTGTTGGTGTCACCGTTCAGTCGCTTTTCTTCCCACTAACAGCTTTCATTAGGCTCTTTTATGAATGGGGTCATTACGGCTTCAGCTTGAGAACAGTACAAATCATCTCTCCATTTAAACGGCTGCTGCCAGAGCGTCACACCGAGCTGCACTGTGGTCACAGCGAAAATCGCTTCTGCACCGAGCAGAGCCGCCGCCGCTTCTCTGGATCCAACCCAGCGACCAGCCGAGTGGCCACATGTCAGCTGACACACCAGACCTGCCGTCTTCATCACAAAGTCACCGACTGAATACCGTTAGACGCTTCAGAGGGGATGACATCAGCCCTTTCACAACGTTTCCTGAAGCTGCAAGATTCATACAATTCTGTGTGCAATTTGCACACTGCCCCAAAAATCTTCATGTTTACATCCTCACCTTAACAACTTCCTGTCCCAGAACTCCTCCCACGACTGCACACACTGGAGACATCTCAGAGAAGCAGTAGCTGAGGATAAACAGTGCAAGGAAACATTAACCACTAAATAGAAAGTGTAACGCTAAGGAAGTGACTAACTAAGTAACTAAAAAAAGAGCACAAGAGCCACAAAACAAAGAAAAAAAAAATGTTCCATAGTCTCATCTGCCAGCTGATTTATTTGTCTTGCTATGGCTGATGTGAACTAAATAAACGTCTTTTCACTCACACTAGAAGCATGTGTGTTTGGGTAAATCGGTTTGCCATCGCCCCCTCCCCCAGGTGATGTTATTTTGTCTCAAAACACTGGTGAGAAATTGATTAGAGAGACTTTGAGAAAAGCTAACATTAATGTGCTTCTTCCTGCCATCAGGGTGGATGTGAGGATGTAGTAGTGGATTAATGAGCTTGTGTTTATAAGCCAAAAACTGGCAACCCACCGTGTCGAAAATCAAAAGCAGTGAAGGTGAAATTACAGCCAGGAAACTCATCTGCAGACTGAGAGCAGCTAACAGTCGGCCTTTAATCAGAGCCAGCTGCTGAGTCTTCATCGGCCCTCGTGCCCGTGTGTGCCACGTTTTTTAAAGTTGAATTTTCCTGTTAGAACAGCTGATAACAGCCATGCAAGCCATCCACAAGCCCTGACATTAAAACCACATCTATACTGCTGTGTGTGTACATGTATGCTGTCTGGGATTGTCTGGGTTGGAGTCTAAAGACTTTGAAAGCTTGGCTAACAATTCAGACTTTTTTCTGGGATCAGTAACGTGAACTTCTTATTGTGATTTCCAGCTCAGTAATTTTATCCTTGAACTACTAGACTAGCTTCTCATGAACACTGGGCCTTGGTGGCTTCTGAAAAGCATTTTTTATAGCAGACAAAAAGGATTTCACAGGTATTCTACATACAGCGAGCTCATTATTTGAAATTTTGATCATCTTTAATATGAACATCCGCCCATGTGGCAGTAAATATGTGACAGGAAATATGGAAAAGCAAACACCTTCAATGTTATTCAGAGATTTTATGTTGTGGTGGATCGCTGTTTATGCTAACATTAAACTGCAACTAGTGCCTCTAATTCTCTGATCTCTGCAGAGATCACACACTACTGTAAAGGAATAAAGGAATAAAGGCTGCATGCACAGTTATGGTCCTGTTTAGAGATTTAACTTTCCTTAAGGTCACAGAAGAGATGCATGGAGAGGCATTATGGCCGACAAGAGGGTCAAAGTGAGGAAGGTGGCTTCGACCTTCTAAAAAAAGTACATTCATCTTGATTATATAAAATAATGTCTATCAGGGGAAGTTTGGTGTGTTTGTGTTTGAAAGAGCAGATGATCTATTCTGAATCGACTTATTTAAAGTCACCTGATGAAGTCGTCATTCAGGAGGTCGCTGTTCAATGACAGGGACTCGAGGACGTCGTCACGGATTTGCCTCAAGAGTTGACTGTCTTCTGGAAAGGACTGCGGGTCGGGGTCACGGCCTTTGTCTGTACGAAACTTCAGCAGAACTGTGGAGAGCAGCAGACGGGAGGAAAGAAATGACAGTTGAGACGCAGGAAAGAAGTTTGAACCATTTAACTAAGGCAATATTTTCCACATAATCTATTGCACTATTGCCATTTATAATTACATCACGCTTTTAAGTGACTTCCACAGTGAATTATCATCTTATGGAAAGACAACATCTCCCCTGCTGCTCCCTTTGAACCAGGATAACATCAGTATGTGGTTGCACCATCAACCATTTCATCCGATTAGGCCCACGTTTCCCCCACATCAAATTAAGAGCGCGCAGTCACAGACTCCTGCGTGCAACACACATCCACCTGCACAGGATCACAGAGGAAGTATTAAGTCTGCCTCTCAGAGCGAGAAAGATGAAGAAAAAAAAAACCCCAAACCTTTCCTGTGTCGGCTTTAGGACCGATTGAGAAATTAAAAATCAAAAGAACAAACTATTTGGTCATGTGCAATATTTCAAACAACAACCGACTTCTCCAGCTGCACCACACAGATGCACACATCAACACCTCGCCCCCGTATTTCCTGTTCGTCCATTAACTCAAAACCACATGAGGAAGTCAAGTCCTCCCACGGCCATTTCCACCAGCGTGGCACACCGCACACACAGTACATGCTCACATGTAGCAGCGATGAATCATTCTCACACCTCGGCTCTGCCCTTTATCAGTGAAACTTTGTTAGTAGAAAGTTACAGGCTGGTACAAATGGCATCACGCTCGGGAAGGAAATCAAACTGAATTTCATAACACGATATAATAATGTGAACATGGATGGAACAAAGATACCATCTCTGAACATACACAGGCAGCGGTGATACCATCGCAGATTAGAGTGGAGGGGAAATGCTCGAGATGGTCCTTAATGCCAAATCCTGCACATTCAGATCAAAAACAATGGACAGAGTGAGAATCATGTTCATCTTGCAGAGGTAGGCAGGTGGATATTTATTAGCACAACTAAATCTTTCCTTTATTACATGTACACCTCAGATTTAAGACACGAAAAATGTGTGTTATCTCCATATTAGCACCTACAACTAAACCTGTTTGTGTCCACGGCACACCAAACACATTAAAACAACATATCGGTGGCATTATCTACGTAAAACAGCCTCGACATCATCCAGCAAGCTCTTCTTTTATTCATTGGTTTTTACTTTTGCAGAAAGTGAAAGTGAAAAATAACATTTCCACTCTGAAATTGACTAAAACAAATAAATGAGACTGTTTTAACAAACAAACCACAAACAGAGCACATCAGTTTAGTTCACATGAAACTCCAGAAATCTCTCCATCATCAGGACCTCTAACACAAAAACTGGTGAGGTTTGAACGTAACATCCATGTAGGTATTCTAATGCCCTCAGACGGTTTCTCAGCAGGGAAAGGCTGAAGTGCTCGCAGGGATGAGTTGCTGCCCTGAGTGGAGGACTTCACGAGTGAGGGGAGCGGGATTCCGACAGGTGGATTTGGGCAGCGTCAGCAGTGATGAGGATGTTGTGGTGAAAACAGAGCTGAGTGTAAAAGCAAAGCTGCTGATTGGTCGGCAGTCTACGTTACTTTCCTGACCACGAGCTCTGGGTAGTGACCGAAGACAGGGACCACGGAAACGAGCTTTCTGATTGGTTCGGGCCTCTCCCTAACAGATAGGGTGATGAGGAGATCACATTAAAGAGAGCTAGCTGAGGTGGTTCTGGGGATGTCTCCTGGGCACCTAAGGTGTTCGAGGCATATCTTACTACACATGGAGGACACACTGGAGTGATTATCTGTCAAGTGTGGATGGACGGTGGTTTTCTAATGGTGCTAAGTCAAACAGCACTCTGCAGAAGGAAAAGTACTCATATTTATTTATTTATCTTTTGCACCCACACCACTAATATATACTTTGCCTCCTGTGAAATCTCTTATAAGGGACATTTGGTTTCCACGTGCCTCTTTACCTTGATTGACGCATTGTTTTGCATTAGCTAACGATCCAACAGACAACATACTTGGGTGGAGCGCTACTGACATCCTTGCTTCAGCTGAAATCATAAGAAATGTAGAATTTATGACACATTTTCTGTTGTCTTTAGTTTGCTCATCACAAGAAAGCAATGCCTTTTCCCGTTATTAACCTCCCCGCTGTCAGTTGGGGCCTTTGATGTGTCACGCAGTCGACAGTTGTGCAAACCGACGAGTTCTTGATGACAGGAGCTTTTTAAAGGATTGCGTTAGAGTACTTTGTATGAGTCCATATAAAGTACTGATACCCTTTGTGCTGTTATGTTGTGCATTCATGATGCACCGCTGTCACAAAATTCCACGGCACAGTCTCTATTTGAGAACCACTGAGCTAACTTAATGAAACAGCTTACACTGGAGCTTGAATTCAAAATCGCATCCTTTGAAGTCTGAAATACTTTCTGCACAAAATACAAAATGCCTCACACACAAGTTTCAGCCATGTTGCAAAAACCTTGGCTGAATGGCCAATTTTATTTGAATTTACGCTTCTCCCAGTTCTTGGATGCATGGGGCTGATATTTAAATGATAATTTTAGGAAAGAAAAACAATTCAGAAATCTCTGTGAGGCTGATTTTAATAGTAATTAAAGCCTTAGTTTCAGATAAAAGTTTTTTTTTTTTAAAAAAAGGAGGAAACGCTTGTGTTCAAGTGTCATCTTATCTTCTGCTGGTCATTTTTTTCCCTCTGACTACATCTTAAATAAAAAGAGGAATTAAAGAGATCATAAAAGCAAAGACAAAGGCATACACCCTACACACGGTTCACATCTCTCGACTGTTCCTTCCTAGTGAGACAGGAAGCAGTTATAACAGAGGAAGAGCCACTTCCTCATTGGTGGTACCAAACAACCACCACAACTTCCAATTATAGCAACAGCAGACGAATAATAACACTGCCTCCCATCTCGCCTTCACAAAACAAAAAAACAACAACTAGGTGGTGTTTCCACTCAGAAATTAGCCTGAAACTCAGCAGACTGAAGACAGGGCGAGGCTGCAGCGGGTAGGTGGGTTTCAGATGGGGTGTTATTAGACTAAAGGCCATGACAGCTGGCAAAAACTAAAATTAACCAGACAAGACTGCCTCAATGCAAAATCCACCGGAACGAGATGAGAAACTGAGGAGCAGGTTGACCGTTTAGTAAGCAAATAAAGCAGACAGCCACTGTCACATGACTGCATGTGGCTGCTGTGAGTGGGTGTGAAACAGTCTTAAAGGGAATCTCTAATGCTCTTTTTCAGAACCTTATTTTTGGGCTCTAACAGAGTAGCTTTGCATGATTCACTGGTCAAAATAGTTATCTTATACCAATCCTTAGTGCCGGCTTGGCCAACTCCAGGCCTCGAGGGCCGGTGTCCTGCAGGTCGTAGATCTCACCCTGGGTCTACACACCTGAATCAAATGATTAGTTCATTAACAGGCCTCTGGATAGCTGCAAGATATGATGAGAAGGTCATTTAGCCATTTAAATCAGCTGTGATGGACACATCGAAAACCTGCAGGACACCGGCTCTCGAGGCCTGGGTTTGGACACCACTGGCTTAGAGGATGCGTTGAGGAGCTGCACTGTCTGAAACGAGCCCCTTTAGCCCCTCCGTTTTTAAGTCAACTTTCTTCTGATTGGCTGCCAAACACAAGTGGGTGGAGCTTTTGCACTCACAGTCAGAACTGTGTGCCTGAGATGATCAAATTAGAGATTATGATCTTTGAAACAATAGATCATGAGCTCAAATCCCAGCCAGGCTATGCATCCAGTAAAGATCCCCAAGCTGAGATCCAGTGCTAAAGTCTACCTCAGAACATGAGCAAGATATACATAACTGAAGCAGCTCAGGTATCATCCAACTTAAAGTCTGCGTCAGGTTTTGAGGTACCAGGATATATCGATGTAGGGTGGGCTACTGGACAAAGGTATGCACGGATGAGGACTGATGATTTGACAATTACAAAGGCCAGAGCCCCCCAACCCCCGACAGTAACCTCAAACTCCAGAGGAGCTCTTTGCCTGGTTTGAGAACGCCCCTCCCCCTTCACCCACCTCACCACCCCCTCCCTAAAGGAACATGAGGTCAGAAGGAGACTGACCTCATGTCAATTCCATCAAAATGAAACTGATGTAATGAGAGGGGTTAACAATAGGTTTGTGCTTTGAGTAAAACTGTTCTACAGCTTGAATATGAAAGCATTATGTGTGTGTTCCACTTAAAAACGTCTTTGATTAAAACACACTTAGATGTTTAAACTCTGAAATCATTCCAGGTCAGTATTTAAAAGCTTATTAATAAAATACCAGTTTTATTAATTTTATTTAGTCTAGTCTATGAAAGCATTAGTCAACAATGTTAACTGACTATTGCAAAAAATAAAATGAATACAAATAAAATGCTGATAATAGAGGGTAACTGCAAACTCTGTAACTCTCAGCAGCTCCCTTATTCACAGGGGATCTCCACAGCAGGTAGCTCAGCATATTTGATTTGGCAGATTTTTACGCTGCATGCCCTTATCGACGCAGCCCCATGGGGAAATTCTACGAAACGTTTTGAACGTAGCGCATTGTGGTTAATATTTGTGATCAATTCAACCAGTGAAATTTCCCATAAACTGTGGTTTAGCGTATTTATGCACACAAGTGTTTTCTGAGTTAACACCTTTAATAGTTGTCTTTGTATTTCCTGTTCTGATATGCTTGTTGTCGTGCGGTGTAGGTGTCGGGCCGCTCTCTGTTCTACGCTCAGTGCACATGACTGGCCATGGACAGCTTGTGATGGAAACTAGCGTGCAGAGTGTGGGAATGGTGCAGGGCCAGGTGACAGGAGGGACAATAACAACTCTGTGGAGAAGGTCATCAGACACACATAAATAACCTGAAAAACAGGAAGGTAAATTTATCTCATGGATCAAAATTTGGGGCCACGGTTACGGAGCATTTAACAGAAACGATTCCAATATATCATTTGGAGCAGGATACCATCGCTGTGTTTTAAGAATACTCTTTATTTTCCAACAGTTACCGAATATATTTGACAAAATCTAAAGCTACTGTGTTTTATCTAGAAGACAATCTTGCTCAAATCCCACTGGCGTTTATATTTAGATGACATTTCCCACGCTTTACGGACATGACCTTCCACGCATGTGCGGTGATATTTCATCAGCTAAACTGGAACAGTGATTTTTGCATGTTCATGGTATGTGTTTCAGTCTAGCTGCAGGACCCTACGCTTTTTCAGTTTCCATTTTCTATACTTATTTAAACCCTTCAGGATTCTTTATGTTATTTGCCCAAATCGATGCATGGGAAATCTTGCCTGCCACAGAAATGCAACAAATATTCAGCTCTTTTATGCAATTCACATGTACGTGCTAATGAAACAACATCACCTAAAGGTGAATTAAAATTAAATTAAATGTAAAAAACCTTTGCAACTTCTTCACAAAATCTTTAAAGGCTAAAGCTTTAGAGAAAAGTGTTCATACACATGAGAAATAATTATACAGAATTCAAATGGTCATTTTTAAAGACAAAGTTTAAAAGTAGTACATGCCAGAAACTGTTAAACAGACTTCGAAAAAATCGTTATAATTTTCTGTAACATGTTGATATTCTGATTATAATTTCACTTAATTCACAAACTGAAAAATGATCAGCTGTTACTACAACAGATTTTCTAAAAATGATGCTGGAAAGTTTATTTTTACATTTAAAAACTCAATCATCCCACATTTGGAAACAAAAAATGACTTTATGTACCTTGGAGCAGGAAGTAGTCCACTGGTGTTCGCTTGAGACCGGCTTTGGCCTTCTCGCTTGTCCAGTCGACCGCCAGAGCCTCCTTCAGAGTGCAAAAACTGGCCGTCTGATTGGTTGGAGAAGATCAATATGGAGTGAATAGGTTTTGAACTGATTTGTTCGTTCCTTGTTTTTAGGACAAATATAAAGCAATTTATATGATGACAACCTCCTATTTAATAGAACGCTAATTTTAAACATTTAACATCGATAATGTTCTTTTTCTATGTTTTTTTCCAGTTTCAAGTTTAATTCCTCAAAAAACAAGTAATGAATGTGTCTGATACTGTTATTGCTAATGTGATATCATATAAGCCCTTTTTAAAAACATAAATTAGAAAGAGAATACAAAAGAAAGATCGATTTTAGTTTGAGCCTTTGAGAAAGAAAGAACTAAAAATGAGGGTAAGTGCTGTTATATTCAATATTCCTTCTCTTAACTAAAGGCAAGATTGCTAATACATCTCCTTGTTTAAGTTAAAAAACATCTTTGTTTATGTCAGTTCTTTCAGTCTACACAGTTAAGACGAATAAACCTGTGATACGGTGAAAGCTGATAATTGTGCACGTACTTTTTTCACCATGGTGGTCTCGTTGGGGTCGACTTTGGCTTTCTTTGCCTTCGGGCCGTCGTTGGACTCACCGCTGGGTTTTACTACTTTGGGTTTCTCCCTTTAAAGAAGAAACAAGAAGAAGAAAGTAAAAATGAAGGTTTCTTAATATGTCTGAGGCTATGTTACAATACACAAAACGACCAGCTTTATTCTCAACAACTGGGAATAGAACCTGCCCCCATCGCACTTACTCGACATAGTTGTGTGCCTGTCCCAGGTTGCAGAACATGTAACCGTAGTAACCGTAGACATCTCCACAGAACACTTTGATGTTGTGTTTGGAGCAGAGCTGGTCAACGCGTATCATCAGGTCTCTGGAGCAGCCTGTCAGACACACCTGAGGGACAAAAAATTCCCAAACAAACACAAAGTGTTAAAGGCTCGTTAGGGATTCAGATATTGAAATAATTTAATTCAATTCAGTTGTATTTATACAGCACCAAATCACAACAACAGTCGTGTCAAGGCGCTTTATATTGTAAGTTAATCATATGACCCCCTATGAGCAAGCACTTTGGTGACAGTAGGAAGGAAAAACTCCCTTTTAACAGGAAGAAACCTCCGGCAGAACCAGGCTCAGGGAGGGGCCATCTGCTGTGATTGGTTGGGAGAGAGAAGGAAGACAGGATAAAGACATGCTCTGCAAGAGAGCCATAATGAGATCAACATATGTACAATTAATCCCAGTGAGTAAAAAGGTTTACCTAAATGCTGTTTCAGACAGTTTTTTCTACCCTTGGCTCTGTGTGATGACACTGAGTGCAGATATCCCTAATAAGGTCATCTCGAGCATATTTAAACCATCTGTTTGTGAGGGGCAGCCAATCAGAATAGAGGTTGTTTAAAGGGGAAGGAGTTGGAACAGCTTGTTTCAGACAGAGGACGAACTGGAGGCTGCACCAGTATGAGATAAGGATTAGGATTATTATGATCTTTGAGTCATGCAAAGATACTTTAGTAAACACACTGCGGTGGAAATGAGCATGATAGGTCCCCTTTAATACAAATCCTACAGTTTGCAAACATGAGGTTGAAAGTGTAGACTCCTTTTCATGTGACCTTTTATTATTATTATTTTTTTAAATCCCGTTCTACTAATATCAAGTCTTTTCTCCCACTCAAAAAATTCTCGTTTTCCCAGTCTTATCTTGATCTCAATCATCAGAACCTGAAGGCTAACGAGCAAATCTTTCCAGTTACAGATAACAAAGCAGTTTTTCTTCAGGGCAGACCGAGCAGTTTCGTAACGCTCTCAGACGGAGACACAAACAACTTTCAAGTCGTATGATCATGGTTACTGTTACATTTTATTGAAAACTTGACATTTACTCTAAAATCTCTACACTTTTTTTGCACTAGTTGAAACATACGACTTTAACTCCCACTCCACAGTCGTTGGGAGTTTTGTCTTTGCACTGTTAATTATTTTTATTCCGTCCTAGAAAACCTCCTCTGTGACGGTATACCTTTAAACAAACGTGAATATTTATGAGAGATTAAAGAAAACATTTTTGTTTTATTAAAATGAGACACACAGGCTGAGCAGAATAAAGGAAAATTCTTAAAGTTACTTTATATTCAGCATGAACTTCTACCCTCTTTTGCATCCTGTTTGGCTGTTTTTGTGTTTTGTGCACTTCTTTCCTTAACGGGTGCAACTTGCACACCATAAATTCAGACCTATGCCCCAGTAAGCTGCTCTGGAAAAAACATGACACCACGTCAGCTGCTTATTCCTTTCTACACCGGGCTTCAAAAGAAATACGCTGGATTTCCCATTGATATAAACATTCTATGAAAAACATCTATTAATCCCAGAATTAAAAGACTCTTTGTGTACTATATTTAATGAATTTGTGTCAAATCTGACCTCCATACTATAAATACTTTCTGAGGTTCAGGCTCTTGAAGAACACAGGGGTGCGTGGAAATTTTTGTCATAAGTCATCTTATTTTCGTCCACACAACTTCATCTCTATGTCAGACATTAAATTACTGTAGTTATAGATAAAATCTTACAGTAATTAGATTGTGACACTTGGAGCAAGTTAAAGTTAATTAAGAAACTAAATTCTGACCCAACCGTATGCACTGCAAGGGCTTACAACTCTCGCAATTTTCATTGTGTGAAGGTAAAATTTAAATGATGAAGCTGTTATACAATAAATAAATAAAATAAAATCAGCTGATTCTGAGGACATTTCTCAGATTTACGGGTTTCGCGTGGAAAGACCCAACTGCTTAGAAACATTTGGTCCCAAAAGAAGTTATTTTACTTAAAAATCACCTGTAATCCCCCTTTAAAAAACAAAAAAAAGCAAAAAACACCTGAAACTTTCACTGCATGTTCATTCCTGGAACAACAGAGATGCTGAACAGCAGCTGGTGAGCTGCCAAAACACTCGAGACACACCTACTGCAGCAGTTTACCACCGAGTGAAACGAGATTAAAGTCATTAAAGTGACACAGTGTACTATATTAAAGCCAGGCTGACTGATGGTGTTTTTGATGTCTTTGTGTTGGTGTTGCTACGGGATCATCGCTGAACTGACCAATCACGTTGATGCGACACCACAGAGGCATCCTTAGGGAAAAAAAATACTAAAGCAGGCACTTACCTGCACTTCATAGTAATCTAAAATAACCAGCACCACCTATAATACTGAATGAATATAAAACACTACATGTAACTCAAGCCCTGGTTGTTTGTTTGGCGTATTTTTTATTTATTTAGTCATTAATTTTTTTATGGTTAACTGGATTTTATGTTTTAGGCACCTCATTATTTGAGTCTCTTGCAGCAGAGGAAGTGTAGGTTGTGGTGGGTGAAAGGGTTAAACAAATGATTTCCACCCACAACACTTGAGTTGGTGTCCCTTGTGAAACCAGAAGCAAAAGCAGAATTATTATTTTAGACCCAGTGGAATCATCATAAAAAATATTTTCAGTTTTAGGTTTCGGTTTGGGTGGCTCAAAAAACAAAAACACCACCTTTTTACAGTGTTAGTCATGTATTAAAATGTCTTTCTGTG
The DNA here is from genome assembly GCF_057382275.1 of Copadichromis virginalis. NCBI lineage: Eukaryota > Metazoa > Chordata > Actinopteri > Cichliformes > Cichlidae > Copadichromis > Copadichromis virginalis. Next base: position 38,375,966 of record NC_140631.1, on the reverse strand, counting down.
TTTGAAGCACCAAAGCCAAACTTCCTGGAGCGATGATGATATGAAGTTGCTGAAGTTGTAGAAAAAACACCAACATCTCTGTGTGGCGAGAGACGCAGTGGGCTATGATATAACCAGAGTGGGCTCATGTATGACTGTAAACAACTGACCGGTGGGCAGGGTCTACCTTATCCAACTGACCCAGTCCAGAACACCCAAAACACCCTAAACCCACAGATAAGACGGCTGCCGACACCCCCTCATCGCACCGGGCAGGCCGGGGCTACAGGACCAGTGTTTTTAAAACACTCTCTGGAGATTTGAGGAGTCTCGAGATAAATAATTGTTATCATTTACACACCCACACTATGACAAGCTGTACAGTACAACACATTATCTGCAAGACGGCCGATAGCTGAAAACACAACACAGCAATTAAAACGAAACGTCCCCATTTCACCTCTAATAGAAAGAGCAACAACAGGCGCGAGCAGCTGCACAAACTGCTTTCATAATGGGAATCTTCGTATGAGTAACCTGGCATGTTAGTCTTCTAGACATTCGGCGTAGTGTTGTGTCAAAAAACGGAGGTGAAAATAAACTTTACTCTCTAAACGAACATAGTCAGAAAATATGCAAAAACTTCAGCTTCAAACTGCAAAAAATGGTTCACGAAAACAATTTCAATAAACCCGAGAAAAAACGAGACTAAAGCGCCCCCTGGGGGTCGCGCCATAGACAAACAAAATCAAACACACACACGCTCTGGTGAGCCATTGTATGGAAACATAAAGCGTTTTTGAATACTTCCAGCATTAATTACTTTTCAGTGTTTAACTGAGGCATAATGATAGCAGTTATACATTTCACAGTATGCACTGTTGCACAGGTCAGAGTGCTTTTACAAAGTGAAACGCCCCACACTAGCCTGGATTTCCCTTTCAGGATAAATGGCAGATAAACTCTGAGGAGCTAAATAAGAGTTAAATCAAACACCAACGATAGCTGGTGGTTTCCAGGTCTCAGCAAATGCACGACCTCTTACTGCTCACAAACAAGCTGCATGCAGCCAAACCAGTGTCCAAAGAAGACGTTTATGTTTTTCATATTAGATAACCACGGGTATTTTAATGTGCGCCTGTGTTTTCACTGTAACAGAGTAGGGCTGAACGATATATCGCATTTGCGATAATATCGCGACATGATCAAGTGCAATTTTCTAACCGCAAAGGCTGCGATTATACTCTGGACATGTCCAAATTCATGGGCTGCATCCTCCTGAGGCCGCATTTGTAGACCGATTACGTCACAGCGACGCGCCGAAGGCTGTCCAAATTACTACCATATCCCAGAATTCATAGCGCGGCCCAGCCAAACTCCAGTTTCCAACAATGGCGGCCGCTACTAAGTTTTAAAATTACTCATACTAATCTTTCTGGGTCACAAAATAAACTTAACATATTTTCAGGCGAGAAAGTAGTTGTGTAAACATCAAATATCTGCTCGGTTTATCAAGATATCCCATATTTGCAAAAGTGCTTCGACGTTTTCAGAGGCGTCTGCTACCCACCAGCTCGACAGCTAGCCGGGAGCTCGAGGGTTACTGATGCGGCCGAGAACGGCACAACTCCCGGCACATCATTTTCAGATCACCGCGGAGTTTCGCTGCTCGGGTTAAACGTAATATATAAGTCACTTAGACAACCTAAAAATGTTATTGTTGGGCTTTTTTCAGTGTTTTGTTTGTTCGTGAGTAAATCGGTTTGGTTGAGATTAAAGTTATTAGATTAGATAAAATAAAACTTTATTAATCCCCCGGGTGGGTTCCTCCTTGGTTTTCACACAGCTGACTAAACGTCAAACAGAAAACTTATTAAACAGAAGTATGAGACAGTCGAGAATTTACGCCAGTGTCTGGTTATATTTTAGATAGCAAGAAGCAGACGGCCGAGTTTATTAAACTCCACCGAGACAGCGGTGACGCTAATCAGAAGGCTAGACCGTCCAATCGTTCAGCCCTATAACAGAGGACCTTTGTTCACATCCAAATACAGAAAATGTAGAAAAATGAAGTTACGAGCAGAGACGCATGCAGGACCAAACACATAGCTGTTAAAAGCGTCTTTGTGGAATAATAACAGGGAGGTAAAAATAAGAACTTCTGAGAACACGACTGGGTTTGTTCTGCCTCATAATTGGCCTTTGGGAAATGAAGCATGATTCGTCGGCATACAGATTAGGCAGTGAGTCTAAGCCAGTGTTTTACCTTTACATTAATCAAATACCATTTCACGTACATTTAAGTCCACTTAAATAAAAATAAAATAGTTACAGATTCTCCTTTGAGGCAAGGCTGAAATCTTTTTTGTAGAAATGTTTTATATATAAGAGCAGCATCAGAAATAACCACGAGAGGCTCGCTGTAGCCAGATGTTTCAGTTCGGCTGAACACTGAAGAGTTTGGGCCACTGGGAGAGGAAACACCTCTTGCACGCTTGAAAAACCTTGGATTACATTTCAAAGGTCGATGTTTGAGGAGGTTTTTTTAAACAAGAAACTCTGGTGAATTTTGGTGCCTGCCCCAAACCGAGCCGAGGGAAATGACCAGCATCTATCTTTTAACCATTTTGTTAATTGTGAGTTTTATTTACTCGTGCACAACGCTGCATTTTATTGATCAAACTGTCAGATATAACAGGAAAACCCTGTAAAATTAGCAGCACAGATTTATTGTCTTTAAAGGAAAAAAATGCAGATAATTATATTTTTTTAGCAATACATAAATAAAAAAAAGGGTAAAGGATACATTTCAGATTTATCAGCGTGTGTGTTAGTTATGACGTGCGATTTTTCCTTTTCTTTCCTACTTGAAACCAAAGAGTCTGAATTGTAAACACTGTCGGCAGCTCTCTGCAGGCACACAGATGGACACTGTGTGCTTTTCTATTGTATTCATCCCTCAGTAATTGGGCTTCTCAGATGAAAACTGCGACCACACTCCAACTGCTCCGCTTTAATCACCCTCCATCTTCCCGCTGAGCCACACACAGATACATCAGTGGAAGCAGATAAAAGCAGCAGAGACCCCCTTCTGTTTTCCACCTTTTTTTAATCATTTCTTTCTATTTTTTGTTTCACCTTCTCTTCTTTAAAAGTTTCGTCCTCCCTCCATCTGTCCTACTAACATCCTTCTCAACCTGTCCTCACTCTTTTTTGTCTTACTGCTCCCACCCTCGTCTTCCTCCTGTACTACTTTCCCTCCTCCTGACACTCATTTAGCACCCCCGGAGGGAGGAAGACTGCCGACGATTCTGGCTCAACGGGAGGGGAAAAAATCTGTTATTCTTCTGATAGTGTTCAAATGAATTCTCGCCGTCAGCTGACAAAACTTAGATCGCGCCTAAGCAATGAAACCGAATGTAAAATGCAATAATTCATTTGTTTTTCCTGACAACAACACAAAAATACTGTCACAGTATTTAGCACCAGCTACTCACTACATCATATTTTACACGATGAACTCAAAGAGGGAAGTAAATTTCTATTACAAGGAAAACAGAAATGTAATATCTTAATCCTGAGCTCCTACACTATGAAAAAGGTAATTATTATTACTCCTTTGTTAAAAGTATCTCCTGATCCTGGTGATGCAGTCAGAAAATTCAACTAGGTCTTGATCTGGAACCAGTTTTCATGATCTCCTGGTAATGGCGTGCGCGCCAGAGCCCACCTAGCGTAGGGTGAAAGGCACCCAGGACAAGTAGCAATCAGGAAGACAACCAGGAAGCAGGACGACCCGGAGAAACTCACACAGGCAAAGGAAGAACATGCAAACTCCACACAGAAGTGCCCGAGCCAGCCAGCTGCCGGATTCAAACCCACAACCTCCATGCTGCACCGCTGCGTCACCGCTCCGACACTCTAAATGAAAACACTGAACTGAAATAAAATAAAGACTCCAAGAAATCAAAAGCTAATAAAAAGAAAACAACTGTAAGAACTCCTCCTTTAACTGAAATAAATATGCGTGACAATATTTAGGGCTCCATTCCAAACGGCATTAAACCATCACAGGTGACTCAGACTAAATAAACAGGAATGAGACGCACCACCTGATCTTATGTTATGTATCATGCAATAACGTGTCCTGTGCTGCTTTTTGATTAGAAAGTTTGATTTTCAAATCAGCAAAGAGACCGACTGACCGACTCGCTGACCCGGACATCCTTCTGCCGGCTCACTGAGTGAACGACGCTGTTAAAAAATCCATTCGCTTAGTTTAGTCTTTTTATTCCTTGTTTGCCCTTTTCCCTAGAGCTTCAGGGCTTCCCCTGTTACCCCCGTGTTTAATGTTGCAACAGTTTGAAGTGTGGGTAATTCCCTCAGGCAAAGTCTACACAAACAAGGAAAGTCTGCTCACCGTGGTTTGACAGGTGGGTACTTTAAGTCAGTGTGGTCTTAGTGAAAGGTGGGTTAGGGTTGGGGGGGTTAATGTGGCCCTTCTTCCTTCCAGACTCTCGGGTTTTAAGTTGTTCAGTTTCAGGTTTAATCTCCTCACATACACAGCAGCATGGCTGTGTTTATAATCTGCATATAATTATATATTAATTATATCAGTGCAGCATCTAATTCTAAACGTCACTATTTTCACTGGCTGGACAATGAAGCTCATGTCATTACCACACCTTGCAGACATTATCTCACCGCAGGTGTTTCAGTGCACCACATGGTCTGATAGCGCCACCTAGTGGTCAACCTGTGAGGTGCAGTCAGTCAACACACTGCTGAAAAATGTAACAGGACATTTTTTAATCAGAGTTCTTCTTCTGGGATATCGATCTGGTCGGTTAAGCAGCAGGGCGGGTTTTTAATCAGTTTCAGCTGTTTCGGGGTCACTGAAATTAACAGCAGGTGCACTGGAGGGGCAACAATGAGACGATCCTCAAAACAGGAATGGTTTTACAGGTGGAGAAATTTTCTCCCTCCTCATCTTTTCTGACTGTTTTGCATTTGGTTAGGGTCAGTGTGAAGACTGGTAGCATGAGGCGATACTGGACGCCTATAGAGGTTGCACAGGTAGGCCACCTCCTCCAGGATTACTTATTGTTACTGCTGTGTTATTGCTGTGTCTCCCAGCACAGTCTCAAGAACATGGAGGACATTCTGGGAGACAAACAGTTATTCCGAGAGAGCTGCACAGGACCGTAGAAAGCCCGTAACCAAGAAGCAGGATCGGTATCTGTTCCTTTAGGTGAGGAGGAAGAGGATGAGCGCTGTCAGAGCTATAAAGTGACCTCCAATGGGCCACTGGTGTGAATTCTGACCAAACAGACAAAAACAGACTTCAAGAGGCTGGCCTGACAACCAGGTGTCATTTTTAACTGGAATTTACTTTAAAACAGCAGCTCTGAGGTAAGCATGTCTCATTGGTTTAAATTTCTGTTGCCTCACCTCCTTATCTTGCACCTCTGGTGACGAGAGGGGAGTCAGCGAAGAAAGGAGTCAGCATGTTAAACTCACCGCATCGAACTGGAGGAAGAAGTCGTCTGGTTTGTCTTCGATTCTGTCTGGGTCAGCGTGCACTTTCACCATTGGGTTGAGGTTCTGCGCTCGCTCCAGAGAGGCCTTGGCACGATTCTGACCCTGAGCCGTGACTGGAACCAAGAACTGAGCTCGGCATGACTCCTCCGACACCTGGAAGACACCCCGACAGGGAGCGCACAGCTGGATGAGGCTCTTACTGCAACTGTTACTGCTGTTGTGCTCACATAACAGATCTCCTTTTAGACTAAATACACACAGACAGGTGTTAATTTATATTTATGATCATAAATTATCTATCATATTTTTACTCCACTTTTCCCTCATGTAGTGTCAGAGAACAAGGAACAAGAAGACAGAAGTGTGCAACTTTTATTATAAAATCATCACAGAACAGCTAAATTACAATGTTCAGTTTTACTTTCCCACAAAATGTGAATTCCCGCTGACAGATTGCACATTTGGTGTTTGATGTAATTTGATACAAACACGCTTAATAATACGAGCCTGTCGTCAGATTATCAGAGGAACATTTTTTTATATGAATTTTGATGTTTTTGAAAGAAACAACAACAAAAACTGCTTAAATAAACCCTGATCAGTCTTGTCTTATTGGCCTGGAACTGGAAAAATGCACAGAGTGGGGTTGAGGTTGGAGGGTATCAGACAAATACTGAACAGAAGATATCTTCTATGGCAAGATGTGGAAATGTTCAAAGTGAATATTAGTTATTTACATCCTTTCTGTCAAAAACTAATTCAGTTTCTCTGGATGCAACATTTCAGTAGGAGAAACAAGTACCAAAACAACTGTTCTTTTTCTATCTGGGGATTACCTGTACAAAAAAAGGTTTGCATTTTGACGCACTGTATTTCATCTTTTGTTGTACTTAAAACATTTTTCATTTGTTGTTATTTTAATACTTAAATGCACTTTTTATCAATAGCTTTGAAAAGATCCATCTACTGGAACCACCTAGTGTGCATTTTTAGTACTGCAAATCTAAAGGTCTCACATACTATTCCACTGTTTTATTGGATTTGAGTAAATGTGTTTTGTTTGAAAAATGTGTAAAAGAATTCCTGCTGCTCTTGATGTGACATCTCTAATCAGGGATAACGATGAAGAGTGCTTACCTGTTCATGGTCCAGCAAGGTGAGTCCTTTAACGCCAGCTAAGATTAAGTTCTTGGCCACTTCAGCCCCGAGACCACCCAAACCTGCCAGGAGCACTCGAGACCCTCGCAACCTGGAATACAGACAGAATTTAAAAACCAGTTTAAGTACTGCTTACTGTGTGGTTTCAGAAGTAATTGTGTGCTGATTGGAAGAAAATCAATATGAAATGTTCTGTAAACATTTTGACTACATTAAAGAGATTCTTAAAAAAACATTCAGACAGAATAAAACGAGCAGCTGTTACAAATAACGCATATTGAGCCGTTTGAGAGTGAAACTAAAGCTTGATTTTGTGAGATTCAGCAGCCTTTTTGAAGCTTTAATATCACGTGAGCATTAACTGAAATATATCCTTAAACAGTTAATTCACATGTAATAATTCCAGTTTGAACAAGAAGTCTGTGCCGATATTATTTACATCATCTGTTTGAATGAAGCAATCACAGAAATTACCTACTCAGCTAATTATCAATATTTTCAAGTAAGATCGCATAACACATTTATTATTCATTAGTAAATTATATAATTTAATCGTGGCTTTTTGTAAAAGATAGATTTCTTTAACGATGTACTCGAGTTAGTACAGCAAGTCAAAGCTCCGGCTGCACCGATTAGCCTCCCGAGCTAACTGACCTCTTCTGGGCATCCAGTCCCCACAGTCGGATCTGGCGGTCGTACTGTGCCGCTTCCTCCTCACTAATAACCGGGTCCTCCTTCTCGATCATATCGATCACTTCAATTCGTTCCAATGAAGGTAAATCCGGGGTAAATTAATATTTTGTGCAGCTACAGATGGAGCTGTTTCAAATGCCGCGACGGTCCCGCTGAACAGGCGCTAGCTGATGACGTCGACAGAACAAAACAATAGATGACTTTTTTTTAACGAAGTCCTTTTCTAACGAACTTTTTTTTGAGGATATGTATTTTTTCTTATTCGTAGTTTCACATGTTGTAAATAGAATGCTATATTTATATTAATTTCACTTAATAATAATAATAAAAATATATGTCGCTTTAACTTTTAATGAGTTCAGTATTAGAAATATAGATATAGAAACATATACATATATCGCCGTGCTGCGATTTAGCGTATGCATTGGTCACTGAGCCCTTAAATTTTAAACTTGAAAGCGTACGTAATTAAGTAAGTTTCAGCTTTGTCACGTAACTGTGCAGGATATTGGGGCAGATTTTTCCCTGGGTATTGCCTTAAAATCAGACTGCCCGCAGAGTGTCGAGAATTTAAGAACATATTGAACCTTTGTGTTATAATGACCCTAACAAGTACGAGGCCACGGGAGAAAATGGGATGTAGAATGACCAATCTTTTTATTCACTAACACGAAATATTATACGAAAGATAATACAGCGACCTAAGAATAAAATACAGTGAATGAAATTGACTTCAAGCCATCGTAAATAACAAGGAGAAATACATCGATCTAGTACGAACATTAAAAAAATATATACGTTTTGAAATCGTTAATAATCGAATAAGATTACTTGGGGAGACGGTTTACCTGCAAGTCAACATCCAGGCCACATTTTACCCTGTAAATTTGCCATTCGTTGATTTCCGTGAGGAGCGTACGCTATTCGTCATGATGTCACTCTCGGGAAGGCCAGCCCCTTTTCTCCTTGGAGAAGACGGTCGGCCATTTTAGGTTCATCAGTCGTCATTTCACATCGCTACAGTAGGACGGAGAACGTCAGGACTCAATATTTCTCTTACAACTGTAGTGGAGAATTGCCTACTATGAACTGAAACTCTTCCTAAAATCAAAACAATTAGATCCTAGTGTGAAGTGACGCATAAGCCAGTAGTTTCCAGTGTCGAGTTGTAATTTTTTGCACCTCAATGTAGCTAGAGGAAATGGCTGTGGAAAGCATGACTGTCCATCCAAACTCCCCAACTACCAACCACGAACACAACAGTCTCCTGACTGACGAAAGGTCGAGTAATTCTACAGTCATATTTAAATGAAATTATTTATTTGTCCTGTGCTTTTACACAAAAAGCCCGGGGTTTCTTTTTCCTTTTTTTCTGTCAGAGGGATTAAATTCGCCTTTTCTGGAAAACGAGTACAGAGGTAACGCCATGTTGATACGACAACGCCAACTGGGAGGCCAAAAAAACTTCTGGGATAACGCTGTTCCCTGTGTTTTATTTACGTTTATCACAATCAACGAGCAATCGACTCGAGCCAGCCTGTCTCAAGGAAAAGAGATGAGGTTGAAACGGCTGATAAATCATACTTTAAGCGACCATACTTAACAATTCGACGATTGATCACGGCGCCTTGGTTAACTAATCACCCTCTCTTAAAAAACTTAACTAATTAGTTCAATTAATCGTGTGTGTTTGGTATCAGTAGCGATCACAGCGGTAAAAGGAAAAAACAAACATTAAACTGGTGGGTTTTTTTGCTAACGGTGAGGCCTACTCAGGCTAGCAGCGTTAGCATGTTAGCTGGTGTTACTAACGTATGCTGTTGGCAACAACAGAGAAAGGCTAAGCTAAGGGCTAATACTTATGTTGACTTGTGATTTTTAAGGTCGTCGATATTTCTAATGGCTGCTGTTTTTTAAGTAGCCCAACTTTAAGTTATTTGATCACTATCGTCGATTATTATCGGTTCAAATGCATTTGTGCCGTTGGCGGAGCGTAGCGCTTAATTGCACCCTTGGCGTTACGCACTTAAAATTGTCATCGTCTCATTAATTGCAAATAAGAAAAACCCTTTAGCTCCCCTTATGAACGCCCTCAAACATTTAAGTTTAATTGTCGTTAAATTTAGATTTTTTTTCGTTTTACTGTAGTTATGGATGTATTTTAACTAACATGCCATTTTTATTCACAGTCGTGCCCACACTGACTCGTCCCCAACATCCCCCCGAAGTCCCCCCACCTCCCCCAAAATGTGTAAAACGTCTGCAAAGCATCCCAAAAGTGTTTAAAGTCAAACACAAAAGTTCCCTTCTCCACTGTCCCCAGTTGGCAAAATTTGCTGTACCCGGTTGGTCCCCCACTTTCCAATCCCCACAAACTCCCACTTAGTGTCCCCGAAAGTTTAGCGAGAAGCTTTATTTTTTTGTTGTTTTGAGTGCAAAATGTGAAGAAAGCCCGTCACAGTAAGTATTCCCCATTTTAAATGTGGCCCTTTGTGCTTATAGAGTTAAGTTATGGAGTCGAATATTGAGCTAATAATGTGCCATAATGCATGGTAAACCATTTGATCCGGAATAATCATGTGCTCTGCTAAACCTAAGCTGTCTGGTAGGAGGTTTGTTTGGAGATTTTACACTTTGGATATAAATGGAAACTGTCTGGTGTAACTAACATGGCGAACTGATCATGCACAGGACTGGACTTTATTGTGCTCAGCTTACAAATAACAAAGTAAATAACAGTTTTTCCTCTCCACAGCTCTGTACAGCTAAGCTTGTTTTGGTAGTATAGAGTATGCTTGAATGGGGTTTGCTGTTTTATGTTATTCCCTAAATTGGGAAGCAGCAGGTGATATGTGTGTGTAAGGGGGTATTTCAGAATTGCAGGGGGGCCAACAGCTTGTGCCCATAGCGATTCCCAGCCACCCCCTATTCACAACAACCTGCCTCCACAATACAGCCAAATCCCTGTGCTATGAAAGGGAGCCCTCCTTTGTAACAGGTCTGTGCAATCATACCAGTCATAAAGTAGGGGTCTGAGTTTGTGGTGTTTGATTAAAAGCTGATAGCTTTTTTAGGACAAATCATCTTATAGAGTCTATTAAAGTGTTTTAGATAATATGTCAAAAATGGACTGGACTGGGTTAGTTGGTATCTGATACTGCGTGTCTTTTTACATATTTCCAGAGAGAATAAGTGTAGTTTAATTCTGGCTCATGGTCCCGAGTACCAAATATGAAGACAGATTTTGTAGTTTATTCTGGATTGTGTCTTGTGAGCCATTAGCAGATAACTGATTTTTTTTTTCTGGCAGTGAATCCAGGTTTTATGAGCCCATTTTTAATAAAAGTGAGAGTTTACTAGGTCATCTGTGGATATCTTTGCACTCTAAAACCTAAAAATCAGTCAAATCTGGAACAGCTACTAATGAAAGATGACCTTTGTACTCCTTGAAGCAGTCCCTTGGCAGGCTACATCTTGGCAGCAGCCAGGATTTGTGGTGGAAGTTGGACTTTGCTGTAGACAGTTTTCATTCTTTAAGCTAACGTGTTTGTGGCATTCTCTCTTTTTTTATTAATATATTTGCTGTTTTGAGGGGAGAAATTGGGCTCTGATGATTAAGGCTGATTAATTTGCTTCCCCTGAGAAAGCCGGTGAGCTGAGGATGTGGTGCATACTACACGTACAGTGGAGTTGACATTTTGCCTCAAAAGCAGATCAGCTGTCTTCCACCACCTGCTCCATCTTAGCTCACTGTGGGCTCAGAGGAGGACAAAACCTGCCTTTGAGAGTCTGATACTGAATGGCAGTAGTCTTCTCAGTGAATCAGTTAACTCCTGTTCACATCATCCAGAGCTCAGACCTCTCCCTGACTGCTGGACACAGTGCTTGTCAGCCTACTTTGGGTGTTGGCCTTTAGGGAGGTACTAATATTTTTTCTTTTCTTTGTTACTAACATTTTTGTGTCAACATTTTATGACGTGTCTTGCACAGTTTTGACGTAACAGAGTGCCACATGGTTTTTCTTTTCCTTTTGTGGGCCGGCCCAGAAGTTGGCATCGATCTGGCTCCCTCAGCTAAAAGCCAGTAGGAAGTTTCCACGGGCTTCTAGATTGTGGCAGGAAATGTGCTCTGTGGGAAATAAAAGTTTATGATAAATACATATTTTGTTCGGCAATTTAATCTGAGATTAAGACCCATTACTGCAACACTCTGTTGCAAGTTCTTGTTGTTGTTTTGAGAGATGGCCAAACATAAACACGTTAAAGTACTCAACCTTCTCTGAGGTAGTCCTCAGTAACAGCAGACATCAAACAGCAGGAACTGTCTGTTTATTTTTTTTTTTCTACACCAGATGGATGTCCTTCATATTAGAAGTTAAAATACATTCAAAAGAGGAAAAAAAAGGCCTTATAGGGTATTTTTTTACTCTGGCAGTGTTCCAGCTGTGGTGGCTAAAATCTGTCTGCGTACAGACAAAAACACAAACACTTGGCATATTGCGCAGACTTCCTTTGTGGTTACTTCTGCTGCTGTAGGAGTGATGATTGCATTTTATCTGTGTATGATAACACACGCACAGAGGCTCACAAGGTGAAAACACACCAGTATTGCTGTCGTGAGTGTTAATAATAGAAGCACAGTATTACATATACACATGACCTAATTTGAAGTCTGAAATTGTTCGTGCTCGTCACGTTATGAGATTAAATCCAAAGGAAAGGTGTTGATGCTTTCTGGAAGCTGTGTAGACGATGTAGAAAGTTCGCCTTGAATACACAGTATTTTAGTTCACCATTCAGCGTGTTTTTATCTATCCTTCTGTTTGGATGACCTAGATAATATGTCAATAAGCAGCTGTGCAGTCTAACCTCACTGCAGGAGCGTTTGAGTTTGTTTTTTAATCTTGAGTGCGATTATATATCCCTCCCAGTGTATGCATAAAGTGTTGTGTTTGACATTTTAGTGTTTCCTTCACCTGGCTTATATGATTGAAAGGTCATCTTATTCTTATGGCAATCCCAGGTACTTATTATGTGCAGTCTTTACAGGAATGCAAGTGTATACAAATACAAAATCATTAACTTTAACATCAACCTGCCATAGATTTCAAATTCTGCAGTTAAATTTACATTTACCCATCTTACGGTGTGACAGACTGTCCATCAGAATACACCGTATAACCTTGTAAATCTTCAGCATCAGAAATTTTCCTGGCAGAAAGTGGTGCGTGCTACAGATTAATAGTCTCTTTTAGAATTATATACAACCATCAGCTCGTGTTTCATATCACAGTCACATGGCAGCAGTGTAAGCAGAGACCCCCAGACCCCCCCCAGCCAGATCCTCCAGCTCTCCAAGGGGACACGGAGGGGTTCCTGAGCCAGTTGAGAGACATGATCTCTCCAGCATGTCCTGTATCTATCCCAGGGTCTCCTCTCAGCGGCATACCCAGGATACAAAAATACAACAAACAGTAAACAAGGATCTAGATTAATTTGACCGATAATTTTCTGAAAAGTCTGAAATCGCAACGGCTCAATCGGGAAAAAATGGCACCATCTATGATATTAGCAGCAGATTATGATCGATGACTCGTTCTTGAATTGTGCGTGTATCCCTGTATCTTCAATTTTCAAATTCGCCGAGCCTCTGTACTCGTTTTCGCCGATTTACCCCCAGCTGCGTGTATAAAGTCGTTCTTGCTTCCTCCTCTTTGTTTGTATAATTTTATTGTGCATTTATCTTTGTAAAATTTTGTGACCATAATATTAAAGATGGCTTTCTTTTCATATACAGGGCAGAAGATGGAGAGCTGGAGGAGGGTGAGTTGGAAGATGATGGGGGAGAAATGGAGGAGGAAGAAATGGCAGGAGGTGTGTCAGCAGTCGGTCCAGGTGGAGACGGTGAAGAAGTGGGTGGAGGTGAAGGAGGCCACGAAGGGTCGGCGGAGCGGCCTCGGCGAAGTAGGGAGCGCCACGCTAGCAGCGGTTCAGACGACGAGAGAGCCCACCGTCGTAAGAGGAAGCGGAAGAAGGAGCGGGAAAGAGAAAAGAGGAGGTCCAAGAAGAAACGCAAATCACGACATAAAGTAAGAATTGTAGTAAACGCAGAGATGAAAACACCCGTTTTCTGGCTTAACCCAAAAATATCAACTCTAACATTTGTCCCTTTTTCTCTCAGCGTCATGCGTCCTCGGATGATGACCACTCAGACTACAGTGATGAGTCTGACTACAGTCCCAGTGAGAAAAGGAAATATAGAGAGTACAGCCCCCAGTACGGTTCTGTAAGTCTGAAAAGAAAACTTTCCCAACACACATGTTACGTGTGCATAATATAATGTGAACATTGTGAAAGTATTCTCAGTTTATCAATGTCTTATCTCTCTCTAGTCTCGTGGGAGCTACGGTGGCGCAAAGAGGGGTGGTTACATGAAGATGGAGAAACAGGGTTACGGAGGTTACGATGACTACGAAGATGACAACTTTGAGGGAGAGGAAGATGAAGACATGGGGGATGACGACTACGATGACTTCACCAAGGAGCTCAACCAGTACCGAAAGGCCAAGGAGGGAGGAGGCGGCCGTGGTGGGCGAGGTAATTTCACGGCAGTTTGAAAAATAGACTTTTTAAACATATTCTGCTGTATGCTGAATATGTGCTCAGCTGACAAGTCAACACGGTTTCATAGCAAGACTGTACACGGAAAAATCAAACCTAAGATCCAACGTTGTGACAAGGCCAGCTGTCTTTTCTAGGGATGTTTTCAAACAAGGAAAGAGAAAAATGTATCACTGTGTTATCAAAGTTCACTATTTTACCTGCACCACAGTTGAATTTGCACTCGAGCATATTTGCATACATACACACAACTTCTCTTATCAATACAAATTTCAGATAAGTTGCTGACAGGTGGAATCCCACTTTTGTAGCTTATTCTTACTTCTCTCTTTGTCTTCGTGCAGGGGCCAGAGGTCGTATGAAGAACCACAGAGGCCGTGGATTAATGAGAGGAGGGAGGAGGGGAAGAGGAGGAGGCAGAGGAAGAGGAGGGCGAGGCGGAGGAGGAAAGATGGGAGGAGATGATGATGGAGACGGCTACGGAGATGAAATGGAGGTGAGGATTAGAGCTCAGAATTATATTTTGCTCCAAGTTCACAAAGAGTCAGTTAAATGACAATAATAATCCTTGTCCTTACAGTATGGAGATGATGACTACGACATGGGTGATGATGACTATGATGACTACTCGAAAGAGCTCAACCAGTACAAGAAGTCCAAAGACAGAGGCAGAGGTTTGTTTTTCGTCTCTTCCTTCCGTTTCCTTTTATTTAAATTTGACCTACGTTGTTTGTTTTTTCTTGTTTTCATATGTTATTGAGATAATTGTGTGTGCACGTATTAAATATGGACAAAGACTCAAATAATGCCATCAGTGTATGTGCAAGTGTTTCTGTGAGCCAAAAACTGAGGTACCAGACTGTTCTAAACACTCAGTTTCAGTATTCCTTTTAAAATCTTTCATCCTGTTGATGTCATAGAAGCTAGATGTCCATACTATGGCACACAGTTTGTGAGGCCAATCAGCAGAAAGTTGCATTAAAGGGAGGGTTAAGGGAGCTAAAATGGCTAAAACTAGGATTTATGCAAAATTAATGGGGAAATATATCCTTTTTTTTGCCCAAAAGTTCACTCACACTGTCTCTTGATTTCTCCACCAGGTGGTAAAGGGGGCCGCGGGCGAGGCAGAGGTAAAGGAGGGCGTGGCATGATTAGAGGAGCAAAGGGTCGAAACAGAGGGAGAGGAAGAGGAGACATGGGGAATGATGACAACGGAGACATGGACAACGGGGTAAAACTTTCATAATTATTATGAGCTCAGGTTAAGCGCCCTGATCTGGTAACAAACTGGACAGTACAGCTAATTTGTATTTGCTTGTTGTGTGGGGTGGGTTCAGGATGGTGTTGGAGGTGATGGACCGGGAATGGGGAGGAGGAATCAGAATGAAAAGCACCAGGACAAGAAAGGAAAGGCCATCTGCAAGTACTACATCGAGGGGAGATGCACTTGGGTAGGATGGCACAAATATCAATAATATGTATTATTAATGCTCTTTTATTGTATACATACAGTTAAGTTCACTTTTCAAAGTGCACATATACAAATTTTGTATTACATTAGTTCCAATCGGACATGCGCACATCTCCTTTGAGGTTGCATTAGGAAGGGCATCCGGCGCACATCTCTGCCAAATCAAACATGCAGAGTTGCCCGCTGTGCTGAAAGTAACTTTCTAACAGTTTTTCATGATTTCATACCTCAAACGCAAACACATTTTTAAAATAGTATTTTAGAGTTTTATAAAGATGTTTTAGAAAAAAATTTACACTCAACTATACTGTTTAGCACACTAGCTACCTCCTACCTGGATAAAAATATAACTGTTTCCAGTGGAAATTTCAACGTTTGGTGCCAGGAATCTATAGCTTAATGCAAATATTATAAAAGGCTTTATACTAATATAAACTCTTATAGCAGCATGTAATAACCACAGCTGCAAGATAATGCAGAGGAAATGTCTTCTGTGTTGTTTATTTTGGTCTACAAATTATCTGTTGGCTGCTGTCTCAGCCCTGACATCCATAACACACACTTTTTTCCCATACAACAGGGCGACCACTGTAACTTCAGCCATGACATTGAGCTGCCAAAGAAGAAGGAGTTGTGCAAGTTCTACATCACTGGATTCTGTGCCCGAGCTGACCACTGTCCTTACATGCATGATATCCTTTGCTGTTGACCACATGGAGAGCCTATTTATCAGTATAGATAAGGCAGTCTGGAGTTGTGGATCAGAACCAGTTTTTCCAATCAAATTAAACTTGAATCTCTGACTAGTAAGTCAAGTTAAGAGTCAAGCTGGCAATATTTACCAGTATGAAGTTGCATAAGTGAAATCAATCCAGGGTTTACACCTGTTTATTCGGGCCACCAGGCCAAAGTTGACCCTTTGCTCGATATGTGCACCAGTGTTTTGTTTCAGGGTTTGTTTTTTAAAAGCTCCAATCGTTAAAATGACCATTTAGTTTTCATATTAGTTTTAACAACCATTAACACTATGAAGCAAAGATGAACTAGCAAATTGTTTTATCCAATAATCAGGGTAAATGATGTATTGTTGTATGTGAGTGAGGTTAAATATGATGCAGTGCTGTATCAGTCGTCGTACCCACTTTGTCTGATGTTGACACAGCTGATAATGTGACACGAGTGTTCCTCCTTGACTCCTGTGCTACGTGAATTCCCCTGTAAGCTGTTCCACACCACAGGGAAGTGTGTCAATGGTGACGAGTGTATGTTCTCCCACGAGGAACTCAATGATGATACTCGGGAGCTGCTTAACAAGGTAGGAACCTCCGACCTCGAAGACAGTCACCTCGTTTATCTTCTGTAAACTCTCACAATATTAAGTGTATATAAGTTAGATTTTTGTCACTCGCACAGTCTGCCAGTTTAAGTTGACAGACTGTTGTTTTTGTTTGCCTTCAGTTGTGTTTCTTTAAGATTCACCCAGCAGAGTATTTTTCTTGGTTTTGTAGATGCTGGCAGAGGATGCAGAAGCTGGAGCTGAGGACGAAAAAGAGGTGGAGGAGCTGAAGAAGCAAGGAATTAACCCGCTTCCTAAGCCCCCTCCTGGAGTCGGCCTCCTTCCAACCCCTCCCCGGCCCGTTCCTGTTGAAACCAACACAGGTGGTGTGGATTTTGCTGGGCCTCCAGCTGGTGACTTTGGGGGTCTTCCTGGACCTAATCAGGTGCCCATGGCTGTCAAAGGTCCCCCAGGACCAGGGCCTGTTCCTGTCCCTGGTCCCTGCGTCGGTCCACCTGTCCACGGTCCTGATGGAAGTCCCTTCCAAGGTGGCCCGCCGAATCCCCCTGGCCTTCCTCCTCCTCCCCACATGGGTCCCCCACCTCCTGCTGGTGGAGGAGGAGGAGGAGGAGGCATGGGGAAGAAGATCCCCTCGTTGTTTGAGATTAAAGTTCAGCCCACAGGACAGCTGGCCCAGAAACTCGCAGTTAGGTAAGAGATCAGAAATGCAAAGAATTAAAGTGAGTATTTGTATAATCCGCATCCTGACTTTGTCTGTAAGAAGATCCAAGTTCTCAGTTTTTGGAATGTAGGAATACTGTCTGAGGTTTTTACTCTGAGAACTGAAAACGTTTTCTGAACATCTGTGAAATTGCGTTAAGGCTGAGAAGCATCTGCTTAGATTCACAACAGCTCAAAGGTTCCTCCCAAAACCCGCGGGCCCTGAGTGTTGAGTAGACAAAGGATTTTCAGTGCAATAATTATTTTAGTGTTTGGTTATTGGTTTTGTCAGACTTCTAGGAAATGCACAACTAGCAGAGAATAATGTGTAACAGGAACTAGTATCTACATTTTTTTAATTAACTCTAAATAATTTAAAAAAAATGTTTGCTTTGAGAGTCACTATCCGAATTCTAAATCACACTCCCGCTTTTGTATTAGAAGCCAGGGCCCCAGTACCAACCAGGGTCAGACCCCAACACCTGGACCTCAAGGGCCCCCTGGTGCCCCTCCTCCCAGATTCCCTGCCCCTCCAGGTATGATGCCCCCTGACATGCAGAACATGGGCCCCAACCTTGGAATGAACCAGGGCCCTCCCAACATGGGACCCGGTGGACCACCAATGATGGGAGGATTTCCACCAGGAGAGGGCCCTCCACATGGAGGTGCTATGCCTCCAGGTCCTCCTCAGGGAGGAGGAAACTTCTACAATAACTTCTACAATCAGCAAGAGGGTATGAAGATGGAGGGTGTGGTTCAAGAAGGTGAGATCATTTTATACTAAATACCAAAATAGAGTTGGAGCAGCTTACTTCAAACAATAGTGGCTCTTAAACTTATGAGAATGTTGTCTGTTCCCTATCAGGTGACAGTTACCAGGGTTTTTCCGGTATGGACGAGAGAGGAGGCACAGGAACATTTGGAAATCAGTCAGGCAACCAGGAAGGCCCTGCTAATGGAGCCACAGCCAATCAGGGGGGGATTTCTGTGCCTGACTTTCTGCCACCTGCTCAGCGCGTCCTCTTCATGAGGATCCAACAGAAGCAGCAAGAGGAAGAGGAAAGAGCTCGCAGGATGGCTGAGGGAGGAGCAGAAAAAAGCAGAGACACTGAAGGTAGAGGAACAGCACCTGCATCTGTGTATAAATGATTCCTGTGGCATAGTGAGATGTAGCATCCTTTGCAAGTATTCCTCTTTCCGTATGACTGTCTAAGAACAGGAGAAACCTGTAAAACCAAAGACTTAAGACTTAAAACCATTTTGTGTGTAACAGAAATGAGACGGAGGTGACCCTTTCAGTGATTGCTTAGAGTTGACCAAAATGTCAAATCCCTCTTTTCCTAGGTGACTCAGGGAACTGGTATTCTAGCGAGGATGAGGATGGCGGTGGGAGCGTGACTTCCATCCTGAAGACCCTCCGTCAGCAGACCCAGGCTCCTCAAAAATCTGACGTGCATCCGAGCGACCCACGCCTTGTGAAAGCCTCTCCTTCCCACCCTCCGGCTCGCCCAGCAGACCCCCGCTTAGCTCGGGATCCACGCTTGGCACGTGCTGCTGAGTCAGCTCAAATCTCTGACCCCACCCACTCCACACTCGCTCCATCGTCATCTGGACCACCTGCAGACCCCAGGCTAGCTAGGCTAGCTGCTGCTGCCTCAGCAGGATCTGCCTCCCATTCGCCTCCAGCTGCTAAGCCTGAACCTCCCCTGGTCTATAAGCCCCCTCCGCTCACGACCCCGGCAGTGGATGAGGAGGAGACTGAGCGGGTTCTACGGGACAAGCCCGTGCCGATTCCTCTGGATCCGCTCATGGGTATGGCTCTGAAAGACCCACGTTCCCAGTTGCAGCAGTTCAGCCACATCAAGAAGGATATTGTTCTTCACATGCCAGCATTCGCTAAAACGATCACCTGGTCTCCTGAAGATCTGCTTCCGCTCCCTATTCCCAAGCAGGACCTGCTTCCTCTACCCCCGGGCATCCCTCCCGTGTCCACCCTTGACTCACGTCTGTCCCGCGGTCAGCAGCAGCAGTTACACACGCCACTCACTCACTCGCAACCTCCTTCCGTACAGCCTCCTCCTTCCTTAGACGCCCCTGCTCCCTCCTCCTCAGCTTCTACCCTCCCAGAATTTGAATTTCTGTCTCGCATCCTGAAGAATGTTAACTCCAGCACGTCCCAGACTCCTTCTCCTCCTCATTTACCCACACCCCCTACCACTATGCCAGTTATGGGTCAACCTCAGTCCATGCCTGCAGCTTCTATAGAAAAGCCTGTTGACCCCCGTGTTGCCCGCAAAGTCCCCTCTGATCCCCGTCTCCAGCCACCGAAGTCGGCACTGAAGCAGCCATCAGAACCTGTGCCCCCTCCGTCCACATCTCCTGCACCAACATCTAGTTCTTCTCCACCTGCCATCGCTCCCTATGACCCACGGTTGCTCTCCTCAGTTGGGGCAGGGCGCAGTGTAGGGGCCGGGACACCAGGGGGTGCCAGTGTGCTGAGCAGCATTAGTCTGTATGACCCTCGGACTAACAAACCAGGCAGCCCTGGTACCAGCAGTGGCGCTAACAACTCTCCTAACTCAGCCAGCCAAACTGAGTCCAAACTCAGTGACTCCACAACGAGTAAACCTAAATCCAAGGAGCCCCTCTTTGTTCGGAAGTCTGCATTGGACCAACCTGAGCCAGAGAAAAGTACAGAGCAAGGCACGGATAGATACAACAGCTATAACAGGCCCCGGCCCAAACCTGCGCCCTCACCTAACTCCACAGCTCAGGGCGGGCCTGCTGCAGCTGGGGTGGCTGCAGCTGGAGGTCAGGGTGCTCCTGGATCTGCTGCAGACCAGGCGCCTGCAGGGGTCCATAACCTACCAGTATCCTCTTTATTTGGTGTTGTGAAGCAGGCTAGTAAGCCTGGCGGGACAAGCAGCCCCTTTGGGGGAAACAGCCCTGCACAGTCTGATCAGGCGGCCGCAGAGCAGGACAACGGCTCCCTGAAGGAAGTTTTCAAAGGCTTTGACCCCACAGCCTCTCCCTTCTGCCAGTGACACTGATCCTGGGACCCTGACGCCCCAGATGTGGCAGCTGGGTGTGGATTGTTTCAGGTTTTTGGACACTGAAAATGTCAGTGCAAAGAGAAACGTGCACTGTGGCAACTGCCTGTAAGACGAGTTTTGATAAGATTGGCAGCAGACATATTACACACAGACACACACACCCAAACACAGTGTTTCAGATTCTATAAAAGACTCTCGGGTAGCGTTTAAAGTGAAATCTCTATTTTAAACAGACTTATTGATGTATAAATAGATGTATTCTCTCATCTCAGTGCTTAATGAAAATGATTATCCTGACAACAGACACACATTTATATGGAATGAAACTTTAGGCATCACATGTGTTTAAATCTCCTTTTATTTAAGTTTCTCACATCCTTCTGTTTCATATTTCTTCTCTTCTTAAAGCTGATGTGCTCGTGTATATATGCATATTTTCTGGTTAGTTACAGATGGCTGTGCTCTTTGTAACAAATTAAAAGCTTTTTTTATATCTGATTTTCCCAACAATATATTGTTTATTTTTGGTGTTTCTTTAAACAGAATCAAGAGCACTGAGGCAACTTACTTTACACCTGTCAAAAACTAAATGCCCTCCACATCACTGCCTTTGCTTTCATCCACTGTCCTCTGTCTTTGGCGTCACATCAAACTAAAGCATTTTTTTTTCTTTCCACGTTACTTTTTTTCTGCAGAAATGACTGAAATGGTCTTTATTCTACTTAAATGCTTTTTTAAGTATTTTTCTACTCCTTTGCACTGTCAGCTTGTGTCTCTGAGGCTTGTATTTATATTTTGAGTGGCTGTAACCCTTCAGGCTGTTCATGTACAGCTCCATTTCAGGTGTTTAGCTCTTACAGGTGACAGGCTCTTTAATCACTACACAACCGTTGAAGCCCCTAATTCTCACAGATTTTGCCTTTACTCCAGTCTTGTTGCTGTGAGGAGAAACAGACTTTCACTTGAACATTTATTTTTATCGGTTTGTGAATATGGAGAGCACTTAAGCTCTAGTTTCCATAAAGCTTA
Organism: Copadichromis virginalis; assembly: GCF_057382275.1. NCBI lineage: Eukaryota > Metazoa > Chordata > Actinopteri > Cichliformes > Cichlidae > Copadichromis > Copadichromis virginalis. Next base: position 38,354,426 of record NC_140631.1, on the reverse strand, counting down.
AGGGGGCGTTAGGAAAAAGCAGGAAACAGGTTTAGCTGCTCAGACTGATGACTGACTCTGTCACTTCGCTCTCCAATGGCACATTTGGTTAGCGGTTAGTTATCCATTGAATCATGTCCTTTTATCTCTGCTGCCAAAACTGGTTTTGTCAAAGTTATTTCCATGTATTTCCTCCTAATTACATTTGAATTTGGACCACTGAATTAAAAGTCATCTACATCTCAGCGTTTAGTTTCTTTGTTTTGTTTTATTAGCTGTTCTGAATAGAGAAGTTTTCTGCCTTGCATTCTCAATTGAAATGCTTGGCTGGTGGCACCATGACAATCATAAACTACATTTGGACCTAAAATTCAGACGACTTGTACGTGTCGCACTCATCTGTGCCCCCTCCTGCTTTTCATCTGAACCATGCCAACCAAAATAAATGAAACAAACTAAAAAAAATGTTTGAAAAAGTGGACGTGTAATTGTGGAAATGTTCACGGTTTGGACTCGCAGCTTAGATGAGAGTGCAAGTCTTCTCTCCAGAACGTCTGCCATAAACGCCATGAACTGTGTGAATTAGAAGTGAATCCAGCGTCTGAATCAGGGTGAGGGAAAGCGGTTGTTCCTGTTTGTTGTAAGGGGGGAGCGGTTTCATTGCCAGTCTCGTTGGCGAATCTGTACGTGAGCGGTCAGTTGTGGCGGGTTCAGATGTTTTTGACCTCCAGAAAGTGAAGATTGTACAACAGCTCTCAGGATCGTGTTCGTCCATCTTGTGTATAAACGTTTTAATTTATTTTTTTATACTTGAGTAAATATACTTCCTCACTTGTAAATTTTGAGCTGAATCATTTTGTATGTCAGAGATTACCACTCACCTCAGTGGGGCGTCGGCGCGCTGCAGCAGTGTGAGGAGAGGAACGACGTTCACGTCTGGTTTTGTGTATGAAGATTCAGATAAGAAAAACTCACTATTATGTCGTCCTCCCTGCCAGTCCATTTAAAAGCCTGTCAGGAGGCTGAGTGTCAGCTATAGCAAGTGTGAAAGTTGTTTGTTTTTTCCTTTATGGATTTCTTTTTGTTTGGTTCCTTTTTTTTCCTCACTATGTAAATTTGACCAGTATCCAGTTCCCGTCTTTGGAGGACTGGAGTTTTCTAACTGTACACTGTAGGTGAGGTTGTAAGTATTTAAATAAAATTAATACATGATCAACCAGTTTCAAGTATTTCCTGTGTTGTCAGTACCTCGGATGATTCATTTGACGCATTTTTGTTTTCTGTCAAAGTCTCTAAGTAATTCATTGAAGTCACGATTGTTCAGCCGGATGAAGGTTGTGAGCGCTGAGCTGTCTGTCTGTGTCTCCAGTCAAATCAGATTATCTAAAAACGCCCTTTGGCCTGCTTTTCAGATGTATTTTTCACAAGCAGGCTGTCATTTTTTTTTATCTTGTTCTTTTATATATTTAGACCTGAACCGTGCAGTTCTTGGCTCGGCCCCTGTGGATTTGGATCAGTACCTCAGCAGCACACAGGCTGTTTCCTGGTTAAGTACGATCCACTACTGACTCACTTCCTGCTACCCTCCCATCCTGCAGCGCTGGCTCCAGGAAGACAAACTATTCATCCCGAACCTCAAAGGTTTCCTATCACACACGCGAGCGCACATGTTCTCCTCTGCCAGTTTGGTTCTACGTGTTGTACCCGCCTGTGACCTTCAGCACAGCACAACACAATGTTATACGAGGTTATCCAATAGCTAATTAAAATGATTATTACCTTTATTTAATTAGGAAGTCTCAGACATTAAATCTCGTATGTCTTCCTTGGCCAAACGAAGTAACGTAAAACACCAAATCTACAACATCATAAATTCAACTTTAAATTCTAAGGTTTTAGAAATGGGAAAATATTAGTATTGTCTAAAGATTAGGTAGAAACAAAGTATGACATTACAAAATTATTTAACAGAAACTACAGGGCAGTGATTATCAGTTGTACAGTACTTTTTGTAAGGCGTTGGACAAACATGGAGTCGGCAAATGTCTCAGCAAATTCACCCCACGGTGATGTTCAGGCCTCGGCTGGCTCATGACGACAAAATTAGAAAAAGAATGAACAAGTGGGGCTTGTTTGGACGTGTTTCCAGCTCACGTTTGCAAAGTTGTATCTGAACAAACCAAAAGACTTCAGGAGCACGGCAGACCAAAGTGGAGATGTTTGACAATGATGCACAGCATCAACTAAAGAACCCAGAACATCAGCACAAACACCTCAAGCCAACTGCCAGCACGCTGTTGGAGGGGTGATGATTTGGGCTGGTTTTGCAGCCACGAGGCTTAAGCACCTTACAGTCACCGAGTCGACAGTGAACTACTCTGTTTACCAAAGTAATCTAGAGTGAAATGTGAGGCCGTCTGGCAGGTTGGTTGCTCTGCTCTGCAGAAGGACAATGATCCCAAGTGTGTGCAGACCCCTGAGGAACAACGTTTTAGAAGTCAAGATTTTTCATTCTTGACAATAAAATATATTTCATGGTAAGACAGTTATGATTTAAACCATTGTATTGTTTTATCAGAAAATATTTTAGCATGGTTATAAATAAAAACATCATAATTTAATGTGACAAAGCGCTTTTAAAACTGTAAAGACTGCCCTGATTAGGTCACATTTATCTTTGACTTGGGTCTTTCTTAATTTGGCCTGAGGAGGCTGTGGTGCAGATGTTTATCAAAATTTGGGACATCTGCACGTGAACTTCAATAAACTTTGGTTTGTATTGTAATATCTATTCTCAACTTCTTCTCCATTATAATTTATTTATAAAACATCAAAACAGCTAAATAGGTTTACATTTTTAGTAATGACAAAACTGAAAGTAAAGTAAAGACAGTCTGGAAAACCCACTAAATTTAAAACAAACAAAAAAAAGAAATCACAAAAACATTCTTCACTCTTCAGCACAGCTGAAGTTTTCCAGATAAGATCCGTGGGATGGAATATGGTGATCCAGACTTCTGAGAACATGCAACCTCATTGCTGAAATAGGGAAATGTGGAGCGCTGTCATCTGCTTTTAGTATGATGCGTTGGGTTTTTTTGTATTGTTAAGTGGATGACCTGTACTGATAGTGGTGTTTTCCCAGAGTTCCCTCACACTCTGAGTTGTGCGTTCGGCGTATCTGTTATCAGTAATCTGCTTAGCTCCCTGTTCGGGGAAACTACCTGTGGTGAGAGTATATTTAGAAGACGTGATCCTCTTAGAGGACGACTTCAGCTTGGATTTGGACTCTGATGGTCTGTGAGCCGCAGTGCTCGCAGTGCTGGTCCTGCGCCTGTGGGGGCGCAGTGTGAGAAGGGTGACGTTGGTGGCCAGGCTGAACTTTCAATCTCCATTCACAAGATCTCTTATGTCTCTCTCTTTTGTGCCCGTCTGTCTCGCTATCATGAGAGTCTCTAAAAAAATTCCCACATGCTGCACGCTGAAGAGTGGAGGACACAGATGTTAAAGGACTAAAGGGATTTATTGCACCCAGAGGACTGGGAATTACTATTAAAGAGCTTCTTTGCTTAAACAATTAACCAACTAATCCCATCATCTGCGTTAAATAAAAGTAAAGAACATATTACTGTCCTGTGGTCGTTGCCTCTCCCAGGCGCCCACGCTCTCCAGACAGGGAGTCTGTCTGTCTCTGTGAGCTGCTTGTTGGAAGCCGATTCAGATAAGAGTGTCTGTTAACGCCAGAAATACACAAATGTAAACTCCACCTCTCATTTCTCCTCTTTGTCTTATTATTATGTTGGGACAGCCAAGCTGATCATTTTAACACAACTGCCAGAAAGTCCTTCTGAACTCTGTGAAAACTGCAACTGAATCCTGCAGCAGATCCAGCTCAGAGACTTATTAGACGTTATTAGGCTTATTTTTAATCCTCGTGTTTGGCAGGAAAGTAGGAACTGTGTGCGCTGAACCGAACAGAGCAGCAAAGAAAATGCCACATACATACATAGTTCTGTTCATTACCGTTAGTAGCACACGGTAGTAGTTTTTATCCACAATACACACAAAAAAACCCTCAGATGCTGTGTTGTAACCTGATTAAAGCTTATTTTATTAAATAACAGACTCAAACTTTGACCTGATTCATAGCCGTCTAATCCTAATCCCACTGGATATTACTTTGTTGTTATGATTGTTGTGTAAACAAGCAAACAATTCAAAGACACTGGATAATCTGAGGTGTCGCATGGACCAAAACATAACGTCCCTGAGGTGTTCTATTGGATTTAGGCCAGACATAGTCGTGGACCAGGAGGAACCCTCTGCACAGCTTCTCTAGACCCTTTAACGTTTGTCACGTGTGCTCAAGGTAACCCTGCTGTCATGTGTGAAAAGCACAGTGGTGCACCTGGTAATTCTGGTATTCTGTGCCAAATGCAAGTCGGGCTCGATGGTGCTGGGCAGTGAGCACAGGGTCCACCCTCGTGAAGTACGCTTCTGATTGTTTGGTCAGAGACATTCTAAGCTGCATTTTGTAGCTCTGGCAGTGCTCATCCTGTTCCTCCTGTCACTAAGAAGCAGATACTGGTCCCGCTGACTGGTTAAGGATCTTCTACGGCTCTGCCCAGCTCTCATAGAGTAAGCACCTGTCTCCTGGAATCTCCTCCATGCTATTGAGCTTGGAGACACAGCAAGTCTTCTGGCATCGGCTTGTATTTATGTGCCATCCTGGAGGAGTTGGACTACCTGTGCATCCTCAGCAAGCATGTGCCTGTAGGGTCCAGGTATCACCTCATGCTACCAGTAGTGACCATGACCCGAGTCAAATGCAAATCAAGTGAAATAACAGTCAGAAAAGGTGAGAAGGGAGGAAATTTCTGTGTCCCTCACCTGTAAAATCATTCCTGTTTTGAGGTTTGTTCCATTGTTGCCCGTCTCGTGCAGCTGAAACTGATTAACAGCGCCCTCTGCTACTTACCGACCAGATCGGTATCCCAGAAGTTTAACTGACGCTGATTAAAACCTGTTCCTTTAATTTTTTTGAGCTAATGTCAATGCTATGTGGTCCGTGTGATCAGTAGAGTAACAGCCAGTTGGGAATGTTTCAGACTGACCATATTAGGCCTCATGTAATGCGTTTTTGGGAGAAAATGTACAGAAAATGCAGGAAATGATAAAAAGTTCAAACGTGTGGAATGTCCCTTTAATGTTATTTTTATGTGCTGAGGAAGAGGTGCGCCATCAATCTGTTTCTGCTCCTGCTGAGGCATGTTGCCAGTTTGTGACCTCTACACAAACTGGCAACATGCCTCAGCAAACTGCACCTGGTGGGATACAGCAAATTGATATCCAACTGAGTTTAACACCTCTATTTTCTGCTGATGCTTTCTGCAAACATCAGCTATTTTAAAAACATATTGTTGTTGTTTACAGTAATTAAAAGTCTGAATCCTTCTTGAGGGAATCAGACTTACAATGTATCAAATCATATGATAGATCACTTAAAGTTTGACGTATTTGATCCACCAGGAATCAGATTAACACGAGTTCTGCAACAACGTTTTTTGTTGGAGATGGTGAAGGAATCGTGACCGGTTCTCCTGCATGAGAAGAAAAGTCGAGAACAGGACGCTCCCTTCTGTGTCAGGGAGCGTCAAAACAGAAGGATTTTCTTTAAAACTCGCCTGGTGCCACTTCTTGCATCTTCTGTTACTGCGCTGACTCCACCCATCTGGTGCTCCAGAAAATGTAAGCACACAGCTACACCCGATGAGTTTCATACAGCCTATCGTGACGTCAGAAGACCCTAAGAACAAATGATTTCTGAGAGACTCTGACAGCTAAAAGACTTGGCAGTGTTCACTGTGGCCTTCAGCTGCAGAGTTTCCGATGAATAGATCAGCAGTGTGAGGTTGGGATGAACAAACTGACATCACTGTGCTGGTATGTATCTGTTCAACATGTGACTGGAGCCTTTGTGGAAGACACATGCTTGTGCCTGTGCACATAAGTGCCTGTGTGTGTTCCTATAGATCAGCCTCACAGCTCAGTATCTGTGTTGTATCGGCCTTCGTGTGTGTGGCTGTTTGTATTAATCATCATTTCACTTACAGTAAATACAACCCTGAGATCATTTTTTGTGACAGTGTAGCAAAGGGTGGGTTTGATATCAAACTCATCTGGATTAGATAATCCTGACCAGAATGAACCCTTAGACTCACTCTCCCTTTAGTTATCTGCAATAGGCCTTGGCTGCTGGGGGCTTCCCATGATGCACCGAGTGTTTCTTCTTCAATCTCCTATTTGTTTATACACCATGTTGTATTCGATCATTAGTTATTACTAATCTCTAAATCTCTTCCACACTGTTTGTGTTGCCCTTTTGCCCTCCCTCACCTTCGATCGTTCACTGCAGATGGCCCCGCCCCTCCCCTGGTCCTGCTGGAGGTTTCTTCCTGTTAAAAGGGAGTTTTTCCTTCCCACTGTCACAAAGTGCCTTCTCACAGGGGGTTTGTGTCAAAACTGAGCAGTTTTGGACTAATATTATAATATATGTATTTTGTATTGCTGTCCCTCGTTCTCCCTGCATATGTGTCTGTGTGGGTGTGGCCCTGGCAGGTGATTGGCCACACCTGAAGACCATGTGACACCTGCAGCTGATCAGGCCTCGTCGGAGGAGCTACTTGATAGTGTGGTGGAGCTCTCTCCGACGCTGGATCATTGCGTGGCTTCACGTTAGTCTCTCGACCAGTTCTTAGTTTGAGTCTCCTGCATTATTGCATGTCTGACAGCTGCCTCTCTCTTATGTTCCCAGGAGTAGCGAGAGACGAGAGGGCAGCGAGCATGGGGTGCTCATCACGGAGAAGCGGAGACAGGAGCACTAACACTGGGAAGAGGACACGTCACGGGAGTCGGGAGAGCACGGGATTTATTGTCATGTTTTTCCATCACTGTAAATAAACGCACTGTTTATACACAGAGCACCGCGCCTGGGTCCTCATTCCCCATATCCCCACGGTCTGCCAGCCAGACCGTGACAGTTGGTTGAATATTGGGTTTTTTAAGATTATTATTCAAAGGTTGTTACGACCCGGCTCAAAAGCCGCAACATAAAAACAGAGATGAATAACAGAGTGTGGGTGAGAAGAGGTTTCATCCTAAAATGGAAAACCAGGTTGGCTAAAATGGCTGGTGCCACCAAGGCAAAGACTAGTGCACTGCCGGGAAGCTTGCCTCAGGTATGCTTCTATCCACACCTGACTAGGTGTGGCCAATTAGCACCAGCTGAAAACACTGAGACTATTAGAAGCTGCAGAGGGACGTAACAAAGGTCTTTAACTTACAGTACAAAGAACCTTGAGTGCTGGAAATACTCACTGTATGTTCTGATTGAATTACCTTGAATGAACGCGACATGTGGACGAAAGAAACCCTGCAATTCTGCATGTTTTCATGCAGAATTGTGTTACTTCTGGACCACACCGTCCATTTCAGCCAATTCCTACCAACATCAGCTGATGGCTCAGCTGATACCCTTCAACAGATCCAATTGGTAGACATACAGGTGGAGCTGTTCAAGCTGCTTTAAGCGTAATTTATGGTTCCACAAATGTGTCTGTCTGCATAAGTGTGTCTGTTTGTATAGTGAACGTGAAGCTACTTTGCAACCCACCTCCTCCCTGGATGCCATATCTGACTTGTTGCCACTGAGGCCTGCTCTGTTCGGTGCTGGGATCTTGATGCTACTTTCGGACTCACGCTTTCCACATGTGCACATGGAAAAACAGAATCATGTATATGCAGATGGAAATAACGACGTCCCTTTGACTACAGTGGTCCTGATGTTTTGGTTGCTTCTGTCTGTGAAGCCTCCACTTAGATGTTTTTAAAGACTGCTGGATTATTATGGAGACCTTTAGACCCCCCAGAGTGTCGTGGGAACTCTGCTCCTGATGCTGTCAGCGATATCTAACTGGGACTTGGACTTTACAGGCGGATAATGTGAGATGATGAAATCAACAGCTGATTGATTTAACACATTATCTGAAAAACAAACCAACCAACAAACAAACAAACGATCAGACTTCAAGGAGAACTGAGAGCCTGAGCACATGTATGTTATGTTGTTTTGCATAAGGGTGAGAGTGTGTGTGAGATAACAGCATTTAGCCCCCACTTCATCAAACTAAGAGTCTGGGATTGTCAAGTTTGCAGTTCCCACGAGGCCTTGATGCACACACACACACACACACACACACACACACACACACACACACACACACACACACACACACACACAGGCAGTCATACTGCATTCCCTAGGCTCTTCTAGCCTCTTATCCTAACTCTCCACAATGCATGCCTGACCCGAACCTTTACCCTAAGCCTGACCTAAAACTCTTTCTTACCTGAACCCAGGAACCAGGTCCTAACCCTCAAACAGCAGTTTGAAGGCAGAAAGTGGGAAGCCTTCCAAAGGTCTATAACTCCAAACTGGTCCCCACAAGATAAACATTTACGCCGCTTCCTGTGCCTGGTGTAAAAAAAAAAATTCCTCCCATTGCTGCTCCCATCCTGGGAAGACTCCTCCTTTCTTTTCCTTTTTAAAAATTTACTTTCCTCCCTTGTCCTTTTTATTTTCCTCATTTTCTTTCCTTTCTCTCTTTCTTTCCTTGTGCTCAGGTTACTACAGTTCATGGTTTGATGGTCACTGTCCTTGCTGCCATCAAAACAAACTCTTTTCATATCTCCTTCCGTTTTCCTCTTCATCCTCTGTACTGGTCCCATTCCTCCTCCATGATGGATCGCTTGTGCAACTAAACAATGCTGTGCTTTCCTGTCAGAGCCAAAAGGAACATCACATTCTCAGCCCGGCCAGAGTCTGAAAAAAGAAAAACGTTTTCCTCTCTACACTGATAACCATCCTGAAACTGACATTTAATGTCATTCTTCAAATGCTGTGTGGATTTTGGGAGAGAGCTCTTAGAGATATAAAATCCTGGAGTATGTTTTCAGCAAATATGTAAACATCTAAAAGTTATTAAGCCAAAACCCTGAGTGTAATCTGAGATAGTTTATTAGACTGTTTATTTAGAAAGGGACAGTCAACAGAGTCTGTGCAATGCAGCGCAGATGTCTTGAGAATCAGGGGCTGGATGTTTTCAAAATAAGATCCTGTTTTTAATGTAGACTTTTCCTCGTGAAGTTTTGTGATGTCCTAAAATTTAAGCCTGTGATACAAACTGTCTGAAAGTGTGTCACCATGCACCTCGGCTGAAACAGGAGGAAAGTTAACAGAGTATTGTCTTTCATCTGGACCTTTAAGGCTAAAGTAAATCACCCCGTCAGTACAAAAACAGAATTTTATACCTGCCGACCTGTTATCGGTGGCATTTTCATGGATTCAGCAGGAGGAAATGGAACAAATGTTTTCATGACAAAGTAACAAAGTGTCTAAAGATACAGTTTAAAATTGGTTCTTTATGTTAGGTGTCTTTTTTGATCCTTAAATGATTCATAGATCAGTGTTGAGTGGCTTAATGAGCAAAAGAAACATTCACCTGAAAATGGTCGGGTACAAGGACTACTAAACGTCACCTTTATAAACCTGTGGAAGAGAAACTGGAAAACAGGGGAAAAGAACCTTTGTTACTTCCAGTGCAGGACGTGTCACTGCCTGAAACAGTTTAAATGTGCTATTTTTCCCAGTGTCATCTTGTCTGGGTTGCTGTGGCTCAGGATGATGAATGCTTTGTCAAATCACAGGTATGATGGTTTGACCCTCGCATGGAGGTGAGGGAAGCCAAAGTATGGATGGAGCAGACTTCAGCAGGTCTAGGCTGTATATAGTTGCCGTATACGTGTGAATCACTGAAGGAGAAAAAGCTCGTAAATAAATACACCCACTTACCGACTGTATATGTAAGATGGCTATCGCCACGGTGAGGTCACCATTGGTTTTAGACTCAGCGTTTGTGTTTTTGCTGCTACGGTGTTAGTTAATGGAAGTCGAAGGTGCCATTTTTGGACAAAAGGGTGGCGTGTGAAGCTAACAGGTAACGCTAGCGAACTTGATTAGCAAGCAGCCCTCCACAGATGGATGCACAGATACACACCTCTGTTAATCAGCAGAGAACTACGCCTTCTTGGATCAAAACACTTGTCACTTGACAGCCTGGATGAGTTATAAAAATATTTGCACTGCACAGTTTTTATGAAGGAAGAAACAAATTTTCCACCAGAATATAAACAAATTTATTTCAGCTGTAAAGTAGTATTTCAACATGGGCGTCATCACACGTTGGAAGTCAGCCTCAAAGAGGAAGTGCTGTTTTTGGCCCTTCCACGCTGGCCTTATTTTTCAAGCCTAGAGGTTCATTAAATCATTTTAAGACCCAAAACATAGAAATATCAATGATTCTCATCTGCTTAAGATTTATTTGTAGTAATTATTACATTAAAATCTTAAATTACATTTGTGAAAAATGTCCCATGTGTCTGACTGGAATATAAAGCGGGTAGCTGATGTTATTTTTTTTCACCCAAGTGTTCATGACTCTAGTTTGTCTGATTGCGCGATCAGGACGATACCGCCTGAGCAAAGAATGCCTCGGCGTTGTTAAAGCATGCCGCAGCATGCCGATGGAAAATACACACAGTAGCTTTGAATGAGCCTAAACCATTTAACACAATCATCTTCAGCTAAGTTTGCTGGTAAGAGCAGGAAAACGAACCAATTAAAATATTTTTTAAATGAAGATGACAGCACGACCTGCCATTCAGAAAGCTGCCAAAGCTACGTGAACACATTTCAGAGGCTTGAACACACATTCCTCAAACGGAGCTGCAGCTCACCGACTTTTATTAAACTCCGGGGAATCGTTTCAGATGACGTCGGCACAGCTTGTAGTGTTGCACGAGGCCTCCGTTCCCAGAGACTCCCAACATCAACATCTCAACTTCCTGTTGTGGAGCAAACTGAACCAGTCCACAGGCCAAATTTAAAAGTAGCTATCCACAGCTGGCGTGTTCCCAGAACCGCGCTCACGCACGCAGAAATACACACATACAAACACACACTTAAACAGACAGTGCAGTAAACATTGGCACCGGACTTTGGACTCGCCTCTGTTGGATGTTTCTTAAGAATGGAGATACACACTTCTTAATCCAAATGACACAAACACACACAGACATGCACACACATACGCTGGATTTAGCACATGCACATAAGCACCGGTTGCTTCTCAGGCCTGATGTTTTACAAGATAAACATTGGTGACTGTTTTAAAGCTTCCTCTGCTTTTCCTACGCTTCACACACAAACACACACCTTAGCTGCCCTGGAAACGTTCCAGGACCAACAAAGCATGCTGGATGTTTGTTTGTCTTGTATTTCAACTATTGAGGTTCCCAGGTTTATGCTGTCTGTCAATCACTCGCATATAAACACACGTGTTTGGACTGTAAACTCGACTACTCTTCATATAGCCCCTGAACCTGCCGCTAACATGAAACTAATTGACCTTAACCCTTGAACTGAACCTCAAAGGAAATGTTTGATATTTTGGGAAATCCACCTATTTATTTTTCAGCCGAATGTTAGATGAGAAAACTTGGAAACTGGAAAGCTGGAAAGTTTTTTTGCATCGATAGATTGAAAATCTGTAAGTTCTGTAAAAAATGAGGCTACTTCAGAATTCCAGTTCCTTTAATGGCCACATAAGGCTGACTCCAAAACTCCGTAATGGTAAAAATCCCAGAAATAAACAACTGCAGTTTTGGTCTCTAGTGAATGGGAGATTTTTTTAACTATATAACTCACTTATTTAATTTACATTAAGGCTTGAACCCATGCATTAGTCTGCTTTGATGAGTGCTTCAGGTGTAGTGATTAGTAAAGAGTGCCTACAGGAGAGCGCCATCTAGGCCGCAAGGCAAACAGCGAATATGGCTGATACTGGTGAACGCTCACATAAACTGTGATGTCACCGCAGCCCCATAAACGATTTTAATGGCACCTCAGAACCAGACTTACTGCAGCATACGCCTCATGATTGCAACTCAGAAAAAACAGCATCAGTGCTGGTTTAGGAAAAACAGCAACAACTGTCTTGATGATCGAGGTGCATGAGGCAAAACGGCCGCACGTGTCAGCTGTGATGTCACTTTTAACCCCTGAGTGCCAGTGTGATAAGCTCAAGCATAAACTCATTTTAAAATCTGAACTGTGTCTATCAGCCGTCTTTGTGGTGTTTGTTCCTTTAATGTAATTAAACGCATGCCTCCCTGAGCCTGGTTCTGCTGGAGGTTTCCTTCCTGTTAAAAGAGTTTTTCCTTCCCACTGTCACCAAATGCTTGGTTATCAGTGGTTGTTGGGGGTTTCTCTCTACTAGGTTCTTTATCTTACCTTTTTTTTTTTTGGCCTTTTACAACTTTATTTGACAGATACAGTGGAGAAAGGACAGGAAAGCGAGGGCAGAGAGAGAGGGGAAGACATGCAGCAAGGGGCCGCAGGTCAGACTCGAACCCTCTTATCTTATCTTATCTTATCTTACCATAAAGCATCTCGAGGTGACTGTTGTTGTGATTTGGCGATATATATGAATAAAAATGAAATAATAGGACTTTTGTGTGTTTAATTGTACCAACACACCTCCAGTTTTGTTGAGTGCACTTCCAGTATTTTAAAAGTGTGTTGACACTAGCGGGCAAGCTTTCTTCTGCCAGCTCATCTGAATTGCACTTCGACCCTGAAACACCCCTGTGAGGAAGTGAGCACCATGCTACACGTCCTCACCTTCGAGATTTCAAAATGAATTTCTGGACGCATACGTACAGCCTGTTTCCCTGCTTCATTCAGGCACAGCGATAAGTAGAAAAGCAATCATCCGGCCGCTTCCCTTCCTCTCTTTCTCTGCTGCTATTTATTTCGGTGTGTTTGTTCCAGGAGGGCGGGGGCTCTGACCCTCCACATGACCTCTGAGCCTTGACAGAGAAGAGGAGGGGGAAAAGAGGAAGGAGTGCAGGGAGAGAGGGAGGAACGCAGGGAGACCAAAGAAGAGGAGAGCATTGTGGGAAAGGAAGGAGGCTGAAGAGGCTGGAGGAGCAAGGTTTATGTCTAATGCAACGACACACTGCAGTTGTCGAGGTGAACGTATGTATTTGTGTAAGCGTGCACGTCTCTGTCAAGCATTTATGTTAACAGCTGAATATTTTAAGGCCACAGTGACACATTTACGGTGTCCTGTGTTTTCATGCCCTCAGTCCTCTTACATCATTCATTGTTTTGGTTTCCACCGCCGGGCGACTCTCTGGGAAACCCAGCTGGAAAAATGGCGTGACATTTACAGTGTCAATCTGCAGGGAAGCCCAGTGGCACATGAAGCACTTTAACTTAACTCCCCACAGTTCAAAGCCACGCCAGCTGATTTTATCTGGCTAATTTGATCCATGTGGTTATTTTTAAAGGAGCGGTGCACTGTTCACTGCTGAATTTACTTGTTCTCTGATATTTTATGTCTTCAGTCTGAGGATGTTCAAGATAATTTATCAAAGGGGCTGCCTGTGTTGCAACAACAGATAGATTAGGTTGATTTAAATATTTATAGTAGTTTATCCACAGGCTTATTTTATACTCTAAGTGGATACAAGTCACTACATGATGAGCAGGCAGTGACCTCACATCCAGCCCTCGTGTCAGCATTTGGTTGAACTAAACACATTTTAAAGCATCCAGTTTTTCCAGTATTGTTTTATTTTACACGCGATGACCGATTCGCTGCAAAAACCAGACTTACATTTACTGTGATATGATGGTTCGTAACAGATGCTGGATAAATATGGCAATGACCAAAATCCCAAACTAAAGGCTCTCAAACTGTCTACAACACAGCCGGTGACGTCACAGCGGCTGAGTCAGCCTTTTTTTCATGCAATCTACATGTTATCAGTTTCACAAAGCTCCCTCCAATAGCACATGAGAGACTACTTTAATTATCAGGGCAGTTATTTTGGAGCTGAAAATAATCTTCAACAATCACTGGTACATAAAAACCCGCATCTATAAGCTCAGCTGACACATTTCATTTTAAATAAATGAATAAAGCTTGAAAACTTTCTTAGCTTTGCCCAAAAAAAAAAGTTTGAAAAAGCTTTTATCCCCTCGAAGTTAAATTTCGACCAACATTCTACCGTTGGAGCGTCCGCCTATAGATTCAGTCCATCCACCCGTGACGCTGGGTGTAAACTAGCGTGTATTGATTTTTAAAATCAAGTTTAACTGTGAACCTTCAGACAAATTAAAAGTAAAAAAGAAACAAAATATCAATTTGCAGATATCAGTTTTAATTTGTATCATTTTTGTTACATCCAGTATTTTATGCATGAATGATGTAGAGGTCTCAAAAGCTTGTGTATCAAAGATGATAGACTTGGTGATACAGGGTTAATAACCACAGGCATTGTTGTTGTTGCCAGGAAGAATATAAGAAAGAATTGAATTGTAATAAAGAGAAACCAGCATCATTAAATGCTTCGAGTGTTATAGATGTTACCCAGGTGGCTGTAAAGTGGTTTTTGACCTAATAAATGCAACATAAATGCAAATTCTGTCCTGCGTTTGGAGCTAGAGGAACAAAATATTTCATAGGATTAATCAGGAACATGACTGTTTATATTAAATCTCAAACCCTGTAGTTTCTGAGATATTTTCTCTCACCTTACCCAGAGACACAGGACCACAAAGGCAGTGAAAATCCACAAAACAATCAGAAACACGTGCAAAGAGACGTGAAATGGCCAGTCTGCAGGTCCTCACAGTGGATGTATCTTTGTCAAGGGCCGAAACTCACTGCTGAAACTCAGAGGGCTTGTTTATGTCTCTCGTGTTTGTGTTTATGAATGTGTACTTGTGTTTTTCTTTTAAAAATTCCAGTTTGATCTTTTAGATTACCGTTAAATTATTAAGGCTTGATAAAATTTCCAAAGAAATTTGTAAATATAATCTGAAATTGACTCCTCTAACTTCCAACCAAGTCAGTATTACTAACTTCCTTTACCTCATTTCAAAGCTGGTGTCTTTCTTCCTCTTCTCTTTGCCTTTCCTCGTCTGTTTTCCAGGATTCATTTTCCTCTTTTTCTCCCTCTTCCTTCGGCCAATCACCCCTGAGGAGCAGCAGTTTGCTTCAATCACTGCAAACTAAATGGAAACACATGGAGGCTCATTTACTCACAGATTCCCAGAATTCCTGCCTATGAGGTCACTTTGTGTCTCCGTTGTATGTTGTTCGTGACTCTCGCTGCTCGGAAATGGAAGTACACGCCTACGCTCACCAAGAGCCACTGCAGGGCTGCATGCTGGACTGTGTGGGTTAAGACCAGTGAGGCTACAGCATTTTTGAGATTTATGGCTTTCTGGGTTTATCTGAAGTACTTCAGGAAGCTAATACAGATAAAAAAGACACACTGACACAAGCGCTAATAGGACAAGAATAAATGAGCAGATGTTAAGTAGCACTGTTCATTTCACATCAATACAAATCTTAAATAATGAACTTGAAACTAACCATGGGAGCTAAATTTTATACTGTAGACTAAAAATATTGTGTAACTTCAGCAGATATGTATTATTTATACTAAATGATCAGAATCTACATTTAAATGAGTTTTATGGAGGTTTAATTGTGTGTAACAGAAAGTAATCTTCCTGGGAAGTGAATCTTGAGATGACTCGACACTGGAACTTAATCTCAGGTCTTTTATTGTGAAATCTGTGTCTCGTGGGGACAGATTAATTCCACCTGGCTGAGTTAGCCTCTTGCATAATAACCAACAATAAGAGAGGACAGGCTGGCCCTGACTGTGCTCTTGCCTGCCAGCATCGCCTTCCAGGACCAACGTGGTGCCATGTTCCAGAGCGTGAGGAAATGCAACCTTTTTCCTTCTTCCTGCAATTCTGCTTCTTGTTTCTCTTCCCTCTCTTAACGAACTGCAGGCAAAAAACAAAGCAGAACGCTTCATATGAAAGCAATTCATAGTTTTAGATTTAATTTAATAGCCTTCTTGTTTTTGTTCTCACATGAATAACTTAAACAGACCTCACACTCGTCCTTGCTTTGGGGTTAAGCTCTGTTATTGAATGCAAACACAAACCTCCACCCCCGACTTTGTGTTTAAGAAGTGGAGAAACACCAACCTCTCAGGGGGTCTCTGCATGGGGCAGCACCTGGGGGGCCTGGCGGCCTGTGCATGTGTATGTGTGTGTGTGTCAGGGAGAGACAAATGATAGTGGTCTCATGGATCTGCAGATGGACCCACCCCATACTGCCCTGATTACATCTTGAATTACTTAGGTGATGTCATAAATCTGTGTGTGTTTGCGATTCAGTGATCTAACCACATCTTGTGTAATTCTTTGCTTATCTAGTTTACACATTCCACACGCCTTCAAACACTTGCAGATAGCGAGTGAGAGTAATACAGTGGGCAAGCGAGATAAAGCTAGAGTCGTTTTGGTCTCGCTTTGAGGAATTTCACTGAAAACTTTGAGATTTAACCGCTGCTGAACTTCTGGGACCCTTTTTGCTTCCCTGTGTGTCACAGAAGAAGATGAAGCGCTTCCAGAAACGCACACAATGAAACCTCAAATCCCCAAAGTAACATCTCCCGTGCTTTGGAGGTTGTTCTGCACGTGTGCAGTTTTATTGTGTGATGCTGCTTCAGCGGAAAAGACGCCAGCGTTTCTTTGCAGAAGGGCTCAAAGCACACTCGAGTGGATGAGCAAAGAGGGAATGGGTTTAATTTGCCTTGCAGGCGTCCTTCAGGAGCTGTAAACAAGATGTGTCTGCAATCTGACCTGCGAACAGCAAACGTCTGCATTCTCCATTTGTTGAGTCCTCATTACTTTGCAGCAATTATGCCCAGCACCAATGCTGTTGGGAGCACCAGACTGTGCCTCCAAATTTTGTGCTCCAGCAGTAAAATAAACTGAAGGCCAATTAAAATGCATAATTATTCCCTGTAATGCTGAGACTTTATAGCTCTGTGGAGACAACAGGATAAATGTTTATTTCACTGACCTAGATACAACAGAAGGATATATGACATTAACATAACCGTTAGCCGTCGGTATATGAAGTCACGTACACAAAAACTCTGTGATAACTTCATATACTACAGAACCAAGTTGAGCAGAAGCAAAATGTTTTTCTGTCGTGATATTTTTAAGTGAGTCGCATTCCTTGAGTCAGATATATTTCCCAACCTAACAGCACGATGTCTAAACAGATTAATACAGACAGCATTTATCTTCTGTGCTCAACTAAAAAAAAAAAAAGAAACTGCAGGGTGAATTGCTGAGATTTTGAATGCAGCTCACAGCTCTCCAAACGTCTCACCATATTTTTCTTTATGAACACTAAACAAAGTCTGGTGAGGCATCCGAGAGACCTGCTCTGTTTTCTGAATCACTCTGCATCAGGCTGGCTGCTGACTGCAAAGCAGCAGGTCTGTGGTTTCGCGCCTGCTGCTAATCAAATTAAAGAGCAGTACCCTCATCACCTCCACAGTCTGTCACATCAGGAGATCAACAGTAAGAGAGCTCTGTAATTGGCTGGTTAAAGTGAACAGATGGTCAGTAAACTGCTCAGTTTCACTCTGGGTCAGTGGGGATGATTTAATTACTGATCAATTAAATATGAACGAGTTCATTCTGCAGTAAAGAAGTCATAAACTGGGATCTACGTCCTGATAGTAGGCTAATTCTCACCATGTGACCTGTGACCTTTTATGGTTTCGCACCTGTAGATCAAAGAGGTGTTTCATCGCCTCAGTGTCTCGGCGGCTTCGCTGCTCTTTCACGGTCATTTGTATGATTAACACTGTCGCTCGTGTGTTATCTGAGAAGTTCTGGTGGTTTCAGTCCCACGTGCTCATGTAACAGTTTATTAATCACGGCGTCTGCGCCTTCAGTGCCACCGGAAGCTAATCTTTACCTTTAAAAAATAAAAGCCCACACTCGTTTTTGCCAAAATGAGTTCTGTGTTGATTAAAAGGCGTTAAATGGGTTCATTATCAAAGTGATTCTCAAAGACAGGGCTATTTTTATATTTATATTTTATAAAACAAGTAACTTATTTCAAAAAATGTTCAAGATTAAATATCACGTTTAAGGTTATTTTATACTGCCTTAGTTCTTTTTATTTATTTATTTATTTAGTGTCCCCACTGAGTCCAAGGGTGGTGGGTGATACAAAATGCGACAGCGCTTTAGAGCAGCGGTCCCCAACCTTTTTTTGCGCCACGGACCGGTTTATGCCCGACAATATTTTCACGGACCGGCCTTTAAGGTGTCTCGGATAAATATAACAAAATAAAACTAGAACCAGTATCGAAAAAAAGATTTATTCATAACACACATGAAAAGACCTAGGAAAACAGAGTTAACAATAAAAACGATAACAAAATAACGCTGAAAACCGATAAAAACCCTGAAAACCATACATTTTACACCTGAGCCTCAACTCTCGCGGCCCGGTACCAAACTACTCACGGACCGGTACCGGTCCGAGGCCCGGGGGTTGGGGACCGCTGCTTTAGAGGAGGATTACCTTATTTTGAAATTCATGACCGGAAGCATTCCCTGCTCAGTGCTGCAGACTTGACTCCTGTAAGGGAAGAAGAGGTGACCAGTTTACTTTCTCCGCTCAGAGCGCTCAAGAGACAGTAATCAGCCGTCACTAAGAGGTTTACCTGCCCTGCACCTCAGCCCTGCGTCGGTGGATTTTACAACCAAACTAGAAGAGTGGGTTTATTTCCCGGAGAATGACGGAACTGTAGGTACATATCAGATAAATCACTTTATTTTATCTTTTTTTTGTGTGGTCAGCTGTTGATTTGTGGTCATAGATTACACTTTGAGGAGATTTGTAGTTTTGTGTAACAAAAATAAGAAGAATGAAGCAGTGTGTGATTTTATTTATGAACATGTGTGTGTGTTTTCTGAGAGGCACTCCCTTTAGTTTCAGCGTGCGCTGCCTGCGCAGTTTGGCTCAACGAGCTGACAAATCTGAAGGAACGCAGTGTTTAAAAATAAAGGTTTCAGCACGTGTCCCCGACTCCTGACGTCATAAACAACGTAAAGCTATGCGTGTTTAATGAATTTAATTTCTAAAATACTTTTTTTCTGGGGACACAATACAGCCAGACTCTTATTTCATCCACCAGTCAACTCTGACTCACCGCGCAGTGACAGAACAGGCGATGTTGGACAATCGCTCCCCATCTGGGCTCGTGATGATCTAATTTCTAAGAAGATTAAGTGTTGCAGAAGAAGCGCCTTAGACATCCCCCCCCCCCCCCCCCCCGACGGGGGAGGCTGACATATTACTCTATTTTATAGCACGTCACTGCTACATGTGCTGCTTCAGGAGCAAACTACTACCCAAGAGTGGAGGTCACAGCCAGGAGACACTCGCTGTAAGAGTCTGATGTTTTGTTTTTGTAAAAAATATGTATGTATATCGGCTAAAGTTTATTAATACTTGAAAACAAAAGCCTCGTGGGTCAGTCAGAGCTGACTGGACCTGTATCTGTGGCTGCATGTGTCGATTTGCTCCAATGGTACCAATCAGTCAGCTGCAGGAAGGCTTCAGGAGGACATGGGATGATCTGAGAGGCTGCAGTTACATAACGCGCACGGAGGGAGAGAGGGGAAGTTAACTAGAGTTCGCCTTCATTCAGTTTGGCAGCATTTTAGAATAGAATAGAATAGAAAAATAGAATATTTTTGATTATTATCCTCCAGACATTTATGAGCGGGTGGGGGAGGAACAGTAACGTTAAACCTAAAGCCAGAAAAAAGGGTTTGTTCAACATTAAAGACTCGTTACAGCGCACATTGCGTCACCTGGGGTTTCACATGAAGTCTGCTTTACTGTACTTAGCAATAATCGCTGTGAGTTATCAGCCAAGGAGAAGCAGGCTGGATGTACACCCACGGCACGAATGATAGATGGAAAATTAGTCACCATCAGCTCTCAGACACAAACTGCATTAGCGTGAAACCACCTTGTGGGAAAACAGCCAGATAACAGACGGAGTAAGCTTTGCTTTTATGGCAAAAATAAACGGATTAATGGAGGAGAAAATAAAAGCTTTTGTCAACAGTCGCCTGCTGAGCGCAATTACGCGCCACTCTGCGGAGAATAACAACAATGAAAGCAGCCGCAGAGTCGCGCGTTCAGGCGTGTAGTACGTGTTTGTCCCAGGAGATGACAGGACTCATGGGTGGCTCCGGTCCGTTTTGGTGGAGAGACTTTAAACAAACTGGGCCTGAGAGCAGAAACAGATGTTAGTTCGGCCTCCTCTGTGGTTGATTGCATCATCAGCAGTGGCCCAAATTCCAGCTTCCAGGAAAGGTGATGCAAAGAAATCCCAACCAGCCGTCTGAGAGTTTCTCCCTCCGTTCGTATTTAGGCTGATAGGGCGAATAGGAGTACACATGTATGTGATGCCCACCTCGGTGTGTCGCAGTGAGGCTCAGAGGTCAGTCAGTTTTATGTTGATGTTGTGGTTGAGACAGAATTGCGCTGGGAACCCACGCTTGAGCTCAAGGACAACAAACATTGGAGTCACGCTTCATCGACACTACAAAGCTCCCAGTAGGGGTACGTGTGTATAAGCGTGTATTCGTGTATTCATATCTTTGTGGGTACCAAAAATTGAAAGTTTACTACTTGTGGGGCCCAAAATCCTGGTGCCCACCAGTTTGAAGGCATTTTGAGACTCAAAATGTCCTTTTGGTGACAGGGTTACAGTCAGGTTTAGGGTGAGGGTTAGCCATTCATTTTTCATGGTTAGGGTAAGGGGCTAGGGAAAGCATTAGATGTCCCCACAAGACAGGAATACCCGACACGTGTGTGTGTGTGGTAAAAGCCAGGGATAAGAAATTGGTTTTAGAGAGATCTACTAAAAAATGAGAAGCGCTGCGATTGGTTGTCTGATCTTTTGGGAACTGGCTGCATGATTAATTGCACTCCTTGTGATCTTGTATTAAGTAATTCAAGTCTGTCCCAGCCATCAGTGTGAGCGTCTCTCTGTGTGATGGTGATGACTTCAGTGATTGAATTTCCTCACTAATAACATTACACAACGGTCTCCTCTCTGTCACTTAGATGCAAGCGAAGTTTGTAGCTCTGCGACTCCTTCTACACAAAACTGCCTTCGCTGCAGGAATATGACCACGTTTTCTCCTACAAATGGGTGACAAATTAAAATAAAAGGAAAGAAAAGTCAGGGCCAGAACAGCTTGATTACTTTGAGGCATGATTTTCCAGAGGAGAAAAGGAGTGCCCTTCTTCCTCATTCGGTGTTTTGATGATGGTGGTGGGGAGCACTTTGCCAAAAACACTTCAATTACGTCAAGATGACTGTGACGGAATAGAATATGATTCATATCATTTTCTCCCCCATTATTTCATCACCGGATCAAAGCAGTCACTCAGAAAGGAGGCCAGCCAGCCATGCCCATCCCACAAAACTAATAATGAAGCCTGTTAGTTAGAAATTGAGTTATATCTGATACTATTTTTTTTAAAAGCATCTTACACGTTTTATTTCATGAATTAACTGGAATAACTCGTTGAGAGTGAGTGGACAAACATGACTTTTTCTGTCACAGTATTTTTGCCAGAGTAAAAAGCCCAGCAAAAAGAGAGGCCCAGCAGTTTGTTTGCTGCTCTCAGCTGTTCCTGAGTCTGTAGGTGTTGTAATTGTAGATGCATATTGGGATTGTTAGACCATGAAGCTGCTGGAAATACGTTTTGATGGCCATGTTATCGAAAGTTTAGTTGGCAAATGTGAAAATAACAAATAAATAGCGTACAAAGCTTTGACACGTAGAGATCCATTAAAATATGGGTAAAAAATAAAGCATTTTGTCTCCTTTTCCAGGCCTTTTGAGTCAAATTTAACCATAAAACTCATAAAAATCCAGAGAAACTGTTTCTCCAGCATCTGAAGAAGCCTCCACCCTTCTGTACCAGTTCTGACCGGTCCATTATTCCTGTTTGTCTTTGTACAGTCGTGGTCAGTCTCATTATATAGATATTTTTTTTTAGTTCATCAGGTGTGGTGTTTCTTTGCTTGGACTTGTGCTGCATAAATATAACTGGTATTTTTTTGCCCCCTTTGTGTTAAAATGAGCGCTGACAAGTTAATGTCGCTTTCTTTATGACTCTCAGAGGCTCAAATTAGACGGAGCTGTTTATGATGTCATCTTAATGTTCTGGCTGTCAGACGGAGAGAGTTGCTGCCCTGCTCGGTTCCTTTGCTGCTCGTAGCTGTTTGTGCAAAGTGTTGTTGTAGGACCAGAGAGAGAAATGAAGGAAATGAGGGTGTAAATCACATCTGGTACAATAGGCAATAAAAGATGCCATAATGTCATCTATGGGATGGTGAAGTCTTGTTTTGTCCCTAATCATAGGCTTCAATTTCACCCATCAGAACTGGAGCTTCTTGGATGGGCTCATAGAACCAATATCCACATAACAACCCACATTATTTATCATTCAAAATGCTCCAAAAATTCCACTCAAGACGTGCAATTCAGTGAGGTGAGTTAGTGGAGAGGCAGCCTACACCAGTGCATGCATCCACTTGTCATTCAGATAATAATTTCAAGCTCAGAGCCTGAAAACAGGTTAAATGGGTGATTTATACCTTAAACTGGCATTTACTTGTCCAGCAGGGGGCGACTTGATATATAGAAAACGTCCCCTTCGCTCTATGACGTTGGTGAACACCTTCCCGATGAGTTTGTTGTGTCAGTTGCTTGGTTGAAGTGATACTGAACGCAGGGCAAAGTTTATTTTTGGAAATTTTGATTGTCAGCCCAACAAGGGACAATTGTTGAAAATTAGCAATAGCTATAAACCTATGTGCGTTACATCAGTTTCGTGTTTGAACTTGGACTATGTTAAACTGCACTGTTGGTCTGCATTAGAGTCACAAAGGAGGATAAAGCATGTTTCATAGCTGGCCTTAGTTGGGATATGAGTACGCAGTGACCCTCGTTTCAAAGTTGGATACCTCAGCTTGAGGCTTCATCAGAGGACTTTACCGGTGACGTCACTGCGGCTACATCAAGAGGTCATTCATTGAACTGCAGTTTCTGGCACTTCCACGTTGGTTTAGGAGTGTTAATAATAAGTGGGGAAGTTACCCTTTCATGTCTTTGCCAGTATCGGGGGAAGGGTTTGAGGTGTTTTCACCCGTCAGACACTGTCTGAACTTCCGATTGCTCATCACAGAAGAGAGCCGTGTGTCTTCATCCCGGAGATTTGAGTTCATCAGACCATCGTGTGTCAGAGCTGAGCTAATTAAAACAGACGGTACAACAAATGATTCAGGTCTGCTTAACTGGAGCCACTTTATTTAACTGCCCGGACCGTTTCCCTGCACCATCCTTCAATACAGACAGCAATTTAATTTTATACTGTTCACATGCTCATTAATGCAACTCTCGACATGATCAAGACGACCTGTTAAAAGTCAAACTGAGCATCAGAAAAGGGAAGAAAGGTGATTTAAGTGACTTTGAGTGTGGTGTGGTTGTTGGTGACAAACGGGCTGGTTTGAGTGTTGCAGAAGCTGCTGATCTGCTGAGATTTTCTTACACAAACATCCGTAGGATTTACAGGGAAGGGTCCAAAAGAGAGAAAATGAGCGTCGGTTTTCTAGGCAAGAATGCTTTGTTTATGTCAAAGGTCACAGGAGAAGACCAGACTGCGCTGAGCTGACAGGAAGGCAGCACTAACTCAAATAGCTGTGCAGAAAAGCATCACTGAGCATGCAGCACATCAAACCTTGAAGGAGATGTGTTATGGCAGCAGAAGACCACAGTGCGCACTCCTGTCAGCTTTTCTTGGCACGCTTTGGGCTCCTTAGTACCAACATTTAAAGTCCTCAGTCCACCTGAGTGTTGCGGCTGACCACGTCCATCTCTTTACAGCCATGCTGATCTACTGATAACTGCTTCCAGCAGGACAACACACTGTGTCGCACACCTCAAATCATCTCAGACAGTTACTCAAGTGGCCTCAATCCAATCGAGCACCTTTGTGATGTACTGGAACAGGAGATTCACATCATGGATGTGCAGCTGATAAATCTGCAGTAACTGTGTGACGCTGTCAACTAAATATGTACCAAAATCTTAGAGGGAAGCTTGCAGCACCTTGTTGAACCTGTGCTATGAAGAATTAACGCAGTTCTGAACGAAAAACCAGTACTAGCAAGCTGTACCTAATGAAGCGTCCGGGGAGTGTATCTCAGTTGTTTTTAGCAGCTTTTAAATAAGATTTCACTTCTTTTTTCACTCCGATATCTAAAAACCACCAATGCTCAGTGGGCTCTGTTTTGACAGAGAGGATAACTACTTGTAATGTTATTAAAACACATCCAGTTGGTTTGATTAAAAGAATAAATGAGAGCTGCATAGTTTCTAATCATTTATCAGCACAGTGAAGTTTGACCTCGGTCTTAAATGAACCTGAACCCAGAGCCACACTCTCTGTTTTCACACTCTGAATGCTGGTTAAAGAAACCTCCCCCTCTCCTTCTGTTCACTGAATTTGAGAAAAGCAAATTTCACTTGTGTTGCATGTGTTTGCTCCTGTTCGTTTGACTGTTTTTATTCCAGGGTGTAACCTGTGAGGAATCTTTTTTTTCCACATAGCAGTGTTTTGAAACTTCAGGCCTCATTAAAGCGTGTCCCCTGGGTGGCCTGCATGTGTCGCAGGATACATGTTGCAACGCGAAAAGACTCCACCAAAGCTGAAGTTCTCCCGTTTGTGCCGGCGGTTTCCCAAGAACTCCGTTTGACGGGGCAGCTGGAAAATACCAAAAGACGGAAATAAAATCCTGATAACTGATGAGAGTTTGTCCCAGAGCAAAATCACAGGAGGACTGAGAATTTCTGAAGAAGTGAAGCAACTTGTATAAAAGAAGCAAACAGTTCAATCTCAAACTGAACTCAAAGTTTACTCATTTCAGACCCTCTTTCAAATTTCAAGCCGCATGTTTTTTGTACTCTAACCTGACCTCAGTCTGACCCCAGTGTGAGATTCACAGGTCCCCTTCAGATGCCTCTGTGATGTGCTGGAAACTCTGAAGCTGAGCTAAAAATCTCACTCTGGTATTTTTAATGTTTATTACGTATTTAAAAAGCTAAAGAAAAATAACCACGACTGAGTCAGAACTGATAAGAGTCATCAGAAATACAAAGATTTAACACCGGGACAGTAACGATTCAGAGCTGCACAAATCAACCCTGCTGATAAACAGTTTTTTCACTCAGACGGAGGCACGAATATGACTCAAGACGGCAGATTTTATTTGTTGAAAGAGATCTGTTTAAGCAATCCAAAGTATTCTCAATGTACTTCCTCAGTAAACACACCCAGTGAGGGTCGGGCAGTCACAAGAAACACATGACGGCTGTGCGATTTAAAGAAAAATGTTTTTATGCTCATTGCGAGCGTGCTTCTCTCATTTCTAAACACGGAGACCGCACATAAAGCAGCAATTTGACTCACAAGATCTGAAAATTATACAAGAAAACAAACTATTCAAGACCAAATTCTTCCAAAGGTTGACCAAAAGTGGGTCAACTGGTTTTTAACATACAACCAGATGGCTCTGAACTGGTTCTGCTGTTTCTGTTTTTCTAAACGATGCATGGAAAGCTTTTCTCTAATTCGCCTATTAAATGATGGAGGCTTGTCTGAATGCAAGTCTTTGGGTCACTGAAGAAGCAAAAGCAACAGCTCTGTGCAGCAGAGACGGTGTCAAAAATGACAGCGAGAGAGCGAGTGTAGCTTTTACCGAGGGAAGTACTGCCGTTTCCAGGGTTATTAAAGTAACCTTAAATAAACTAAAATCAAAAACTAAAACAGTTGTTTTTTTTGGTTTTTTTTTAAGATCACCCAATCTAAGGTTTATGCCTCAGCTGCCCTAAATTAACAGAACTGGTAATTAGCTATTATTTTTGTCTAATGGTAATTTACTCTTTAAATGTTTAATATTAAATTATAATAATTGTTGTTATCTGTGAATTTTCAAATGTACTTTTACCAAAAATACTGAAAAAATATTAAAACATTTTTTTAATTAAGACACCAAATTAGTTTTTTTGCAAACACGAACAATAAATTAGTTTTAGCGGTTGAATGCTTGATTAATTTCTCACTTCTCAGGTTGCCGGCTCAGATTTGGGTATCTAAACGTAAATTCAGTCTTTTTTTTCTGACAGATATCTAAATTATTTGTGTACTTGTCTTTATGACAGATGCTCTAATACATTTTTTTTTTTTTTTTTAAAGCACTGTAGGTGTAAAAACTGGACTTCAGTGAGTAAAAGGACTGGCACTTGACTCTTTTCTGCTCTTACTGAACACACAAACTGCTTTTTACTACTGGCCTCTTTCAGCCATTCACACTAGCTGGTTTTTTCCATTCCTAAGCAATTTAACACAGATGCATAATGTCAGCGTGTTACTGAGCATAGAACAAATTCTCACCTCAGACACTTTGTCAGTATCGGATATTTCCCTGTTTTTTCACCCCTTTATTGTTTTCTAACCATTGGTGAGGCGACTCTCAGTGTTAGTAGGTTTAATCTGCTATGACTGAAGTAAAAGAGTGGAAACTGAAGAGCTGTGGATAAACTGTGGTCCTGAAAAACCTGCACTTCTACATGTTTAACCAGTTAAATAACTGGAGTTCTGAGCTCGAGGCTTCGGGTGTTCCCTGTGTCTTTCTCGGGAAAGACACTTTATTTCCTGATGAGATGCTGTGATTAGGCACGAGGTGTTTTGAAACCGACAGTTTCAGTGTGGTAATTTGTTTCCACTGATGAGGCTGAAGGGTCTTTGGGAATGCAAGACTAATGCGTGACTCTGTAAGAGCAGCCCGAGGACCTCCAGTCACACATTTTCACACAGTGTGGGGCAGGCAGGGCCCTCTGAGCAAACACTGTGGATTCTTGGAGTGTTTTCCTTCAAGTGTCCTCTGGCTCTCTGAAAAAGTGCTTGTAAATCTCCCCCCGGCTTCATTCCTCACTCTGTCCCATCTATCTGCTTTTCCTCTCCCCCTCGATCTCTTTCAGCCGCTTTTTGACTCCCTTTTCGCTCTGATTTCTCCTCACAGATCTCCAGTGTTTTGATGTCACATTCCTGAAGTTTCTGAGGAACTTGGAGGACCGACCGGGCAGCAGACGGCGAGGCAGCCAGAGATCCCACTCTTGATCCCCTGCGTGCTCTTTGCCTGAGCCAGGATAAAGACGAGAGTTTGAGGAGACGAGGGCTCGGCGTTCGCTTTGATATGGATTTTCTGCGTAGGAGGGGAAGACAGAGGGAGCTGATCTGAGATCAAGACCTTTCTCCTCTCCCTTCCTGAGTCACATGTCAGTGTGAGGCTCAACCGCCGGGTTGCTATCGCTACTCTGACCGACCTAAATACTTGTTTACTCGCTTGGAGAAGCAGAACAGACTGAATATCTGAGCTGAGAGTGGGGAAAAACAGCCAAGAGAGCTTCTTATCAACTCAGCACTGTTTGCTTCCCGCTGAATTTCTCCTGCTGGAGCTCAAACGGCCCGAGGAACCCAACCGCCACATCAAGATGCCTGCAAAGACGCCCATGTACCTAAAAACAACGACTCCCAAGAAGGGAAAGAAGCTGAAGCTCCGGGACGTCCTCTCAGGTGATATGATCAGCCCCCCGCTGGGCGACGTGCGTCACAGCGCACACGTAGGGCCCGAAGGCGAGGGCGATATGTTTGGAGACGTGGGCTTCCTCCAGGGTAAGATGGACATGCTGCCACCCACGAGCCGGACGCAGAACGGCCACGCCCGCTCGCACAGCATGGAGAGAGACTTGGGAGAGGGCCTCACCGCGAAAGATGACGTGCACAGCTACGCCTTTAACGGCTTCCATTACCAGCACTCGTCCAGCGGCCTGCTGAAGAACACCATCTCCATGCCTGTGTTCATCGCTCACGAACAGGCTCCACCCAAACCGCCGCGCCTCCATCTGGATGGTCCCTCCCACCACCATCAGCAGCCTCCTGCGGCTAGCCCCAAACAGAACAATGGCTGCAGCCAGAGAGACGGTCAGCGCCAGCAGCACCCGACTGTGTCGCTCTGTGAGAACGGCGTGGTGGGTCGCTTGGCGTCCGAGCCTTGCCGTGACATCTCCCTCTCCCCAGCCATCCGCAGACTCGTCCCCTCCTCCGGCTCCCTCTCTGAGGGCTCCTCCGAGGACTCCATGTCAGAGATCTGCGGGCCACAGGACGTTCGCCGGGGCCTCAGCCTGGACTCCGACACCTACCTGAGCAACGAGGATCTTCGGAGCGAACGCAGCGAGTCGCCCTGCACCGTCTTCCACCACGCCGGCCTCACAAAGCCCTCTGGTGTGTCGCGCTCTGACTCCATTGCCGGTTTGAACCTGGATCTGGGCCCATCCATCCTGGAGGATGTGTTGAGCATCATGGACCGCTACAAAGCTGAGGACAACCACTGCGAGCTGTGATTGAGATTAATGAGACAAAAAGATATATTTATACATGGTTTAATATATCCTTTAAAACTCTGAACAGACTGATGGAGACAAAAGATGGAGGGACTGACGGAGGAGGGAGGAGAACTTTTTTTTTTTTTCACCAACTCCTGAGAGCCGAGTCTGAAGGTGATAAAAGACTTCAAGAAGCTTGAAATGCAGGACGTTGCTGCTCGAGCCTTCAAAGCTGAACCTCATGCACATAGACATTTAAACTATAACACGGGGTTGCCAACGGTTACATGCACACCATCATTCTCACGGTGTCCAAACAAACCTGCAGACCCTCCTTTATTTAAAACAAATACACCCATTTGCATCTATTTTTGGGCAGGTGTTTTCTGCCCATTTTAGAACCAAAACAGGTCCATAAGCATCCTGTTGCTTTCAGCTGATGGGGGAAGTCTTTCCTGTGAGTGTATTAAATACCTGCAGCTTCACAAGGATACATGTGGGAGTCCCCACAGCGAAACAGCTGCACATATTTAACCAAACAGTCCAACAGAGCTAACTGTATTAGTTATTTAGAACTATTAATTAACCCTGCAACAAAGCTTTTCAAAAAAACTTTTCAACTTAGTGTTTATGGATGTTTACCGTAACAGCAGGCTGTATAGGAGGACGACGACATCTTTAATCATTAATTTAACCAATAAAATAAGCCAAGAGGCGTTTAGAATTTTTACCAGCAAAACAAATTTGGCAGATTTATCCTGAAAATTACCTAAAATACGTCGCTGCTCCTCTTTCTGGGTTATTTAAAGTGAGGAGGCATCCAAAAATGACACAAAAAAGATTATCGTCTTTTAAAACTGTCCCACATTCTGAGACAGCTTCCCACATTTTTAATGGACCTAGTATAGAAAAGTAAAACAGCTGCGCTGATCCACAAGTACATCCCAGCTGAGAGCGTGGGATAGAGAAGTGTGCAAAACGAACAAGTTATCAGAGGAAATGCAGGCTGTCCTTCACCTGTGACATGCATCATTTTTGTGTGTTTAATTGTCCCACATAAACATCGCCGCCCTCATCTCACCCCAACTGAGAGCAGAAAGTTGGCAGCCCTGCTCCAAGTTAACCAGCACAGTTGCAGTAACATCACCACTGCTCCCTTTAATCTGTATCGCCTGTTAATCTGACTCTCACTGAGGATTTCCTGCTCACTTCTCTGCAGAGTCAAATATATTTGTCTCCAGATCGGCCTGGGAAAACAGGAGGAATCTCCAGCTGCACAGCTATTAATTCTTTCAGGATAAATGTGTATTTATGCAGCAGAGTTAACATTGCATACATAGACTAAGCTACAAACTGCTAATACTACTAGTTTAATGCTGCAGGTTAAATTCTTCATCTTTGCTTTCTAAGGTGTGATTTGGGGATGAAATGTTGACATCTCCACTCTTTTACATCAACTCTGCTGCTGCTGACTTTACTGTCATCCTCTAATATGATTGTATCCCATTTAATCAACATTTCACTGGCAGGTTTAACCTTGTGGTTTTTTTTTTTTTGTTGTTGTTGTTTTTTAATATATCATCAGAGAGAAGCTGGGTATGCTTAATGTTGGTGTTGTTTAAAAGCTTTAAGGGTAAGAATAAGAAAAGGTGCTGCTTTGAGTTTTGAGATATGTCTTTATACATGCTGTGGCTCACTCTCTGCCTCCCTGACGTTCACTGTCTGCATGTTCACAGTAGCCTATTATTCAAATGTCATCTATGATGTATAATTAATCTGTAAATGTACGAATAAAATGTTTCCTACTGCAAAAACTTTGCGGTTGCTTCTTTGCAGACACACACTTTACAGACATTAACACTAGTAGGCATACTTTATGGGTGTTTTTCACATGCAGCGACGAGGTGAATAAAGATTTCCAAACCTGAACCACAGTGATGTAACTACAAAAAAAATACAAAAAGATTCATTTTTAATAGTTTTCAGATTAAATTTCAAACCACTAAAAACTAGTTTTCAATTCAGCGCAGGTGCAGTAAAAGTGTAAATCTGTATAATAAATGTTAATATGTGTGAAACTGAAGAACATGGAAAGCAAAAAACAACAACAAAGGACTGTAATTTTGTTGACTGGCTATTTAAAATTATTTATTAATATATTCTGAGAATTCAGATTGCTTTGTTTTGGTAGCGGATGAAAAACTCATCCCAATAGGAGTATTTTGAAAGGACTGTAGTGATTCTGGACGATCTGATTTCCTCGTGTCAGCATTGTTCCCACATCATCATAATTAATGTTGTTCCAGGTTCAACATTGCAAGTGACCAATCACCTTCTTGTGACGTCATTCCTTTGCGACTTCGAAATACCCGCCTTCGAGTATTTCGAAATACAAGTGAAGAAGCGAAAAACCGCCGCCTGTCCGCCGAATTTGAAGTCAATTTAGGATACTTTCCTTTAATAAACGGTAAGCATTATACATATGTTCCTCACTTGGCTTGCTGTTTGTTTGCTAGCGATAGGCTACTTGACAACAGCATTAGCTAACCAGTGTTCTCTAGACCAGCGTTCCCCAACTTTTTGGGTGTTTCGTGGCCCGGGGGTTGGGTCAGGCAAAATTGCAGTAGCTTCCCTGATCATTTTACAAACATAAGTGAAGAGAATCTGGACTAAAAGGCCTAGACTTATGGTTGTGTGCTGAATCTATGAATCAAACTATCACCTGGAAACATAATTAACTGGTCCATAGCTGTGAAACTGGACATGAGTTCTTGATTCTATGGAGATTAACAGTAATCCAGAAATTTACAAATTTGTCCTGGGACATCGCGTAAATGTTGTCCCAGGGACATCGCGTAAATGTTGTCCCAGGGACATCGCGTAAATGTTGTCCCAGGGACATCGCGTAAATGTTGTCCCTGGGACATCGCGTAAATGTTGTCCCTGGGACATCGCGTAAATGTTGTCCCTGGGACATCGCGTAAATGTTGTCCCTGGGACATCGCGTAAATGTTGTCCCTGGGACATCGCGTAAATGTTGTCCCTGGGACATCGCGTAAATGTTGTCCCTGGGACATCGCGTAGATGTTGTCCCTGGGACATCATGTTAAAGTTGCCAGAGACATACCATATGAAAGTTTAGCTTCTTTTAGCCCCTGTTTGTTTTATATTATTTTATATATATATATATTTTTTAATATTATATTTAATATTTACATTGTATTGCAAAAAACCCCACAACAAGTTAAAATGAATTAATGAATATTGACTAATTAAACCTTCGTTATTTTTCCACCAGAAATGGACGACATAATTAGAAGAAGTGTTCTGAATGACGAAAAAAAAAGAACTGGAAAAGACACACAACTTTGTGTGCATGTGTCACAATGCCAGGAGGACCCATTCAGTGTTGTGTTAGAAAAATTGAACTCATTAACCCTTCATGGACATTATAAATGTTTAAATGTTGCCTCAGGTAAAGACAGGAAAAGAGACTATTACAAATTCAACTGCATCAGAGCTGGGAAAAAAAGTCGAAACAGCTACAGAGCAGTGGGCTGTAAGGCCTATGTTTCATTTAAAGTACTCAAATGTTGGAAAGACCACACAGTCATCGTGCAGCGTACATATGATAAGCATGATGGGCATGATCGTTCGGACCCAAAAGACGCACATTTCAACAATATTTCCAGTGATTTGAGGAGGAAGATTGAGGAACTGCTTTCCCTTGGAACTAAGCCAGCCATCATACTAACCGAATGTCATAAATGGGCCAAAGAACATGGACACAGAGATCTTCACAACAGAGAGCATTTTGTCACACCACGTGACATTGACAGTGTTAGAACCTGCATGATGAGGAAGAAGCACTTTAACTGTGGAGACAGTCAAAGTGTACATACCTTACTTAATGGAAAACATCAAGAACATGTTCTCTTCTATCAACCATACACATCTGACCAAGAACTAATGATTGTTTTGCAGACACCTGTAATGAAATCAAACATGGAGAACTATGCAAAACAGTTAGTATTTGTTGACACCACGCACTGCGTTAACCAGTATTCATTTCCCTTATTCACACTTGTTGTAAGAGATGATCATGGGCATGGAGTCCCTGTGGCCTATGCTATTGTCAGCAACGAAAGTCAGAAAACCCTGGAAACTGTTCTTGGAATAGTTTGTGAGCATTTCCCAACTTCCCCGAGGTAAATAATACATTGACAGCTATTGATTTTGAAATAATTCCTTTTCAAAAAAGTTATAACATGCCAGAATCTAATGCTATAGCTGCAGCATGGGCTGCAAAAAACTTTCCTTTCCAGTTGTTAAAGTTATTCCTATAGGCTGTATGCAGTATTTTATATATCTACTTGTGAGTTGAAATGTTTAATTTGGCATTGAAGTGGTGCTTTGAGATAGCAAAAACATTTTCATACTGTTTAATCTCATTTAGTTTTTTCTTTTTTTTCTGTAGAGCATTTATGGTTGACAAAGACTTTGCGGAAATAAATGCTTTGCAGAAGGTTTTTCCAGAGTCAGCTATCCTTCTATGCTGGTACCATGTCTTGCAGGTAAACCACATTGTTTTCTTTTCACGTTGTCTAAGATGCACCTGAAACACATTTTTACAACAGGGTCCTGTTGTCATGATTTGCCTCATTGTGATATTCACCTACTCAGGTTAATGAATATAAAGGGATAAAATGTTGAGTGACTATGTCCATCCATTTAAGACCACAGTGCACTCATCTTCTGGTGGCTGCTTCCCAAAGCTCTTTTTGACATTTAAAAATATGTTTGCCTGGTTGATTTCTGTAATGCACAGGTCCTCTTGTCCAGTGAGTGACAAAGTTATTTTTGGACGTCAGCTTTCTTTTATGCTTTTTGTACAGCTGCTCCTCTGTCTCTCTCTCCAGATTAACTTTTTTTCTCTTACATTCACAGGCTGTTAATCGATGGCTTTCAAAATCAGAGTCCGGGGTCCATGGGCTTTCTAACACCCAAAAGAGAAATGAAATCATTTCTTTCTTTTGTAAGCTGAAAGCTTGCACATCTGTAAGTGTAATTTGTAGAGATGGCACGATACCACTTTTTTATGTCCGATACCGATACCAATATCATAAATTTGGATATCTGCCGATACCGATATGAATCCGATATAGTGTTTTTTAATCAACAAAACTGTTTTTTAAAATATCTTGCTGCATTTTGCAAGTCTGCAAGTTCATACTCAAGTTTAAAACGACAACTACACTAAAGCTATTCTGTTATACCTGTATACAAAAAAAATATTTCATAGTTCAGCAATACTGATCAATCTAATAAACTTAGACCTACACCATCCTCCCTATTCTGGTATTTTAAAGAGTACTTAGCGTAAATATTAAGCAACCTAACTAATAGGGTTCCAACTCCCAGCAACAACAAAAATAAATAAATAAAAAATAGGGAACCACCCCTCACGCTCCACCTCATGATGCTTAATCGACGTAATCAACCTTAATTTGATGCAGTGTGAAAAAAAATGCACAGAAATCAATTATTTTTCAAGAAATATTAAATAGATTCAACATCTTTCTTCAACAAAATTGCAGACTGCACAGATGGTACCTTCCCAAAGGAAAAAGTACTATAGCTTACTAGGGTGTATATATTAGACTTAATAGTCACTATATACAGTAATTGACTTCTATTCATTTTACATCAAATTAAAACTTTGTGTGTCAGATAATTATTTATTAAAAGCTCGACATTTTAAATGAGAATAAGAAAGAAAAGTATGTCTTTGTGCCCCCTTTTCCCAGTTAATGCCCTATCGGCCCCCCTGGCTAAACTTTGCTAGATCCGCCCCTGCACAGTTACGTCAGCTACATAGAAAAAGATCCTCAAGTAGAAAGTAATATTAAATAAATTCTAACAACAGCTGATCAAGCTTAAACGTGCTGCTGTTGTTCAGCCGCTGGTTTCCTCTTTCTGGTGCAAAGTGGGCCAAAAACAAAGACGGACTCGCGACAGAAAAGCCGATCAGCTGATCATTTAAGCAGTTTCACGATTGAAGTAGCAGCCGGAGAGCGAGAGGCAGTCGCTTGTTAAGCTTAACGCAGGAATGCTTTACAAACATTCAGAGATGGACTTACACACTTGCTTTACTTCTCTCGGGATAACTTTGTCGGAGATGAAATGCCGGGTTGCTAGCAAAGCTCCACATGCTATCCAGACCACCGACAGGTCGCATGCCACAGCCGCTCTATCACGTGATGCATACTGCTCCGACGTGCTAACGTTCTGAGGCGAGTTACGGCGTGTTGCAAGTTTTGTGAGGTGCTTTCGTGATATTTAATGGATCGGATTACATTTTTAATTTTTCTCCGATATCCGATCCAGTCATTTAGGTCAGTATCGGACCGATACCGATACGTAATATCGGATCGGTCCATCTCTAGTAATTTGTCTATTTCACATTTTGATTTCTTGATTACACTAAGAGCATAATAACTTTCAGTTGCTAAAAAAAGTTACAGAGAGATACAAAATAGATTTTTGAAACAATTTCTAAAACTGGCTTCTTATCTTGCTTATCAAAACAAGTACTTAAGCTGTGCAGACCATCATTGTGTCACCCACTGTGCAGTAGAACTTGTGAGTGGGATTCTTTCACAGACAGATGCTGAAACCAAATATGCTTATAGGTTTAGTGTTCCTTCTTAGCCATTGTAAGGGAAGAAATAATTGCTTCTTAATACAAAAACACGACATATTATTAATAACTTAAAATTCTTAATGTTATTCAATAAAAGGAAAAGGGCTTCAATACATAATATTAAAGATTTCAATAGGTCTGTTAAATGGATTGAAATATATTCTGTTGCATCCAATTCTCTTAGGAGGACGACTTTAAAGCCACATCAGCAGAGTTCTGCCAGACATTTAAGCAATACCCTTTGGTGTGCCAGTATTTTCAGAAGCACTGGGAAGGCATTGGCCACATGTGGTGTGACTACGGCCGTCGCTTCAGTCACGCTCGTTCTGAAACAAACAATGTGATTGAAAGGTATGATTTATTATTTTGACCTCATTCAATTGTATTGCTGAAAAAAAGATATTATGCTTTAATCCAAGAGGCTAAACTGAGTAGGTTCGTCATGTCATTGCCAGAACAGGTTTTAGGCAAATCCTTTAAATTCTAGCAGCGTTTTTTATGTTATCACAACAAAAAACAGAGTAGGTGGATTTGCCTAAATCAGCTAAACCGGCACAGAGCATTCCTTTATAAAAGACGTGTGCAATAGGTATTCCAATTTTTTAAAAAATAATACAGTCTTGATTAAAACTTTAAATTCCTTCAATTACAGTTACTAATCATTTCAAATAACTGTTTTTCAGATTTTTCCACCGCCTGAAATACCAGTTTTTATCTGGCTACAAGAATAGGCGTCTGGATGATCTGATTGAAGTGCTCCTAGGGAAGGCCGACGACTACTTCTCAGTCATAAAAACCCTGCAAGATGTGGGCCGCATGAAAAACAGGTTTGCTGACACCTTGTCTCAAGTTTCAGACTCTGCTTCAAGACTGATGGAAAGTGGTTGGGCTCTTAAAATTACAGTCAAGAACAGCCATGGAGTTAATGCATATCAAGTCCCATCTGAGTCAAGAGAAGACATGGTGTATGACGTCTGCCCTGTTGAGTCCTACTGCAACTGTACATATGGCTTACGAGGACTTCTTTGCAAGCATCTAGTGTTACTTGCAAAATTAGCAGAGGCTGACAATGACATCTATCCAAACATGGAAACAGACATTTCTACCTTGGCAAGAATTGCAGTGAAAGAAAGGCATTACTTTGTACACTGTGAGGACTTGAAAGTGATAAAAATGCCAAGTTTGTTTGGAAATCTGTGTTTTTTTGCATCGGCTGAAACACTTCAGTGCACTTGTTGTACGTTCTCTCACTATAACACATGTGCTTGCCTGAAGGTGGCTTGTAGCCATTTTAAAAAAATGAAAAACTCTCTGAAAAGTCCTCTATCAACTTTGAATGACACTCCTGTAGTTGAAAGCACAGACAAAAAATGCACAGAAGATGCAGTTGGAAAACTAAATGCTGTTTTAGACACAGTTAAACAGTGGGCATTCATTCCAGAGGGTATTACTCCAATGATAGATGAACTGCATACAAATGTCTTAAAAACAAAACAAGTAGGCAAAAGTATATGCCAGTACGAAATAAAGACGACAGAGAATGCACGCAAAATTAGGCCATTGTATTCTAGCAAGAAACGTTCGGCCAGCATCGACATTCCAACAGTCTGTGAAAATGAATGTGAACAGTCGATAACCACTGAAAGAGAGACATCCTCTGGAGAAAATGAAAACCTTTTGGAATACAAAACAAAAAAGAGAAGAGTTAAAGCTAAG
This sequence comes from Copadichromis virginalis, assembly GCF_057382275.1. Classification (NCBI taxonomy): domain Eukaryota; kingdom Metazoa; phylum Chordata; class Actinopteri; order Cichliformes; family Cichlidae; genus Copadichromis; species Copadichromis virginalis. Next base: position 38,317,458 of record NC_140631.1, on the reverse strand, counting down.
TATATGCATAAGTAGACTTTTGTGTGACATTTCAAAGGGACTGCATCCATTACTTCTGTTTATTGAAACCTAAAGCTGAATAGCTGTCTTAACTTTCTGCCAAGGAACAGTTGAAAAGAAATTGTTTGGTCTCTCAAGCAGTTGTTATTTATGTGTGTTATTCATTACTTTGGCTTGGTTGCTGTTTTTGATACAAATTCATCTGTGCCCATTGTAATATTTTCATATGTTACTATTTTTATATTGCTATGCATTATAAATAAAGGTCTGCATTTGTAATTGTTGGTATTATTTATAAAATATGCGCTCTTAAGTTTTTTGCTCCATAAAACGATACCTGTCACTTTTTGGACATAGAGTATCAGCTGTTGAGAATCCTGGCTCATACAAAATAGAAGTAAAAGGTTTCAACATCCAGCCTTTTTATGATTAAATACAAAGTGTAATAACAGAGTTATTGGGGTGTGATTTTGTTAATAGTTAGTCTTAAGTATAAGTTTAATAGTAATGAGTAAGAAAATATAGCCAGAATAATGGAATGAGACTAACACCTGACCTCACACTGAGATTTGGTATGAAGTGGCATGTTTGTGCTAATGCTGACATTGGGGCTCAGAGTTCCTCTGTGTGTATATATTTGTGAACGTTAACTTGGCTAATGTCCAAGGGTTTAACTGCTTTCCTGTTGGATTGTATCACAAAGAACAGGGATAAGAGCACCAGTGGCCGTGCACACCCTCATCTCTCTCCTTCACCCGATCATTAGTGTTGGAAACCGGCATTAGCTCAGAGTAGATTAGACTTCAGTATATGCAAGTGATTTGATTTTATGATTATTTGATTCAGTTTTTTCTGTGTTCAAGCTCAATTACTTTAATAAAATATGTTGAATTCAAACAAATAAATAAACAAATAAACTGTGGACATTACCCTTTTAAACCTTTCTGAAACAAGACAGGTAAAAACCAGTGTATAAAAGTTTACATAGGTATAAATAGCTCTAACACTTTACTCCAGCCTGGCGTCCACACATGTGGACATCACATTTTGGGTTATTTAGACCAAAATACTAAATCTTGATCAACAAGTGCCTGATATACAGTTATGAGGACATTATACTGCAACTGTTCTATCGAAATTTCAAATTAATGTCCTCATATGTGGCTCTCATTTTTCTCAGAAACAAAAATTAGGTAAAAAAAACAAAACCTGGTAATTCTTTCTTTTTACATTCATCGGGTTCCAATCGGCCCAAATATCAAAGAGAAATTAAAAATGCATGCCATGGAAGATTTCGGGTCTTAGGGGGTTAAAATGACCAGACCCCTCCGGCCTGTTTTCCAGGCCACTAAATTAAACCCAGTCAATTACCAATTGAACAGAATAAAAACCTACGAGGTCCACTAATAGTCCAAAAGTCCAAATCTTTAATAGAAAAGACAGGCAGAACTCAAACAAACAATAATCCAAACGAGGAGCATATATAAACACTGGAAAGTAAATAATTATAAGTTATTAAATCAGACTAATTAAATACAGTAAAACTAATAAGGGAAGACGAACACACGGGAAATAAAAATAACAGTGTAAACATACCAAAACTCAAAATAAAACAGGAAAGTTACTACAAACCGAGTGTGACACAATTACATTCATATTGAAACATATGTGATAATTTTCTTTCTTTGTAGCATTTTTAAGATATGTGTTAGAACAGTCATTATGCTGTTTGGATTAGGAACCAATCATTTTTGCCAAATAGTTAACACAAACTTAGAACAACAATGAACAATTTTCAAGATTCTGATTTACAGAACAAACAAAAGTCACAAAAGGTTTCATTATTTAAGAGACAAGATCAAGTTTTTCACACAGGAATGAAATGACAGAATCCAGTGCAGCGGGGCCAAAGGTGTGTGTCAGCAAACTGAAGGTTGAGGAATCAGTCAGCTCATGTTTAAGATTGTGTTGGATTTTGAGAAGAGTCTGTCTGTTATTAGAAAGTAAGATTAACAATGTTACACCAATAACCCAAATACGGGGAAATGACAAATAATACCAAAAAAGATACAACTTTCATATTGTTTTACTAACTTACTTTGTCATATCAGCACTTGAATGGTCGATGCCTTTACAGACCATGTCTGTTGTGACATCGCAGGCCAATCTTCCGGCAAACCCGAGGGCTAGCTCCCCAGCCTCCTCTTCACTCAGAACACTAAACACTGTTACTTTAGTTTTGGCCTTCTTAGGCCTGTCAAGAATCATTGCGGGCAGTTTGGCTTTACGGCCCTAAAAAAGAAAAAGTGCAAACACCAAAAGAGCAGAGAGAGACACACACACGCGCACAAAGTTAAATGCTTTTGTTTACATGGTGTAATTGTGTATATGTTGCAGCAAATGCACAATTTCCAGCCACATTGTCACTTCATTGATACGAGTAACCCGGATTTATTTCAGGTGACATCAAAATCACGAAATGTATATCTAACCCAATCAAACCTCTGAAAACATGAACTGACATGTTCTCTGCGTTGATTCTGCGCTTGATCTCGTCTTCTGTTATTGTGTAGGTTTTCTTTTTTGAGCTTGGTACAGATAAGCGACCATGCACTCTGTAAACTGTACTAGTTCCTTCTGAATCAGTTTGGAATTCTGTATCTGCATCGATCCTGTCAACATCAGCAGCAGCAGCATTATCTGTACTCAAACTTGTGCCGTATACTTCTGTTTCTTTTTCTTTGTCTTCAGTCTGTGTACCTTCATCTCTGACTGTCAGTCTTCCTATCTCACTGTTACTTGTCGATTTGCTGCAGATGTTCTCTCCCTTAGGAACTTTTCCTTTGTCATTCGCTGCCTGATGCTTTCCCTGATGACATTCTTCACTGGCTACTTCTATTGCTCCTCCTGTATAGCCACCCACTATGCTGCACAACTCCTTTCCCTCTGCTGTGCTGCACTGTGCTGTTACATAAAGAAGAATGATATAAACAGCACTATATCAATTTAATTGTGAAGAGAAATCCCCACAATACGACACAGTTATGTCTAAAATAGTTTTGTGTAAAAACTCGATCTTGAAACGTCCACTTTAATTACACAGTCCTGGTGTGCAAAGGCAAAATTACGAAAAAAAAATTCACTTTAAACATTTTTGGACATTGTTTAGTTATATTGTGACTTACTCTCACAGAAGATACAGATGCCACAAACAGACTTTGAACAACGCATGTGCTTGTATGCACCACATTTCTGGCACTGCACCTGTGAATTAAAAAAAAAAAAAGAAGAAGAAATAAACAAACAAAAAACAAATGAACAAAGTCCATTAAATAAACAATCTATATGGCTAAGGACATGTCATAGTGTACCCGGTCTTTGGCTGCAATCACACACCAGCACTGACTGCACTTCCTAGTTCGATCTGCAAAATATAATTTGTTTAAGTACAAGTTACATTTTCCAATGTTAGAGAAAAAGAAGGCAGCTAATTTTATCTTTACCTATTGAGGAAAATAAGTAGTGGCAAAGTCGGGACCTGAGCTTTGTGATTTCAGTGTTGTACTCCTCCACTTGTGTTTTACCGTCAATGAGAGATTGGGCAAACTAATAATTGACGAAGAAAAAAAAAAAAAAAAAAAAAAAGAACAAAAAGAATTAGATTAACAAAGAAATGTTTGTTTGTTTGGTTTACATTAATTAATTTCTATAGTGTGTACAAAACAAATCAAGACCACAGACTCAACACGCACCACTAAATTTTTGGTGTTCTTTATCAGTTGGCCAAGACAGAAATGTTTTAATCTGTGTGCATTGCTTTTGAACAAGTCTTTACACAGAAAAGGTTTCAGAAAGGTATTTTTCAGGTTCTTCTGACAAGGCTTCAATTTTGGAAAATGCTGTTTGTTTATAGTGGCAACTTATAAACCCTTTGTAATAAGAACATAGTTACCACAGTCCAAGTCATACCTTCAAAAAGTATGCACTTTGTGCTCTTGTGGACCCATCCAAAATTTTTCCAGTGATTTGGCTTGGTATTGGATAAATGTGAGGGAAATTCTATAAAAATAACATAAATACACCTATGTTTTCAAATACATTACAAAAAACGTAAACATGCTATGTCATTATGATCAAACAAGCTTTTCAACATACCTCACACTGCAAATAGATTAGGCCATCTATTACCTTATAAAACAAATAAATAAATACATATAAATAAAAACAGAACTAAGGAATACGATTCATTAAGTAAATTGTACAATAAAGTGTATTTAAAGCAGAATTTAACATTAGTTTTATGACAACATAAAAGGATTTTTATGTCAAGAGGTACCTCATCTGAAATGTTAGTCTGGTCAAACAGGGATTTCAAACTTGAAATACCAATAGAGTTTGGTCCAGCTACTCCCACAAGGTAATCTGTGAGAAAGCATATGCTGTAGTCAACAGATATCATTTTCTTTTTGCATGCTGCAACCATCATCCATTTCAGTCTTCTAGGAGCTTTGTCTGGTTGTAGTTCTTTTTTCTCCTCCTCTCCCCTCATCTATTAATTAAATTGTTTTCTGACCTTCCTAACTGTTTCCGACCTGTCTTCCCAATGTGATGTTTAAGCAATATATGTATGGTCAGAAGGGGGTGAAATTTTCATTGCAGTTGTACGTGTAACATTGCATGTGATAATAAAAGGCTTGATTGGTTGATTATTCAACATGAGTTGACATTTACCTGACATTGTGAAGGAGTCACAGTTTCTGTAAGGGTGTAAGAACATAACATGTGGATTTGTTACACTTCTTTTTCACAAGTTAATAACAATCAATAATTTTCATTCCATTATTTACAAGCTATCACACGATGTCCCAGGGACAACATCTACACGATGTCCCAGGGACAACATCCACGCGATATCCCAGGGACAACATTTACGCGATATCCCAGGGACAACATTTACGCGATGTCCCAGGGACAATATTTACGCGATGTCCCAGGGACAACATTTACACGATGTCCCAGGGACAACATCTACACGATGTCCCAGGGACAACATCTACACGATGTCCCAGGGACAACATTTACACGATGTACCAGGGACAACATTTACGCGATGTACCAGGGACAACATTTACGCGATGTCCCAGGGACAACATTTACACGATGTCCCAGGGACAACATTTACGCGATGTACCAGGACAAATTTGTAAATTTCTGGATTACTGTTAATCTCCATAGAATCAAGAACTCATGTCCAGTTTCACAGCTATGGACCAGTTAATTATGTTTCCAGGTGATAGTTTGATTCATAGATTCAGCACACAACCATAAGTCTAGGCCTTTTAGTCCAGATTCTCTTCACTTATGTTTGTAAAATGATCAGGGAAGCTACTGCAATTTTGCCTGACCCAACCCCCGGGCCACGAAACACCCAAAAAGTTGGGGAACGCTGGTCTAGAGAACACTGGTTAGCTAATGCTGTCGTCAAGTAGCCTATCGCTAGCAAACAAACAGCAAGCCAAGTGAGGAACATATGTATAATGCTTACCGTTTATTAAAGGAAAGTATCCTAAATTGACTTCAAATTCGGCGGACAGGCGGCGGTTTTTCGCTTCTTCACTTGTATTTCGAAATACTCGAAGGCGGGTATTTCGAAGTCGCAAAGGAATGACGTCACAAGAAGGTGATTGGTCACTTGCAATGTTGAACCTGGAACAACATTAATTATGATGATGTGGGAACAATGCTGACACGAGGAAATCAGATCGTCCAGTGATTCTAGTGTGCACAAGGGCGATTTTATTGCCATGTGCTGCCCCCGTGTGGTCATTCTTTGGAATGGCAACTCTTTAAAATGACTAAAATCTCATTAATGCAGCTGACTTAGAACTACTTCCGGAAAAGCCTGTGAAAATAAAGTTATATAATAGGGTATTCCAAATAACACAAAATATAATGAAATTACCCAACACATGCATGCCTTTGCTGTAGACGCTGAAGCCCAAATAATGAACGAAAGCATGGAGAAAGCACAGCTGTGAATTACAACTATAACGTAACAAGCAAGACGACCGAAAAGTCACATTTACAGCTACACAGTAAGATGTAACAGCTGTTTGTGTCGATGTTTGGCAACACAGTATACCATTTATGTTAGCGTTTCTTTTTCAAACTATTCACCGGAAATGAAATTGTTATGACTCGCATGTGGTCAAAGTTAGCGTCGATAGCAGCAGGCTAACACTTCCAGTTGAAGTAGTCGTAGTCAAATCTAAATGTAAATACATAAATAAAATAAATAAAAGGCGATAATAACTATAAACTGATTAAATAACGGGTTTTAAATGTAACTTCGAAGCATTACAGAGGAGTATTTAGTTTTCCTTTTGGCCTGCAGGGGGCGGTAATCCGTCTGATAGCGTTCAAACGATAAACGAAGAAGAATTAAATGCTGTAGCAGGCTGTGGCGTTGCTAATGCGGCGTTTTGTTTTGTGTTTTTGGCGCACATTCAAATTTTAATGACTGTTTTAAAATAACACAAGTTACGTAAAAAGAAGAGGAGCTTCCGCTAAACGTGCTGTGAAGATGAAGTGAGTGTTTTACTGAGTACAAACAGACAACATGGGCTTTCAGTGTTAGCGCGTTTCCAGCAACTGTGACATACCTGAGCCAAGTCCACATAAAATCAGAGTTTTGTGGCTCTAGTTTATCCAAATCACTGTTTTAACTTTTATTTTAGATGTCTCGCACTCATTCACACATACTTGGCTTAAAGATAGTCCAGAATGAAGCCTGTACAGCTGCTGTGCACTGTTAACATCGTTGCTGTTTCCTTGCAGGCTCAACATTGAGGGTCTGCTGGTGTATTTTCCCTATGACTACATCTACCCCGAGCAGTACTCCTACATGCTGGAGCTGAAGAGGACGCTGGATGCCAAGGTGGGTGGCGTTAGAGGTTAATCTGAAGGTGTGGTTTTCATGCACAGTGCTCCTATCTACACAAATACCCTGGGTTGGATGACACGTGTGAACGCGAGTAATGAACAGTGGAGATGAGGTGGATTGCATGGAGATGAGTGTTTTGTGACAGAATGATATCAGCAAGAGTGAAAGGCATGGTTTACAAGATGGTAGTGAGACTTGGTATGATGTTTGGTTTGAAGACGGTGGCACCGTAAAAAAGACAGGAGGCTGAACTGAGGATGTTGAGATTTTCATTGTGAGTGACCAGGCTGGTTAGATTACAGTTGAATACATCAGAGGGTTGAGATTGTTTGTAGACAAAGTTAGAGAGGCTGGGATGGTTTGGACGTGTGCAGAGGAGGGATGGTGGATATATTGGTCAGAGGGTGTTGAAGATGGAGCTGCCAGGCAGGAGAGAAGAGGAAGGACTCAGAGAAATGGATGTGGTGAAGGAGGACATGTGATATATGAAGCCTGTACAGCTGCTGTTGGGGACAGAGGAGGAAGCGATGCGATAAATTCATTTTGGTCTGAAGAAGATGGAAGACGAGTCATCTTTTTTATCCAGTTGTTATTTCAGTTATTTAGGATGATCATATTTTCTGCTCTTTGCTGTTTCCAGTTAAAGAAAAGTTCACATTTTTCTTCCAGTCATACATGTATGTATTTTGAAATTTGAGTTACTTTTTTCCTCCTTTTCTTCCTTGGAGGTGAAGAGATGATTCCTAAAGTTACAGTGTTTAGTCCAGATTTTACCTTTTGTGTCATCGTGTCGTATTGTGTTGCTCCTTCAGGGAAGTACAGTGTGTCCACTGACACACAAACACACACACGTGTTTAAAAGTGTTTACTTTCAGCTGCTGCTTTCTGTGTTAACCGAACCTGTTCCCGTTCAGGGTCATGGAGTCTTGGAGATGCCATCGGGAACAGGGAAGACCATCTCTCTACTGTCCCTCATTGTGGCCTACCAAAGGGTGAGTTCAGCCTCTCTCATAAACGGTTCATACTAACAGCTGGTGGCAGATTAGCATGTAAATATGTTCTCTCTCTCTCAGGCTTTCCCTCTGGAGGTCACCAAGTTAATTTACTGCTCTAGAACAGTTCCAGAGATCGAGAAGGTGAGTGGACGTCAAATCAGTCGTCAGTGAAGCGTGTTTCTACTGTGTAACTTTCTTTTTGAGTTAAACAAGAAGAAGCTTTCAAAGCCCCGACGTCTCAGACTGTGTTTGATTCTTTCCGATGAGGTTGTGGAGGAGCTGAGGAAGCTGATGGAGTTTTACACTAAAGAAACAGGAGAGAGCAACAACTTCCTGGCTCTTGCTCTTTCCTCCAGGAAGAACCTCTGCATCCACCCTGAGGTATGAACACCTGCATCCCACAAAGCCAGAGGAGCGATTCAGGATTCAGCTTTCTCCTTTCAAAAGTGACCGACACGCTTGTCTTCACACAGGTGAGCTCTCTGCGCTTCGGTAAGGAAGTCGATGGGAAGTGCCACAGTCTGACAGCATCGTACGTCCGCGCACAACATCACAGCAACCCCAACCTGCCCGTCTGTCGCTTCTACGAGGTAAGAACTCACATCAGATGGTGTTTTTCAGCAGAAGCAGAAGTTATTTTTTGTTTTGTTTTTTTGTAATGGCTGATGACATGACAGCATCAGGCTTCAACGTAACGGGTGGGGTTTGATCTTTATGGATTAAAAGTTTAAAAACAAGTTCAGGTTTCTATTCTTTAGTAATCTTTTCATTTCTGTGCTGGATGATTACAACGTACTGGCTCGACATGATTAGTTAGGAGCATTTAATCAGCCTGAAAATCTAAATCCAGCCACTACTCGACACCATCAGATATGCAGATTAGAAAAGTGTTTTTGCTTTCTGGCTGTCGCCTACATGAACTCAGGAACTGATAAAGTTTTATGAGTCTCAGATACAAACTGTGTAGGTTTGCAATGCCTGAAAACTGGGAAACAGGAAAACCTGGTTTGTGTTGCAGGAGTTCGATTCAGTCGGCCGACAGGTGCCTCTTCCTGCTGGCATCTACAACCTTGATGACCTCAAGGCCTTTGGCAGGAGGAAGGGCTGGTGTCCTTACTATCTGGCTCGCTATTCAGTGAGTTACTGTGAAAACGCCAAATCCGTGACCATGTAATGTGTATGAACATGAATGAGATTTTGAGTGTTTTATTACATGTAAAATGCTGTTTGCATGCTTTTATAGGAAAAACATTTTTCTCACTGGCTGCTCTAATTGGAAAATAAATGATAACACGCCAGCTTCTCATTACTGAATAATCCAGAGTTTAATGTTGTATCTTGAAGCTTGTTTCCTCTTGATTTCTCTCAGATCCTGCATGCCAACATTGTGGTGTACAGCTACCACTACCTGCTGGACCCCAAGATAGCTGATCTGGTGTCTAAAGAGCTGGCAAAGAAATCTGTAGTGGTATTTGATGAGGCTCATAATATCGGTGAGCAATTAATCTGAGTCTAATATGCACATTCGGTGCATTTAACTGAATGTATTTGTCTATTTTAGGAATTTGTTTACAGTAATTATTTAAAATAATTCATATTTTCTTTCACTCTCTCCTCAGACAACGTGTGCATCGACTCCATGAGCGTAAATATCACCAGGCGAACGCTGGACCGCTGTCAGACCAACGTGGACACTCTCCAGAACACCATACACAAGTAATGCTTGCATCATCACTTGCAACATGGAAATGCATCCATGTTTTCCTGAACGAATGAAAGATTGCACCAATAATTGGAACGTCTTTGCTCCTCTTACTGGCTGTAATTTTGCAGAACAGATTAAAGAGACAGAAAATAAGGAAATCTTACGAATGAGTATTAATCTAAGCTACTGTAATCTGCCTGTGTTTATAGGATAAAGGAGACGGATGCTGCTAAGCTGAGGGAGGAGTACAGACGCTTGGTGGAGGGGCTGAAGGAAGCCAATGTGGCGAGAGAAACCGACATCTACCTCGCAAATCCGGTGTTGCCTGATGAAATCCTTCAAGGTTTTTCCTTTAATTGTTCTCTCAGCTCAGAGTAAATTTTGAAGCGCTGGTTTAGAAGTAGAGTTTGGTAGTAAGCATTTCAAGTTGTCTCTATTAAGTCCTCCGTCCGCATCAAACTCCAAACATTGGAACTGTAATCTTTCTGGACGGTTTAGATGAAGAGCCGAATCTTATTGTAGACATGAGCACAAACTATCCTCCTCTCTTTCTGTCAGAGGCGGTGCCTGGCTCTATTCGTACAGCCGAGCACTTTGTAGGTTTCATGAGACGCTTCCTGGAGTATCTGAAGTCTCGTCTGAGGGTCCAACACGTCGTACAGGAGAGCGCGCCGCAGTTCCTTAAAGACATTTTCGAAAAAGTCTGCATCGACCGCAAGCCTCTAAGGTCAGTTTCAGCTTCTTTTCTGCGAATGCGAACAGCCTCGCTTAGTCTCTTGGTTGTTTCTGTTTCCCGTCTCTTTATCACCGATCCATCCTCCTTGTATCTCCAGGTTTTGTGCAGAGCGGTTGCAGTCGTTGCTTCGAACTCTGGAGATCGCCGACATCGCAGACTTCTCAGCTGTTACTCTCATCTCGAACTTCGCCACTCTCGTCAGCACCTACAGCCAAGGTAGTAAAAAGTCCCGCCTCTGTTCAACTCCAAGTAACACGGTGGCATTAATAAACGTAGATGCTGTTGGATTATGATCTGTAGTATCTCTCTGTGTCTAAAAAGGCTTCACCATCATCATCGAGCCCTTTGAAGACAGAACTCCGACCATCGCCAACCCCGTGCTGCATTTCAGGTGAGCTGCACAATGAATTCTGAACAAGTTCATGTGCTGCCGTCTGCAGAGGAGATTACCTGTGACTGTCATTTAGTTTCATTCTTTTACACAAAGCGTTTTAACACAAAAGGAGATGCCAGGTTGATATCTGTGTATCACAGGTCAGTGTGTTTGTCTGTTCCCCTCTCAGCTGCATGGACCCGTCTATAGCCATCAAACCAGTTTTCCAAAGATTCCAGTCAGTCGTCATCACCTCAGGGGTGCGTACTTCCTGCTCATTTCAGTCCGGTGACATTTAATTTACATTTTTTATTCATTAAAGGTACAAAAACAATCTGGTGACGTCTGCACAGTGAGTGAAGTAATCAAGTTTCCTTTTTATTCTTTGAAACAAAATTAGGTGATGTTCTCGCTTCATTTTTTTCCCTGCAGACCTCCGATAATAACATCATAATACTGTAAAACTTCCATTCAACATGTTATGTCTTGAAATATAATCCTGCTGTTTATTCAACGACACGTGTGACTGCTGAGTTTTTCTTACATGTGCAGGAGTCTGAATTCCTTCTTACAGTGTCTTGTTCTTAGTTTTAAACGTCTAAGTGAAGCCGTTAGAAGCACCTCGTTTGTTCCTGAGTCAACAGACATCAGGTCATCGCCTCTTTGAAGCCTTTGAAATGAAAGATCTGATTCGAAGGATCTAAATGAAAGCCTGATCTAATTTCACCATCTTACCCCTGATGTTTCTCCTCTCTTCAGACACTTTCCCCCCTGGACATCTATCCCCGCATCCTTGACTTTCGCCCGGTTACCATGGCGTCCTTCACCATGACACTGGCGCGCACCTGCCTCTGCCCTCTGGTCTGTAACAACACTTAATATGAAAAAAACCCAACTGTGGTCCTGGGTGGAGTCACAAAAGCAGCACCACCTTGGAGACATGAACAAAAAGAGGAGAGAAACATAAACATTTCCATCACTTTGTTTCTGTCTTCCACAGATTGTTGGCAGAGGAAACGACCAGGTGGCCCTGAGCTCCAAGTTTGAGACCAGAGAAGATTTCGGTTAGTAAAAATAACTTGTGCTATTTGAGCGTGACCTCTCAAATCAAAGGCCGTACAACTACAAATGACAACGCTGTGTTTTCATCAACATGTAACGAGATAATTTTCATGTTTGCTTCTCCAGCTGTGATTCGGAATTATGGTAACCTGCTTCTGGAGATGTCTGCGATCGTTCCCGATGGGATTGTGGCGTTTTTCACCAGCTACGTCTACATGGAGAACATCGTGGCGTCCTGGTATGAACAGGTCAGTGTGTGTAATCCACAAGCATCTGAGTAACTGAAACAACCGCCGTTTTTCTTTCGTGAAGCTGTAGAAATCTGACATATCTTTCTGTAATCTGTGAAGTGGTTTTATTTTAAACATGTAAAAAAATAGAACAATGAAGGAAAAAAACACAAACAAAATAAAACATAAAGAGAAAAATAATCACAGTAGATAACTTTACATGTTCAAAAATGAGCAGGAAGAAGCATTCTCTTATTTAATCCCAGTCCGTTTAGTAGCTAATATATTAACAGTAAATTAATTTTGTGTGTTTTTGTTGTTTCTGGGGTCACGTTCGCTTGCAGGGTATCCTGGAGAATATCCAGAGAAACAAGCTGATCTTCATCGAGACTCAGGATGCTGCAGAGACGAGCATGGCCCTGGAGAAATACCAAGAGGTCAGACCCATTATTGTAGTAGTATTTAACTAACAAAGAGACCAAAATCATAAATTGAGCCGTGAACAAACAAACAGATGTTCAGGTCTTTTGTGTTGGTACCAGACTTTGACCTTTGACCTTTCTGTCTCTGCTGTTTAGGCGTGTGAGAACGGCCGAGGAGCAATCCTCCTGTCTGTGGCCAGAGGAAAAGTGTCTGAAGGGATCGATTTCGGTAAGTCATCGAGTTGCTCTGTGCGGCTCCAGCAGGACAAATTAAAGCAAACAGCAGAAGAAGAGTCCTGCGTGGCTGGAGACGATAAGGTGAAGCAAACGTGCGCTTTGTCGCTGACTCGGAGTCTCGTTGTGTTTTCTGTTCAGTGCACCATTATGGCCGTGCTGTCATCATGTTTGGAGTGCCGTATGTTTATACGCAGAGCCGCATCCTAAAGGTCAGAGTCACCTCTGTGTGGGGTCAAAGCTCAGAAAGTTAAATCTATTCATATTTTGTGTGATGTTTGCTATTTAAGGATTTATATTATCAAACGAGTAACAAAACCACACATTTTAGTTTGTGTTCTTTCCCTTTTCTCAGTCTGGATAGTTTTGTCGTGATTCCCTAAGGGTTTTTCTCTCTCTGTAACTCGACTCAGGCTCGGCTGGAGTACCTTCGGGATCAGTTTCAGATCAGGGAGAACGACTTTCTGACGTTTGACGCCATGCGCCACGCGGCTCAGTGCGTAGGCAGAGCCATCCGAGGCAAAACTGACTATGGACTCATGATTTTTGCTGACAAGGTGTGTCTGAATATTTGTCTGATCCTGCCGCAGTACTCCAGGCTTCTACACTCTGCTTCACAGCAGCAGTCCTTCGAGTTTGACGCTGGAGTAGCTGAGCGAAGCCTGTACTAACCTCCTCTGTGCTCTGCAGCGTTACGCACGAGCAGACAAACGTGGGAAGCTACCCCGCTGGATTCAGGAGCACATCAACGACGGCAGTCTGAACCTCACTGTGGACGAGGCCGTGCAGCTTTCCAAGCACTTCCTGCGGCAGATGGCTCAGCCTTTCAGACAGGTACAACCGGCCAAGCATCACAAGCACCACTGCAACGAGTAAACAAACACAGGACAACTCACTGGCTTTAAAAGGAGCAAAGCAGTGGGTTTAGTGATCTTCTCCCCGTCATTGGCTCAAACATCTGTCCTCTTGTCTAAGAGTCTGCTTCATTTCTGAAGCTAAATGAAACTTAATGTTATAATTTAATACCTTAAATGGGGAAAAGTTTTATAATCTAGCAAATTAATCTTAAAGTGTCTGACGAGTTGTTGGTGTGATTGTTTACTGGCACAACTCTGGCACCAGAACAATCAACCCACTGCCATCGAGATCATGAGCCACCTGACTTTGTTGATCAGATGAATAAATGCTGCTGTAAAGCAGTTTGAATTGCACGGAGCTGCACAGCTCTTATGAGCGCTGACGTTTCCGGACAACAGCTGACCAGGCAGCCATGCTTGCTTCTCTCTTTCTCTCCAGGAGGACCAGTTGGGTTTGTCTCTGCTGACTCTCGAGCAGCTGGAGTCGGAGGAAATGCTGCAGAAAATCACTCAGATTGCTCATCAGACCTGAAGGTGACACGAACCGTATGACATTGTCACCACAGCAGCACCATAAACCGAGTCATCAGCTGTCACCAGACTAGGGTTAAATATGGGTCGGCTCTAAAAGGGCAGGTCCACCTTAACTTTAGGAAGGAAAAACTCAGAATTATGTTTTAAGTGTCTGTTTTTCCCCAAGTGGTAAAAATACTGTAAAAGTATTTAAAGTATTTTCAGCTCTGCTGGTGACAGTAATGACTTCTGACAGGAGAGCCGCTCCCACACCAACGATGTGAGCCTCAGTCAAAGCCGCTCATGGGTCAGTCAGTATTTAAGGTTGCACTCGGTCTGCAGAGTAGACCATCTGCAGACCTTTGAACCACTTAAGTACATATTTCAGTACTCTGTTCAGCTTTTCACTGAAGTACGGAGCAGTAAACTTATTTTCCCCTTTATTAATCAAAGGAAGAACCCTTTGCTTCTGCAGACACACATGCTACAGAAAATCCAGCAACACACTGCAAAAACTCAAAATCTTACCAAGTATATTTGTCTTATTTCTAGTCAAAATTATCTCATTACACTTAAAATAAGACACAATCAGCTACAGGGCAACATTTCAGTAAGCTAAAGGAACTTGTTTCAAGACAGTGAATCTTGAAACTAGAGAAAAACTAGAGATTTTTCACTTGTTCCACTGGCAGATTTTTTCACTTATTTTAAGCTAAAATATCTTGTATTAAGTGAAAAAAATCTGCCAGTGGAACAAGTGAAAAATCTCTAGTTTTTCTCTAGTTTCAAGATTCACTGTCTTGAAACAAGTTCCTTTAGCTTACTGAAATGTTGCCCTGTAGCTGATTGTGTCTTATTTTAAGTGTAATGAGATAATTTTGACTAGAAATAAGACAAATATACACTGACTAAGTTCTAAATGTGCGTGTTTCAGTCTTCAGCATTACCGTGATGCAGAAGTTTCAATTCATTTAGTTTTTTTTTTTATTTCTTTTGATTGGTGAAATGTGTCAGTAGGTCAGCGTGTTGCATCAGAGATGTGACACTAACACTGGTGTCTGTGCAGCGTCTGTCATACAGACAAGAATACTGTCAGGTTCCTTTTCTACTGCAGCTGTACATAAATGCTGTTTTATACTGTTTTCCAACCAGGAAGCTGGAATATAAATGTTTGTATTTAACAGCTGACTTGTGTTTTTCTTCTGTGGGAAGTGTTTGAATCGAAAGTGTTCATCCATCACTCGCTGATCTTAATATTTAGACAAAAAAGGGCTTTAATTTATGAAACCCTGAAAACATTTTCAGACAAACAGAGGAAAGAAAACACACATATACAAGGGTTATCGGTGGCTTAGTTTAATTTATTACAGCTCAAATTTGCAAATATAAAACAAATATTCATCTTTTCCACATTCTTACATGTGCTTCACTCAGCTTGTAACAGACTGTCGTTTAACAGCAGCTAACACGGTGCGACTTCAGCCCTTTAAACAGACTGCAGTGGCTGTCTTCTACCACTGTAAATGCAAAACAAGATTCCTACGAGGAGTCTCATGGAATGAAAATCTTCATGGATCAGGTGGTAATGCTGCTTTCAGGGACCCAGTCTATTATCAGAATTCTCAGGTGTTAGGGTTTGTGTAAAACTTGTTATTCAACGCTCTTCAGTTCAACTAGTTTAAAAAAATATCTCTAATAAATATCAGAAAGTAGAATGACATTCCACATTATTTGAATCTTTTTGTAGTAGTAGATTTCAGGCATTTCAGTGAAAAGCATAGATGTAACATTAGAAGAATACATCAATATCTAAACGTAGGCTACCTCAGTAGTTGATAATGCTACTTCTACCAGCGTAGAGTGAAAGCCTCGAATGCACCATCATATTTATGTATCACTCGGCTGCTGAGCGATCCACCCGTCCTCTCTCATTGCTTGTTGGTTGTCTCATGATTTGATTACTTTCCTGGTTAGACATCAGTGATGTTTGCCAGAAACATTTTCAACTTGGCTACAAAGCTGTACCGCCGCTGCTATTTTTACTACTTGTTCTTGTGCTTTGCCTTGGAAACATTGTATAAATCTACACGGCGGCTTTCGGTAAAGACTTTCATCTCGACCTCAAAACCAGTTTAATATTATCAGGCCAAAGCTGACATTTGGGCACACAGCAAAAAACCTAAGGAGACTTTTACACATCTGAAATTCAAAATGCAACAAACGGATAATCAATAAATACTGAACATAGGCTACGTTCACACTGCAGGTCTTAATGCTCAATTCCGATTTTTTGATCAAATCCGATTTTTTTTGTCTGCTTGTTCACACTACAAATAAAATGTAACAGCAAACGCGCTCTAGTGTGAACGCTCAAAGCGACCCGCATGCACAAAAGAAGACGTCACACACAACGCGCTCTGTTTAGACCCAGAGCAAACAATATTGTTTGACTGATGGCCCTTAATATAAAGACTTCGGACTTGACGTTTCCCAATTTTGCTTTAAGTTATTTTGTTATTTACATAATAATGTAGATGTATCGGATTCAGTACCACATACGAAAGTGACCCAGATCGGATTTGAAAATATCGGATTTGTGCCGTTCACCCTTTCACACCATGATCGGATATGGGTCGCAGAGGGTCAAAAAAATCGGATTTGATGCGCGTTCGCCTGCAGTGTGAACGTAGCCTTAGAGAATGATTTACATCCATAAGCAGTTGGAAGATATTACCTATGTACATATGTGCAAAAGTACTGACTGTAAAAAGTACTAAGTTAAAAAGTCAAATATTTGCTTTTGTAAAGACAATTTGTTTTCACAAGGTGCAAACCAACAGCTGGAATCCTGAAACTGCTCCTACTTGTTTTTTTTTTTTGTTTTTTTTAAAGTTGTTCCTTATTTTCATCATGTCCGAGCAGGACTTCTGGTCCAATAACGCAGCAGTCTAACAATATAAATTATACATGACCAGCACATTTTAAAGGCAAAATACACGTACCTTTTTTTTTTTTTTTTTAACTTTAAACAGTGTAAACTTTGATAGCTTATCATCTTCCTCGAACGTAAAATTACACTTTACATTTTAAAAATTGTGTAAAGAACTTTACATCCCTGCACTGCTTCTCAAATTACAAACAACTCCATTTAAAAAATATGATCTTTAGTATCAAAGCATCAAGTGAAGTGTCTTAAAATTTCCCATAGTTCAAATGTTAACCTACAGATTGCCGCTTTCCTTAGTGTAACGTGGTCACGTTTGTGTAAAAACACAGTCTGCAGGGGAAATGCATTTAAACTAGATTAAAGTGATTTTAGCACAACTTAAAATTAACCTGCTAAGACGCGAACTCTTTCATGGCATGCATTTTTAATTTCTGTTTGCTATTTGAGCTGATTGGGGAAAAATTTTGTATTGTGGTCTAGACAACCCAAAATGTGATGTCCACATATGTGGACGCCAGGTCCTACGAGTTCAAGATCAAAAGTTAACTGGAAATCATAGAACTGAACCTAAAACCAGGAATGACGGGATTTAAAACTTCAAGTGATCCGGAAGAAAATGTCATAGTGCAATTCCGATAACGTCAAGTTAAAATTCATCACATGACCCAGCCCTCTATTTATGCTTTGTTGTTTTGTTTTGTTTTTTTTAAAAAGAAAAAACTGAAATTGTGCGTTTTTAGAATGAAACAAACTAATTTTAAAAGTCAGATTTTTGGAAGCATCTTAGTCGAGTCAATTATCTTTTTTTCCTTGAAGACTAAAAATGATGAATCCACTCAGGCCTGATGTTCCCACACTGATTAAACACACTGCTCTGTGCCGATCGTCATCTTTGAAAGGTGTTGCGTTTTTAGGGGATATTCTTATTTTTGCGTTAGCTGTTCCCACCGAGTGAGCCTCTTCTCATCAGACTCTGAGTGCTGGAGCTCAGGCCTCGAGTATCCGTCAGCTGGCTCGACTGATCAACAAAAAAAAAACACAAAATGTGTCTTAAGAGGTGACGTTTATCTTAAATGTGCATGAGATGCTTGCAGATTTCTGGTTTTCAGACTGTGTGGTTAACAGTCTGCTCACCTCGCTGCCATCCTGACTTTCTCTGACGCCAACGTTCAAAACATTCAGAGAGTTTGCCCTCTTCATCCTGAAAACGGGGCAGAACAAACTGTTCATCAGGTGGCTTTTCAGCATTCAGCTGGAGCTAAAACACCTTGTTTACAGAGCATTTACCCAGCATTCCTTGGGGTTGTTTCCTCCATTCCGACTCCTTTCAGCTTTCGGACCAGTTTCTCGCTGCTTCGCCTGATCGACTCTCTGAGTTTGGTGAAGGAGCCACTGCGCTTAAGTCCGTCCTGTGTGGACCCGCCGTCCTCCACCACGCCGGACCAGCTGGGACGCCCGTCACCTGGACAACAGACATAAAACAAGCAATTGTTTACATTGAAATTTGAAGTTTCTTTCTTTTTTTGGACACAGTTGGACATTAATACGATAAGAACAATATAAAACTGTACAGTATACAAAAAAAATCTAAATAAAACTGTTTTTGCAGAAAGACTGAGACAGACCTACATTTAAAAATATGAAAACTGCTGAAATAAAACTACAAAAATGACAGATTTCCACAGAGTCTGACTGAGACTTATATGATGAAATAGTATATGAGGCAAAGAAGCTATTATGTGTCATGTATCTGCTGTCAGAGAAGCCCCTAAGGACAAACTCCGGGGCTTATAGGGTAAATATAGGGTATATTTGAATGCGAATCATGCAAACATTAAAAAAGGTACATTAGCCAAATTCAACATGAATACACAAAGACAACACAGAAAGCTAAAACTGAGCAGAATGAATCACAGCTCATGTTAAAATGATAAAAATGAATGTGTTATGCCAGCGTTAGGTAGTTTTCTCAGTACTCAGTGGTGGAACTGATCCCTTGTGGTTATCTCACGCTCTTAAAATGTCATCGTGTCACGAGAACAATTACATAAACATGAGCAGTTACATGAATTAATCTGTTTGTACCTTCAACAGACCCAAACTCCTTTTCATGCGCTCTAGTCAGGATCTCTTTGTAAAGAGCTTCAGCTTGTCTGTATTTCCCCTGCTTAAGATAACATGATGCCTGAGGGAGAGGGAGAGGGGGGGGGGGTTTAAATGATGATTGAAAAAAATAATAATATCGTAAATAACAACAGCCTCAGTAATCCAGACAACGAGGTTTCCTCTCACCAGGTTGTTCTTGGTTTTAGCCACGTTGGCGTCGTCTGGTCCCAGCTTGCTCTGGTAGATGTGCAGAGCGCGCTCGTAGTACTGCTCCACTTCCTGGTACTTCCCCTGGTTCTGACACAGCAGAGCCAGGTTGTTCAGCTGTTTGGCCACATCTGGATGATCTGTACCGAGAACCTGAGGAGGCGACAAAAAAAAAAGGTGCACGGTGAGGGACGATCAACCAGTTACTCTTTCCATAACACTTCCAGTATGTGATACAGGGGATGCCTGCTCACTCAGCTCTGTGACATCAAAGGATAGAGGACATATTTAGATGTTTAAGTAAATTAGCAAGGGCAGCACGGTGGCACAGTGGTTAGCACTGTTGCCTCCGGAGTTCAATCCCACCATCAGACTGGGGTCTTTGCATGTTCTCCCTGTGCGTGGGTTCTCTCCAGGTACTCCGGCTTCCTCCCACAGTCCAAAGACATGCAGATAATTTAAAGTTTCCAATTAACCTGAGTGTGAATGGTTGTCTATGTGTTAGCCCTGCAACAGACTGGTGACCTGTCCAGGGTGTACCCTGCCTCTTACCCTAAGACCCCCTCATGACCCTGAAAAGGATAAGCAGCAGAGAATGGATGGATGGAAGTAAATTAGCAAAACATTTAGTCTGTTATAAGTCGGGCATCCATAATCTAGGTTAGATTAAGGTTAAAGTGAGTTATTAGTAGGAATTTGGGATATCTGTTGTAATACAAAGGTGTTTTCTTACCTTCTCTCTGATCTCTAGAGCTCTTTTACAAAGCGGCTCTGCTTCCTTGTATTTTCCTCTTTTCCCATAAAGCACTGCCAGGTTGTTGAGCGTCGCTGCCACCTGCATACACACATGCACGCACACACACAAATACACACCAGCTCACTCACTAAAGTCTAAACCACATGAAATGACTACAAAGGGAGCCAATATTTGCAGGTCAGGCATGTCGGAAGCAACGAACAACAAATGAGGATCAAAATTCTTGTAACCCACAAGGTTTTATGTTTCATGTTTACGCTGATGAAAGAGAACGCTGAAACCAGTTTTAGCCGTCTCATTATAAGTTTTCTTCCAGTGCAGCCGAGTAACTTACAGCCGGATGGTCCATCCCAAGAGTTTTCTCCCTGATGGCCAAAGCATCGTTCAGCAGGTTGGCGGCCTCTTTGTATTTGTTCTGATCTCTGTAGGGAAACAACACAAACCACACTGTTCACCCAGTGAGAAGCGTTTGGCTTGTTAAGGACACTTCCTCCCTAAGAGTTTCAGATAATCTATCATCTATTACAAGAAACTTTTATTAAACCTCAAATTTGCCAGGTATCACAAGCCAGAGTCAAAGCCACAACCAGTCAGAGCAATATAATGCTGATGACAGAGAAGCTGATCCGCTTAATTACTGCACTGCTTACACGGGACGCTCGGCTCAAACCGGGCAGGAAAAGCATTTATACACCTACCTCAACTGATACAAGCACAACAAACCATTTTTTTTCCCATCTAAAACTGAATAATAAATCACTTTATCTGCAGCATCATTACGTCTTTAACATTTGAAGACATTTAACATTTAAAGTGCATCATTCTGCCGGCAGAGCTGAAGGAAAAGACGTGCACCAGCTAGACAAACGGCACTGATGGGTTAGACGAGACGAAAGCCGCGAGGACATTTCTGAACTGAAGGTGAGTCACATGACGTACTCGACCGGAACAAATAAAGCATGAACTCTGAGTCGTCTGGAAGACCTCGAATGGTTAACCCAGCTTTGATAGTGCCACCGCGGTAGCTGTAAATACCAATACAGACGCTTTTGCAATGCTAACTGACATCACCTGTACACCAGCGCCAGTATATTGAGCATGGTGGCTACGTCTGGGTGGGTGTGGCCAGAGGACTTTTCCAGGTCTTCCAAAGCCTGCGGAGACACAATGAGGTCATGTTAAATGGTTGTCAGGCAATTTGTTTTGGTTAGCAACAGTTAGGACAGTGGAAGCCCCTCCCACCTGTTTGCACAGCGGTACCGCGACCTCATATCGTCCCTGGGATGCGTACTGGATGACCAGGTTATGGAGCGTTCGAAGGCGGGCGGGGATCTCGTAGCCGCCCTGCTGGGCTGCAGCTGCTGCACTGCTGTGGTGAGGCTGGGACACTAAACGACAAACAAACAAATAAAAGCAAGACCATGCTGACTTTAGAAGGGCCCAGTTCCATTTTGGATCATTTTAACAGGTCTAACAGAGAGGACCAAAAACAAGGCAGGGTGGAACCTAATATTTAATTTGACCTGTTTTCTATACTGTATGTCTCACAAATAAAGTATGATGAAAACTATTTTTTAGACGAATGGATGGATGGTGTTAAGCCCAAATAAAGATGTATTACATGAAAACTGGCTGCATAATTGCACTGCTATTTAGGCAATTAAGTAAAATTGATCATAATAGAAAAGTTTAAGCGTAACAATAAATGCAGGCGAAATTTTTTAATTTTCCCATTTCATCTTTTCTCCCTGGTCACTCACACTCAACCTGCAGTCGTCTAACCTCTAAAAACACTAAAGTTTATATCTTTAAGTTTTTGTCAGGCTTTAACGCTGTCAAAAAACAAAAGTCAAAGGAGGTAGCGATGCGTACTCATGTTTCACCATTTTCTAAAAGGAAGCCGCTGTCCTAAAAGATAACTTCAGACTGGCGTCGTATTTCACACTACAGAGATTCACAGATCGCTTTCATGCTTCCACCTTCATGCGCTCTAAATTCATGTGTAAGCTGATAAAATGTGTTTGTTGTGTGTCAGCAGTTACTCAGATATCAGGATTAGAAGCAACAGTTACACCTTGAGCTTATCTATGACCAGTGAAGATGTAAACCAGTATCTGCCTCCAGTTTCAACGCTGACACTTCTCAAAGCACTCAAACTAAATCACGATGAGAGTGGCGCTCAATGTATTGACTAATTTAAATTAAAAACAGTTTGCATTTACTCAACACCTCCTCTGTATCCAAAAAAAATCTATCAAAAAAAGGGTTTTGTCATTTTGGAGACAGGGAGGTGTTCAAAACGATAATAAAAACACATTTCAAAGCCTAGAAGAGCCTCACTCGAAGACTGCTCCTCATCCTCAGCAGGAAAGAGGTCATCCAGAGACTCTTTGTTGGAGGAAGTGTCTTTGTCATCCTGAAATAAGAAACACACACAGCACGACTTAGAAGACAGCAGTACTAACGGTAAGCTTAAAAGTTGACTATATGGTTCATCCGTTTCAGTAGCTGCTTTTTGTCAGCGAGCTCTGATAAACCCGCAACTGCACACTGTCCTACACGCTAATTGGCAATGACAGGAAGGCAGCTGAGTGAAGCTAAAGCAGAGAGAGTGAAAACTGGTGGTGCATTCATCAGATGCAAACCAGCTGGAATCCAAATGAATGCTAATGTTGCTCTATGACATTAGAGCTTAAACAGTTTGCCAACACATCAGCAAAAACTTGCTAAACTTGCTGAGATGGGACATGACGTCCTTCTGCCCAGTATATAATTACAACAGCTTTAGTAAAGTCCTCCAAACCTCCAGCTGCAGACAAACTTTCAGCATATTAATTTGATGAATATACACACAAACACCATGGTTAAGATTCCTGTGCTGACACAGCGAAGCGCTGACTCTCCCTGTTACTCATCTTGAAGGGCAGGTTGTTTGTTGTTACTCAAACTCTCAGCTGGCTGGTAAATACCAACAGACTCTTCTGCAGACATATGTGGGTTAGCATGTTTTCTGTCCTCACCAGAGGCGGCTCATCCTGGTCATACTTGCGTATGGAGGACATGAACTGCAGGTGTCTGTTCTGCTCCTCGAGGGTGACCACCTCCTGCTCCGTGTCCTGAAGCCGCTGCTGAGCGCCAGCCAGCTCATCCCTCAACCACTGGTTCTCCTGACAGAGACGACGAACCTGAGAGGGAGGATGCAGAAATGAGAGCGAGGATGATACATAACAAAGAGAAGAGGAAGGAAACAGGCAAGAGAATGAAGGAACCATGCAACAAAAACGGAGACACTGCCATATCTAAATGCTTAAAGTTACAGTGTGTAACGTTTTCACCAGTAGATATCAGGAGAATGCAGATTGCAGCCAATTGAATCCTGTTTTCTTAGCGCTTCGAGTGCTAATCTAAGCTACGGTGGCCGATGTAGGACAAACATGTTTTAGTCAGCCAAGAGAGATCAAAAACATTACATTCAGCCACATCCCGCCAGCATATTTCTACCAGTTTTCATTACAAAAAAAAAAGCTTTTGTACACCTTCTATTTTAACATATTTGAAAAATATCAACAATAATCAATACATAAGAAACAAAAAACTAATATGTGCCATTTAAATATTTTGCAGTTATGTTTTCATCCAAGTCACTTCAAAAGCTCTTGCCGCTGTTCATCTGTAGCGAGTTTTCTACAGATAGCAAAGTGACCCCAGACTGCAGTTTTTCCCCCTCTGTGGCAGGTTGTCAGTCCACTGTTTACCTCAGCTGTCAATGCCGGGTGTGAAGCATGCTTTTCTAACTACTGTGGTGGAGGGAGTAAAAGGAGTGTGACAAGACAAATCTGCTGACTAAATTAGGACTAGATTAGCATGTTTATGCGCATGTGTTACAGCCCTGAGTGAGATGAGCAGGGAGAGGAAGACAATTTATTAAGACATCGTTTCCTCCTTTGCATTTTGTTTCTTTGGTGAAGAGGACGTCTTCTTCTTCGGCGAGACATATGATGCTTCATATCTTGAATCTAAAGACGGATATATGAATTTGCCTCCATGACAGGTGAATGCTAAGTTAGATGTTTGCTTTAACAAACATTTAAAAAGGGAGACCAAATGAAGCAGCCTATGATGAGTGTCAACACAAGTATACAGGTCTTTTCGACAAACTCACCTGAGCTCGTAGCTTTTGTTTCTCTGCCTCCAGAGAACCGAGGTGAGCTGACAACGCCATCATCACCTGAAGACAATGTAAAAAAATGTAAACCCAACAGAAACAGAAACAACAGAAAGAAGACTGCGTGCACCATGAAGGGAGATCAGTGACTTAACGACTATGCTTCAGTAAATGAGCTCAAAACTTGTCAACAGCCCGGCTTCAGACAAAACAAATCAAAGGAAAAACAGTCATCAGTGTCTCGGGACACCAACAGGAACAACAACAACAAAATAAATAAATAAAAAATAATAATAAAAAATGACAGACATCAGATATTTTTATGTGTCAGTTCATTTAAGTTTGTCATCAACCATTCATGACAGAAATGCAAGTCTCAAAATTAATTTTTCTTTTTCAAAATAACTGCGCCTGGCAAGCTAAACACGTTTGTTTGTTCAAATAAAAACACAGTCAGTTAAAATAATTAAAACTAAACGTAAACTCAAAACTATTTCATAAAAAAAAATCACTTTGTTTAATATGTAAAGTACAAGAAGTTCAATTTTAAATTATCTGGGAATGTTATTTTCTTCCATTTCAGCCTTAAAAAAAAGCTTGAAGACAAAGACGTGTGACACAAGATTTCATTGCGACTGCTTGCTTCTTTATTTCCTGGTGGTACCTGTGCCTCACTCAGCCCCAGCTCTATCCTCTCCAGCGACTGGTGGATGATGCTGGTCTTCTCCTGCTCAACGCTGCTGCTCTCTGGCACCGCCCGGCTCTCCAGCGCCTCCTGCAGGCTCTCCAGCAGGCTGCGGTTCTCCCCTCTCAGTGCCTCCAGCCCTGCGATCACCTGCTGCGTGCTACACAGAATCTCCTCCCCCGACAACATGGCTGCTGCTCCGAGGTTCCTTTTCTCACTGCGACCGACCTGAGAACAGCACATCGTTACAGCATTATCTGCAGTGGGAGTTTATTATGCATTTATTTAGCAGTAACGGCAGAGTGAGAGCTGTAGGGGGATCAGTGCTACATGCAGCTGAAATATTTATGAGTAAAAGTGATAACAGAAGCTGACAGCAGCAGTAACTGAAGCCGCTGAAGTACTAGAAGTAGAAGCAGCAGTGCAATAGTAAACACAGATGGATTTTCTAAAATATGAAAGGTGGCTTAAAGCATAATTTAAAAGTGCTGTTGGTGAAGTGTATACGTGACACAGCTGGTGGATAAATAGACTACATGGAAGGTCTGTGAAAAATGCAAGCAAAAGTAAACTCTGATAATGTTTGTTTAATCTGAATCCAGCCCCATGAAGGGAGTGACTCTCTGATGAGTCAGCCTCGTGCCTGCTGAAGGGTCCCTCAGTGCGAGGGCTGTGGCAGAACTACAGCAACAAGCTTTGGGACCAACGGAAACAGGAACAACCACTCAGAATCTGACTTATAGTGCAATAGATGATTCATTAAGACCATGTCTGCTGCTTTTTCAGGAAACTTCAAGGGTCACATCACCCTGTAGGTCTCATTCATACCTACATGTTGACATGTGTTTCATCTTCTAGCTGAGATTCCTGAGTCAAAATCGTTTCTGCTATAGTCATTTTATAGAAAACAGTCTCAAAATATTAGACTCTATTTAGTCAAAGAATTAAAACCACAATAACGCTGAGTGAGGGACCACTAGACATAAATACAGCAGGTACAGACGAGATCTGCAAAGAGTGGTGCGCTCAGCCGAACGCATCATTCAATCAGAACTCCCTGACCTGCTGTCCATCTACACCAAGCGGTGCAAGACCAAAGCTAGGAAGATTATGATGGACCTCTCCCATCCCAACAATGGACTCTTCTCACTGTTGAGGTCTGGGAAGCACTTCTGCTCCCTTAAAGCCAAAACAGAGAGAATGATTTTTAAGCCCCCTGCTGTACTCACTGTACACTTATGACTGTGTAGCCACATCCGACACCACCTCCATTGTCAAGTTTGCTGACGACACTGCTGTTGTGGGCCTGATCTCCGACAACATCGAGACGGCCTACCTGGAGGAGATTAGGAACCTGGAGACCTGGTGCCAGGAGAATAACCTCCTCCTAAACATCAGCAACACTAAGGAGCTGATCGTGGACTTCACTACAAAGCAGGTGAGGAATTACAAACCCCTCATCATCAGTGGCACGCCAGTGGAGAGAGTGGACAGTTTCCGATACCTGGGTGTCCACATCACTCAGGACCTGTCATGGTCCTGTCACATCAACACCCTGGTTAAGAAAGCCCGTCAGCGTCTCTTCTTCCTCAGAAGACTTAGAGACTTCCATCTGCCACTGAAGGTGCTCAAGAACTTCTACTCCTGCACCATCGAGAGCGTCCTGACGTCAAACATCTGCACCTGGTTTGGGAACAGCACCAAGCAGGACAGACGAGATCTGCAAAGGGTGGTGCGCTCGGCAGAACGCATCATTCAATCAGAGCTCCCTGACCTGCTGTCCATCTACACCAAGCGGTGCAAGTCCAAAGCTAGGAAGATTATGATGGACCTCTCCCATCCCAACAATGGACTCTTCTCACTGTTGAGGTCTGGGAAGCGCTTCCGCTTCCTTAAGACCAAAACAGAGAGAATGAGGAGGAGCTTCTTCCCCCAGGCTATTCGGGGCCTGAACCAGGTGTAGGACTGGACTCTCCCAAACACGTCACTATAAGACTGGACTCTCACACACGTCACCACACGCACCACCACACATTTCCTATAATCCTATAATTCCTATAATTTATAATCCTTATCTTTATAATCTCTTCTGCTATTTGCACATTCTTTACTGTAAATTCCTAAGTTAATTTGTAAATTTTTGTAGTAAATTGTAAATATTGTAAAACTTTTCTTCTGTCATTTAATGGTCGGGCATTGTACAGCTACAAGCATTTCACCCCCATGTCATACTGTGTATGGTTGTGTGTGTGTGACAAATAAAATTTGAATTTGAATTTGAGGAGGAGCTTCTTCCCCCAGGCTATTCGGGCCCTGAACCAGGTGTAGGACTGGACTCTCCCACACACATCACATCACCACACGCACTCTGGTTTTTCTTCATGCACACTTCCTATAATTTATAATCTCTTTCTGCTATTTGCACATTTTTTTACTGTAAATTTCTAAGTTAAATCTGTAAATTTTGTATAACCTGTAAATTGTAAATACTGTAAAACCACTGTCATTTAATGGTAGCATTGCACAGCTACAAGCATTTCACCTCATGTCATACTGTGTATGGTTGTGTGTGTGACAAATAAAATTTGAATTTGAATTTGATTACAAAGGTAAATAGAGTAGGTCTTTGTGTCCACACAAACACCTACTCGTTCTCAGTGAAAGGTCAGTAAGACTGAATAAAAGCAGATCCTGTGTTAACTCGGTCCACTTTAAGGCTTGCTGGTTTTAAACAGTATTAAATGTGATTAATTCTCAATGCAAAGTGTGTGAGGAGAGTTACCTTTCACAGGTAACTCCAACCTAAAACTACACAGAAGCAGATTTCTTATTGGTTTCACTGAATGCACTTTTTTTCTATGTAAAGTGGATTAAAAATGTAAAGAACACTGTAATTCAGCACTGTCAGGGAGTACTTGGCTACTCCGCTACAGGAATGTTGCGGAGAAAACCCAGAAACACAATTCACAGCTGTCAGCAACTTCACCACAAAGAAAAACTCATAGCTTTCAGTTTCCTCTTTTCTGATCACACACAGAAGCAAAGTGAGGCTCTGGAGCTAAATACGAGGGTTCACAAGCAAACAAACAACATGAAGGTCACTTTAGTCACTATTAAACACCTCTTTTTGCATGTCATGCCATCAACTGCATTAATACAGGATCACACTTTTAAGACTTTTAAGATTAAGAAAAACAAATGTATAATAGAAACAAGTTGACAAGACAGAAAATCCACTTCTACATGGACAAACAAGAGCTGCTTCTTCTTTTGGTGGCTCCTTTCATTGGGCACCAGTGTGTATCATGTGCCACCCTATCCCTCCACAGTGGCAGCCACTGGGGTTGTAGTTCCTCTGACAGTTCCTCTGGGGGGGCTCTGACATGTTTGTGCCCAGGGCCCCAGTATCTCATAATCCGCCCATGTGTTTATAACTGGATGTCTGGCCATCTGTCCAAGCAGCCATGATGGATTTAAGTGTCTTTTCCAACCTTTATAAGGACGCTGGTGATAATACAATGCTGCTGGACACAAACAGCGCTGCGTCACATTTCAACAGCACATTTCAGCTGTGTGTTTGTCAACAGTTTTAAAAGTGTCCACTGAGTCTAAACACCACCGGCTGCTGCAGCTACAAGACAGAAACATCTTCCTGCACAACAACACAATAAAAAAAACAAAACAAAAGATGTCTCTCTCACACAGACTGCTGCGCCTCATTTCAGATCCACAACAACCGACAGTTATTTATAGCCTACCTGCTAAGTCCAAACTCCCGCGGCGCGCTTTCGTGTTGATCCACAGTTTGAATGAAATAATGGTTTTTATGTGTAAACTGGAGACCGTCAGTCACTGCGGAACATCTCCGCTCACAGTAATTTTCAGTTTATTTATTTTTAAAGAGGCGGGACGGAGAAAAGTGAACGCTGTTAATCGTTCACCTGCCGCCTCCTCCTGTCATTACGCAGCCAATAGCATCAAGCTAGCTTTAGCAGAACTGAACTTCCGCTTATCGACTTCAAAATAAATGTTGTACACGGGACCCTGTACTTCTTGATTTCACTTGTACTTCTATGATTGTTGTTTAATCCATATATATTCTTAATCAATGGATCTATTTTCAGTTTAAGAATGTTAAACTGCAATTATTAGTGATAAAATAATTAATGACTGCATACCTCAACAATGTGTTGGACAAAGGATGATGAACATGGAGATGCCAGGCAGAAGGAAAAGAGAAGGTATTGAGGAGGGACATGCAGAGTGTGTCATGTTGATGTGACAGAAGAGGATGCTAGTGATAGGGTGAGAACGAGACAGATGATCCGCTACAGTGAGTCATAAATGGAGCAATCGAAAGAAGAAAAGTAACTGGAAACACTGAGAAAAGTGAATTCCTGTCAGATGAGCTTGATTTCTGCATTCTGTCACTAGATGAATGGATGGATTAATATTTTTTCTCACAACTATTTTTAACACAGCTTGCATTTTATTTCTCCCTCAGGTAAAGTTATTAATCAGTTAGACTAAATTGGCACAAGGTGCTCGCCAATTCTGAAGAATATAATTTGTCTTTCTGTTCCTTGGTATCATGTTCCATAAAACACATTTATGATGGGCATTTCTCAGCACAAGCAAAGACACATAAAATGCTGTGTTTGACCCAAGGGTTCCACAGTACGATGGACAAATGAAGCTGTATTATGGCTCCACATTACTGTAGAAATTGCACATCAAGAAATTGTATTCCCTGATCCCTGATTCTAAAAACCCCAATATTAATCGTTTTAGGAAGAGAAATCCATAATGAAAGAAAGGCTTTAATTTTGAAGGTAAACTCGCATGATTTCCGGTATTTGTCTGTTTGTTGTGTCCGCTCTGCTGAACGACTTGCAGAAGCTTACCTGATCCCAAATTTCCCATCATACACCGCGACTGTGACGTCCTGTCCCAGGACAAAGCCACCTATCTGCAGAAGAGACGAACTGCCTATCTATCTATCTATCTATCTATCTTTTTTCCCAGCTATTAATTGATTTTTTTCAGCTAATATGAATTAGTCAAATATAACTCTAATATTAAAATTAATGGTAAAATATTGACAATAATGTGCATTTTAAAATTTGGTGTCTTTATCTTTTGTCTTTAACTTTTAAACGATTAAAAATTAAAGGTAAAGGTAAAGTGACGATGAATGCACATCTGAGGCTAAGTTTAGCATCATAGTGTTATTTTTGAAGTAAAATCAGTCATATGTTCACATAACATTTCATTATATTTACGTCATCTGTTTGTTCTCTGCTCTTAACTTTCTCTTCTTATACCTTACGAGTGACAACTGCGGGTGTAAACTTATTTATTTATTTAAATAAACAAACAAACTTGGATCTTGGTTTCTTTATCATTTAAAATGCAGACTATTTGCTGCTTAAAACAGTCCCGTGTTTAAAAAGGTTGGTGGTTGTAGCTTTGCTATGTATCCATGGAGACACAGTTATATTGACAGCCAGGCTCCCTTCAGTGCTGTGGTTTATTTAAGTTCCTGTTTGCTTCCTCTGTTTTCTCATTTTGTTGTATTGTTGCTGCGTTGTCAGAGATTAGCACATCCTTTCAGTCAGATTAACTGGGTGGTCTGTGCGTGTGCCTGTGTGTGAGAGAGAGACCTAGAGGTCACTGTTGAACCAGCATTAGTCTTATTAAAGTCAAATGAGCATTACAGCAGGTCTAATGGGAGTCACCGGGGCTGCGGCTCATCAGCTTAACAACAGACAACTGCAAACAAACAGGATCTGAAAAATGTGTATGTGTGGGTCTGTGTGTGTAGAGGGAAGTGTGAGACAATGTAAAATTCACACACCCTTGTTTACAGGAGCAAAGGCAGACTGGGTGAGAATAACTAGAAGCAGTCTCTTTCTTTGTCTTTCGCTGACATTTTGCAGGTAAACGCAGGTCATACGTCTTAAAGTAGAGCTAGTCAGTTCCAGAATTAATTAAAGTAGTTTTACTAACATCACTGGCTCCTAACATAACTTTAGGTTCAGTATTCTGTGCAGCTGTGATAAAGAAATAAACTTTAATACAGGAAGCCCAGTAATCACTGAAGTCTGCAGTGCATCCTGGAAACTCATCAGCCTCAGAAGAACAGCAAAGACTGGAAATTTACTAAAATTAATTGATTTTATTAGTTACAATGGACTTTAAACCACATTTGATGTTTGTCACGGTGGAAATGATGTATGCAAACTGTTTACAGCTGATCATCTGCAGGCAGCACAGCTAAACTTAACCATAATATCACAAAACAATACAAGAATAACCACAGTAACATATTATGAAAAATAAAGCAAATGCTGATAAATGAAGGGATGTTGATGAGGCGTTACATGTATATAACCACAGCTGTTTAGACGAGTGATCAACCTTTAAGGCTGAGTGGAACTTTCTAAAGACCAAAATAGTGTCGATCATTAAGGCCATTGTGTAACTCCTCTGAGGGATTTCTTTGGTCTCTGGAGGGTGACTTTAAACACAATAATAAAGAGCAAAGCTGTCCTGCCTCTGAAACTGAATCAGTAAAGATCCGCCGCCCACCAGCTGATGGAGGAGTCAGACTGAGACGTTTAAGTGTCTTTTAATGTGTAATTCAAACTGTAGATTGTCACTTAGATTTACCATGACTCACAGGAGGACCTAATGGGCTTAGTCATGCACATCTGGAGCAGCACAGGTAGAGAAGGATTGTGGGAAAGTGAGTATTTTTATTAGGCCATATATTTTCACATTTGTAAGTCCCCAGACAAGGACTGGGGGTGAGGCAATAGTCAAAAGCATGAAAAGAAAGAAGTCATATGCAGCAGTTATTATTAATAATATACTTTTATTACAAAGGTCCTCCAACGACTGAAAACAAAGCAATCATTTTAAAGTATATACTTAAGAAACAATGAAAATGATTGCTTTATTTTCAGGGCAGCATGTTGGTTTGGTGGGTAGCACAGTTTCTTCCCAGGAAGAAGGTCCTGGGCTTGACTCCACCAGGTGATTGGAGCCTTTATGCATCTTTTCCCCATGCCTGTCTAAAGACATGCATGTTAGGTTAAATCAGCTGTAGGCGTGAATGGTCTCTGTGTTAGACCTGTGATAAACTGGTGGCCTTTCCAGTTTGTAGCCTGCTTTTTGCACCGTGACAGCTGATGGTTGGTTAATTTTCTCTCCTTGGTTCATGGCTTAGCTTATGAATAGTAACTGTTCTCTGACTGTAACTGCACTGGAACCACTGGTGTTACCTTAAAACTATACACTGAGGACCTGTGGGGACAAGCACTGCAAAGGTTAAGCCCCACCGAATCAGTTCAGCCCTCTAGATCTTTCTATAAACCAAAATGACCTTCATAATAATGTGTTAAGACTTGGCTGCTGAGTCAGCGAAACGTAAAGTCATGCCAGCTTTAAGGCAGCAGTTTTTACTCATTGCCTTATTTCTTTAATGTTCTGCAAAGTGTTCCATTTCTAATTGGCATGTTTAAAATTTGTATTTATTAAATCATTTAATATAATGTCAACGAAAGCTTTTTTATTGAGGGGCTTAATCTTCAAACATACTCATACGCACACATCTCTAATGAGACACACTTTACTTTCATGACTGGATATCCTATATCATTTCATTTTGCTGTCACCTCACTGTGACTGGCTCTGAGGACACATTAGCAGCACTGCCTATCATTACAGCCTCAACACTAAAAATACCAACATTAAAACTCTGCATCCTTAATTATTTTTCTACACTTTTTTAACGAACACATAACATGCTAAATATCACATGTATGACAGATATGGAGTCGCCTGTGACTGCGACACAAGACAAGAGATGTCTGAATATTTTTTGAATGCTATTTTCTTTTCTTCTTTTTTTCCGGGGGTGGGGTTGGGTGCAAAGGCGAGGTAGATGAGAAACTGACATCAAAGCTGGGATTACAGAGGTGCTGGTATTTTATGCTGGCGATCCAACTAGCAGCTGACAGGAAGGAAGTCCCTGCACCCTGTTTGCATGCACAGTCATGGACAAGGATACACATTAAAACACTTCAGGGATTCACTATGTAAACGAGCATGCTCAAAGAATTATGCAACGGACACACACACACACACACACACACACACACACACAGCTGTCTGGCCAACACTGCTGATTTAAAATGAGAAATAAATGATCGGGGGTAGACTAAGACTAAGGTAGAGAAAAAAAAGTTCAGCATGCAGATATGCCACAGGTATTTGGTGTCTGTACATAAAAGATAACATACATTCAACTCCAATTAGGGCAGTAGAGTTGTTTTCCTATGGACTTCTTTGTTCTTTTGCAGCCACAGCGATTGCCCCCTGCTGGTCATCAGAAATAGTGCAGGTTCATGGGGATTTTCCCAGCAGGACATAGCAAAAATGAAAAAAGTAATTCGATACCATACAATATACTTTATTGTCCCCCCATAAAAGTCCCAAAAGGTTCTGTCCATCTGGACGTAGCGTTTTCAGTGGGAGAAACATTTCGTCACTCGTCCAAGTGACTTCTTCAGTCTCAGCGTGAACGAAGGTCAGGGCAGAGCATTGTTCCCTCAGAGATTGCTATAGGAAGTCTTTTAGGAACCACACGTGTCGCCCCCTGATGGCCTTTAAAAATGCAGCTTTAGAGCACTTTAAATTAGCATCAATTTGCAGACTCAGAAACAACATCCATGTTTTTAGAAGCTACATCGCTCTTCCCCCCTTTCTTATTTTAGATTAATTTTTACTGATTTTTGAAGTAGTTGATTATGCAAGAGCATAATGTACGAATTGTCTTTGAAAATGTTAAAAATTCTTAACCATAAGGGAGACGATCGTGGGCAAGGCCAGAACATATGTGTCAGATCTGCTCGCTCTACACTGAGGGCATGTTGAGGCTATATTCCTCATCTCATTTTAGTATGGTTGTATAATTTGTGTTAGTAAGCACTGGGCAGAAATATGTTTCATTTAGTTGGAAACCAAAGAGCTGGGCAGATGAAATGTAAAGGACAAGATCATCAAGGTCAACATGATTCATCTTCTGAATATCAAGTTTTACTGCAATCCATGAAGCAGGTGTGAACCAAAGAGGTGGCCTGCTCACCCAACAGGGCTATCCCTGTGCTGCTGGCATGGCTAAAAAAAACAAGATGCAGGTGCCTAAAAAGCCTTTTCAGGTTCATGATAGTAAATAAAGACATACATGTGAAGGAAAAACTGACGGCGAATGAATGAACAGAGCGAGGGAACGCCTGACTTACGGCTGAGTCAGTGCAATTCAATCAGGAGAACTGGCACTGGAGATCCGAGGGCCGGTCAGGCGGGGCTAAAGATAGACCTCCATGGTTCACCCTCGAGCTCCCCTCACGAGCAGCTCGTGTTTCACTGAAGCTTCACCTCCACAGCCTCCACAGGATTCACACCAAGATCACAGACAGTCGCAAACTGGGATCTGAAAAGCTTATAAACTAGTTGCATGATGTTGTATTCAGAAAAACCCCTCCCACTGTGTTCCTCACACAAAAGTGATGCTGCAGTGATGGCTCATCATCTTCCTGTCATTCTTCGATAAATCTCCCTGCTTTGTGTCCATTTTCTGTTGGTTTTGATATCACTTACTGATCACTGAATGTGGACACTAGACTGACAAACACGCTCTGAGAACCGGTGATGCTGCATGAGGGCACATTCAACCCCTGATAGCAGTGACTTACATAATTTTTCAGGTTTTATTTTCGTGTGTTTAAAGTTTAGGCAAGTTTAAGAAAGAAATCTTTTACTTTCTACTGTTAAATAAAATGAAAATACAAAGACATATATTTAATACATTAGCCACAGTGTCAGGTTGGACTATAAGGATTCACACTTCCAAACATCTGGACAGACTTTGATTTACAAACACAGACGAGTCTCTTAAAATCAGGAAGAACTTTCTGAAAAATGTTCTAATTTCAACCAACCATACATGCAAATCATCTCCTTACTGAGAGTAAGTTAGTGCATTTGACTTTATTAAGTTTAATAAATTTTTTACTTGATTCAAAATGTATTTACCTTTACTTCTCTCACCCCAACTGGACACGGCAGATGGCCCCACCCCTCCCTGAGCCTGGTTCTGCTGGAGGTTTCTTCCTGTTAAAAGGGAGTTTTTCCTTCCCACTGTCGCCAAAGTGCTTGCTCATAGGGGGTCATATGATTGTTGGGTTTTTCTCTGTATGTATTATTGTAGCGTCTACCTTACAACATAAAGCACCTTGAGGTGACTGTTGTTATGATTTGGCGCTATATAAATAAAATTGAAATGAATTGAAAATTGAATTTATTGCGTTTTCTGCATTTTGCGGCCACATACGTATTAGTTTAGTTCAGCATCTCTACTTTTGTTTTTCAATAATGAAACATTTCTGCACTGATGTGTAAAAATTCATCACAGTTATTTCAAGAAAAATATTTTCTTTGTGATTGTGATGATTTTTTCCACTCATGTTGTGTTCAGACTTGAATTTGTCTAAATGTGTCAGATAGTTTCTAATGTTTTTATTTTATTTTTGTAGGACAGCGTATTAACAGGCCACCACGAATGCAACTTCTGCAATGATCAGTGACTGTTCAGTGCTGCTCTTCAAATGTTAATAAAGCCAGTGTTCCTGTAAGTGTGCAGTCACTGGACACATGGATAAAAGAAAAAACTAAGATCTCATCTCCTAACATATGGAGTAAATTCTGTACTTCCAGTTTATTTTTAAAAAAGAGCTAAACTAAGATTATAGAAATTAAATTAAATTAAACATGAATTTTATGTGAACATAACACACACCTCGGAAGGTGACATTACTCACGTGCAGAACTTTTTAAAATAACCTAAGTGCACCTAGATAAAGAAAAGGCAGTTGCTTTTCTTCAGTGCACATCTTGTTGTCCTCATCAGTGTTTTACCCTAAACTAAAACATACATATACATCATTCTTCTTCAGTGAGCCCGGCACTTTCCACTGTGTAACAGCCTTAACCTTCACACAATCCACACAGGTCCACAGAGTTGTCTTACAAATGCCCGAGTCTATTTGCAGGCGCCGCAAGCTGCTAACATAATTTTTTGCTCCTCTGGCTCAGGACTTGTTAGTTCGAAGCTGTTAGTCCAGATCAGAAGCTAAGAAGGCACGAGCATCCCGAATCCTGGCTGCTGCCACTTCCTAAGATTTCTAACATCTTTCATGAGAGACTTAATGAAGTTATCCCAGGGATTAAGAGGTGATTTTGTTTCAGGTTAAGTTCGAAACAACACCACGCCTTTGAAGCGTCACAAACTTTCAATCCTCTGGGTTTTATTTATCTCTCTTCTCTGAATACAAGTACCACAACAGCAAATTAAGAAGCTGTTGTTTAATAACGTAGAAAGAAATATCACAAACATGCATCAGGGGATGCCATCAGTGGCCTAGGCTGCCAGCTGTTCCTGGCAACACCCATGTGTGAATGTGTGAATGCTTGTAGCCCTCAGCTGCTCCCTGAAGCCTTTGCTGTGAATAAGAATCTACTATCATGCTGAAGCCGACCCAAACAGAGTTTATGAAATACTCCGTGTCTCTTGCCTTAATGCTCAAAACAATGTCTGGGAATCAGGAAGCATAACTGCTCAAAAGCACAAATAAACCTGCAGTGCTAACAGATACATCAACATAATGGTAAAGGCCACATCCTTGATTGTTATGAGATCTTGCATGTTTGTATGAATGCTTCGCCCACAGCTGTTATATTGAGTGTTTTTTTTTAAATCAGTTTTTATTTTATTTTCAGTCCAGTTTCAGATGGATGGATGTTAACATTTTTTACTTTTAATAAGTAAACTTTTAAGTGTTAGTCTAAAACTAGGCAAAAATATAAGCCTGTTGTAACTGATTATAATAAGTTATGCAACTATGCATGCACACGTTTGCACACACACAAACTGAATCTGTGCAGACTATTTTATCCTGTTGCTTCATGAGTGTCAGAGCTGATGTACAAATCTTTTAACAACACAACGCTTTAACATCAGGGGGAAAAAAAATGAACAAACTTGGATTATGTGCTCACGTCAATATTGTGTTATTCGGTATGTAAGTGCTTCTGAGTTTCAGATGAAAATCATTACAAATGAGTCACACAGTGTTCCTGGTTTACATAACTGTCCTTGGTGCCCGTTTCCCCCAAGGCAGCTGCATGGTTCTGGGGATGTGTTGGAGGGCGGAGAGGTGGAGTGCAGTATGGGCGAGTGCTGGGGGATAGGGTGACAGTCTAAACTGGGATGCTGGAGCTGTGCCTCAGTGGCAAACGAGCTACAGAACTAACTGGTCTGAATGGGCTGAAGACACACACACAACAGATATCACACGTCAGTCAGCCTGACCTTTGAGTTTTATTGAGGAGGATTTATGTTGAAAGGATGCAGTGGAGGGTAAAACTGCACATTAAAATGTGAAATAGAGTTTAGAGACCAGTTATGGGCTGCTAGATATTATATTATTCATGCAATTGAATCAGATATGAATGGGTATCCCTTTGTTTTTCATGTTAGAGGTATGTAGGGGATACATTTATTTGTTTGCTGACTAATTAAAAGCTATGCATGAGTGTCGCTGTTTATATTAAAGAGCACACACTGATGTCCTGTTACTGGTTGTTATGGTAATAAGTGGGTGCACATTCATTCATGCGAGCGCGTGTTAACAGCGGGCGAGCAACATGCAGCGACATGAGGGAAAGACTAATTTGGAAAGCCATGTCTGTGGATGGTCAGGCCACAGCTGTGAAACTGGAGCCCGTTGGTTGATTTAGAGCAAAGGAGCAGAGACTCAGGGTGACTCTCTAAAGTCCTGCACTCATGAACACAACACTCTTGCAGAAATCTGAAGCCACAAATGTGCAGAAACGTGTTGTGTGAAGACAAAAGTTGTTCCACACTGACTGTGAAAGTACACTGAATCACAGATGATCCATTTATATTCAAGTGATAGCAAATTTTTAGAAAACTGGGCATTTAAATGACCGGTGGACCGTTTAACCTGAACACAGTATGACGTCCCTGTGACGGTTACTAAACAGAAACGTCTTTTGTTTCGTCTTTGGTTTTATTTTCTCTACAGGTTTGAATGTCAAACTTGTTCTGCTACAAAATAAGCTGATTTAAATGCTCCACACTCTGGGCTCTACCGTGCATTCACTGCTACTCACAATGATTTCAGAGGCACAAGTTAAGGGTGACCTACTATGCTCACTTCCACTTCCAAAGACTCAGTGCCCAAGAAGACCATATAAGGAAATCTGTGCCAAGCTGACATCAGCTTGATGCAAAGGTAGCACAAAAAGTTGTTGCTTTCATCTGACAGGTATCACTTCTAACTACACAGACAAGGGCAGTTAACACTTATAAGTGATTTGCAAATCTCAGTTTACTACAGGAACCTCTCTCAGGACAACAAGAGCTGCTTCTAAAACATGGAGGTCAAAGAAAGTAATGCTAGAGATGTATACATAATCTACTCGTCTTCTAAAACCAATGTCCGATTCTTCAAAGAGAATAAGAACACAGACAAGAAGACTGCAAGTATCACGCATTAAATGACACTTATTAACATTTATACACAGCACACAGTGTCCGGTTAGTTCACTGGGAAGACGGATGTCCACAGGCGGACTGTGCGCTCTGACGGCAGGTCAACATTTGTCCTGCAGGCTGGAACATACTGCATGCTTACGCTTAAGCAACCATGGTACAAGTGACATACTTACAAGTATGCTACAAGTAATTTCTGTGAACAGTTAAAGCTGCAGCCAAAAAGAGTTTAGAGGAAGGAACATGAGCTATGACTGCCACAGTCTCAGAGACGTCAGCAGAGCTGTGATTATTGTCAGATGCAGGGTCGGTGTTCCTGCTAACATGTAATCATGCTGATTCCAAACCGGTTCTGCAGCTTTGTACAATCTCCTTCTTTTGTACTAAAATTTCCTCCAGGCTTTTTTTTTTGCACTTATCTGTTACATATTGCACCAATTTTTATTCCCATCACTCTGATTATTCATTTAGTTGAGAAGATAGGAGGTTTATTTGGTGAGATTGAAGGGATAATTGTAATCCATCTCTTGATATGAATGCATAGAAATATGTGAGATATGAAATGTGGCGTAATCTCAGT
Source organism: Copadichromis virginalis (assembly GCF_057382275.1). Classification (NCBI taxonomy): domain Eukaryota; kingdom Metazoa; phylum Chordata; class Actinopteri; order Cichliformes; family Cichlidae; genus Copadichromis; species Copadichromis virginalis. The sequence continues at coordinate 38,278,299 of NC_140631.1, read as the reverse complement.
TATTGCTGGATCTTACCCGAGACTGCCATTTGCGTCACAGCGCCTCTCAGCTCCACCCCACAATGTCTACTTTCTGTCACATGATGTGGATGATTTAGCATCTGTCTACGTGTAGATTACCCAGGTTTATCATATTACTGCTGGGAGGGTAATGATGCTGGCGCTTGTACATAACAGAGCAGGACCTGAGCAATCTGAACCACACGAGACAGGATACTGAGTGGAACTGGTTAAAATCCAGAGGAGAGAACAGGAAGCAGACAGACGCTTAACTTCTCACATCTTCAGAGATAAACATGTAAAGAGGTTTTCTCTTCTCTGACTTGCCAAATGTTTTGAGTTTGCACAGCCTGTCACTATGCATCCCTACATCACACAGGGGGCTGTACCCCATATCTAAAAGTCACACATGGAGACTCCTCCACTTAGCAAATTGGTCGATGAGAGGGCCACAGCTCAGTGAAATCCAATCTGTAATCCAGAATATCACGGTGATGTAATCCAAGACAAAGTGGTTATTTTAGCTGATAAATGTGATAACAGGGAGAACTCCGGTCACTCTGCTCCGAGAACACTTATGAAACACGAAAGCAGGGTTCAAATGCCCATCAGAGTCTCCCACTCTTACTGTAACAAGTGACCATGTCAAACCAGATTAAAAGCTTCATGCATGATCGACACAAGGCTGCACAGTATTAGCCTGAACATATTTGGTGACAACAAAAATTACTTTTTAGTATGTTTTTAATTAAAATCATTTATAAAAATTGATGTTCTTCCATATTTTAAGGGTTGAACTAAGGAATTTCCTCCTCCCACTCTTCCCCCAAGATATATTTTAAGGACTGGTTAACATAAAAAAATGTTAAACATAAAAAATAAAACAACAGATGAGGCAAATGTTCTTCTAAATTAGTATTTCACAGTATCTTACTAAACGCTAGATACATATATTCCTGCATGACTTTGGGATTTTGACATTTGTACCTTTTATCTAAATTCAATTACAGTTACTCTGTAACCAGGTTAATTAACTTGGAACATGTGGACACAATTTCCCTGCTTTGCATGCATATAATACACAGATATTTCCAGATAACCGTGTCCTTTCCTGCAGGCTGCTATGAAACAGTTACATGCAGACAGAAGGTGAAGGGTTGGACCTCCCGCTGCAGCTGTTGCCTTGTCTGTCCCTTGTCTCCAGTGTTGTGTGATCTCGGTTCTTGCCTTTTAGAAACTCAGCCGGGCACGGAAAACCCTTTCTACCCAATCAAATGAGGTGACCCCAAGTCCAGTCAGCCAATAGCAGCAGAGGTCTGAGTATAAATACTTTAGTCCATCACCTGGTAGAGCTGGGCGACCCCTATATTTGGTGGATAGGATCTGATCCCGGGATCTGTTACTTCTTTCTTTTCTCCTAAGCAGGTAAAAGAAAAAAAAACAACCCTGAATGCAATGTTTCAGTTTGACTTTTTGGTAAATGAAAGGGAAATATTCTGATGTTTTTCCCATTTAAATATGGATCAAACCTTTTGAGAACAAAATTGGTCTGAGAGGGAAACCAGAAAACTGAATGGTTCCGCACCGCTGGCGAACACCGAGCCGTGAAAACGTACTCCCCCTCTGCATTTCTGTCTTGGATTTTTGTGAAACGTTTTTTCTGGGATGGAAGCTACTAAAATAAACTTTAAATACTCTTCTACCGATGCACACTGTAGCCTGAAACGTAGGCATTTCTTTGAAAGATTCTTGGACGTGAGCAGCAGTGTGGGGTTGAGGGCATATCCATTTGTAGTGCTGTAGTGTTGCGCCAGCAGTTGCGTCTATCTGTCATCTGTTGCTGACGCCTGCAGCACTGGCTTGAGGTATGTCTTTGAATAGTTTAGGAGCGCTTGATATAGTCATGGAACTTGCACAGCCGTCTGTGAGGCATGCAGGCTTTGACCTTTTCGCTGCACCAGGTGTCATCATCAGTTTAATGCACCTCCACTAACTGAGCTCGGCCTCAAGGAAAGAGACACTGACAGCAAACAGAAAAAGAAAGAAGTGAGGAGGAGTTGCATATTTATTCTTGACAACAACCTGATTGATTATGAAGCTGCAGCGCCGGTTGCCTTTTCAGATTCCTAAACTGTTATTGAATTAATTTCTGCAGAAGTTAAAAAGGTTATGTGACCAAAGTAGTTTTCTTCTTTCTTACTGCTTTTTCTCAGCTAAAAAGGAATTAAATGAAATAAACAAAATAGATCATAGAGCATAGAAAAATAAAACTGTGAACCTCATTTATTTCTGAGAATTAATATTTTCTGCTGTTTTCATTTTGTTAAAGCTATTTTAAAAGCTGAATTACTTCTGTGGAAAACTACTCCATGCAGGCTTTCGCCTCCCTTGGAAGCTGACGTTACGTTGAATTGAGTGAGATGGGAGAGAAAGCCAATCATCGTTATGAGCTTGAGGTGGGACGGGTGCAGTGGAGGAGGGGGCATGACTATGCTATTAATAATGTTTGCTGTGAGGGGGAGACAGGTGGTGAGACGTCTGGGAGAAAGGAAGAGCAGGGGGGACATAGCACAGCTGACAAAGAGAGAGAGAGGGGGGGGGGCGTGAAGAAGACAGAAGGGAGAAGTTAAAAAGTAAAAAATAAAAGATCAAAGAGGAAGACGGACTTTTCTTACATAACCACACCAAGTGATAACTGGTAAATTAAGTAAACACATTTTTTTCATGGATGTCATATTATTCTGATAAGGGAAACATTGCATGATCCCGCCTAAATAATTAAAACAGCACACTGTCCTCTTTCCCCCGTCTCCTGTCAGGTGGAGTAAGAATCACAGCCATGACGAAGAACTGCCACAACGACTACAAAATGAAGTTCTCGGTGGACGACGAGTACCCCGATCTGACCAAGCACAATAACCACATGGCCAAGGTACAAACCCTGCTCTGACATGGTCTAAACATGGACACTTTACTGCCACACACATGGGCTTAGATGCTATTTCGTTTCAACGAGACATGATTCAGGGTTTTGTGAAGATGCATGCCACAAAAATGCGGTGATTACTTCTTTCGGGATCTCTTAGATTTCCCGGTAAAGACAGGTGAGTCACATGGCTGACCTGCGTGTGTTATCTGCTGTAGGTGCTGAGCAAGGAGATCTACGGCAAGCTGAGAAGCAAGTCCACCCCCAGCGGCTTCACCGTGGATGATGTCATCCAGACCGGTGTCGACAACCCTGGTGAGAAGCAAAGGCAAACAGGCACCACGAGACATGAATAACTGTAGCACAACCTGTAACCAAATACGACCTGTGATTAGGTTACTGACATTATAGGTTTTACTTTTATTTCATTCCTAGTTTGACATTTTTGTTGCCGGTTCAGGAACGATTCACTTCATTTTCAAAGGCATTTAAATTTTTGTTTCCTTTTAATACGGGTGGTGTTAGTCAGGCTGTAAGATTGAAGAAGTTCACACCTGTACAACAACACAGCACAACATCCCAGACTCGTCAGCATCTGCTCGTCAGGCTGGTTGTGTTAATGAATTTGACCAAACGGACAAAGATTAAGAGTGAAGACATTTCCTGTATACTTTTTATTTTACTGCTACTTTATTTGATATACAGCATGGTTAAAATCTTTCCTACTCTCCTTCTTGTCCCAAGGTCACCCCTTCATCATGACTGTGGGCTGCGTTGCTGGTGATGAGGAGTCCTATGAGGTCTTCAAGGACCTGCTGGACCCAATCATCTCCGACCGTCATGGTGGATACAAGCCCACCGACAAGCACAAGACCGACCTGAACTTCGAGAACCTGAAGGTGAAGAGTCAAGTGTTGTTCGATATTCCACATTTACACCAGCCTAATCACATTCATTCCCTAAACTGTGTTAAAGCTGATGTACTTGAACTGGACTAACTTAGAAGTTAACTTCCACATCCCTCAAAATGTGGGTCCACATTTCATTTCTTTGAGTTTGTCAATGAAAGACACATTAATTTATTATAGAAATGAAATCAAAATATATACTATGAAATACTATAACATAATTATAATGTCTGCGTTGTGTTCCAGGGTGGTGATGACCTGGACCCCAACTATGTGCTCTCCAGCCGTGTCCGTACTGGCCGCAGCATCAAGGGATTCACCCTGCCCCCCCACAACAGCCGTGGAGAGCGCAGAGCCATCCAGAATCTGTCCATTGAGGGTAAACGCTAAATGTCAAACCTATAAGAATAACCCACATGTTTATAAAACTCATTTTATTCACAGACTGACATCTTTGTGCCGCACACCTTCCTTCCTCAGCACTGTCCAGCCTGGAGGGTGAGTTCAAGGGAAAGTACTACCCCCTGGATGGCATGACTGATGCCGAGCAGGAGCAGCTGATCGCTGATCACTTCCTGTTTGACAAGCCTGTGTCCCCCCTGCTGACCTGCGCCGGTATGGCCCGCGACTGGCCTGACGCCAGAGGCATCTGGTGAGAAACAGAAATGGGAAATCAATAAATCTGAAGACAATTCTATTTTTTTCCTCCTCTTTAAAAAGCAGGGTGATCAGATATGTGCTGTAATCAGCCGAGACAGCAGCTTTTCTCCGTTTATGAAAACACAAACACATTAGAAACATCTGAGAGAAATTCTCCCATCTGCCCTTCCTCAGCAAAGCTTTGACATCATTACCATCTGTCTGCATAATATGAAGAAAACACCAATTATTTCTTCTTTTAAACATCTCTTAAAGCGTCTCATGTTTGCTGAAGCTGCAGTTTAAACTTACATCCTTTACAAATGATGTAAGTCATTTGACTATATCCACAGAGATCTTCAAGGTCAACTTAACAATTTATTGGTTGAATATAGAGAGAAAGCCTGCAAGTGTGGCACAAATTTCTTTAAGAAGTGCTGCTTGTTGCCTGTAAATCAAATAAAACTGAGCTGGGTTTTATTCCTCTAGGCACAACGACAACAAGACCTTCCTGGTCTGGGTGAACGAGGAGGATCACCTGCGTGTCATCTCCATGCAGAAGGGAGGCAACATGAAGGAGGTCTTCAGACGCTTCTGTGTCGGCCTGCAGAAGGTAATACTCTCAAACAGGACCTTCTATGGTTTCCTTTTTTGGACTCGCTGGGCTCTTAAACAACCGTAGGATGAATAATTTCTTACTCTTCACCGTTCAGATTGAGGAGATCTTCAAGAAGCACAACCACGGCTTCATGTGGAACGAGCATCTGGGCTACATCCTGACCTGCCCCTCTAACCTGGGAACCGGCCTGCGTGGTGGCGTGCACGTCAAGCTGCCCAAGCTCAGCACACACGCCAAGTTTGAGGAGATCCTGACCAGGCTGCGTCTGCAGAAGCGTGGCACAGGTGCGGAAAAATGCTTTTGAAGCTATAAACAGACATATTAAGCATTTAGTGTACAAACAACCACCTCAGTGTCACTTTTTTGGGACGGATGGTGTGTGTGTGTGTGTGTGTGTGTGTGTGTGTGTGTGTCTAAGTTCCAGTAAAATTACTTGATGTGGGAATGAGCCTTTAATTTCACGTCATCCAGCTGTGCCTCTGAAACAAGCTGATAAAAGGGAATAGTTGTCTTTGCTGATGGCATGTACTACGTCAGTGGCTAAAGGGTAACTCCTCCTCCCCCTACACCTCCTCTTGAGCCTTCTTGTTCTTATTGTCCTCATCTTTTGACACAGGCGGTGTGGACACAGCCTCTGTGGGCGGCGTGTTCGACATCTCCAACGCTGACCGTCTGGGCTCCTCTGAGGTGTATCAGGTCCAGCTGGTGGTCGATGGCGTCAAGCTGATGGTTGAGATGGAGAAGAAGCTTGAGAAGGGAGAGTCCATTGATGGCATGATCCCCGCCCAGAAGTAAAGTGGACAGACATCCCACGATCGAATGACTGTCGGAGTTTGTTTTGTTTTTTTATTTTATAAAAAAATGAAGCGGTAGCCATGTTGTAAAGTTATTTTACTGGTTTCGGCCAACTGGCTACTTTCTGCTTTCTTCTTTCCGTCAACAGACACTCCACTTCTCTTTATCCTCCTTCCTTTCTTACTTATTTCTGCCATCATTACTCCTCTCATCCTCTCCTCTACTGTCTTTGGTTTCTTCTAACTCTAACCATCTCTCTTCTCATCATCTCGGCAACATCCTGGGATCAATCCATACATAGTCTGACCATGGCTATGTACACGCACACCAAAGGAATTTTTTTTTGGTTGTACAATATAATGGACTATTAAATGATGCCCCATGTGACAATCAAGCTTCCTGGTTATGTCATCTTTTCTTTATGAGATCTCCTGAGAAGAGAACATTAATTTCACTGGCAGCAATCACAAAACAGACATAAAATAAGAACGAGGTTGAAAGTCTTTATTTTTGTGTGACACATTATTTCCAAGGAGACATGCAGGATTGCAGGTCGATCATTTCTGTAATTTCAGCCCATAAGTTAAGTTTTACTGATAACAGCGACGGCTTTAAACACACTACACAACAGAACTGTAGCCTTAAAGCGCGGCCCTAACCGTATCTAGAGAACAGCCCCACGGGGCGAGGCTCCGTTATACACGAAATAAAAAAATAAAACAAACAAAAAAGAAAGAAATCTGCAAAACTAGCCCTAAATCACAGCTTCACATTATCAGACAGCGGTGGAGACCTGCCGCGGCTGAAATCTCCCATGAAACAGATAAATTGCTGTAGTGAAAGATCACAAATCTGCTCTAACATCCAACATTTCCATTCCCAGTGTTTTGTCAGATGCTGCATACTTGAAAAGGACAAGTTATAGTTGCGTAGCTTTATAGAGTTACAATAGACGTACAACAACCTTTTGATTTTGGAGTTATCAGTGTCCGTGCACCAATGTGTGATCACCGTAGCGCTAAGCGGAGTCTCTGTTGGTATAATTTTGGTAACTATGATCTTTAATGAGCAGCAAAGTGTTGTTTTTATAAAAGAAAAATGAATTCTTAAAGGTCATTCAAGGTCACATTCCCCCTTTAAACTACTGCCTCATCAACGCGCACGCCACAAGCTTTGATAAAGCAGGAGTTCGATTGGTTAACAGTCAAAAACCTCTTACAGCAATACTTAAGTCTGGTTGGTCAACAGTCATACACCTTCCAGCAGTGCTGCAGTCTGATTGGTAAACAGAGGATAAAGTCTACAGTTTGGTAAAGATGTTTCAAAGAAGAAATCAGTGTAATAAAGCACAAAAAAAAAAGACTGATGTAAGACAGATTTTCATTTGAGTTGAGAGTTCATCAGAAATTTGGTACTTTTTAAATGTACCTGTACATCGGTTCCCTCTAATTTGGTTACAGTAACGTCACTGTAACCAAGTGGCACATCTACCTGGAAACCTGAAGACGTCACAGCTAGTTTTACCATGTAAAGTCAAGCAGCCATATAAGCAAAGAAAGACATTCAGGATGATTCTTAGTATTCTTTGTAGTGGGCTTTAAATGGGTGAAAGAAAAAAATGGGATGTTAAAAAGAAAAAAGGGGAAAAAGTTTTTAAAAATAGAAAAGAAAGTGCTCAACAAAATTCAAAAAGGTTACAGCAATAAAAAAAAAATAATAATAAAACAAACAAGGAGCCCTGTTAATCGTAATCGGTGCTTATTCAAGTCTTGATTCTTGGCTTTGTGTCTGCATTGCACTACACTCAAGTGAAGCAAAAAGCTGGGATACTGTTTCGTACTGTTAACTACCCAGTGAAGCATCAGCTCCTACACTACAGTATGTTTGGGGATAAAATTATGACGAAAAAAACCTAAAGGTCTCTTTCTTCCTTTTATGAATGTTTTTATTAAAAATATGAGTCATCACTTTTGGAAAATGGACCAAGTTTTTAACCTCTCAGCATCTGCCAGCTCAAGCCTTTATGGTTAGGTGAAGGGAAAACAGCGATTCCAGGGTGAACTGATAAGACTTCGTGTGGCATGTGGCTAAAACAAAACCCTGAGCAGGTCATGAGTGATCCAGGAGACTGTCAGAAGCAGGAGGTTAAATCGTGTTTGGATTAGCCTGGTAAAACAGGAAGTGGATTTTTTTAGTTGCCATTTTTTTAAAGAAGTATTCCTTTTTAAAATTTTGATGGGCAAAAATGTATTTTCATTAAATGCATTTTACTCTTTATTTACTGGAACTACTTTCATCAGGACCAGTGCGTAGGAGTCCCGAAGCTCCATTAGCAGAAATGTATATGGCATTCATAGTTATGTTTACATTAGTGTATAAGCACATGTAACTACGCATTGCACATTTTTAGCTTAACTTTAGCCATTTGTATCTACACAGTGAGAGCTTGTCCTGCATCCAGAGCATCGAACCGTCAACTGGGTCAGACTAAGAAACCCAAAGACCGGCTTAAGAGAGAGCCTAACATGTGGTTGTAAGGATGTTTTCCCCAACCTCACTCTTAGATGCTACAAAATCCTACACACTGGTTGTTTAACTTGTGTGTCTGTGTCACAATAATGCACTCCGATTGGCTTGTTGTTTTTGTTTGTCTTTTTAAGAAAAATACAACATAAAACTGATGAAACCAACATGGATACAGGAACTTCCTGTTAGGTATTAAAATTAATTTCTTCTATTGCAAGGAACACATTAAACTTAGCACTTTAAAGGACAAACATTTGGTGAAGTTGTATTTGTTTTTAAGGATCAGAGCGAACGCTTAAATAATCAGGTTGGTCCTGTATTATTAGGCAGCTTTGCTTGTCTGTAAGCGCTTCACCTGCCAGCTATGAGCCCAGCAGGCAGAGAAGCAGTTTACCTGAAATGATACAAACACTTCAGACTCCCAAATGAGCAGAAACACCACTTTTGTTCATGGATGGGCAGAAATTCTGCAACGCTTGTCTTTGCATTTCTGCATGTCTCCCTCTAGAGGCCGGAGGTCACACTACGCCCTCACTTAAATATGTGACGTTTGCCAAATGTCTGCCCGTTTTAAAAGCACTAAAGAAAGAAAATAAACTTAATACACAAAAATGAAAACATTTCTTTAAATAGCAGCTCTTTAAAAAGGAATGACAACAAATATGATACAAAAGGAATAACAATGTCAACAACAACAACTTATTCAGCTCCATCATTCGCACCATCCCCATCATCATCATCAAATATGAAATCATGAAAACAAAAACAGTCTGACTCTATGGGCTCATTTTTTTATAGTGGTGGTGTTAAGCAGGGATTGTAGGTCACTGACAGCTCCAAGGTCAAGGGTCATCATAAGCCTGCAGCGGTGGGCTATCCACATCTGTGTATCCATTTGTCTGCCTGTGACTGGTGGCATCAGAAGAAGAGGGTCTTTGGCGGAGGCGAGGCATCATTAGCCACGCCAGCTGAGGTGGAGCCCAGGGATGAAGAGAAGAGGGCTTGTGACCCTTCTCCTCTGCATCCCTCATCATTCATTAACCTGTCCTGTGCGTTGTCAATCTGCCCCACCCCCGGTTGCCCTCAGAGCTCCAGCTCCTTGGACACTTTGGTGGCAATGTCTCTAAAGGCTAACGGTGCCCCCCAGAGGCGCTTGAACTTTACACCGCTGCTCTGGCCCAGCCCGCTGGGCAGCTGGCAGACCTCGGCCTCGAAGGCCACGCGGGCCCCGGCTGCTCCGTGGGTGCAGGACAGGAGGAAAGGCCCGGCCAGGTGGACCTGGCAGCCGCAGCCCTGTGCCGCCTCACGCAGCGCTAGCACCACCTCGGCCGGGTCGCGGGGGCTCCGTACCCTCACATCCCAGCCGCATCGGGGGGTCCGGGGCTCGGCCGCTTTCTGATGCCCAGATAGATGGCGACTGAAAAGGTTAAGAAAAGGGAGGGGTGATGCAAATGGAGGAGATAGATGGAAAGTTTTTAAGAGAAGAGCAAAGGCAGAAGAAGAGATTTAAATGTAGGATGATGAATGGTAAAGTGTGAAGACAAGTGATTGAATGTGTGGTTGTGTGAGAATATGAGTGGTTAGGGGGAGGGGAGGAGAAGAAAGACAATTAATATCACACACATCACTGGATTTTGATTCTGTTCCTAGGACACAGATGAGTCAAAGTCTATTTTCTACACTAACACATAATTGCTGTTCAAATAAGATATGAAAATAAACATTTCTTCTTTAAAAATGTTTTATAATGAGTAACATGAAAGTGGTCAGTGTTCAGTGTAATCAATAATTATCGTCTGTAATGGACTTCTTGTTCTGGAGCAACAAGTGACAACAAACAGCATAAAACCTGCTGGTAAAAAATATAATTTAATGCATTTTCTATTAGTCCAGCATTATAGTTCTATTATCTACCACAGGGAGACACACTCAGCATCTACCACCACAGTCCGTTTGCTAATGTTAGCCTGGTGCAGCTGGTTTACCTGCTGTTTTTAACCTGAGACTGGGCTGGAGCAGCTGAGGCTGAGAGGGAGCGCACACCAGTTTGAGTAAAATAAAGAGAGACCGAGACTCAGTTTACAGAGATTACAGTACAAGAAATGAATGCGACCTCTGAGCTATCATTCAGTGGTCTCATGTGGCTTTTGATTACTGACAAAAATATTTTTGAATTTCATCCAGAGGTGAAAAATATCTCTGTGTGCTGTATGCTGGCCATGATTTCTGTTAAAGTATGTCTCATATAAATAATATGAAACAGCATGAGTGTGATTTCATCTCTGTAGCCTCTCAGTAACAAATAAATGAAGAAAAGAATAGACAGCAGTAACAGCCATTTATAGCAGGTCACATTTCTGATACAGAGGTTTACATACGTCTTTTTATTTTTTATTTAAGATGCTTGCAAGGAAGAGACTTTACATGATGTATCAAGTTTTGTATTTGCCTTTAAACTTGACAAAGACTTTAAGATGATCTAGATGTGCTATAGCACATTATAGAGACTGTAGAGAGGGAATAGAGCAGGTCATTATACAATACACTGAAAAAAACAAACCAAATTGCAATTATTCTTTATAGTGCTGAGTAACTTAATCTATACCTAACAGTAAAGCCTAAGATTCTCTCCTTAATCTACACTACATGGATGGGATAATTTCCTTAATTAATAATTTGAATTTGAAAAATAATTGGTAACTAAAGCCTTAACAAATGCAGCGAAGCACCTTTTATCTGTAACAGTTCACAAGCGTTGACCTTTGGCGACAAATGTGACAGAGGCACTCACACTGCTGAGCTTTCTTATAAATAGCCTGATGCGTTTCATTATTCATGACCTGTTTCGGCTGCATAAGGGGAAAAAAAACACTTTGTAGGGTATCGAGGGTTACTGCTGCAAACCTGCATCACATGTGAACCTGTGATTGGTGAAAACATGGCTCTGCTAACTGAACCCTGAATTCAGTGAGTGTGCACGATGTGTCTTTCTGCCTCCAGCGTGCTTCGACATGTTTCCGTGTGAAAAATAGCCTCTGTTGGAACTTTATTTCCTGTACTGGTTAAAACATGTTTACTCACCTTGTGACCGGAGATCTGCTGATTCTCTCAGGTTCGTCTGTGACCCTCAAGAAGAAAAAAAAAAATTTATCTGTTAGAAATCAATCGGCCAACCGCTTTCTCACACAACCCCTCCCCTTCTACACCCCCCACCCCCATTTCCTGTCAATCAGCAGCACAGCTAATGGACCAATCCACTAAACACGACACAGAACATGATCTTCAAATCACAGATGGATCACCGACCTGCACTCACTGCACTGAAACACTGGATGGATGTGAAACCACAAAAATCGACAAAACGAGTGAGAAGGATGAACAAATGCCGAGGGGGTGAATTTATGGCAGCAGACCAGGTCTCAACACATAGTTTGTGTTACACGACTCACGCAAACGCAGACTTTAATGCTGGTAGAAGCACAAATTAGTGAGTTGCAAGATGCCAGCAGGGTACTCATGAGATACATTTGTACTGACAGCTTTTTCACAGGCTTTACGACTGCATTTCACGACTTTTGTTTTAGCTTATACTGGACAAATAGACTGCCATTTTCTACTCCTACTGCACTGCGAGCGGTCGTATGCATCCATTCACGCACACTCATGCAGACCACACATTCAGACAGTGCTCTATTCTGTGAACGCTCTTTTTTTATATGATACCCACACTCTCACGCTGATGGATGCATCAGCAGCAATTTGTGGTTCGGCGTCTCGCTGAGGACATTCAGACTAGAGGAGCCAGGGATTGAACCACCGGTCTTCCGGTTAGTAGATATAGGACACTATGACATAGAGCCTTCATCTGTAGTTCGGATTCAGGAGACCAAGCCCTTTCTAATTTTAAGATTAGGATTCAAACTTTCCTCTTTGATGAAGCTTATAGTTAGTTAGTTCCCATGATGCACTGAGCACTTCTTCTTCTCCTCCACCCGCTTTAATAGCTGCATGTCATTGATTTTCTGTCTGCTCTCTCCTGTAGTTTGTGCCGTCTCCAGGACCACATGATTTGCTACGATTACACTCACACAGACGGGCTGGTTAATACAGATCCCATCTGTGTCCACCGGGGGCCACTGTTGCTATTCACGCACTTGACTGATGGCTTCCTTCCCGCCAGCATGGCAACCTGATCTCTATTCCTGGAAATGGGGGTGACTTTGAAGGAGCCAGCAGTGAGTTTTCACTGACAGATTAAGTTTGAAAAATGAAACCTAATATGAACTAAGATGACCGTTGCTCTGACTAAGGAGCTGTTGTGGTGCAGAGGTTTTAATCAGGGCTAAACAAATGTTTAGATTGCGTAGTTCAATGTTTTGACTGCGTCACACAAAATAAAAAGTAGAGAGCGATCTGTCCTAATCCCCAGGAATAACCACTGGGATACACCTTTACGGGAAAAAGTTATCCAAGTAATTATTGAGCAAATATCTCGAGGGGAATTCTTTAGGTTTAAGAACACTAAACTTGACCATTATAATTGAAGAGTTTTGAGGTGCTCTATAAAGATTATGACCTTGACATCTTGTCTGTGTAAAGAACGAGAATAACACTCCTGCTCCTCCAAAACAAGGAGCATCGCATCCTCATGAAGGAATTCAAGTGTTTTGTGAGCAACGAGTGTGGAGTGGCAGACTGACCAGACTCTGCTGTGAGTCAGTGACTGTGTGCAAACGCTAAAGTATGTAAACTGCAAAAAAACAGATTGTGTGGGGGAGAGAGAAGCAGGACAAAAAGAAGAGGACAAGGACGCAAAAAGGGAGAGGAAAAAAAGACCGAAACTGGGACGAGAGACAGACAGACAATTTGCGGCAGTGTAACAGAACAATCTGCTGGTATCGTGAGGGAGAGCTGCGCGCAATCCCAGTTTAAGACACAGATAAACTGTGGTTATATAACTAATCCTGGTTTAAGACGGCAGTGATGCTGGGTCAGTCGGTTAGGATGACTGTAGCAGGCCCAGATGCTTCTTACAAGCCTCTTCTCCTGCGGAGCGCTAAGACGCACGCTGGGTACATTTACAGTCACGGTTCAACATATTTGTTGTATCGCATTAATTGTCAACAGTTACAGCATGATCCATTAGCTTTCTGCCACCTTGTATACCATTACAGCAATCTCCACATTGCCTTAGTCTAAATTAAAACGTCCTGTGCATCCTGTGCACAGCCTTCTAGTCTCCTAATACCAACCTGAAAAACCCTTCAGACCTTTCCTCAGTTTGTTTGCTCTAGAAAGAATCCTTAGCTGTGGACTGATGTCAAAAATATCTTTTTAAACACTTGAAATAATATTTTATAACATTAGATGTGAAGAAAAAATCAAGACAGTTATCTAGAAGTGGATAAAAGTGATATTTTTGACATACGTTGCTGCTAAAACCCATTCAGGAACGCACCATATGTCACACTTTTCAGAGGGATAGAACCTGCCTGTCTTCATCTCAGCTCTTCTTCCTTCACCCCCCGTGTCTTTCGTGTATAAAATACACTCCCCTTCCTTTCTGTCCTGGTTTCTCTGCTTTCTCTGAGAATCCAAAGCCCTGCTGCTGCACGACTGATGATTTGTTAACAGCATGGACAAACATATGGTGTTGATTTTGTGACTCAAAGTAGTGCAGTTGATCTGCAATAAACTCATACTCCAGGGAACGCACAAACATACACACACATCTCCATAGTGTTGTTTATTCTACACTCTGCATGAACAAGAGTGTGCGTGTTGTCCATGCGCTTGTTTGTGAGTAGTGATTTCTAGCTATAATAGCTAAAAGACCTAGCATCCTACCTGATGGTAACATTTAAAGCCATACTACAGTAAAAAGGAAAACTTAAACATACATTTAAAATAGAAATAATTCACATTTTTGTTGCTTTTAAGTGCTTTGCTAGAAGCAGGTAATGGTGCTGTGCTGTTTACAGCCTGTAGTGAGTGCTACAGCCTAAAGCTGAACCACTGGAGATGGGAGGAGTGACAAAGAGACACTAAAGCAGACAGCAGCTGATCAGAGTTTTAGAAACACAAACACGCTGGTTTTGAGATAAAGCTGCTCTACTGGAAGAAGCAACCATCAAACATTTCATCAGTGGACTTGGCCACAACTTTAAGTCACACATCTGCAGAGTTTAGTCTTACTGCATTTCAACTTTCTAAAGGGAAGTTTGAATCCTGGATTTTTATAACCTTTTACGTCAGTTAATGGAAACATAAAACCGAGTGTGTACAAACAGTGACTGAGCATGGGTGAATAAGCACATCAAGTAACATAAAAGGAGAAGATGTATCACAACAAATTTCTGCATGGTAAGCAAGTTAAGCGTGGGACTTTTAAAAAACCTTTTAATGCAGCAACAACTGTTTTTATCCGTTTTATGTATGAATGCACAATGAATAACCAGAAAACACAACGTAGCCCAAAGTTATGCACTATTATGTTTTGAGTACTCATTTATTTAAGTAAAAGATTTGATCGGACTTGATCCAGATAAGAAGATGGATGTAATGAAAATAATAAATAATAAAGAGATTTTACAAAAATAAAAATGTCTTTAATAAATCGAAGAACTTTTGAGCAGTTATGTCGATGCTGCAGATCAAATAGTGCTGACCAACATAAAGAAAGGCAGCATTTCACATGCACACTCAATGCTCACAAGAACCCCGCGTTTAGTCTATAAGCATATTGTGTATTTTAACAGCCAAGATATACAAGACAAATATGCTTTATACCCAAATTCCAACTGCATATTAGGCTTTTTCATATTTTCTCTCACACGTATCCTGCAAACTGGTTCTGGGTTTGAATCCACTGGTGGGGCCGGACGTTTTGCATACATGTCTTTGGATAGTACTTCAAAGGCCATCTAATATTTTTTTAAGACCTGCTTATGTTATTTCCTTTATCAACTATTCTTCACTTTAAAAAAAAAATCAAAATTTTGATTTTACCACCATGAAGCTAAAATATAAATTTTAGTGGAAATATTTGACTGAGACAGTTGACTTATTTATATTAATTACTACCTTTAGAGTAGCTTTGCCTCAGATAAAACTTCATATAACTAAACTCTGACCTGCAACAGACTGCAACAGTGAATGAGGGGTAGAGGGGATGACTGAGCACTGGCAGGCAGACAGACAGTCAGATGGACAGAAGCAGCCAGAAAACATGGGAAAGGAAGACTTACTAACTGTTTTTGTTCCCTGCGGGAGGGTGCAGCCCGACATGGACTTGTTTGAGCTCTGACGTTTAGAAGGGTCAAGAGTGACCCTAGGAGGAGAGAGGAAGAAGAGAAGGAGGTGAAGAGAGGATGAGAGGAATGGAAAAAAATGGAAAATTGAAAGTTTTTGAAAGAGAGATGTGAGTGGAAGAAAAAGCAAGTGAAGGGGTAGACAACACAGAGTGACAGTAAGAAGCACAGGTAGAAGAGGTGAAGAATTCAACATCAGGTACTGTAGTTCAAGAAAAGAAGGATAGAAGACTGGAAGGTGACTGGCAAGAAAAAGCCAAAGTGGTTAAAGAATCAAACAAACAAACAGATAAAGCAACAATAAGCAGCCAAGAACAACCGTGAAAGACATACAGTGTGTCCACCTAGCGCGCAGACCTGGGTCAGATAGGTTATCATTTACCTTTTTAGCTTTAATTGCCACTAAGGTGCAGTAAGGCGGAGGTGCCTCAGGAATACAGTTCATGGGAGGAACTGAAAAAAGGAGGTAACCATGCTGAATAAAATCGAATTTTTATAAATTTAAACTGGTCTTCATATACTGTCCATCGATGTCGCAGGATTGTGTGGATGTGTGTGTTTACTGTTGGTTTACTGTTACATGCACACAGCTTTACTTCTTCAGGACAGAGTAATTCATATTTTGTCTTGTAGTGTAGTAAGATGTACACACTTGGAACATTACACAGCCCCCACAGTCAAATCTAAATAACTAAAACTGAATTAGTGCAGTAAACGGTAACTTTAGTATTCTGTGATGTTTGAATCTGTGGTTAGCAGTGGGTGGATATTTCCATGAAGATGTGGATGTGGCGAAAAAAAAAGACTGAGAATCTTGAATGTGAGAAAATTAAATTGGCGAACAATATTTGAACACTATTAGACCCAGGTCTGACACTCCGGAGGACAAGTTCTGAAGCCTGTAAAGCTGAATTATTAGAGAAGGAAGGCTGGTAGGTTAGTACTGGTTAAGGAGACGTGACAGGCAGCAAGGTTATCGAAATGATCTTCATGTGCAGAACTACACTGTCTAGTTGTAAGCTCATAATCAGACAGGCCTGTACTGTCACTTTACCACAACGATTAGCAGTATTACTAAACATTTAACAAAAATACGTGCAGATTTATTAACAAGCCACTGTGTTTCTACCAGTTAGCCCCGTCCACTCCCTGTTTCTTTGTTACTTAAAGCTTTCAAAAACAGTAAGACTTGACATTCAAACATCTAGCTTCTCCTCTTACCTGCGAGTCAGCTTGGAGGTGATTTTGCTGAGCAGGTTGGTCGTACCCCGGGTCCTGGCATGGGGCAGTGGGCTGGCATCGTGGGACAGCGTAGGAGACGCTGGAGGAGCGTGAGAGGGAGGCCGGCGGTCTCTAATCTGCCCTCCGTGAAAAGTGCTCCTCACTGTGGATCCCCGGGACAGACGGGAGGAAGGCGTGGAGGATGAGGAGGAGGTCCCAGAGGCACCTGCAATGCTGTGGGTAGAGGGGGAGGCAGGGGGGAGGCGGTGGGATGTGGAACTGGAGAGGTGGGTGAGGGTGGAGAAGTTGCAAGTTAGACTATTAGAACAAGTGCAACTGTTCAGGAACCATACAAGCACCAAACCATTTATACATATTTGATTACGGCTTTTCCAAACATCTGGAAGGAAGCGCGTTCAACATAAACAGAATCAAACCAGAGAAGTTACATTCACATTATAATTGCAGCGTAGGCTGTTTGAGCCAGTGTTAGGCAACAATCGCAAAACTGCGCATTTTCACTTCACTTTCAGACCCCAAATAGACCAGTGTGACCCATCTTCACTGGAAAAACACGCCACCTCGAGCAGTGATGTGACTCACTGATGTGTTTGTGACAAACAAAGGCTCGAATGAATCGGTGGCAGAAAACACTCGATAGCAAAATAAGTATTTTTCATCTTTCATTTGGATTTTTTGACATCAAGTGCAGATTATTAGCAGACTTATGGCTTTAAGTTGGATTTAACATGCCAAGTGCATTTAAAAACACTTAATCAATCATTACGTAACTGGGTTTCTTCATGGCTTAAACTGGGGTTAAAGACAAGCTCCATCATTAGTTTGCAGTATTAAACAAAATCTATGGACACTGATAACTGGCTGGCTGATAAAAGGTGAATTATCCTTGAGTATATTTAACAACCTAACAATTTAAAAATAATTATTTGTCCGGTTTGATTTTACAATTCAAATCAAAGACGTCAACAGGTGAAATTATAATGAGCTGTTCGCAAACAGACTTTATTTCAGACTTTTCAAGAAAAATGAAAAGTCTGAAATAAAGTCTAAAAGTAAAAGACAGAAAGACCAGCAGAGCTAGCTGTCATACATTTCACACAGGTTGTTTTCTAACCTGAAAATTAACCCAAAATATTCTCTCTCTTGTGAGCGCCTGCATGCCCCACTACCTCATGTCCAGTTCCCCTCTCCTGTCACACATTTATGCACCTACGCACATAAACCACATACACACACACACACCTCTCCACCCCTGACTCTCAGGCTGGCTGGTGGCCTGAGGCTGCTTTTCATAACGCTCTAGATAACACCCACACACAGGGTTCAAGTGGGACAGAGCCATTAGATGGGTTAAGCTGAAGCGCAGCCGTTGCAGAGCAAAATCGTTTAGCGTCAATGTGAACTGGCTGCCTACTGAGACTCACCTCAGGGGGCACATGGGGGCTGGAGAGAGCAGAGGACAGCGGGACGGGGGATGGTTGAAAAAAATAAATTTTCTGTTCTGTAGCTGTGTGTGGTTTTGTACACAAGTTTCACCAGTGCCTCAAACTAATGTCAGTGCTTGATTAGTTAAAGCAGAGATGTCAAACTTAAGGCCCGGGGACCAGAATGGGCTTGGCAAAGACTCCTATCCCACCCAGTGGATCGCTCTGGAAAATAAACTTTTTCTGAGGTTTTAATAGTTTTCCTACTGATGAAGACCTCCCCTCTGGCCATTGGTATAATACCAACGTAATTAAGAATTAGTTAAACAATTAAAGGTTTACAGATATCTTAATCGGTCACAGACATTTCAGTTTTTTTATAATAGGGGTCACCATTAAAAAAACAAAAACAAACCTGAGGCATACTGTTGAAAATGTTCCCTCCTATATTGAGATATTTTGAGGATTAAACGTGTAATTAAGCTTGTTTACATTGACAGATAGGGGAGTTTTATTGGTCTGACCCATTTAAGATAAAAATGGGCTGTAAAATGTAAAATAAGTTTGACATCCCAGAGTTTGAGGAACTCCTCTGATTTCTGTTTTTAATGTATACATGGATTATTACAGCTGACCCATTGCTCTTTTCATATACCAAAGAGCATCTGCATTATGTCCTGATAATGAAGTCCCTTATCTTCCAGTCTTATCACAAGCTGACCTCAAACATGAACTTTGGACAGTGTCTGAGGAATCCGGGACACAGCTTCCCTTTCTCACATGTAGCACGCCCCAGGAAATGACCCGCCTAATGCTTTGTCATTACTGCAAATACTTTGTGTGCTTTAGGTAAGGGAGTTGCCCTGGTAGAGCGTGCAGGAGGCAGGACACATGATGCCCACTTGCTAGCAGTAAATGCACTCAGCTATTACCCGCCCTGCTCACACATCAATCCCCAGAATCCGATGTCCTAGGTTGCTGGCAGGTTAGAAATCAGCTAATATTCGATCTGACTGCATCAGATATTTGTGCTCTCACGTGCACTTCTGTGAGGTGAGGCCTTGAAATGTTCAGGGCTGCAGCGCATTTGTGAAAACAGCTTCTTCACACATAGTTTGAGCTCAGCGGAGGACCTGATGTAGGCAATCAACAAACGAACAGTCACGTAAATTCAAGTACCGAACATGCGCAGTGTTTTGGGCTTTTATTCTGATCTTTTAGGACTACAGGTTAGACAGTTTTCATGTACAATTTGTGCGTGTGTTTGTTCTTCCATGCACGTGATTTTCCCATCAACCACTCTGGCATGGCATCACATTGACAAGGCCTCTGAGGCAAATGGAGGGTTATGTTGGTGCAACGCCAGTCCTCACTTCATCCTGCTGCTCCCTCCTGTTCACCTCCTCTCCCGTTTCTTCCTCCCCCCTCTGCTTTCTCTTCTCCTCAACCTTCCTTTGTTTAGAGCAGACATTTATCCTGCACGCTCTAACACCACCTGTTAAATCATAACAGTGAGCTACAGCAGAGGATGCTGCCTCGGTGCAATGCCTAAATCGAACAGTGTGGGGTGTGTCATCTTCTCTGCTCACAGGAGAGTAAGCGTCTCCTGAACAGCAGTGATTCAGCGTTTCATCCAAATCACCAGTTGATGTTTTTTGTTTTTTAACCCTCTTCCTCGTATCTATTTTGAAAAGCATGATGGTAGGTAGACACGTTTGTGCAGTTTACTGATGTCACACTGTTGGCATTTTTTTCATACCAACATTCACTACTTCTTTGTCGCCATCATATGATACCCCCTCCTATCAAAAATGACTTGCACAAACACTTCATTCATTTTTTGTGCACTGATTTGATTGACTAAGATCTGAAAACTTGTATGCACTTGATACACCCTTCGCCTGGCCTACCCCTAACTGCCCCGTGTGTGCAAATTTGTTTTTACTGGAGGTCAGACAGCAGACAGAAACCTTCAGGCTCTCCCTCTGAGAGACAAAATTAAAGCGTGATAAAGAGACAGAGGCGCAGAAAACAGGGCAGACAGACTGAAAGTGAGACAGTGACCACAGGAAAAGAGAGAGAGAGTGAAGTAGAGTGAGACAGACACAGCAAGAGAGGGGACGTTGACTGCCATGCTCAGAGACCGACAAGGAGACAACCATCTGTCGTAACAACAGACAGTTCACACTGGGTACACAGAGCTGCACACAGAACAAAGACAAAGCCACTGATGTGCAGTGTTAAGCCCTTCATCCTGTCTTGAAGAGACAAAATGTGTGTGTGAAACATGCTAAGCTTTGTGCTAAAAGGGGACAAGCTGTACCAGTCAAACCGGTCTTTACAAAACTTATCACAGTGACATGTTCCACTGTACTTGCAATTAATACAAACGCATTTCCCAAAGTGTTGAAAATAGTTAAAATAGATGCAATGTGAAGATGCAATGTGCCGGCGAAACCAGCCATTTAATCACCAGCCTGAGCTTCAATTCTATACTTAACTCACTGCCTTTAAGGCTCTTCAGGGACAAAATGGGTGTAATTTAGAGCTGTCTGAACTGAGGTGAGGGTGTAGCTATCCAGACCTAACAGTGTGTAAATGGAAGCCAGAGATTTTTATCATATTTAAACAAAATTCTGATCTGAGGTTTGAAGTGCGGGCGATTTATCGGGCTGTGTTCTACTAATAAATATATTGATATACATGAATGCTACTGAATGTCGTCCAAATTCACGCAAATAAAGCTAATCTGCCCCCTTTCAGTTTAAAATGATTTCAGAAGAGGCCTCTAGGGAAATAGCGAAGAAACAAATTGTCTGCTTTTTGAAAGATCTCATTAGTACCTGCTGGGTAGATTTTATACTTCATATACACATTTGCAACTCTCACCTGTTTTCCTTGCCGTTTTGTAGCAGGGCGTGTCTATCAGAGTTGGATCGGTCTGTGCACACATACGTGTTCCTTCGAGTCATAGCACTAGCAGGGATGTTATTCTGGAGGAGAAGAAAAGCCTGTAAATTATGTGAGATTATGTGAAAACAAAGATTGCCCTGGATTGACCTCTGAGCTCTGCCTGTATCTGCCGTGGAGAACATTAAAGAGTTAATCTCAGATTATTCTGACTGCAGTCTTCAACCCTTTGCATGCAAACTATGCTCTTCATTTCTCATGATTTCTAATTTGATGATTTATCTCAAAACATGTAATAGTTTTACTTCTCTGATTGTCTCCAGTCTGTGGAGGATATTTTATTTTTGGTTCCCATTATATTTATTTTAACGTAGCCTTAAAGGGCTGTAATCTGAGGTAATTGGATTAGGTGGGGTGTTAGGGCTCTGCCATCTGTTGTATTGATAAGGGGGTTAAAAAGTGACAGATTAGATTCACTAGACGGTTCCTCCCACCCGCACATAAACCTTTTGGGCTTACCGTGGTTGAGTTAACCTCCTTACGCCGGTCAGGTATCTCAGATTTATTTGGGTTGTGAGCAGAGCTAACCATGGGACTGGAGGGGGTGGGGATGCTACGGGAGCCAACAGTGTTGGTGCTTGGCTTGCGTATCGACAGCCGCTCCTCTCTAAGCCCCGCCCCTTCAGCTACGCCGCTGGGACTTCGTTTTGGGTGTGTTGATCCTGGAACAGCTGGACCGCCTAACAGAGCAAAGGTTCTCAGTGAGCTAAATTTATGCAGATTCAAAGTCTCAAGATGAATAGAAACAAATAAAAGTCATCAGTAGTTTGCCTTACAGAAATCAGAGTGTCGTCTCTGGCGGTGGTACGTGGAGGCACTGCGCTGTGCCTTATGGCCAGAAGAGGAAGACTGTGCACCCGAGGAGCAAGAAGAAGTGGAGTGCTTGCTTGTTCCGTTGGTGATGCCGCCGGGCCGGATTCGAGCCAGACTTAAAGTGCTGCTAGACCGAGAGTCAGTGACCTCCGTCTGAGATACAGACATGCACAGACACACAAACGATATAAAATTACAACTGGACTCGATCATTGATCTTCATCAACCGAGAGCAACGGAGGCCAGTTCATATGTCAGTCTTAATTAGTCTGGGTGTCATGACTGTAGCACATCACAACTGTAAACAAATTAGGAAGCGATGGCACCAAAACTATCTTCTCAACCCTGTTTTACTGCTATGGAAGCATAATATCTAAGTATTAACCATGACAGCTTATTAACAGCTTCATCGTAAGGTCAGGAGCAAAGGAAACGATTTACCTCCGTCTTGCGTCCCAGCAGCAGGTATGTGGCAGTGAGCTCATTGTATTTTCGATTGGCCAGCGCATCTCTGATCTCTTCTCTGGTGAATCCCATCCCAATCATCACATCTAAAACAAAAAAATACTTCAGAACTTCTGTACAACGAAACGTTCTGGACAGTTTAAAATTATGGTGCTAAATGGTAACATTGTACTGACATTTTACTTAAGAGGCTTAGCCTATAGTATTCCACTTTTGAACATCACGGCACCCACTATTATTTTTTATCTTAACCTCCCACTGAATAAAGAGGAATGCCTCCAAAGGTTTAGGGATAAAAACTCTGCCTATAGGACCTTACTGAATATTTCTTTAACCCTTCATTTCAGTAACCTCATGAAAAGATATCATTTAATGTTAAATTATTAAGAAAACATTAGTGATTAAGATATTTCTCACCAATGCGGCCGGTATCGTTAAAGTCTTCCACAGGCTCCATGTGAGGCTTCAGCTCATCGCCATCATGGCCAATATTAATCCACTTGTCTTTCATTATTTGCTAGTCATGAAAGAAAATGAGAGAAAACACAGAAAGCTTAAAACTGCCATGTTTGATTTAAAAAAAACATCACAAATCTGACATTTATATTTTCTTTTTGGATATTTTCTGTGTATGCGCCTTGGATTTATTCCACTAAATGTGCAATAAACCTGTCTTCACCTCCAGCGAGCAGCGCTTGGTGGGGTTGAGGACCAGGAAGCGGCGAAGGATTCCCTCGCAGTCCGTTGACATGTAGAAGGGCACGCGATATTTCCCCCTCAAAACACGCTCTCTCAGCTCCTGAACACAACACACATCCGGACACCATTAGTTTAAACTACAGGTGCACTAAGACATCAACAAAAAAAAACAATAACACAATTAAATGGAAGTTTATTGTTTTTCAGAATTGTACATTATGTGATCCTGCAGCTGTAAATGGGCTAAATGTAGAGAGAACTGAGATTAAGAGCTATTTATAATGACTTCAGACAAATTAAAACTAGTTAACATTGTAAATGTAAACTACAAGGTTAGTTTTTGCGAAACTGTTTAAATTTCTCCTATAATCTGGGCTTCAGAGGCACGTGACTGTATCTAAATTAATGCACAAAAACATCTCCGTGATGGATTATTCTCAAAAAATAAAAAATAAATGAAAAAAAATCAAACAGATAAGGCTGTAAGCTCTGAGCCACCTCAAATGACATTTCAATCTGAAAAACCCTGGCCTGATGTCACCCACCTTTAGGTTCTGTCCGTCAAAGGGCAGGGACCCGCTGACAAGCGTGTACAGAATTACCCCCAGGCTCCAGATGTCCACCTCTGGACCGTCATACTTCTTCCCCTGGAAGAGCTCCGGGGCAGCATAGGGCGGGGAGCCACAGAACGTGTCCAGTTTATTACCCGTCATGAACTCGTTACTGAAGCCAAAGTCGGCTATTTTAATGTTGGAGTCGGCGTCTAGAAGCAAGTTCTCCGCCTGCAGCAAACATGGTAGACAACAGAAAACTCTGAATACAGACAAGGTTCATAAACTCAAGAATAACTGACTATTATTTTGAATCTATAACACACTTTGGGCCTAAATTAAGCTTTGTAGCTTTGAAAATGTTACAGGTAATTCAGTAAATTCTGTAAATAATTTACACTTATCTAAAAGGAGGAATTTTTAATATCTTGTGCCAAGATTCTGGGTAATCACCTTCAAGTCTCTGTGAACAATGTTCTTCTGATGACAGTAGTGCACCGCTGAAACAATCTAAGGAGACAGAAATACAAAATGAGCTCATACAAGAGAACATAACTGAACCTAATGTTGTCCTTCAAATGAATGGCTCCTATACTACAAGCTCAATTCAAAGATGCCAATGCCCGCTTTCTAAACTAAATTCATAAATAAATTGATAAATCCTTTAAAACTGAAAGACTAGCTGTGCATCAGGTTTAGGCTGTGACACACTCAGACATACGGTTGAGGCCAGCTGTGGAGTTTCACTGACCTGTCTGAACTTGGCTCTGGCCTCTTTCTCCTTCATCCTGCCATGAGCCACGAGGTAGTCGAACACTTCCCCTGAAAAAACACAAAAACATTGAAAACTTCCTGTATTTAAAGTGGGCGTGGAAGTCACCAGTCGGACTGTTAAATTGTTGGGCGATCGTGGCTCAAGAGTTGGGAGTTCAGCTTGTAATCGGAAGGTTGCCGGTTCGAGCCCCGGCTTGGACAGTCTCGGTCGTTGTGTCTTTGGGCAAGACTCTTACTGGTGGTGGTCAGAGGGCCTGGTGGCGCCAGTGGGGTCCTTAGGGACTAGTAAAGCGCTATACAAATACAGGCCATTTATTGTTCTTATTTAATGAACCACCCATTAACAAAGACTAAGAATGATTTAAAAAAAAAAATTAGCAGTACTTAAATAATTCTCAGTTTTTTCAACACTCAATCTACTATCATTAGACTGCATTAAAATTTGAGGATTGTAGTGAGTGGGTTTACAAGTGTGCCAAACAACATTTGGTTCAAAATCAGAAGGAGACAAAAATCTCTTTAGCGTTGCATCAGGAGGGGAAAAGATTTGTAAAATTTGTCAAATCATATGTGCCGTTTCCTGCTGTAGTGACTCCTTGAGAATAAGGGACCAAAAGCAGCATCAGTGCATTTAAAACATCACAGAAGTTATTAATTCGACTTATTAAATTCAGCAATTTTCACAGATTGCGGATCCATCCAGAGAGCCCTTTGGCAGCCCGGCTTTGGACCCTGGGCCATCTCGTGTTTTAGAGCATTTATGGCCATCGCGGCCTTGCCGTATTGGTCCATTTGATCGACCTTTGTTGTTATTATTTATTTTATTTTATTTTCAGTTGTTACAGATGGGACAGACATGACTGAGGGATAGGAAAGGGAGAAAGAAAAAGACAAGAAAACAAGCAAAAAAAACAAAAAACAGAGCAACATACTAAGCACAACACCATCGCATTAATCTAGCTAAGTGTAAACAGCAGTAAATACTAAATATTGAATGTTGTTGTGCAGCACGCAGGACCGACAGCGCACAATGTGCCTTGAAGTAGCAGTCAAGAAAGGTGTAGTTTATGTCTATGAACAGTGAACACCCGTGTGCACACCTGTGTGGATCAGCGCGCTTGTATTCAAAAGGTTTCCCCATGTAATGATCTGCTAGAGGGTGTAGAGAGCCATAGCCCCGTCCCCCAGGGCATGAAGCAGGCATGGAGGAGATCCAGGCTCCAGACATCCAGAGGCCCCAGAGTGCGAGAGCCCAAGGAGGACCACCGGAGGGGCAACCGTGCCACCCTCCTGGGAAGAGCTGAGGAGAGCCCCAGACGAGGGGTCACCCAGTAGCCACGGAGCAGAAACCAGAGGGGGCTGCACCGGCGTGCCCGCCGGCTCTGCCGGCAGCCTGCTGTGCCAGAGTGAACCGAGCCGCAGGCCTAGAGGCCGGAGGCCCGAGGGCCCCCTTTGCCTCGGAAGAGGCCTGACCGAGCAACAGGCGCCATAATATAAGCAAAGTAATTGGACACACTATATTCGGGAAACAAAGTATGAAATCATTTTGTTTACCCGTCCTCCCTCTAAACATTTAATTTGTTAAACAATGAAGCAGGCTGAGCTGATCTGAGCTGCATGTCTGCTGGTGAGCTGATGTCTCCTTATTAGGCATTGTAAGTAAGAGATCACACAACATACAGAGAGAGCAGGGAAGAGAGATTAAGGGATCACGAAGACAGAAGAAAAAAAAATAAAGACGCTGCAAAAATAGATTAGTGCCTGGGAAACTGCTGAACAATGGCTGAGTGCAAGATGAATAGAGGAACAGCTCCGAAAAAGACGGAGGAGAAAACATTAAAGTAGTGAAACAAGACCTCACTAATGCAAATGGAGTAAATACTCTAAGTTAATTATCTCTTTGGTTGGACTGTACAGTTCAGAAGTAATGAAGCTAATTGGCACAAATCTATACTTGGCAATGCAGATGAGGGAGGTGATGGTGTCACTCACCTCCGCTAGCGTACTCCATAATCAGGTAAAGTGTCTTCTCGGTCTCAATCACCTCAAATAACTGGACTGTAATACACAGAGAAAGATTTCAGCGCAAAGGCCATCGTGGAAACATACATATAGAACAAAAAGTTGTGTGAGTTGACTCACCTATGTTTGGATGGTTCAGAGTTTTCATGATGCGTACCTCTCGAAACACCTGAACAGGAGAGGAAGAAAAAGAAATCTCAAATGGATACATGATGCAAACGTATGTAAAGGATGAAGGTCATTTAAACTGCTGCTTTTGGTCAATCGTGCCGTGAAAATAACACCAAAGTAGGAGCCGTTTATTTGTGGAAGAACACAAAATCAAAAAATGCTTTTATTAATTTTAAATGAACCGTTTAACCTGTCATAGGGACAACACACACTTAATGAGGATACAGAGGAAACTGCCAGAATCGCAGCTATTTTTAATCTGGCTATTTATAGATTTCACAATAATAAACTTATAAAAGAAGACACAGCAATTAAAACTACATCAAACTTGATGAATTTAATCTACATCTGAATCTCTTTTAAAGTACTACTTTTATTTTGTTTGTAGCTGAGGTCAGGTCAAGAAAAGGGCAGGAATTCAGGTATATCCATCATTACTCTAATTTATTCTCCAAATGAACAGTTAGTTCATACAGTTCACAGCTGGTGTATATACTGCTCCCATCATTCATCTTATCCCTCCTCACCCACACCCACACACACAGACGCTCATCTTTCTGACCACTAGTGCTCGGGGTCACCCAAGGGAGCGTCCCACTGATGCTAGGCTGACAATAAGGCCTCCTCTCCAGGGTGGCTTTCCCTGAGGACCTTCCCTACCCCCCTCCCAATCCATCACTGAGCTCCAGACTGCTGCCTCATCCTGCCACTCTTATGCAATCACCCTCTCTCTCTCGTTTTCCTTCCATCTCATTAAAGTAATGCATTTGACTGGGAACACCATTTAAAAGATTACAGAGAGAATGTGCCAGGACTCACAGTGAGACATCCCAATGGCGAGTCATAAATTTTTTTTTAAAAACACTCATTTCACCACAGAAATGAGTCAACATCAGAGAAAACTTCAAACAAACCACCTGCACACTGAACAAATGCAATTAACTCCATTCATCAGTCATCAGTTAAGTTTCATTTTGTTATTCGTGACAAAATGAGAGATTCTAACTATGAAGGGGGAATGGGGCTTCACTGACAGGAGTGTTTCAGCGAAGCTAAGAAAACATGCTAAACTAAACAGAGGTATAGAAACATATATATTACTGTTTGTGTCATTTTCCCTATTCAGAGCGCTGCCGCAAACCTGCCTCATTAACAATTCTTTGAGAAAATATTACACATGAGTGAAAAAAGTGAAAGCATGGAAAAAGAACAAAAGACAGAGAGCAAAGCCAGTGAAAAGAACCGGAATACAAAAACAGGAATGCTCCGATGCCTTCATTCTGGTCGCAGAACCTCAGCTGCCCTGGGAAACGCGCTCCTCCCTTATCTCGCCCTCTCACTCTCTGACTTTTCATCGAACAGAAAACCCAACGCCACTCATGTTTTCACGTCAGCTTCAGGCTTATAATTCCATTTTGAATCTCAGCATCTTTTCATCTAACAATACATAATTAAACGAAGGATATTTCAGATGGCATACCGGCTATTTTCTGCAAGTATGAATACACGTATAATTTGACATTTTGTACTGCTTTCTCCACCGTTCCGTCATATTACACACTAAACAATGGGTTTCTACACATAAATCTTTAACAGACATTTGCTTACTTACAAGAATTAAAAAAACAACAACACATTTCTCAATTTAAAACCATTACTTATGCAGTAATCCTGGGATTAGTCTGTGTACATTTATCTACATACGCTGCAGATTCACAGAAATTCAATTTTACAGCAGGCTGGTTTACTGCTAAAAACAAATCATCGAGAGTCTCAAGTATTTAGCCCGTGGTCGGGGTTGTCCCCTTTAGAGGTGGTCCTGAGGGTCATCGACCCATTATCGATCATCCGAGTCTTCACATGAGCCGAGGTGTTAAGCTCTCAAGACTACTTGACCTGGTAGACTGAGAGGTTACACAGACATGCATCCCAGGAATTTGCTTTTTCACATTGCGATAAAAAACGTTCCCCGACGACATTACAGTCACCTGAGGCAGCAGTGCTTTACGTGCCTGTACCTGTGTCGGAGAGATTCCTCGTAGCCAGTGGACCCAGAAGAAAATAAACACTTTGGTTTGCCTACATAAGAAGACGTCCACTCACAGACTGATTCGCATTAGAGCAGCCAAAACAGAAGCTTCCTGTTTGTTGTCGACTGGTCAAAAGTGTGACAAAGAGCTAACAGCCAAGATGCAAGAAGTG
Source organism: Copadichromis virginalis (assembly GCF_057382275.1). Classification (NCBI taxonomy): domain Eukaryota; kingdom Metazoa; phylum Chordata; class Actinopteri; order Cichliformes; family Cichlidae; genus Copadichromis; species Copadichromis virginalis. Next base: position 38,249,243 of record NC_140631.1, on the reverse strand, counting down.
TTAAACTAATTTAAGAGTTTACGCTTTGACACACAGGAAGAACTGGATATGAATGTCAAACATGCAATGACAGTAAACAGAGTTGAAAACAACAGGAAAAGGAGACATAAAACAGAAAGCATTAATATGAATAAAAAGCAATAAAACACCTAACAACACTAAATCATAAACACATCTGAAATTTCACTTTTTTTGAGTTTTGGATCCTCGGTCACACAGAATAAGTCACCTTAAGATAAAACCAAGGCTGTGACACTAACTGATTGGAAAAGAAACATGACAGACTAATCAATTGATAATGAAGTGCAACTGTTAACAGATTTGTATTAATGATTCGAAGAAACAGCTCTCAGATGTGAACGTGTGTGGCAAAGAGCCACGCTGTGTAGGAGACGCATTCACACATAAGAACCACAGAGGATGTTCTCTAATGTGTTATTAACACGAGTTTCTCTTCTTCTGTTAGATATTTTATCTATCCTGTGCTCCTAAAATGGGAAGCTGCATTGTCATAAACACAGACACAGTGAGTCCAGTGGGAGTGTGTGTAATTGAATTAGGTGCACCGTGCATCAGCTGTTCATCTGAGCTTTAAGAAGTATTATCAGTTAAGCCTGTCCTCCCTCACCGGCACACTCATTCACCTCTCTCCTTCTCCTCCATACTCAACTAACCCTCGCTCTCCCACATTTTCTCTCCTTTTTCTTGCCTGCTCGGTCTTCCAAGTGAGAAATCAATCTGTGAGCGCTGCTTGCTGAGATGTTGCATATTTAAAGATGTGAATGACATCTGGGAATTGTTTCCAAAATGGGGGTATGTGTGAAAGGAGACTTTAGCAGCTGGCCAGGAAATTGCTGAGTCACCAGTATTGATCCATTTAATCCTCAGCTGTGCTGCTGTAGAGGCAATAATGAAGATTCTTATTGCACTTTAGGTCCATTTTGAAGATTACTAAGAATTAGCGTAATGTTATAATGGTTTTTTTGGATTGTGATTAAATGCATAATTAATTTCAATATTTGTGTGCCTTCTTAAATTCATACTCCATTTAATCACTTCCTGGGTCTCTCTCACGGTGATGGCTCCGCGTCACAGTTGCCATGCAAACCCAGGTAATAATCCCTGGATCTCCTGCTGCCCAGGGGATTGTGGGAAGTCATGAAATGCCAAACACATGCGAAGACACAGACCCACAGCTACTGCCATATGGTCCTTTTATAGCAAAATATTGATTTTGGGTCTAAAATTTTCAGGTTTAGAAAGCGAATTGTTCGCCAAATGCAAATATTTACACAGGAAATTAATCTGCATTCTGAATGCAGCCTTCACGTTCCCTGCCTTCTCCTTGTGTTTTTTTCTAAGCAGCTTTATTTTCTTCTTAAATGCATTTCTGCATTTTTTGTCACCCTTTATTTCTCTCTCCTTGCCAGGACACAGAATTCAGTGTTGCTTTTCTGAGGATTTACACTAAGCAACTTAATGACCCACTGCTGCAGATTTTTACTCTTTCTCATAATGTGAGGAGTACTGCACACTTTTGATTAATGTGTCTGGTCTGCCAAGTCTATTAGCCTTTGACCAGTTCATCCATGCTGGGTGTCTGTTTTCTCCCCCTAACCATCCGGACAAGTATGCTCTCACAAACACACACAGAGTTAGCGAAGGAGCAGAAAGAAAGCAAACAAGCTGAAATAGAGAAATGAGGTATTGATAACTGGCCCCTTCAAATATCCACCGCAGGGTGTACAGTTTAACACACTAAAGAACTCAGACCATGAAACACACTTCCTCTCGTCAGCTGAAGCCAATCACAAGACCAGAGAATCTGAGGGGAAAAAAGGGAAGAGAGTGAAAGACAAAGAGCAGCAGAATGATGGTGACGAATAAACTCTCCACTCCCACGTCAGAGTACTTGCTGTGAATAACCCTCTATCTGTGAGTGTGTGAACACTCTGAATGAGAGAGCCCCGCTCCTGAGCCCATGAAACATGGACGTCAGTCTGTTGTTGGGAACTATTCGCTCTAAAACTTAGCACGATGCATCGTCTGTGTGTTTATGTGCGTTCTGTCGTGTCCCTGCATATTAACTGTAAAGCTTTACGTAACCCACAGTTCAGCTCAAATTGGCATGTTTACATCGTATTATTTTATACTGAAATCCATTACCGTGAGCTGTCCGCGTGAAATAAACACATTCAAAAACTGCATTTGTGTCACGCCCACAGGCTTTTAGGCACCAGCCCTCTTCAAACAAAAACACACAATTAATGCCATTTTGCCCTTCAGCACGGCACAGTTCGATCAAAGGCGGTCCATGTGCACAAAACACTACAGATCATCTGGTGTTCCTGATGTGTTAGCAACAGTTTGTTGAGATACTGTTGCTGCTGATGTATTAAAAAGACACTTTAGCCTTGTAGCTTAAGGGGAACTTCTTTCTCTCATGTCCAGCTTCATATTTGTATTTTCTGATTGCACTGAAGAAGCTTTGCATGATTCACAGTTCAAAATAATCATTGTTCATCTTGTACTGGATCTTGGTGCAGCTCCTCAGTTCAGAACAAGGTGTTTTAGTTTCTTCCCCTTTAAGGCCAAGCTCTTGTAACCACTTTAATTTCTGATTAGCTGCCCCTCGTTTACAAAATGTTTGGTCATTGTACGAGATGAAGTTGGGTTTTTTGCTTTAAAGGCTGAGGTAACAGCTGATGTGTGTGGACTCCAAGTGTTTTCTCTTTCAGATGAAGAAATAATAATAATAATAATAATAATAATAATAATAATAGCAGCAGCATCATTTCAGATCTGGATAACTAAACATGTCTATAAACAATCTCAACTTTGGACCTGATAAAGTGATTTGCTAGAGATATTTTAAATCAAGTTTGTCCAGGCAAACATCTGAGAAAAAGCCTGAAGCTAATGAAGCACTTCAGCATGCGTGGCTGCTTGTGTAGCACGGTTTAAAGCAAACACAGTCTAATAAGCTGCACTGCTAAAGGGTTTTGCTTCTTTTGCTCATTGCCAGGGAACATTTGCATACATGTTTGACCTTGCGTATCATTGATCCTGAAGGAAAAGCTCCCACTAAACTCCTGCTAAATGAGCACCTCCCAGTCCCCCCATTCACTGAATGCACAGCAGTAATAGGAGCTCTCAGGGCTGTTGATAAGAGAAGATGAATCATTAATGAAGAGACGCTGGAGTTAAATTCTGGCCTTTTACTGCTTGGTGTTTGACCCAGATCACAGGAATCCTGGCTCAGCTCTAATAAAAACAGAGACATATAGTTTTATAGAGGTTGTCTAAACCAGACACAGTAAGCGGAGGGAGAGCACTTGTGAGAAAACCTTCTGCTTTTGGTCTGCCCGCCCTCTTGTGCCTTTATTGTCTAATTATTCCCATCACAGACCGGCACAATAACAACAATGCATACAGCAGCAACAATATGATTATGCGCAGACACCCACACAGGAACAATATGCAGCGTAGCAATCCAGATAATGGCATTACACATGCATACAAAGGCAGAGCCGAGAGTGTTTTGGACAGTGGCTTTATCTGCTTGTTATAACCCATGTAGTCTTATACAAACACCGTCTGTTGTCTTCAGTTGCGCTCTGTATCTTGTCTCTCTTAGGGTCCCTGCTCCTGCTCCAGTGCCCCAAAGCCACCCCCACCTCCCCATCCCTACATGACGGCCTCTTTTGTTTGCCTGTCTGGAATTTAGCTCCTGGCTGAAGGGGCCTGGGCAAGGGACAAAACATACTTCACAGCATTAGATAGTGGCTCAAACAGTTATTTTACTTTTTGCACACTCACAAAGTTGAGCGGCTGCCCACAAAATTCTCCTGTTCTTAAAGTAACACCAATCTTTTTTGTGGGGCCCTGCATAGTCTGGGTGATTATCCAACGACACACACCACAGGGGAAACAAGGACAATGACATTTGTTCCTGTATGTTGCTATTAGAACTCAAAGATATGAACACAAACACAAGACTGTTTGGAGTCCACAGCCAAAAACTCACAAGGAGATTCATCTAAAAATCATTGGAAGACCTTCTTCTTTTCCTGCCAATGTGCAGTTTTAAATGTCAGTAAATGTTCTGCTACACTCAGTCTGGCATCATGATTTCCACCTCATTATACGATCTCTTCTAAGACCATAAACACCTAAAACTTTGAACTAACATAAACTGTTTACAGAGGGTGCAGCTTTGTAATTTGGAAAAGCTCTGCAGAGAAGCAACACTGGCAGAGATCTGCAATCTGCTGAAGGCCACAGCCTGCGGGTACAACAACAGAAGATAATACCTGGATTTATAATATTAACAATAACCACACACTTTATTTATACAGCACTTTTCTTAAAGTTACAAAATGCTCCACAGAGAGTAACTGAAAATAAATAACATCTACAACAGTAAGAAGACGCCCTGAGATATAACGGTCTAGGACGCAGTGCTTAAATGTTTTTTGTCTAACTGCACATTAATATATCAATGCCACTTCAGGTAGTTGGACAGATATGCATCTGATTTTGATGAAATCTGAAGCTGTTGCTTTAATCCTTTTATTTATCACGCCTGCATCAGTCATGTGGTTGATCTGTTGTGTGTCAGCTGCAAGTGAAGGTGGAAATTTGGCAGTTCTCTAGAAGCAGGATACGCTTTTTAAAGTCTCATAACATGACAGTGCCTGTGTCCCTGTAGCTTTAAACAAGTGTACTGTAGACTACAGATGGCAAAGAGTACAGCTGTGATTACAGTAGAGCTACTACTGCAACACACCGCCCGGGGAGAAAGGCAGGAAAAGTGGGACGCAGTGTTACAGTAAAGAGAACAAAATAAAGAGATGACGAAGAGGAGAAAAAAGAGAAAGTGGAGCAGCAGGGAGAAGAGAGAGGTAAGTGAGGCATAAAGCTACAGTTGACAAAACATAGATTGAGGCACCGCAGCGTGAGCTGCTAGGAAGACCGAGATGAAGCGAAGAGCTTTCGTGGAGAGAATTAAAGCGTTGGAAGAAGCCCGTGCGTGTTTCTATTTCAACTCGACTGTGAAGACGACAACTTTTGAATATTAATTCTGTCAAAATTAAAATGCAAATTGTGTGCTTTTCAACTAGGTACACTAAAGCGACTCAATCAATCTTCCATGGAAGACAAAAGACTGATTAATATTGACAAATATTCTTCACTCTGAGCTACGGCTTTACTTCTTATTTTCCTTTAAAGGATGACATATTGGTGAAGGTTCTGACATTTTCTAGTTTCACAAGGACATTCGCCAAACTTAAACCATGTCAACTGATGAACCACATTATTTAGCTAGTAAAATGTATTTTTATCCACAAAAATAATGAAAAACATTATTTACAGTGTTCCCATTTTATGTGTCACTCCATGGAAAATCAATCAGGCCCTCCCAACTTGACCTCTTCAGAATCAGTAAAACCACTTCAAGTTAGATTCTAAGGCCAAAATCATAACCAACTCTGAACATCAATATCATGAACATAGGGGAGACCGGGGATAGTTGTAACATTTTTGACATTTCTGTCTGTAAATTGAAGCTCTTTTAAGGTAGTGGATTCAAAATGTAATGCAAAGTATTTACATGTCTCTGCTATTAAATAGTGCAGCTATTTTCTCTGCAGCACAATTACCCATTGCATGGTATGGTCTCAAACACAAAGAGTGAAATGTTACAATTAACCCCATAGTCTGGGTTAGTTGTAACATATCCTGGGGTGAAATGTAACACAATGAAATAAGGGTACTAACAAAACATTAACATGTAATCTTTGTTTATTCAACACATGAATGCACTTAGAGCCATTTATGTAGCTATGTGTGTGTGTGTGTGACAGAATGCAGAAATCCAGCTTTTGAACATATTCCAACCCCCCAAAAAGACAAATTATGGAATTTTCTGCAACTGAATATTTCATTAATTTTGGTTGGTCTTCCTTGAGTTTGGCCTCATTGGCTCAGTGGGCATTATAACCTACAACTCTTGCACCAATTTTGAACATAACAATGAAGCTGAAAAAATGTAGTTGTTCACCAGCATCGCAATTCCATTACTTTTTATCATGGCTTACCTTGGTGTGGTTTGCAAAGTGCTTCAGAAAGATGAGGAAATCTGTTTCTTGCACCCATCCTGATTTATTTCCACTACCAGTACTTCCTACTGGTCCATCTCTGACACAGAGGTCAGCATAATGTATGTGTGGGGAACACAAACAGTGGAGGAATTGTGTTGCCAATGGCATTAACCGCATATACAAGAGCGACCAGTGAACCTCTCTCTGCTGATGTCATTGCCCCAACTTGTTTAATATAAGTTAAAGTAATAGTGTGGTAAGTTGTAACATCTGCATTATTGTTACAACTAACCCAGACTGTTGCTGTTACAACTGACCCAGACTCCTATAGCCATGAACTAGCTAACATTACAGCCAACGGCTAAAACACTAGCACTAAAGACCTACACAGAATATATCCCCATAGACATACAAATAACATAATTTAAGTTTGATGAGTTTAACTGCAAAGCAGATAATGCTATTAGAAACTGAAATAAAGTAGAAAAAATTACTTTTTGGTATACAAATGACTTTTTTTCATGTTAAATTGTCTGTGTTTGACAAAATGTGCTGATTTTTCACATGTGATAGCAGAACTGAGTTAGGCATGCACAGGATGAGTCACATCATTTGAAACTTAGCCCTGATTGGAGAAATTGGAAGTGTTACAACTGACCCACGTTACAACTATCCCCGGTCTCCCCTACTATAGTTTCGATTTAATGCACCAATTCAGTGACGTAGAGTAACAGAAACCCCGGCACCCTGAATGTTTGATCTGTCTTCATTGGTAAAAACGCCTAAAGAGCCTACCACCAGATGTGATAACTGGCTGATCAAAACAAGTTACAGCACATAAAAGGCCTTTTTTAAACCAACATTTTAATACCTGTGGATATTTGATGTCTTTAGGAATAGGGCTGCCACAAACGATTATTTTGATAGTCGACTAGTCACCGATTATTTTTGCGATTAGTCGACTAATCAGATCATCATCCATTGGACGTACAGCGTACAGCTTATTGCACCAGCAGCATCTGGTCTTATATAACTATCATTAGCTTACAGCTTGAAGTGTTTGTGCTAACTAAAAATAAAGACAAGATGGTAGTTTATTAATTTTTAATGAAATTTGCAGATTGTTTCGGTGAAGTTTAATAAACTCCTTGCTTTCTAAAATATAACAGGACACCGGAGTATATTCTCCAGCGTCTCACACTTCTGATAATCAGCTGTCTGCTTGACAGTTTTAGCTGTGCAAAAACTATAACTTTAATCTCAGCCAAACCAATTTACTCAGGAACAAATAAAATACTAAAGAAAGCCAAACTAACATTTTTAAGTTATCTAAGTGACTTATATATATGTTTAACCTGACTAGCGAAAGACGGCGGTGGGTTTGAAAACGATTTGCCGGGAGTCCGGTGTTCTCACGGCTCTAGTTAGCCTTGCCCCCGCCTAGCTAACGAGCTAGTGGGTAACAGACGTCTCCGAAAACGTCGGAGCGCTTTTGAAAATATGCGGTGTCCTGATAAACTGAGCAGATATTTGAGGTTTACACAGCTACATTCTCACCTGAAAATATGTTAAACGTTTATTTTGTGACCCAGAAAGAATAATAAGAGTAAAGTTAAAACTAACTAGCTGCCGCCATTGTCGACAACTGCGCTGGGCTGCGCTATGAATTCTGGGACACAGCTTCTTCTTCTTCGGGGTTTAACGGCAGCTGGCATCCTTGTACATGCAGTGCTGCCATCTTCTGTTTCAGTCCGTTATTACACTCTTAAATCCTACTACTCATTCCTGCGTCCTTTGTGATCTTACAAAGCTTCAAACGATGCGTCGACTATTAAATTAGTCGTCGACGATTTTAATAGTCGACATAATCGTGACTAGTCGACTAATCGTGGCAGCCCTATTTAGGAAGTTATGAGGGGTCAAGAATGTTGAAAAGTACCAAAGGTTCTTCCCCTATGGTTATTAAGACCTGTAAATGTTAACAGTAAAATTTTATATTTGCTAACAACACAACTGTCCAACCCAAACAAAGTTCGACTTATTACTAATTTATCATAAGCTGGAGCTTTATATTATATAAACATAACATTGAAACTGATTTATAATGAAATTCAACACTTTTTCAGCACACACAGAAATTGATAACTGGAGAAAGAGACGGGCAGTGAGTGAGTGAGGGGGAACGTGGCAGACAGACAGAGAAAGAGATTGAGAGATATCGTGACAGTGTCACCTGGCAGCATGCATATTGTCCTACACCGGCTACAATAATGCTGACAGGACAGGACGTAACGGGCAGCCCCTGCCCCGATACAGCTGCGCTATGCAGCACTACACCACAACCAGGCTGCAGAATACACACACACACACACACACACACACACACAGCTCTGAACCACGCCTTATAAAACCAGGATCTGAGATTCAACACTTGAAGAGCAGATAAATGGTGTGATTAAGTCGGCGTATCACCACCGGAACCGAAGGCAATTTCTGTTCTATGAAAGCCCGGCCATTCTCATGACTGCTGTTCAGCAAAACCACTGTCTGTGTTCCCAGCAGACACACACAATCCACAAATTCATCCCCCAGATTCACACACAGTCTTTTTCGCTGCATTGAGGAATTATTTGCAGCCCCTGAAAAAAAGGTTTTTGTCAGAGGCAAAAGGAAAGCCACCAGCAGTCTAATAAAGTTATTTATCTTTCACCAAATACTAATGTACATTTTTGAAAAACAAAAAAGAAAAGACACCAATTTTTGTTAATAAATTGGTGAATTTTACAGAGTAATTGCCTTTAATTACTGATAGGAGGACTTGGATTGGGATACCAACTAACTTATGTTTTCATTTTGTTGACAAGTGGAGAAGCAGCGTCATCAATCAGTCATCCTGGCCAGAATCTAGGCCAAGTGGACCAATAGTCACGGACAACCATACGTCACCAATAACACAACTTTGTGTTATCAGTTGAGCCAAACCTAGCCTGGACTAGTTACCTAACCAGCTGAGAATTCATCAATAGGCCAGTTTGTATGTGTGTATGTGGTGCAGTATTGATCCAGATGAGGTGAGAGAGTGTGCTTTTTGTTGTGCACGATAAAGTAAAGTCATAATTGAACAAGGACAAAGGTTGGTCAGCAGGGTTGAGGCTATACAAAGAAATCCCTTGTTAAACTCTGGGAACGGTTCTTACAGCTGTGAGTCCATCACACAAATACACAAGGTTAAACCTGCAAATGACAAAATGAACAGCCAGAAAAACCTGCTGCCAATCTGGGGAATAAAAGCTTGTGGTACAGCTCTGCTTCTTTAGTCTATTAAAACGATTTCCTACTTCAGATGTCTGAAGGTGAAGAAATAAGTAGCACATTTCTTTAACCAACTAACATTTCCAGAACAGAGCAAACAAAAACTAGCAGCACGTTTTACAACCCATAGTATTTTTTTTTATAGTACTCATTGTATTTTTTAAATTACAAACGTTTAATTAAGCAATTTTTAGACATTAAATGGTGAAGCTGCATGTGAGACCAGACAGTCAACTGTCTTTAGCCTGCCAGCTTCATACTACTAAGTCCATGTGATGTCTGATTGATTGTCTGGTGAATTCACAGCCAGTGGTCCTAAAATAACCAACACCTAAATCAAACTGTTTCCATTAGTGAGAAAAGATCTGATGTTAACTATCTGCTGGCTAAATGTGGGAAAGCAAAGCTGATTCAGCTGCCACTGTCTGGAGTTCACATGTGAAAACCGCATATTAGTACTACATGCAACCGATAACCGAACCAATGTCTAAACCACAGTCTAGCTTTGACATTAGCATAGGCAGTAAAAAATATGGACGCAGCCTCTGGGTCTGGAAAAATAGCCAATGCTTAAGTGTTTTAAATCTGCATTTTGTTTTTTCAAAGTGACCAACAGGGGGCGATTGATGTGGTAGCACAAACACTTGCAGTCATATAGAAATCTATGGAAAAACAGCCCTGGGCTCCTTTGCTCTCTGACCTTGGTAAACAATCTCCTGATGATTTATGGGCTCAGTCACGACTTTCTGGTTTTATTGAATAAAACATGAAGCTAATTTTGTAAATTAAGGTCATTACAGGAGTCAGAAAGGAGGAATATTTCTGTATGCTGATTGGTTAGTCAACGGTGAAAGTTCACACTTTATTAACCACTGGGTGACGTCACAGCAGCTACCCAGTCACGCTTTAGATATTATGACAATGGAGGTATGATACTATAGTCCAGTGAATAATGATTAACTTTACTGCTCAACTATCTAAGAGGTCAACACCACAATAAAATCACATGGAGCAAAATATAATAAAATCATGCACTCAGTGAAGACATTAATAATTCAGTGCTGTATTATTAAACACCATCATAGCTGAATGAGAAAATACCGCAACTTTCACTGCTTGAAAACAGAAGACAGCCCTGAGGCAGTGGTCGATTCTGTTTCATTAGATTGTGCTCAATTAACACATGCACCACACACAAAAACACAAATAGATGCAAGCAGTCTGAGCTGAGACAGGAAAGGGTTTAATCTCATTAAGGACACAAATGCAACGCATGTAGTTAATACATAACCCTAAATGTCACCACAGAAGCATACGGTGACGTACGTTACTCCAAGTCTTTGTCCGGCTTTGTTCTGGAGGACTGAGTGCACATGTGACGGATGCATTACAATGACACAAAGCAAAAGTCACTGCTTCGCTGGCTTCTTTGAATGAATATACTATACCGAGTTCACAAAAGATATAAATAACCCATAAAACTGGACAGGCAAGCCTTTTATCAAGCAGCACTGCAAGAGCTGAAGATGGAGAGATGAATCTTCCCTGCAACCACTGACAAAGCCAACGCAGATGCCTCAGTGCTTAAATTCTCCCCGAACTGTTGCTTTTGTGTTTTTCACATTTTAACCGCATAACAACCAAAAGGTAAAAGGTCAGATGACTACAGCACACAAAGCTCAACTGAGAGTTTTAATCTAAGGCATCACAAATAAGCACACACAGGATGCCACAGGTTAAAAAGAAAAAAAATCCTGCACTCTTACTACAACAATTAAATCTAGAGTTCAGTTGAACGTTAAGTGGCCAGCTCATTAAACTGATATACACCGGCTGATCCAGTAATGTGTCACTCACCTTCTGAAGGCTGGTTGGGTTCAGTTGTGTTTTATCGATGATCTTTATTGCAACCTGGGAGAAAAAAACAAAAACAAAATAAATACAGAGAATTTATCACACTTGCCCAACAAAAACTGGCTTATTTAACGCCAGCATAGCTCACTGGTTGAGTAGGTGATCGCATGCCACACGGCTGAAATGTAGCAGTTCGAGTCCGATCCGTGGCCCTTTGCTTTTCCCGTCTAATTTCCACTGCTTTCATTTTTTAATCAATTAATTTGCTGTTTTTTTGAGTTGTATTTATTATCAGCCACTTCAGTGTCCATATTGACAGTCAAGACAGTCTGACACTTGATGGCTACTGAAAAATATGCTTAGATGATGAGTTTACTCCAGCTTCCGGACTAAATAAACCCTGAACTAGAATAATCTGAAGAATCTTTAGCATTGGGTAATACTACTAGCAAGCACAACACAATCCAATAGTCTTAAATGAGAAAATACAAGTGAATCAAAACAAACTGTAATGAGGCCAAAGAGTTCAAACCACGCCATGTTTTACAACACAGAAAAGACATAAAAGCTAAAACTTACTTAATAAAGCAAGAGGTTTAACAGCATGTGTTGACCCGGACATACCAGTACAACTTTAAACCACCATATTTGTCTTCTGCTTTATGTGGGTGGACACAGCAGCTATCACATGATTAAGCCAGTGGCAGACACACAAAGTTTCTTGAGCCCAGAGTTATCAACTGAGCTAATGTAGGTCAAGGGTTTTATGAGAAGAAAGACTACAGTGTATTTAAACACATGGACGTACACCCACACACACACACTGTCTTTCTTCAAAAGGTTTAAAGGCCTTGACTGCGCTACAAGGATCTGCAGTATTTACTTCTGCTCCAACCCCTAAACTCTTTTCTTTTAGCCTCATATGAGCCACTGTGCACGGCTGCCCTTCAGCGTAATAATTATCAGGATTTTTTCTGCTTTTTGCTTTCTGTGCATTGTTTTTCTCTCCTTCTTGTTTCCTTGAACTCACCTCTCTGCCGGTCAATATGTGTCGCGCCAGTTTAACCTTGGCGAAGTTGCCTTTGCCGATGGTTTTGAGCAGTCGGTAGTTTCCAATGTGTGGCTGTTCATCTGAACACAAGGCGATGGAGTTACGACATCTGGCACCAAGTGAGCGGCTTGACCAGCCCGTGCCCTTCTCTGAGCGGCTGGCCGACAGGGAGGTATGCTGAAGAAAGAGAGAGATAAATACATAAACTACTGTGACTGACACCATTCATTCTTAATGAACAACACAGTGGAATCTTAAGAACTGTATCCAATGTGAAATCTTAGATGTGATACTCTCTAACTGTAAGAGAAAACAAATTTAGCTTGAAAGAGGACTCCCACTCACAGTTCGTTAAATAAAAACAACATTAGAGCTGAATGGTTAAAAAAAACCAACAAAAAAAAAACCCTAAATTTTTCAAGCAAAACAGTTCAGTTGTGCAGCTCTCCCTTGAAAATAAATCATAGTAGATGGAATATACCTATTAAATTTTATACCTATTGATTTTTTAAGTATTTTTTTCACCTTTAATTGGCTAAATTATTATTTAAGTGGAAATTTAACTAGTAGCAGACCGAACGTATTTAAAATACTTGCACCGATGTTGAAAGAGTGAAAGAGAGTCACAAGCTCCAAATGATTTGCATGCCTATAGATACCTTGTGACACTGACTATGTAACTGCAAGCCTGTACCAGACACCAGAAGTTGAAAAGAAAGAGCACCCAGCACCCCTCGATGTTTTTATTCAGCACACTCGTGTGGCTGCAGGGTCAGTGACGTTAGACTCGTGTTCCTAATGATGGTGGTGGGAAACCGATCTGGCCTTCATACCTGAGCGTCTGTTGATACTCACAACATGCTCATATCTAAAACTACCACAACAGTCTGAATTTAATCACCCTTTAAAGAATAGATTGGTGAGTGAAACAGCAGGGTAACTGCGACAGCCAACCAACCAACCCTTTGTCATTTTCTCACAGTGATGAGGGAGAGACAGGTAATATAGGTCTGACAAATGTTACGCTCTGTGTGTCAGCCAGACCCAACTCTACTCCAGCAATATGAGTGCAGCGCTATTCTTATTATCATTGGCCTTTTGTTCTACTGACTTTACATTGATCATGTTTCATATTTCAATTGGAGTCAAATGTATTCTGATCATTTATCTTTATTGTTTTATCTCCCAGACTTGACTGTCGGTTTTATTTGACCGCTTTACTTCAAGTTTTAATCTCTCCATTTGCTTTCCCGAGCACTGAATGGACACATAAATACCCATCTGCAGTAAGGATGACGTGCGGAACAAAGAAACAAGAAAATAGAGGAAGCTTCAGGTACCTGACCTGACTACAATGAAAACAAACATCTGGAATGAAGGGTGAACATTACTATTGTAAAATCTCAGCATTAAATGTTGTTTGTTAGCTACAAAGTACTTTCACAATCAATTAATGATGCAGAACCTTGTTCCTGACAGTTGTATCAGTTTTTACCTTGTAACTCAAAGGCGAATGAGATTCAGTCCTTCCTGCAAATGACTTGCTACACTTTTCACTATATTTAGCAAATCACCACTTTTCTCTGTGAAAGCCATCAGGAAATGTTCCAGCTATAGACCGCTTCATTTGGAAAACTGTAAATAGCAACTAAATGTTCATTACTCACTGTGTTACAGGGTGATATTTCATGCAAAGCATGAATAATTAGCATTATTTTCAAAGGACGAAAAAGTGCCCCGTCATTGCAATCAATTAAAAATGAAAAAGCTCAAATAAATTGCATAGTACTCCATACAGATGTCAAAGTTCAGCATTAAGATCTGTTCACTCGTCTGAGACAGCAATTCTTTTCTCCCACCTGATTTCTTTAAATTCAGTTGAAATGAAGTGCTTTCATTTCTACCCCAGATTAGCGGCGTCTCTGCCTGGACAAGCAAAAAGTAAAAAGTGCCAGAAAAAGTTCATGCCCAGCCCTGTCAGATGAGACCTTTTAGAAAAATGAGAATTACTCAATATTCAAAACTACATGTCATAAGAAACTGCAGAGACTTGTAGCACCATGGATGTTAAGTGATGTAGAAAAAAAAACAAACAAAAACCCAAAGATTTCTACAAAAATCATGTCTGTTTTTTTAGATGACTCAACAGCCGACCCTATTTCCACCAACTCAGTAATGCAGGAACATATTTGCTTCTCGTTTCAGGAGCCAACTCACATTTCCATGGGTTTGAGAATAATTGTTGTCTGGTAAATGTTTCCGTGTTAGTATATCTCCACAGAAGCAATATCACGATTAACATATTCTGTGAATCACTGGTAAATTTCTAGATTAGGCAATATCACTGGCAGAGTGTTGCCTAAGAAGAATCTGCAGACAAATGAGGTTCAAGTCAAGAAGATCTGTGATTCCACCTCAGACTGTATCACCATTTGCTGTTATTGCTGTTAGGACCTTTTAAACCCAGCCTGTTTTACCCGTTTGCATCTCTCAGACATCAAAAAGCTTTCATCGCGCCTCCTTTTTGTCGTTCTCTTTGTGGACTTCCATTCTTAGATTTTATTAGCTTTCCAAAATGCATTTTTTTGAAACACTTGAGGCATTTTTCCATCATATTTCTAATACAAAACAGCAAAGACAAAGAGAAAAGCAGGTTTTTGAGAAATGTGCTACATCCCTGGGGGGCATTAACTGGTTGTAAATGAAGAAAGGAGATGTTTCTAGCTCATATGCTATGTGAAGAAATTACTATTAAAAGCTAAACTACCATGTAAAAAAACAAAATGTCGAGTTTATTGTTTAGAAGAATAAATTTGATTGTGGACTGTCTGCAACATTAATCAGTACACCAGAAAACAAATAAAAATCGCCCTCAGCTGATATTCTTTCATCTCTCTTTCTGAAGCTGATCACACATCAAGGTTCGGACCAAAATAGTACAAACTGAAACTAATATTTTATTGAAGGATTATAACTAAAGAGTTGGAATATGATATTTAAAACGCCATAGCCACCAAGCAAATGTGTTCCTTCATTTTCTCCTCTTCCTCTCCCTTCCCCCCTTTAATTTCACCTCCTCTCTCTCCTCTGGTTCATCCCTTCCCCCAGACAAATCAATTTGCCTCCTTTCCCTCTATTCTCCTCGCCATGCCCGGACACGCCCTCTCTTTTGTCTCACGACGCTATCTTCATTTTCAGCGACCTCTCATCATTTTGAGCATCCCGGTGGCCTCCATCACACTACTCCCATCTCGCCATCTCCCCATCTTCAGGGAGTGCAGTCTATCGATTCACCCAATCCTGCTGATTACCACGCAGTTTCATTCACAAGCAGGCCCGTGCATGTGTGTGTGCTTGAGCAAGATGTGATGGAGTCTATATTGCTGGTAGACTGCAGCAGCAAAGATATCATAGGGTGGGGAGTGGGGCGATTAAAGCCTCCACCCTCCCCCTCCAGTATGGGTGTAAGGTGACATTTGATATAGAAGATGGATGAAGGGCTCCGTGTGTGTGTGTGTGTGTGTGTGTGTGTGTGTGTGTGTGTGTGTGTGTGTGTGTGTGTGTGTGTGTTGGTTGTTGCTAAATGATTTGCACATTCAGCAAACAAGCTGCACCTTGTCCTTGTAGACTGAAAGCACTGAGATTTGGTGTCCATGTTCTGCATCGTTAAATCGTAGCAAGAACGTATGCGAGGTTAAACCAATACAATGTTTATCCTTATTACAAAATCAGATTTTGCTTCTGTCCAGTATGCATACTCCGGAGCTGAAAAATGATAAAGTACCAAAAACACCACTTCCTCTAATGATCCTTAGGGTAACTCCTTAGGGTATCCCCAGATCCCAGTATTAAAATTCCCAACTTTGAACCATTAAAAGCACATTTATGGTCTGGTTCAAAAAAGCATTGAACCCTGCTGATAACAGCTGCATAGTGGGAAGCTATTTTCAGAACTCACTCCACTTGGATGCTGCTAAGGTGTAAAATTAGTCACTAAAGTGGACTGCTCCACTGTGTACTGTTGGTGCCTCTTGAAGCGTTTTTAATTAAATTATCCGACAATACAGCTTGTTGACTCTTAAAGACCACCAAAGAAGTTTGTGCTTCAGTTTCCTTGAGTGAGATTCTGGTGTTTTGTTAGTCTCTCATTTTACAGTTTACACTTTAGTCTCTATGAAGAAAAAACAAGCTGAAATGTTCTTTGTTACTTTCTGAATAATTCCTTTGACATCATCTTACAGAGGAACACACTGTTGACAGGCAAGGCTCCTGTCAATGACTCAACAAAGGAAGCATGCCAGCTTTTTCCTATAAATTCATGTGTGGCTTACACGAATGACAGCTTGATGTCAATTAAACAACAATGCGCTGAAGGTGTGAGCGTAGCTGCCAAAGGGCCTGACATGATGCCGAAAGATCTGACGCCGACTTTTAGCTTGAAAAGTTGCCAAAAGTTGTTTAAAGAAATTTCTACACTTTATGCATAGTCATCCACGTCTATAATCAGCTTATATACACAGGTGCAGGACATTTTCCCCACATCAGGCAACACCACATGTATGTCCGAGCACCTTAATGGTTTTATTCCAAACCTGCAGTGCTCATTACACTTTACACTCTCTGTTCTGACACTTTAATATGATCTGGTGTTTGCAGTTTTCTGCTTTACTCTCTAATTTACTTCATGTAGCCATTTTATTGTATAGAGTAATTTGATTTTGTGGAGCTATTTGCTTTTGGCTGATGTTTTCTTATTAGATTTTGTGTTAGTTTAATATAAGCTGGCTGCTATAACAGAATAATTTTTATCGTATAATTAATAAGATAAAATAAAACTACAGCCTCTTGTGCAGTTTCTCAACATTTTCAGATCTTTATGATGGCGTGACATGCCTGAAGGATGATGATCATGATCAGGTGTCAACAAAGCAGATAAAGATCTGTTCTTAAACCAAGAGCAAAAAATTATTTAACACTAACACATTTAACTGGTTTTTCTAAGCAGATCTGCAGCATTCTGGTCCCGTCTTTTTCTGTGAAAAACTACAGAGATATGAGCTACAAATCACAGGAAACCACTTTTAGTTTGCAATAAGAGGTAAGTTTTCGCTCAGGTATGTGGTGGCATTGCGGTGGCATACACGTTTGCATGTCTGGCTTGGCTATTGTACAGCACAGGAGTTATCTTCCATCTGCACTGATCTGTGTGGGAGTAGAGCCAAACAAAATGGATATGAATCGATGAATGGAAACTCATGAATCTCATCTACTCTCAATATGGGCCTAATCTGCCTGAGGAACATTTTCCTCTTTTATACTCCGTGGAACATGCCTGTCATCTTTTCTAGTTTATCATTTCTCTGGATGCTGTTTCTCTTCTGTAAATTAAACTTTTGTTGTTGTTGTTATAGGGATTATTGCTTATATGTTGTAGCGGGACTCATAAATAACTCAAAAGACTCAGCTCATTGTTGCAAAGGCAGAATTAAAATGTGATTTTTCTGTGGTCTGTTATATTAGTTTTAAATTAAACTGGAGGAATGTAAAAGGCGAGGCAGGCAACACTACGTCAAGACACCCACTATGACGAATACAAATGTGCTTCCACACAATGGACCACACCCTGAGGGAGGTGTCTTGGACTTACTTTTGCTCTGAGTGTGTGTGTTGGGTAGGGAGGTACTAAGTAAAGACAGGATGTGTGACCTTATGCCCAGCAGAGGAATGGTGTAACCTTCAGCCATCGTCACAGACACAGTGACCTACACTACAGCTTCCTCTTCTGCTCCAGAGGCTCTCGGCCTCAGACTGGTACGTCACTGGCTCTATTACACATGACTGCAGACACGTCATCTCCATAACATAACAGAAAAAAAAACAAAGAGATAAGAAGGATTCTTATCTTATGCTAAAAAAGGAAAGAGAAATTGCTGTCAGTAACAGTGAGTTGGATATGTTAGATTCCCTGTCCTGCCCGAGAGGTTAAAGCATGTTCACCTGTAAACTATGTAGGAGGGAAAAACTTAAAGGTATTTAAAGGGAAACAAAGAAACAAACCAGTTTAGGGAAATACATACTTATTGCAGTGATAGGAAAGTCCCACAATGACTTTATTCCAATAGGTTGTTTTGAATGTAGCCGACCAGGTGCTAGTTTCACCGAGACAGTTTTGACTTTTCCTATGCATTAGTCCAAGGCAGTGCTTTTCTCTGTGGATAACTGAGTCACAGCATGTGGTCTACACTGACCTTATGCTATCATTTGTTTCAACGAGAATTCAACTGGGGGAGCACTGGTTTCTGGCCACTAAAAATAAAGATTGACTTATTTTAAGCCAAGCTAACTATATCCTTACATTTAGAAGAAGCACCCCCCAAAAAAACCCAACATGACTCATCATGTGTTGCTAAGAATAATAAACACATAACAAACACTACTTTGTTATCAAATCCAATTTATGGTGTTTACTGAAATAAGCTGCTTTAAGCTGCGTTAAATGATTAGTCAAGCAGCTGCACCCAACATCAAAATTAGCCTACATAAACCACTCGACCATTAGAAAGTACCAACACGAGGGTTACACTACCCACTATCTCAGCAGCATTTTTTAGGCTTCTTAGTCCCTCTTCCTTTTTTTAGACTAACAATTTCTGCAGAAGCTACTTAGTGTGCCATTATTTTTGATGTAAGTATCTTTATTTACTTATTAATTGTGCTCCTGCTTAAGAAAGTTAAGGTCTTAAGGTCTTATGGTCTGAATTTACACATCTATTTTAAGTATATTTCCATTATCTAAGCCATAGTAAACTCTATTATTGTGAAACTGGCCCCAGATCATATAATTTGAGGTTGACTGGCAGCTCTACATTCCTCTCATGCAACCGGCAATCTACACTTTAAGTCTAACTGCTAGTGGGAGTACACATTAAAGATATTAGCTTTGTCCACGCTCGCAAGACAGTCTTCCTCTTCCTCTCTAAGAGCTCAGGATCCCTGTATAAACCTGTCACATCTCACTCATCCATCAGGAGTGTGTGTCAAAAGCAGCAGGAAGTTGCATGAACTTAACCAGCATCACATCCTGTTCTGGAGACAGAGATGTCACAGCGATGACAGCAGACGTGTCACATGTTGAGCTGCAACACTCAGCGAGCATTTCCTGGCAGGCCCCAAAAGGAAGAAAGAGCTGAAAAAAAAAAAAACCCATGCCAGTGACCATAACAGACAAGCTGTCTGATGCAATGGAGCTTCAGCTCAACCAGCTGCTGGAGCTTCACTTCCCTCATAATGTGATCGGATTTGTTTGAAAAAGCAGGAAGCATTTTGTGTGGCTTACAAAAAGGAGCGAAAATCGAATTAGTCATCTTGCATCTGTTTATTTCTGAGAACGAAAGAGGAACTAGTACTTTAAAGCCAAAACTCCAAGATATTGCCGTTCATAACAGTACTGCACTAACAGATGACGATCTCAGGGACCATACACGTTGACATATGAGAGTGTGATAAATAAGAGTGTCAACCAAAGAGCTAAAATCAGCTAGAAAATGATGCAAACTGCAACATACATAGAGGGTGGTTAACCGTGGACTTGCAGAGACAGTCATTTACATCCTCTCCTAAACATTTTTGTCTCACGAGGCATAGATATCTGTGCGTGAAAGACTCAAGTCTTGGTGGCAAAGGCACGGTGAAGAGTGGAGAAGGAACAACACAACCATTTTATACGCAAATATAAAAACAACATGGCAAAGTTAGTAAAACTAAAGCCCGGAAGAATAAAAGTAAAGAAAGTCGAGGCAAATGTTGTCGTTTAGCTGATGTCCATTCAGTGTTGGTTGCCAGTTAGGGTTAAACACCCTCATCATGGATAAGACTACCCAGCTCCATTTTATAAAAAGCATATATTAAGTCTATATCAATATACAAAAGAAATCTCCTAATGGCTCATCTATTTCACAACACTCAAAGCTATGCTGTAAAGCTCAAGAGTTCTGTTCTAATTAACTTAATACTGACAGTATTTATGTAGCGTAATTATCAGTCCTTACTCAAACATTTCAGCGCTTATACTGTGTCACCACCATCGTGTTGTGTTCATCGCAGGAAATAATCTTTTGGAGTTGATATTTCTTCATGAATCATTTTGTAACACTTTCTGCTGTACTAGTAAACAGATGATAAAGAGTGGCAGGAAATGTGTGAGAGAAGAGTATGATGAATAGATGAAGGTCAAACTGGACTAAAATGTGTGTATTTTTGGAATAAATGAGAGCGGAAAGAAGAATTGACTTTATTTCAAAGGGAGTCTAAATAACCCACAACTATTTCACGCTGTGACTAATAAGCATTGCTTCCACATGTTGCCCCTTAAACAACATAAATGACTGATATTCAAACAGAACATCCCTAAAGCATTTTTTGTGTTTCAGATTATCCACGGATGACTAAAGCAAAGAAGCAGATAGACATTGGTTAGAACTCTTAAAGATGTCAAGAAGCAAGCTCCTTTAAGCAACTACTTTGGTGTTCCTCCACCTCCAAAGAAATGTCAGAAGGAGTCCGAACCGCAAAAGAAGCACGTATTCTCGGAAAAGTGGATGCAGGAGGTGAGCTGGCTTCAAACAAATGATGAACGCACAGAGATGTGGTGCAGAATGTGCCGTGAAAATCCCACTCTAGCGGACAAAAACACTGCCTTTTATATGTACGCAAACGCACGTTGCAACTTCTTATCTGGTGCGCATCTTTTATTTTGACAGCGAATGCGCACCTGCGGACCACTTATGTGCACCCTTGATTATAACACTTATTAAGGCTTAAAATCATCATTAAATTGACCTTAATTTGAAAAATCAAGACAATGTTAACTACCCTGTTAAGTGTCAGCTACTCTGGCTGTTATTAAACATCCCATTTAAAAAAAAAGTCATCTTGTGATGACCAAGTCTTCACTAAAAGCAGTAATTGTGCTGAAAAAAAATCAAACCAAATATGAATAAATTACTGTTTTCTGCACCACAATGCCCCTTTTGTTAAATCCATTACCCTCTTAGGCTGAAATACCTCGGAGAGGTTTTAAGAGAAGACATTTAAATATCATCCCCTACATGAAGCGGACAGCACAAATATTAAGAGGACAACTACCCAACACTGTGGGTTAAATGCAGCCTCCTTCCTCCAGTGTGACATCATCTGACCCCACAGTATGCAAAATGTAACTGGATTCCTCTGTCTGGACAAGGCAGGACTGCAAATGTACACACACGCTTTCTTTTTGCCTCTGGAAATGTGACACATTACTCAGCATATCATTCGCCATGGCTCTGTAATCATCAGTACAGGCTGAGTAAGGGTCAGATTTATTCTGTTTGGATCAACAGCAGCGGATTAAAGAGCTGAGTCACTCCTTGGCTAGACCTCAGCTCCTCTCTCTCTAAACCCTGCATCACTGTATAAATGTACATCAATAAATGCAAAGAAAAGGCACAATTCCCTTTGGGAAAAAATTTACTGTCCATTTCAGTCATGTCCTCACAGTGTCAGTCTCTCTGCTGCTTTTTGCAGTCATGTATGATCTCATTCATTTCTCTCATAGTTTGTGGTAGGACTGAGGGATTGAGCATGCACAGTAAGGGAGGTACAACGGTGAGATGAAAACAGCACATGGTTCATGACAGCCTACTGCAAATACATTGAAAACTTCCCAACATGTGTTAATTAATCTAAAAGTGTTTTCAGACAAGTCGGCATCTTCCACGCAAACGACAGCCGCAGCGATCTGCTAGTGATCACAGGAATCACAAGCAGGTTTATGGTACAGCAACCTCTTTGCAACCAATTTCACCTAGCAACAGCCAGCAACCACTCACCAACAGGTCAGAGAATGCACATTTTTCCATAGCAACCAGATGTTACCAGGTGGCAACAGAAGAAACTTTTGTATCATCTGTTTTTTTGTGTACTAAATAGAAAAGCTGGGGAGCCCCCCACCCTCACCAAAGGAATCACCCAAGTGGAAACACTGACTACTAAGATTAGTTTTAAGTATACGGCAGTATTCAGTATTACTCATGCAAAAACTGTGGACATGTAATAATGGAAGGTTCAGTACACAGGGTGAAAGTCAGAATAGAAGTCAAACCATAATAATAGTTTCCATTTGAAAGATTTTTGTAATAATGTTTTAATTTTTAATTCATTTTCTGAGCTAGCAGCTCATCAGGCTTTTTTTCAGTAATGTCAGAGATGAGTGCGATCGAGTGTTATCTCTGGTGGGAGTGATAATTGCTAAAACTAGGCAAATCGTATGAAATATTTACTTCCTTTCATACATAAAACTTATGATGCTGATCATTACTGGATTAGTCAAGACAACTTGTAATCTGTGAAACTAGCAGCCCGTCTTACTCACAGTTTGCGGCATACTTCCACATTCATACCAGTCTATGTCAAATAAGCATACACTTTTGAGTCAGGTCCTCTTAATCATTTGACAGTTGACCTCTTAATTTCTGTTCAGTACCTTCTACCCACTCCCTTTTCCATCATTCCCACAGCTCAGTCTTTGTTTCTGGCCTTTTTGTTACCTAATGTAAAATTACAAGACCTACACAACCTCTCACAATTATGTTTGTTCCTCATGCCCAAAGCAATTTGTCTAGAACACGAAACCATGCACACTGATCGGAGAGAAACATGACCTGCTTGGTAACATCTCTTAAATTAAATGTAATTGCTGGTTTGGCTTCACAGACAACAATTTTGCAGACCCTCTGACTAAGCGGGTGAAATAATGGATGTCAATGTTAGTAGTAGTGTTCTTTGAGATTATGGTCTGCTGCAGGAAGCTATTAACCACACTGCCAAGGGGAAGTCATACTATAGTTATTGACAACACTTGCAATGTACTTCTAGCTCTCTGTCTATAACCAGATGATAAATGCAAAAAAGTCATCTTAGCTCAAACAAAAACACACAGAGGAACAGGAAGTATTGTGACAAAGCTTGCATCACAGGCTCTGCGTTTATACTGACCACAATTTAAAAAAAAACAAACCAACTACTTTTGGTATGAACTAGAGATGTTGGACTGCTGAATATTTTACTTTAGTTACTAAAACATTATCACATGCACACACAAATCATGTGATTCCATCATAATCACATACAGCTTTTAATAACTTTAAAAAGTTGGTAAGCAGAGTTTCATCTGTAAACAAGACATCATAGCACACACAGAGTTTTTGGCCTTCCACCAAAAAAACCACCAGAAATGTGACAGATATATTTCTCACTTCTCTTAACTGAAGCACTAATTTAGGGCCAGAACTATCGGGAATAGCCTCAGACTCCTTGCCTTAAGTACATGAGGACTAACTGTTGTTAGTTGTGTAGAAACCACCAGAGTTTCATATTTTAGGTCTGATATTTGACCAGGCGTGGGAAAAAGATGCCAAAGAAGGCAGCTGAATGACACATCACACGAACCTTCACTCCCAAACATCCAGCTCGCTCTATGGCTCCTCTCGAACACCCAAATTGGGCATGAAATTATTTTTTTCAAGGGGCACACAAGTTTTGCAAATTTGATGAGACCTCCCAGCGAGCACTAAAACTGCAGTTATAGCTCATGGAGAGCGACCTGGTCTTTCTGGTTGAAAAACACTGGATGGCTGTTAACTAAAAGGGCTTTTGGTTAAACTGCAGCAGCTGAGGCCTGAGGAGAAACACTGAGGACAGTAAGTCGACACCTGACAGCCGAAGAGGCCCTCTACACAATGAACACAACAGCCTGACTGTGTGCTCTGACTATGAATATCTGAGTGTCTTTTCTTCTTGTCTCCTGGTTCAGATTTTGTAATTGTGCAAATCTGCTTGTCTCGTTTTGTGAGCGTTTGGCAGTTAGCATAGGCTCCGTGAAAAGTGTCATTCTGCACATGGTAGCCTGATCTCCAGAAAACGCCACCTGTTCAGCGTTTGTTGCCTAACCACTTAACTAGAATTACATAATTGCTGGAGAGAAAACAATCTGTGTTGACAAAATGCCAAGACAGTTAATTTTGGATTTGGTGCCAGCAAAGTTTAATCACTGTGTTTATTATTTTTGGCTTAGGCTCTTTAACCTGCATCTAACACAGCGTCCCTTCTTTGGAATGATCATAAAGCTAATCCCAATTATTATCTCCCCATTTCAGCGTTAATTTAAGACCTTTTCAATGATGATCTTCAATGCATTTTTTTAAATAACTACATTTCTATCAGACTATAGGTAGCTTTTGTTGATTTTACATTTCTAACAGTAGCTATGGGCACAAATGAAACCCCAAAAAATCTTCAGAAATTGCTCAAATGAAACCAACAGGAACCTTACGGCCCATTGAATGGCACACTGGGTGTTTGAAAAGTAATTTAGAAAATGCAATTCAAAAACAACAGATAAATACTATTGACATTAGCCTCTAAGCCGGTAATGTGAGCAGGGAATGCAAATCCTTAAATTTTCCTTAAAAATCTGCCACTGAGAGGCTCTTGAGCAAGCCATTTTCAGGAAGGTCCAGTAAGCTCTTAAGCTCTTTTCCTGATGCTGCCCTGCTTTACACTCATGCTTCTGCAGTTTCACTGTTTACTACTGTACGCTGTAAAATATAACCAGGGAAACTGGGGGCTCTGTGACCCGCTCATGGGCAACATTGCTGTAGCTGTTAAGGCTAAACAGAGGGTAACTCAATCACGTCTCCAGGGATCTGAGCTGGAAACTTCCCTCCAAGTGTTCTGCTTCTCTGACCTTTTGGGTCCGCTGTTGCAGCTGTAATCCAAAACGCCTTTAAGTTGGATTCAGTTGGCAAGGTTACAAAAAAGTAAACATCAGCAAGGCACTGCGATCAGTACAGAGTTTCAATGCACCTTGTGCTATAATCACAAGCTTTCATCTGCAGATTTGTATTTCTGGGCATGAATTTTCATGTGTACTAATGATGTCTTCCACTTTTAAAGGGCAGAAAGGTCCACATGCGGAGGCTTCGTGGGGTTTTGCTGCTCACACAAGAAACCTCAGTCAAAGTGCTACAAGAATAACAAATCTTTCCATTTCATTTGTTTTTCATTTATTTTTAAAGTGTCATTAATTTCAAATATGTTACTGTTGGAAGCGGCTCAGACAATAAAAACAACTATGTCAGGGTCAGGCTATTAAAGACGACTCGTTTTGGTTGGGAATTAACTTGATTAGGTTTAGAAAAAGATTGTGGTTTGGTAAAAACAAAAAGTTTTTCGTGACTTTTAAAGGTCAGTTAGCCTCAGTGACACGTCTTGGCTGAAGAATCTAGGCAACATATGTGCTACGTGCACAAAATATACCTCCTATTGAAAAATTTCAGTTTCAGAGTTGTGCTGTCACAAAACAACATGACAGTTTATATCTATAAGCACAAACAAATAGTTCTCATGACTATTTCACATTTTTCTATAAAACTGGGCAAGCAATTTAACAGCAGCCCGCTTAATTTCATACCCATCATGCATGGTTCGGCTGGCCTCGGCGGACCAGATGATTTAAAGCCTAAGGCTGTTTATGACTGTATCTGGAGTGTTTCTAGGTGAAATGAATGCCAACGTGGGCATCAAAGGAGGGTGCCAGTTTTTGGGTAACATGTCTGGACAGCAAGTACTTGAATCTTTTTGCTTGTCCAGGGAAACACAAAAGCCTCGCCGTGCCCTGCAGTCGTGCACTGAAAGACATGTTGGCCTTTTTGTAAGAAAACACAGCTGTGCATGTGCACACAAGCACTCACCCACACCCTCTATACGACTTCCTTCTCTCTCACACACATTAAAACCTTATGACTAGCCCCAAGCAAAAAAGTGTGCCCATTCCCACAGTTCAGCATTAAGAAGAGCAATGCAACCTGTTTATTGTTTATTAAAACCTGTTTATTACACCTGTAATTAACTTTCGCTGTTGAGACTTTAAAATATTCTAAACTCAAGAGATAATCCCACGAAACCTTTTCTTCTAAAAACACAAATACACAGCAAAACAAAGTTAAAGAGGAGAAAAGATCCTGTGATTAAATAAAAAATTTAAGATTCTATGAAAATTCTCACAGGCCGTTTGCAGATGCAGGTTTAGCAGGTTGGGTTAAGTCACCCGCATGTGGAAACAAGGAAACTACAGAGGGAGATGAACACTGACACAGATGCAACTTCAAAACAGATCACGTTGATTTATTGGAACGTTTTAATAACACCTCATATAAGTTTAACAAAAATATTAGTTAAAATATTAATTTTCAATTTAAAGCTTTGTCATTTCCTTATTTCATTTAAATACAAGCCTATAGCAAGAAGGATTTGAATCCTGGCAGCTTGCTCCTGCATGTTCTGGCTTCTTTGTACTGGTCAAATACATGCATGATTGCCTGACTGGGGAAAAGTGCTATATCAGTGCGTTTTTGCTTCACGTCGTTTTATTTTTGTACCCTTAGATTAAAGATGTAAAACTGTCACAATAAGCTCAAGACTGAGCTCAGTAAGTTACAAAGAGATGTAAAATATTAACAACGTCCTTGAAAACAATTCAATTATCCATAGCACACAAAATAAGAGTGGAAGTAAAAAGCAAAATGTAATTTATTCATTCGTCCTGAAAGGTGACCCTAGAAATTATTTGCTATTCATGTCGCCTACTGCAAACTGTTGACGTGCCTTCTGTCAGTTATTCTTTACTAAAATGTTCACAGCCTACAGAGAAGCATAATCCTGCCCTTATGGATATTCTGGTTTGGTTTGTTCAGGTTTGAAGTATTGTACAACTAGCAATTTTCTGATTAAAAAAAAGCACAAGACAATAAAATACAGAAGAGTAATTATAAGGACTTACAGCAGTTAAAGAGTACAAAAAGCAGCAGGGACTTTTTTAACTTTGGGGTATAAAGGTGAAAAGGATGGAGGACATGTCAGGTATTAGTTCTGGTTTCGGTGACTTTTGCGACAGAGTCAGAAATATACACGGGGAGGTTAAAGGAAATGACAGGACTGAACAAGAGAAGAGAGCAAAGCAGAGAACAGAGAGTAAGAACATGTAAATTGCAGAGTGTGGCGTGAAAGTGCAGACTGTCATGTCATGTGTGATGTGACTGAATGATAAGCCAATGTGGTGTTGATGATCTCAGAAGACGAAGCCACAGCATGATAATATCATGCGCTGCGCATTTGTGATGGTCTCGGAGCCTTTTGCATGTGAGACTTTCCTGTCTTACATGCAGAACACACAAATACATGCACCAACATGTTCAACCACATGTGTGCTGCATTCAAAACTTCCATTTACTTTTATTTGTCTTTCTACCACCATCTGTAACTACCCTGTAATGAAATCTGGCATTCAACGTGAAGATCCGAAGCACAAACAACATTTCTAATTAATCAGTGTTGGAAACTGTTCTTGGGTGGGTTTAGAGTTCTGCATCAAAGCCCAGCAGCCCCTACACCTACTGAGCAACATCACTGCTTGCGTTTATACTTGTGCGCTGGTGCAATCACAAGTGAAATAGGGCTAATCCTGTTGGACTTGGAGGTAATAAATATTGAACAACAGTTTTACTACAACACAGGAAGGAGAAAGACTTCAGAGGTGATGGAGCTAAACTATCAGAGCGATGAAAATGGGAAAATGGCATATGTCTATATTGGAAGAACGCTAGCTTGTGCATTAGCTTTGTGAGAGACACTTACTGCCAATTACCTTGTGTTGAACTGTGATTATGTTTGTGCTAATCAACATATTGTGTTTGCACTGCATATTAACACCAAGCGGATCTAGTTGTAGGCAGCTGTTTTTGATTTGTGTCGACATGTAGTTACTTTGCTAGGAAGGTGCACCAAGCACAATAATCGAGCATCATTCAGCAGATTTGAATGATGATTCTAGGGCTGTGCAAACTGATAACGTTTAATTTCAATTACAATTTTGGCTTGTTGTCAAATATGTTCTTATTGTTTTCTTGTAGAGCGACCGTTTTATTTCCAAGGAAACTCCTGCCAAGCTGCAGCACGTTAGGTTCAGTTAACATTTTCTTTCTAATGAAATTGTAATGAAAGAACAAAGAAATCCACTTTTGAAATTTCCATAACTCTTCTATTCTTCCAGAGTCTGTAAGTAATCCTGTCAATTATGATTTCAGTATTGATCAAAATAATTGTGACTGGGATTTTTTCTATAATCGAGCAAACCCGGGTGACTGCGAAGATGCAGTGAAGCCTGAAATATAAGTTATTGATGTCTGACCATTCATTTAGATAAAGGCCTTAAAACAGCTGCCAGGATGCACTGTCGAGATGTCTGCCAAGTGGCTAAACTTGCTTCCGGACGGACGTCGCTATAAATCAAAATGGGATAAGGTCTGTAAGTTGAAGGCACAAAGTCGGCGAGTGAACGTGTGTGTGTGTGTGTGTGTGTGTGTGTGTGTGTGTGTGTGTGTGTGTGTGTGTTAAAATGGACAGGAGAGGGTGAGGAATAATGGGAAGGTGGGGGTGGGGTGTGCAGGACCCCATGTTGTAGCCATGGTGAGGTTACTAAGACAAAAGGCTTGTGTTTGAGCAAGGACAGCAATCATTCTGGTTTATTCCCTGCAATGCTGAGTTCTCACCAGCTTTAATGCTACATATGCATTTCTACAAGGATCATTTTTGACAAGAGTAGACTGCATCAAGCATTTAACAGGCTCTATTATTAGTTTACTGCTCTGCTTCAGGAGAAATCGTTTTATGACTCTTGCAGTTATTAAAAAACAGGGGAAAGAATCCACCAGTGGCTCTCGCTTTTATTTGGTATCTCACAGTGTGGACAAAACAGATTCTCCTCAATGTGAAGACTGAGCTTCTTTAGTCTTAATCTTTATTGTAACACAAGCCTCGATCTAACTTTAATGTTTTTGAATTTTTATTATTTGGATGTGGTGTAAATGTCCAAACCAGCTACAACAGGTTTGCATAAAAGTCAAAGAAGATTCTGCCACCTCTAAAAGAACCTCAGCGTTCCAGCAAGCGGTATAAACAATAAACACCTAACTGCTACAATCCAGAATGAGTTGTGCAATAAATTATCGTAACCAGAGTGACCTAATGAATGAATGAATGAATGAAAGCTTTATTTGTCACAAGCAGTCGATCCCTTACAGCAGCGGTCCCCAACCCCCGGGCCTCGGACCGGTACCGGTCCGTGAGTCGTTTGGTACCGGGCCGCGAGAGTTGAGGCTCAGATGTGAAATGTATGGTTTTCAGGGTTTTTAAATCGGTTTTCAGCGTTATTTTGTTATCGTTTTATCGTTAACTCTGTTTTTTCACGTGTGTTATGATTAAATCTTCTTTTTTTGGTACCGGTACTAGTTTTATTTTGTTGTATTTATCCGCGACACCTTAAAGGCCGGTCGGTGAAAATATTGTCGGGCATAAACCGGTCCGTGGCGCCAAAAACGGTTGGGGACCGCTGCCTTACAGTGTCTGAAATGCTTCTGTTCAGAGAATGGTTTATCATTTTTAATCTTCTTCTAATTTTTAAACATTAGCAAGGAAGTATTTCTAGACACGTCTCGACACAAAAGTACTTTAAGATGGCAAGAACAGAGGAAGTGACATTTAAAAGCAACACTCCCTTGGTTCTACATTGCTACATCAGTGTTTCCCACTGACTGTACTTAGATAATTTAATATGCTATAAAATGATATATAAACTGGGGCAATAAATGATGGAGCACTAGTCAGCTGCTTCTCCAGTTAGTTTCTTATCCAGTCTATGGACTCAAAGTCCATGGTCCTGGACTGCTGCTTGCAATCGTGGTACTCTGTGAACTTAGTGTAGTGTACTATCTTTCTATATGGTGCAGGTTCCAGATTACTGTCGGCAGCTGCAATCCTAGACAATGGACTTCAAATCTGTCTGAGCAATGGATCGCACAGTAAAGACAGCTCAGAGCAACGACATCCTTACAAGCCACCCAGCAGGGAAAGACTAGACTGGAGACACTAGCAAGTTCAATTTAGCATCCTCTTTTAAAATAAGAGCAAGAGGACTGCATAATTATGAATCAATAACAGTGTTGTCTTGGATGGATTAAAAAAAATGCTACTAAAAATTAGGGCTACAACGATTCATCAACATACTCGATGACGCGGAAGCAGAATTTTATTGCCGATGCGTCATATACTATACCACATAAATGTGTTTTTGTAACTGTAATATACTGCAGGAAGCTATGGTGGCCATTATCGCCCTTATCGTCTGCCAAGAATGCGCTCAATACCAACGAAGAAGAAGATCTTGATGCATGCTCAATGATCCAGGTAAGGAAATCCCAAACAGTTAATTCTGTTCATCAGGACAGACAGTGCAAAGCAGAGACAGCACTACTGCAGTGCACAAGCATTTAAAAACGCCGCTGTTGTGCCAAAAAATGATCATCTGCTTAAAACTGATTTTCAATGTTTTTATGTGTCATGTCTTTACTTATATTGGTAAATAGGACTTTGGTGAACATGATTTACAAAGTGATTATATATAAAATGTAAAAATTACCTGTTTTCCAAGTATCTTATGACTTTATGTGTTATTGTACCTACATTCAAACCAATCCGGTTCTTTTTGGCCACATAAGACATCTTTTTAAACCTATTATTATATTTGTTGCAATTTCTGCGATCCTCTTGGTCAGATTACTCTTAAAAATATTTTTTTTAACGTCAATGAGACATTTTAACTGGATAAATAAAGGATATAAACGTCACTTTTGGGCTTCCACCTTTTGATAGGAATGCTGTTTGTGGCTCAAGATGACTTGATAGGTCATTTGACATTTGTTTCACAAATTATAGGCCAAAACGTTATTTAGAGCAGTTTAAATACGGGCAGTTAATATTTGGCAAATACTAGAAATCAGTTTTTGGCAGAAAAATCTCTTTTTGGCAGCTAATGAGTGAAATGCGATTGTAAACCAATAAACAGAGATAGCTACACTGTCTCCTAGTTTGTTTGTTTAGTTTTTACACACATTAATACTATAGCAAACCTTTTCCACCTAACATTAAGTAGCTAATCTGTGGGGAGAGAGAGAGAACAGGGTGATATTCACAGGTGGGTAGACTTGGGGAGGTGAGGCACTGGAGCCTAGAACAGGTTTGCCCACAGGAAGAGGAGATAAGAGTTATTGAAATAATTGTTGACTAATCGAAGAAAAATTGGCAGATTAGCCGACTACCAAAATGATCTTTGGCTGCAGTCCTGCTAATAATGCACTTGTTGTCAATTCATAGAGGCACTGCATCTAAGTAAAGTCTAATTCGCCCATTGAATGCTCGAAGATTTGTACACCTTCACAGGAATGCTGTTTGTGAGCCTAACTTCAGGTCTTAAACTGCCTAGATTCCAGTATATCATTCTCCACCAACTTCAGCATCATATATTTCAGCTCCTTTCACTGGAATGAGTCTGATCCTCTGATATATCCTGAGTCAGTTAGGCTAAAGTTTGTCTATTATGTCTGAGTGTCCTGAGGATGGATGCTGTTAACGTTAACTTCCTTGGGATGTCAGTTGCTGTTTCACTAAGCAGGTTTCTCATCAGTAGCTACTGATACAGGTCTGCAACCCTTCAAGTTTACAAGCTGTCGTTTGTTAGCTACACTTCTAAAGGTCTTGCATTCTTATTGTTGTAGTGCAGCAGTCCAAATCTTCCACACGTTTGCAATAATTATTTATTACCAATACCTACAATCCCTCTGTGAAATGTGGGAAACATTGTGTATGCTTTATCATTCCTTGTCGTGTTCATGACCACAAATAAATGTTACTAAGGGCCACCACCGGCCTCGGGTCTGCACTTTGAGAACCCTGGATGCAGGAAAATTCAGTGAGAGACACTACTGGTATTGGAAATATTTGCACCTATCTAAACAAAAGATATCCAGGGCCTGAGGCAGTGACAGCATACACTTTAAATAACCTTAAAAAGCAGGAAAGGAAGTATTCAGTGTTTTGTTAGCTGCACTAAGAGGAAGTGGTCTTTGTTAGACCTTCACATCCAAAAAGAGAAGCTGCTTTGAGCTGGGTGCCCTTGAGACAGAGGTGGGGATATTCTGCACAGCTGCTCAACTGATGTCATAGGACATTAGAGAGGTTCACAGTAATTACAAGAATATTTACAAACACTAAAAATTGAATCAAGAACAACTCAAACACAGTCTGCCAAAATCCCACGCTGCCACAGACACAGAAGGCTATCAGCAGGATGGACCAGGCTAGCCTGACACAGCAGATTTTGCAATATTGAGCTGCCCACTGAGCTTTCTGTCGCGGTTTTATTAAAGTGGAAACTGGGCGGGCCAGACAGGGTGGAGGTGATGGAGTGGAGGTGAGGGTTGGCTGGGTGGTCTTGCATCAGATGCATTAATTATTGATCAGCTGAGAGCTGAGGGGGGGTAAACATGCGCAATGAAAACACCGGTGGAGGTGAAAGTCTAATCTTCATATCTCCATCCTGGACAGCATGTGTGTCCAACTGCACCCTGTCCCAAATGAGCTAGGGGAGATTAGCGCGTCTACGTCGCCTTGCTTGATTGCAGCTGCTCTTTGCACATGGCAGACTAATCTCTGGGCCCGCGGGCTGACGGGGGTTATTATGATCAGCTCCTTGAAAAGCATAATAAAAACCTAAGTGCAACCTCTCACAGACAGACGCCTATGGTTTTTAATTATCTACTTACATGGTCCGGGTTCCGCTCGTTCCCAGGCAGTGCTGTGCGTAAAGACATTTTTTGTCCCTGAGTGAGCTTCGCCGTCCAGGAGAGAAAAAAAAGTCTGGGTTGTGTTCACACCGGGTGAAAAAAGAAAGAAAGAAAGAAATGCCACCCCAGACTAGCCTGGCTGTATGTAGATAGAGGGGGAAAGGCTTCACTTCTCATAAAATCCTCATTGTCACAGTCCGTGAAGGCAGCACAGATCACCAAGACAGTGATCCAGCTTAAACTGATGCTTTAAAAAAACTGAACCGGTTGGCTACATCCACTTCATGTCTTTATGGTGTGTCTGCCTCATCTGAAGAAGGAAAACCAACACTGAACCCCCCACTTAGCGCTTCGCTTTCCCCCAAATCCCCTCCCAGACGCTATCCTCTCATCTCTGTTGACACGCTGCTGGATAGTTAACAAAACAGCCCCTGTGGTCACCGGTTTACCTCCACCTGCATCGTCTTCTGCTGAGAAAGGAGGAAAGCGCGCACAGCCGGTGGAAAACACAGCAACCGATAGGGGCTGATAAGAGGAAACAGAGGCGAGGACTCAGTGTCCCTCTGGCCACCACGGTCTGAATTCAGAAGAAAAAAAGCAGGGGACTTTGTGTGTTCCTGTTAGCTTGCTGAATAATTCTGGGGACAGTCCACGAAGACGCAGTCAGTTTAAAAGGAAGCAGGAACCGGCTGAGGCAGCACTTCTGGACGCCGGGAGACATTCAGGGCCCGGTTAAATAAATCAATGTATTGAAGAGAGCAGGCGGACGTGCAGCCTCCCAGTGTGTGAGTCCTATGGTTGGTTCTTCCTCTCTGTCCAGTCCGCCCTTGGCTCCTCTCCTCTTTGATTTGGTTAAAAGTGCTGCAGCGGTAATTGAAGAAGTCGCCGGCGTGTGAGGGCGAAGATACGTCTCCGCCGGGTCACGAACACACCATCTGTTTTCTAAGAAAGACGAGAGAAGAGCGGACCTCTCCCCCAGTTCGCCTCCCGAAAAACAGTGACAAGAGAAAGAGTGGGGAACGTCAACGGTAGGCAGGGCTGCTGCCTTCCACGCACGCGCACACAGACACGCGCTATTCTCTCATCTGTCGAGCTGCCTTCAAGACCCCGCAAAAAAATCTGTCTTCCGGCAATCTATCAGAGCTCGGAAAATAAAGATACCCATGGTAAACTTTCCAGGATGAAGAAAAGCTATCAGCAGGATTTAAGAAAACAGCCGCTATGACTTTATGTCCCATACAGCTATATATTGTGTTAATAAAGGTTGATTAGAAAAGGCCTGAAAAGTGTCTTTTATCTGCATTCCTTGTAATGACCAGCAGGAGACAACCCTTACCTCAGTGAACTCTTTCCTGGTGCGTTTATGGGCTCCGTCGCTATTTTCATCTCATATTGCATAGAAAATTAAAAGGTTTGGCCATTCTGTGTTTCACATAGGCCCACGACTAACGACTCACTGATAGTGGAGTTTTACAATCAGGTTCACCACTCACATATCACATCCAGTTTCAAAACACTAAGATGGCAGTGGTGAAAATGCTTAGCTCTGGGCTTTATAAACCAGTGGGTGACTTCATAATGCGTAGATACATCCTTTATAGCGTCTTACAAAATGAAAAATAAATAAATAAAAGTTCCACCATTTAAGTTTGAAACAGAGCCACGCAAAACGTACGAGAAACTCTTAAAAGTAACTCGTGAGCTAAGAAATGACATCTTTAAGTATATATAATCTAAACCTTCAAAACAAAAGAGAAGTCAGAAAGAAATGTAAAAGTTATTTAAATTCTTTAAAGCAATATGATATGATAATAACTAATAAGTGTGAGGTGGGAAATTAAGCAGGTTTCTGGCTGAAAACCTCTCTTTGTTATGGAAGCAGCAGGCAAGACATGCGGTGTTTTAAATGAAACAAGTAAATTTTTAAAATCAATTCTAAAAAGAAAAAAAAAAGAAAAAAAAAGAAAGGGCAGCCATTGAAGAATAATTAAAACTGCTGATAACTGTGGAAGAGTCATTATCGGTACTTCTGCTCATTTATACTAGAACACGGTGCAGCGATTCAATCAGGCAAGTCATTATGAAAAAAGGCAGGGCTAAAAACTGAAAGTCAAAAGCACACCTGTGAAACACCGCCCCCTGGTGGTGGAAGATCGGGTTAAATTGTATAGATAGTATTTACAAAAAGTACCTTTAAAAATAACATTTATTAGATAACAAGTATATTTAAAGTAAGTTTTAACAAATTACACACAACATACAAAGGGCTGTTTTATGTGCATGGCCCACAGACACACTAACTAATGACTATAAATCAATAGTGAGTGAATTTGTTGCATTTCCAAGCCTTTCAATGTGAGGCACAGAAATGTGTGTTTGTTTGGCACAAGTGAGAGGACACTGGTGGATTTGTTGTTTTCTTGAATATCTAAATCTGCAGCCAGCCTCTGTGAGGCAGAGGGAAACACTTGAGAAAGGACTGTGAAAAATAAATAGGGATAAGGCAAAGTTTAATCCCTCTAGCCTGTAGTTTTCCAAAAGCCAGAGCTTCGCAGAAACTGGACCCTAAATTTTGGGGACCATGTCGAGGATACGGCTCCTAAAAAGTCATTGAACCACATTATGGTGACTGACCTCTGATAAATTGAGGTCACCATCCTATACACTAGTCCTGACCTATTATGCCCCTTTCTGGCTGTAAATGAGAGATCGAATAATACACCAGCCTTATTTCTGTGGTTGCTTGAAATTTGAAGACACTGATCATGCAGGCTGAAATATTTACCCAGATAAGTTAAGCTCTGTGTTTCATGTGCATGCAAAGCTAAAACAAAACACCACGTTTCCAACAGCATCAGAACACAACACCCTTCCCCCCCAGTGTGCACGAAGGCACAATTACTCCATTCATACAGACATGCTTGTGTGTGTGTGTGAGTGTGTGTGTGAGACAGAGAGAGCAGGCTAATATTACCAGAAATCTGTTTCTGCTTTTGCTGAAAATCACAAAGGAAGTAACATTTGTTGATAATTTAAAGTATGAATTAAACAGCAGGTCTGCTCATTGTTAAAAACAAGTAAAAAATAACAATCGAAAGGAACAGCTGCTGCACGTCTCCTGTTATATCTTTGCTGTTATTGATTAACAGACAAGAACTATTAGCAAATAAAACTGTTTCATACTAAACCTGAAAACATGCCCCCTTTAAGAGCTCATTGACAGATAATCAAAACCCCAGGAAATCAAATATTATCACTTTCTATGTTATCCTCTACATAATCAAGCTGCAGTGCACTACAGCATTATATTGATTCATTACTGGTTTTGAGGGCATTTTCTACCCCACAGTGGAGGCTTTGAATTGTACTGCAGACCTTTTATTGTCATCCCTATGATGTAAAAATGTCATATATGCACAAATAGTAGACAAAACTTTGAATGGGAGATCTGAGGAGTTTTTATGCTTAGAGCCAGAGGTAAGCACGCCAGGATGCCTCCAGTATAAACCAAAGCATCTAAACCTCTTGGCTCACACAGTCTTTAGAGGACATGACATGGTCATCGCCCAGCTCACTTCTGATCACACGTAGAGAGAGAAGCCCATCTTATGCTTCTCTACACTGAACCCCAATGATCACCAGTACACCGTTTTGTTTTGTTTTCAATTTAAATTCACATGTTTTATCTCGTATCATGCTGATTCAATCAAAGCGTCTTTACCTCCACTGTGAATCGTCTCTACCGCCGCAGTTATAATGAGGAAAGATTTGCAAAGAGAGGCATCTGCAGCAGAATTCAAACCCGACACTTTTATGGAAGCTTGCAAATTAAATATGAAAACAGATATATGCACCAAACAATATAATTCAGGATTTAATGAGCTCATCTGCCCAGGAGGGGGATGTGTGCAGTTTAAAGCCGGTTACTGCTGTTTGTTTTTGCTAAGCAGATTTATTGCTGCAGTGTGTTCACAGAAAGAGCCCAAACACCTTTTTTTCTAAAGCTAATGCAGACTAAGTCCTGCAGCAAAGCCTGCATTCATGAAGGTTGTAAAGTTCAGTTTTTGGTAAAGCCGTTTAAAGGAGTACTCTTTTCTCTCCTTTAACACTTTAATCTTTACTATGACCTTTGTGTTGTAGAGGGTGTGGATGGGATTGGACAGAGTATTATTTTTCTATTTTGATTTTATTTTTTTGCTGATGTTTGTACACTTTAATCAGGAGTTTTCTGAATAGTCTAATAGCAGCGCTGACTAAAGCTTGTAGTGTAATTTGTCATTCCTTTGAACACTCCATTAAACTACATTAGTTATTACTCTAATTTAAGACAGTTAAGACTATCTCTATCTCCCAAGGTGTCACGTGTTTACATTTTGAATTAGAAGCACAAACCTTACCTGGACTGATCTGGACCTGTTGGAGCGAACCCAGGGCCTCATCCTTCCTCAGCACTGCTCCTTCCTGGTTGAGACTGAGCGCTTCAGTGACCTGAGCCCCTGCAGACTGAGGGCCTGATACTGTAAGGGAAAGGTGAGCAGCACACAGGCACATTCACTGGCATCCCTCGGAGAACAGAGGCAGAGCTGCTGCTGCAACTGCACGCGAATCGATGCTGGAAAGAACAACCAGAGCAGCAGTCCGTATTTCCATGGAGAGCCTGTACTCAACGCAATGTCACAGAGTATACCGGCAGCATTAGTGTTACTGCTCGGTCAGCTGTGCATAAACCTATTAGAGCAAAAAAAAAAAAGACAAAAACAAAAGTGAATGTGGAATTGTCGATATATCTAATGGGCTACGGAAAAGGTGGCGGTGGTGGTGTGTGAATGTGTTTCTGTGTGGCGTGATGGGCTTGTTTGTGTGTGTGGATAACAGCTAGTGATTTGTGCTGCTCTGAGCGCGTCAGCAGGGATCAATGCAGGCGGGGACTCATGCTCGCCCCGAGGGCATCAGAACTATCACAACATCACTCATAACCCAATTGTTTCTCAGTCTTTAACCTACTTCTTATCTTAATCCAT
This sequence comes from Copadichromis virginalis, assembly GCF_057382275.1. Classification (NCBI taxonomy): domain Eukaryota; kingdom Metazoa; phylum Chordata; class Actinopteri; order Cichliformes; family Cichlidae; genus Copadichromis; species Copadichromis virginalis. Next base: position 38,211,127 of record NC_140631.1, on the reverse strand, counting down.
AAACCAGTAGATAACCCCCAAGATTTGGAGTCTAGGGTCTAAAGCAAGAAAAAAGACAGAAGGACAAGATAGAAGCACAGTTCTGCAGTCATACAGGCTTCTTTTTGATCCCAAAGGTTAAAGGTGAAATTTCTCATGTTTATATCATCATGGTACGATATCCTTTGAGGAGCACTTTGCAGGAATTCCTTCTGCAGGTGAAGATTTATGTGCTTCTTCTTTTTCTTCTTTCGGCTGCTTCCTTTAGGGCAGGGGTGGGCAACTCCAGGCCTCGAGGGTCTGGTGTCCCTGCAGGTTTTAGGAATTTTTGAACCAACACAGCTGATTTAAATGGCTAAATTAGCTCCTCAACATGTCCTGAAGTTCTCCAGAGGCCCGATAACGAACTAATGTGATTCAGGTGTGTTGACCCAAGGTGAGATCTAAAACCTGCAGGACACCGGCCCTCGAGGCCTGGAATTGCCCACCCCTGCTTTAGGGGTTGTCACAGTGGATTATCTATGAACCTCCTCTGAGGTCTTCCTCTTTTCCTCCTGCGATGCAGCTCCATCTTCAACATCCTTTTGTCCCATAAATCTCCAACCTTCCTCTGCACATGTCAAAACCATTTCAGCCTCACCTCTCTAACCTTGTCTCCAGCCTCTCAGCCTGAGCTGTCCCTCTGATGTACTCATTTCTAATCCCGTCCTGTTCACTCCCAATAAAACATTAGCATTTTCATCTGCAGCTCGACCTCCTGTGTTTTTGTCTCCAAATCACACATCATAGCAGGTCTCATTACCATCATCTCCTTCACTCTTGCTGCTATCCTTCTGTCACAAATCACCCCTGACACTCGTCTCCACCCACTTGATCACCTGTCTTGTGCATTGCTCATTGCTTTGTTGGTTGACTCCAGGTATTTAAACTCCTTTAACTTTCTACACTATCTGTGCTCCTTGCATCTCCAACTTCTTCTCAGTCACACATGTATTCTGTCCTGCTTCTACAGACTTTCATTTCTCCTCCCTTCAGAGCATACCTCCACCTCCCCAAACTCTCTTCCACCTGCTCCCTACTCTCACTAAAATGTGATCTGCAAACATCATAGTCAGGACTTTTCTAAGATTAAAAATCAATCAATCAATCAATCAAGTCCAAATTATCTCTTTGAACTTTAAGGCAAAACAGTGTGGAGTTCTTTCTGCAAACCTAAGACTCATTTATACTAAGTACAAACATACACTTTTAAATTAGTGAAAACTGTTTCACTAAATTTGATTATTGTTTTAAAAGAACCCCTAAAATCCACATTGTAACATATAAAATGTATATCATGTAATAACATGTATTATATAAGGTGTATATTATAATATAAATATTTGTTCCTGAGGTGTATTGACAGACTGTACAAAAAGAGAATATTAACAAATGATCAAAAATCAATATTTTAAAAACTGTGAAACTGGGAGGTGTGATTTCTCCCATGTGTGATATGAAAAATATTCAGCCTTCTTTAAATCAGCGTATAAACATTACTGAATAAAATATTTTCCTAAACCTGAAGGCGTTCAAAAAAAAGAAGAAGAACCCAAACATGAGAAGCAAAACAGACTGACTCTCCTTATCTCCTCTTTGGTAGGAAGCCAGCTGTAACAAGTTGTTTCTCTGCCAATCCCCCACACTTCCTCCCACGATACCCTGGACTGTAATCTGGAAGGGATTACAGCCAGTCTGACCTACTGTACAGCCCTGTGGCTGCTCAGGCAGTCGGTGCAGCACGGAGCTCATAGCCAGCTGCTAAATGTGCACACTGACGTCATTTACATGGATTTAAAAGGAGGTACCAATGAAACAATGAAAAGCAGCCACCAGGGAACAACACTGGTCTTTCTCAGTAAATTCACAGAAAGAGCAGTTTTTAACAAGCAGTCACGACAGGCTGAATGTTCTTGTCTGTGAAAAACCCCAAACAAACCCTGATGATGTAGCTAATGAAGCCCGCTTTCTGCTTCCCAGAGGGTTAAACAGTTCAAATGTGTTGTGTAGTCTTTGTTTGCAATTAAACCTAAAAGCTAGAGATGAAATGCTGGAAACGTAAGGAAGAATTAAACAGAAAGACACCTCTTCACTCATTTAGGAAAATAACTGAAAATAAAGTTCCCCTCAAAAAGGCGAAAGAGAACTGAAAAGGAACTTTGGACCTACTCTGCAACACTGAGGAGAAATGAGTGCCATCCAAGGAGCTCCATAGATTTATCTGGACTATAATATTAGTTTGTAGCGCCACCTCTTGGCAAAGAGGTGAACATAACAACAACAAAGCCAAACATCTTGAGGATGGTGCAGTTTGCAGCTCTGTGACGTCCTGCCAGGATAGAGAGTAAAAAATAAAATTAAATCTATTCATGAACAGATTAGATGACAGCACAGTTATAGTAAGGCCCAGCAGAGCAACGTGAACATCGGCTTAAATTACTAAATATTGTAATTATTTGTGGGATACCACATCAGCTACACACAAATCTATTCATGAACAGTTAAACTGGATCAGTGGGGGATTATTAATTAATATGACTTAAGACTAAGAGAAACAGTTTTGAATTGATCTCAGATCTGTTTTGGTTTAAGAAACATTTCTTCTGAAAATTATTATATATAATTATTTTCTTTGCATTTCCGCACTTGACTTGAAAGTATTCTTGTTCAAAGGCAACAGAAACTTTAAATTGAATACCTCTTTCAGTAAGGATGTGAAGGCGACGCATGTGTTCCTGTAAAACTGTTTTTTCTGATCAAAAACAAACATATTTCAAGCTCTTTAATCATTAAGAAAGACAAAAAGGAAGCATGTTTACATTTCACTGTTTTATGAATTGAACTCAGTTACAAGGTTGAGTGAATATCATCTCCACAAGAGAAGTTACAAATAAAGTATTTTCACAAAATAATACTTTCAGTCTGTTATGTTCTCAGCACACCGGTTCTTTGTATGCATACAAGGCATTTACGTAGTAACGGTCATCATGTGAGATGATGTTAAAAGAGAAAAAGACAGAAAAGCACTCTTTGAGTTGCACCGTTATAAATATCAGCCGCACAACGAGATCAGACGTCCCATTTTTACACATTATACAGCCCAGATGAGGAATATAATGTAACAGCTGCCCACAGATTACCGCTATACCGAGCACAGCATTTTTTCTAACAGGCCACAGAGTCAAACTGAATGCCTTTAGGCTTTCCATGTATATGTGCGGAAGGACGGGAAGACCTCAAACAGAGCCACAGCGCCAAATATCAATGACTTGCGATCCTATTTCGACAGAACTGTAACTGTGGAAAGTAAAACCGTTCATGCTACCTCTGAAAGCACGAGCACGTGTTGCTCATGCATAGTGAAACTTGCTTGCTTTCACACGTGTGAAAAGGAGCTGTGGTGGTGCTGCACGTGATGCAATGTAAACACAGCCCATCCTCATCGCGAGCACTATCGGTGAGTTGGTACAAATTCACTCACGTTTCAATACAAAATGTGTTCGCTAGGTAAGAAAAGCCAAACTTCAGTCTCCCTGGCAAAGAGCTTTAAATGTTACACTGAGCTGAAGCATCTGGCCCGTCCATCTGCGAGTGAGTCGCGATAACAAGAAATCATTACCAAAGGGCAAAATGCTGCAAAATGCTGCAAAATGCCTCGTCTTTAATAAGGATCAGCTGTTTCTGTGGCTCGTTAATACCAACTGTGGTGGTAAAAATCTGCTTTTGGCTTTTCAGTTACATCACGCTGACAAAAGGCAAGAAGCTGAAGATCATTTTGACCCAGGCTTTTCTTAGTTCAGTGATAAATGCACTCACATCAGGAGCTAAAACTCTCTCTGTCCGTTCAGTTTTAACGTTGGAAATGCAATTTGTCAGCTATTCTCACAGACAGATGCTGTAACACTCTTCACATTGTTTTTCCACCATTACAAATTCCACGCCGTATCTACCTGCATCACTTTCTTGGCAGTGACAGAAGAAATCTGGGAAAGCCAGCTTTACAATCACCAAAATCGCTTTCAGTGTTAACTCGGTCCCAGCTAACCTGACTGCAGATTACAGGAGCTGACATCGCCTCACAGATTAGCTTCAGACATAGAAGCACTTGTGGTCTTTCAGGTTCCTCAGGTAGGAGAAACTCTTGCCGCACTTGTCGCACATGAACTGCTTCTCCCCGGTGTGAATCTGCTGGTGCGCCTTCAGGCTGTTGCCCTGGTTGAAGCTCCGCCCACACGTGTCACAGCTGAACGGCTTCTCCCCCGTGTGGATGCGCTGGTGTCGGTTCAAGTTGCCGGTGTTGCTAAAGCATTTCCCGCAGGTGTCGCAGCTGAAAGGTTTCTCTCCTGTGTGGACCACCTTTGGCAGAGAACATTGAAACAACATGTTTAAATCTTTACTAAATTACCCACAAGGTTCTTTCCACTGCAGCAGACGTGTTCAGCTACAGCTGCTGCAGAAGGTGGAACTGCAACACATCTACACAAAGTGTACTCATAAACATACACATGAAGTTAATCTCAGACCAGGTTGGTATTGCTTAATTCTAACAATCATCTGTCACTTTACGGGGTTACTCAGGGTGTAGCATTTCAATCTGGGCCTCTAACCACACCTTGATTACTGGACCACAAAGCAAAGAGTTATTTTTTATCTCCATCATAACTAATGAATAATGAGCTTCATTATTCTGATGCAGCTGCAGTTCACCCTCGGCTCAAGTATGGGACAAACCATAATCCCAATTATACTTATAACTACTGCAATCTCAATTATTTAACAGCAAATGCACATTTAATGAACTCTGAAAAGCAAAGGGAGAAGGGAAAAATAAGGTTGGCGCGGGTGAAGTTGTCTGGTGGGGACTTAGACCCAGAAGAGTGGTTGTTTTCATCCACAGAACCCATCTCGCAAGGGGCAACCACTGGTCCCTGCCAGCCTGAGATACCACACAATAACGGAAGCAGCAAACCTGCACCTCAGGAGACTGGCACGTTAGCTACGACGAGTCATGGAAAGCCGTTAGTTAACTAGTGCCTTGGATCTGCTGTGCCGAAATCAGACCATATCAGAGATGTTTAAAAGCAGCTGTTAATGATAGCTCTGCTTGGAGAGCAGATTTTTTTTGCAAAAATTAATGCAAAAAAGTAATCACTATATCCTGATCACACAGTTTTTATAACAGCTGGAAGCCAAAATCATCAAGCACTACTCTCTATCTGAACACTCTTTGCAGCTTAAAGGGCTGGAGTCTGGGTTTCAGACACGCTGACAGATTGCTAAGGTGTCCGTCCTAATGTTGAGGACTTATTTGCATGAATGAGTTTCACCTTCGTTCAACAAGCAGCAAAAACCCACCTGATGGGACTTAAGGCTGCTTTGCTGTGTAAACATGCGACCGCAGATGTCGCAGGAGAACGGCTTCTCCCCGCTGTGCGTTTTCAGGTGAATCTTCAGGTAACTGGACGACTTGAAACTCTTGCCGCAGAGCCCGCAGCTGTGAGGCCGGTCCACCGTGTGATGCTGCTGGTGCGAGCGCAGTTCGGTGATGGAGCTGAGCCGCTGGCCGCAGAGCACGCAGGTGCACGGAATAGTCGCCGCGTGCGTCTGGAGGTGTTTGCGCAGCGAGTCGACGCAGGCCACCGTGGTGCCGCACGCGACGCAGGCGAGCGACTTCTCGTCCACGTGAGAGGTCTTCTGGTGCATCTTCAGCGCGCTCTTCTGGATGAAGCGCTTGCCGCAGGTGTCGCAGCTGAAGGGGCGCTCGCCGGTGTGAATCCGCTGGTGGCCTTTCAGAGTGTCGGCCTGGTTGAAGCTTTTGCCGCAAGTCTCGCACCTGAACGGCTTTTCGCCCGTGTGTATGCGCAGGTGGCGCTGCAGGTTTCCTTGTATTGTGAAACGTTTGTTGCAGTACTGGCAGTTATAGGCACGCTCCCCAGTGTGGACCATCTGGTGCATCTTCAGGCCGTGCGCCCGGTAAAAGCTCTTACCGCACTGCTCGCAGCGATATGGCCGCACGTCAGCGTGGAGACGCTGATGGTTTCTCAGGAGCTGCTTCAGGGTGAAACCTTTCCCACAAACATCACAGGTGTGTGGCCTCTCACCTGTATGCAGAAAAGCAAAAACACGCTCACCAACAAACAACGATGAGTAAATTCTGATGTAATTTAAGCAGATTAACCGAATAAGTCTCATTATTCTCATCAGTGTAAAGAAACAATTTTCCAAAAACAGTCACGTGCTTTACATGAGGCATGACCAAACATTTCTGGGAGTCCACAAAAATCAACACACTGATTTAAATTAGCTGTCTAGCCTAGCAACTCCAGTTAAATGTCGGCTGTCTTGTTGTCTCCCTAAGATTTTCTTGATTTTGTAAACTAGCCAATATTAGTTTAACTTAACTTTACCAATACATAATTTCACCAAGAAATAAGAGTGTGTTAGTGATGGACGTCAGTCAGCTTGTGGATTCTTCCTGCTCCAAGTTCATCAACAAACCTGCCTTCACGGTGTGCACGGGTACATCGTACAGACTGTGCCTGCTTTAGTATGAAGGATAAAGCTGGAGCTCACCTGTGTGCAGTAACATGTGAGCACTGAGGCTTCGCTGGAACGCAAAGCCTCGGCCACACTGAGAACACTGGAAGGGCTTTTCCGCGCTCGCCCCGTGGACGGCCTGGTGGGCTTTGAGCTGCAGCAGCTTGGTGAAGGTTTTCCGGCAGTGTTTGCAGCTCAGAGGCTGCTCCTTCTGACTCTCCTTCTTTGCTTGAGCTTGGTGGGACTTTCCCTTTGCAACACGCTTGGATCTGGTGGTGTATCCTGGGTCAGCATCATCTGGATCGTCTGGTTCCGCCTGCCAGAGAAGAAAAGGGATGATTAAATGTTTATTCGTTTAAACGTTGTTGATTGTCAGGTTTAGCTCATCAAATGTTACCTTAGCTCATTCAATTTTATGGGCGATGAATATTGCAGTGAATAAACTAATTGTTTCCAGTGCTTGAAAGGTTTCTGGGTATCATAAATTCTTATTTAAATAAAAGGGTGTTAGTATAAGTGAAGAAATATGCCAAAAAACCCAACTCTGTCTAAAATGTTCATCAGCTGACATTAAATTGGACTTATCTCTTAATACAGTACAACAAAATAAAAACTTGTATCTAAAAGCATATATAAAAGTTATTTTTAAAAGCACATGCAATGAAATAATATAGCTGCAAGGTGAAAAAAGAAACAAGTTAATATAAAAACATATTAATGAAGCCAACCTGGTAGTCAGGGTCGTCCTCATCCTGCCAAAACTCATCTCTGTACTGACCAGAGTCAGACGACATCCGGTCGGCTGAGCACTCAAACCCTTCTTCTTTTATTATAACAGGCTGGATGCTGTCCTGACCAGAAGAAAGGATGAGGACAAATTTAGGTTGGCAGGATCCCTCCACACAGGATGTTCAGCTCTGCTTTATTTTTAAGTTGGTCAGATTTTCTGACTAATCTATGCAATTTGGAAACAGTGAATAAACATGTTCAAGTGATGCGAAGATGAGAAACAGAAATGGGAAGAAGAGGCGGGACAACGCAAGACTTTACATCATATGTTCTGCCTTTCCACAGATGAATTATGGGCGATCTCTTCACTCCGGCGTCCCTGCTAACCACACCTACACAGAACAAAAGACAAACATCAGAACCGGTTTGTGGTCACCTCTGCTTCGTCAAATACAACAGGGACAGAGTGGAGACGGCAAGAGAAATGACATCAGGGGGAAAAGGTTAAAAATATTTTCCTTTCAGTCATGAAATTTGAGTTTTAAAACAACACCACAGCTGATTTTGACTTGATGCAGTTTGATTTAAAATATTTTTCTCTAAAAACTTGTGGAATACAAAAGCTAACTAATGTGTTTAAAAGGAAGAACTCCTCACTTCTGCGACTCTTCCTCCCTGAGCGTTGCTCAAGCTGAACAACCTCAACGTCCACCCTCCCCTCCTTTTGCCCGCTGCCTCCCTCCGTCAGCTCCTCCACGTCCTTCTGACGTCCGCTGCCCTCGAGCGCCAGCTTCAACGCCGTCTCCGCGACCTCCAGTCTCCTCTTCAGGTCCTCGATCTCTGCCACACCCTGCGTCACCTACAAAACAAGGACTACTTTAGGATTTCTTGCTGGACTGTTAGTGGGTGGATGAATTAATAAAGCACAAAGGTCGTGTACTTCTAGCCGCAGCGCAGAGGAACATTCATGGAAGAGCTGGCAGATCTTCTCCACAGCTTCTTGAGCCAGAGACGACATGAAGACGCTCAACTGGATCACCTGATGGGAAGAACACAGGCCACTGTCAAATAATGAACCTGATTTAAACTCATTCTGGAAGGTATATTAAATATTCCAAGTTGAAAGATAATCAGAAAATCTGAGACAGCGTTGTTCAGTAATGTAATGAAGTGAAGAGGACATTGCACTTTGTCACGCTGCAAGATGGTAAAACTTTTCCTGTCCTGACCTGAAAAAGCAGGTCTAACACTGATGTGATATATTGATCAGCCAATCAGATCCCGGGATCACAAGTATACAAGGAAAACCCCAAAACCGCACAACAGGGTAACACTATGTGGCAGTCATTATGATCACAGAAGAGTGTGTTATTGATCAGATATCAGCTGATAGATCGATCCTGCGCTCTGTGGAAACCTGTAGCTGAGGCGCTTCTAGACATACACTAGATAGATAAGCCCGGGCCTGCTGCCCAACCCAAAATGGCGCCCAGAGGTGGATTCTCCCAGACTTCGTGCACCAGCCCCTCATATTTACGCGAAGTTTAGCCTAAACACATGCTCCATACAGCAGGACAGCGCGGCACCCTGCTGCCATTTCGCAGCTAACCGGAGCTAACTGCTAGCTCTTCTATTTCTATGCTCGGCCGGTTGTCTGGACGACAGTTGGAGGAAGCGTCGGCTCGGGAGAAACCGGGACCAATGCGGGGACCAGAACCGGCCCGGATACCTGACGACCGTAAACCACCTTGTACCTTATCCTGTACCTTATCCTCCGGGGACCCGTGCGTGTCTTCGGCCACACACGATGTCTCTTGTGGACGCGGAGGATCCGAGGCGCCGATAACTTTGTTCATCTCTGACACCGCCGCGTTCACCATTATCTCCAAAATGGCGCAAACCTGCGGCTCCAGGTCCGCCATGCTGACTGATTGTGATGTTTATTTCGCATCTACAAATGCGTCATGAAACTTCTGCGCTGCCGCACTGTTGTTGTTATGGTGAAAAAAAACTCATGCCGATCATTCACAACACGAAGCCAAGTACTGTTTCCTAGTTCATACTTTTCAGAATAAAATCACACGTTTCTAATTTGTCTTTCCAGTTTAAATGCTAATGACTGTATATCATTTATCTTATATTGTCAGCTTTAACTGCATTAACTTGCAAGAAACGTGCCACACTAATTTTGTTTGTTTGAATTGTGTTATTTGGATAAAAAAAAAAAGTAACAAAAATGTATCCATCCTATTTGTTCAATATACCGTATACCATGTTTGATTCTATTGCGAAAAGCCCTAACGGAAACGGTATAGCATCGAGTTTACATTGAACCTCCCTCCAGTGGTCAAAGTGAGTAACTACAACACTTACAATTCCACGATCAGCAGAGACGTTAAAACGTTAAAATTACCCTTTAACAGTCAGAGTATTCACAGTCTGAAGTTAACAGAGTTGTAAACATTTATATAATTCCATGTTATCAAGCTATATTAAGCAAACACGGGTAAGAGGCGGTGGTATGTGCTTCTGATCACACTGTTTTTAATTTCAAAATTTAAAAAAAAAGTCAATTGAGAGATTTTTGTTGTCTTGACCATTTTATTCAATACTGTAGGAAAACAGACTTTAAACCAGGTGAAAATATAAATATATAATGTATAAATACAAAATTTTCATATTTTAAATCGTGCTGAGAGATCACTAAAAGACTGCCAACTATATCACAATCACTGGAAGGCAAAATGGAAGAAAATACAAATCTGAATAATGGCCCAGCCTTGAGCAACGCTCCCAGAATGCATCACTCATCTGGCTCTGTGGACAATGACTGGTTTGCTCGAGTCGACGCCATCAGGACGCTGTGAGTGCGTCCCCCAAAATTTTCTGGAATTTCTCGCTGCAGTTGTGTTTCTTCAGGAGCCTTGAGTCTGAGAATCCAAGTCCACAGCTGCTGCAGGAGTACGGTCTTTCCCCCGTGTGGGTCTGCATGTGAAACTTGACGTGCCCGAGCTGCCTGAACCTCACGCCGCAGACCTCGCACTCATACGGCTTCTCTCCGGTGTGGATCAGCTGATGTCTCTGGTAGTTCGTGTACATGCGGAAGGCCTTGCCGCATTGCTCGCATTTGTGCGGCTTTTCTCCAGAGTGCTGCAGCTTATGGATCTTGAGCGCCTGACGGATGATGAACCTCTTCCCGCACACGTCACACCCGAAGGGCTTCTCTCCCGAGTGGACCCGCTGGTGGTAGTCATAGGTGGCTTTGTAGAAGAAAGACTTCCCGCACGGGTCGCAGCGGTACTGCATGTGACCCGTGTGAATGAGCTCGTGTTTCTTCAGGGAACACGCAGTGTCGAAGCCCTTGTGACAGGTGCCGCAGCTGAACGGCGTCACGTCCACTATCGTCCTGTCCTGCCGGTAGATTACTCTGCGCCTGCCCTGCTCCCGCTCCCGTCTCCTCATGACCTGCCCGTGCTTCTCGTCATGAGTTACGCTCTGGTGTCTCCTCAGGTGGCAGTTGTACAGAAACGTCTTCCCACACAGGTCGCACATGTACGGCTTTGAAGCGCCGTGAAGGAGCATGTGTGCTTTCAGCTTGTTGGCCTGAATGAAACCCTTCCCGCACACCTTACATTTGAACGGCCTCTCGCCCGTGTGGATGTGCATGTGTCTCTTCAGGTTCTGAGGCAGGGTGAAGCCAGCACCGCACGTCTCACAGGTAAACATCTTCCCTCTGTGGACCGCCTGGTGCGTCCTGAGCGATCGTCTCTTTATAAAAACCTTGCCGCACACCGTGCATTTGTACGGGTGCTCTCCAGTGTGGATGCTTCTGTGACACTGAAGGGTGAAGGCGTATTTGAAGCTCTCTCCACACTCGGAGCATTTGTGCGGCTTCTCAGTCGTGTGCACGAGCTGGTGGGACTTTAGGCTGTATTTGGTCTTGAAGCCCTTCCCGCAGGTGGAGCAGGCGAACGGCCTTTCATCCGTGTGCACCACCTGATGCGTCTTCAGCCCCATTTTTGTTTTGAACTTCTTCTGGCAGAGCTCGCACTCGTAGCTGGCATACTTCTTCTCTTCGTGTCGCAGCAGGTGGTACTCAAAAGTCGCTGCGTTCCTGAACTTTCTCGGGCACTGGTCGCAGGTAAAAGGCCGCTGCTCTTTGTGGATGTTCATGTGCTTCATCAGGTGGAAGAGTCGGTTAAAAGTCTTGTTACAGATGTCACACACAAACACTCTGCCTTTCTTCAAAACCTCTGCTTCCAGACGCTTTTGGCTCTCGGTGTATTCGGGCTCCGCTGAGTCCGCGCAGGTACAATCTGCTGTGGCGTCTAAACAAAAGGAAAGATCGAAGTTCACACATATGATGCAGGAGAAGAAGCTCATTTATCATCACTTCTTACTGTGAAATCATCACGGCCAAACATTCGTGATTGATTTGTTAGCTAATGAGCAGACTCTGTATAATCCTCCTGTCTGACGGCAATATGTCTGTGAAGGTTCTCAGTCATCCAGGTCATCGTAGTCTAAGGAGCTTGGAAAGAAAAGCGTCTGGACTTCTTTAAGTTGCTTGAAGATGTTTCACCTCTCATCCGAGAAGCTTCTTCAGTTCTAGGGTCAAATGGTGGAGACGCTTTTCTTTCCAAGCTCCTTAGGCCTCCCGTCTGACTTTAATAATGAGAATAATTTACAAAGTTACCTTCATTTTCTGACCACCTGAAGCTCATAAACGAGGACTTCACTAAAGTCTTTACAGATGTCACAGAGCGGGAAACCCAAGTTTTCCCATTAAGACTAAGTTTTAGCAGCTTGCACACTGGCTTTACTTTTAAGACCCAAAGGCTAATTTAATGCTGTCTAAGGTTAGGATGCCCAGCCCCACAGCATTACAAGTCATCCATCCAGCCATCTAACCATCTTCTACCACCTATCTGGGTGGTAGATAAGCCCAACGATATCCTGTCAGTATCTCCTGACATCATGCACATGCTCCTTTGCTCAGGAGTTGATGTTCCAGGTGCCACAAGGTGATTTTGGAAGCCAGGGATCAGAGAGCCATAACCTCCACCTCCACCCAATCCACAAATCACCAGACCCTACAACCCTTCCTGTCGGCCCCATGGGCTAAAACCAGACCCCTCTACCCCACAAAGGCTCGTGGGTAGGACCACAGTAAACAGGTCCCATGCAGGGTACGCTGGACCTTTTTATACTCAGCACAGGGGATGTCTGAAGATCTGATCTGAACTGCTCTTAGTGTGAACGCTCACCCACGACCAATTTCAGAATCAGAATCAGAATCAGAATACTTTATTGATCCCTGGGGGAAATTATTTTTTGTTACAGTGCTCCACTTTAAACCAACATTAAGACAAGACAGACAATACGCTAACTAAGAATAGTACAATATATACATATATATACATACATACATACATAAGTCACTTATAAATAAATATTTGGAAAAGAAACATGTGTAGCTGTAGCAGCAAACAGTGTGTTAAGTGGATGCGTTGTACAGGGAGATGGCCACAGGCAGGAATGATTTCCTGTGTCGTTCAGTGGTGCTTTTCGGTAATCTCAGTCTCTCACTGAACGAGCTCCTGTGACTGACCAACATGTCATGGAGTGGGTGGGAGGTGTTATCCAACATTGTCTTTATCTTGGACAGCATCCGCCTCTCCGACACCACCTTGAGGGAGTCCAGCTCCATCCCCACAACATTGCTGGCCTTACGGATCAGTTTATTAAGTCTGTTGGCATCTGCGACCCTCAGCCTGCTCCCCCAGCATGCAACAGCATAGAGGATCGCACTGGCCACCACAGACTCATAGAAAATCCTCAGCATTTTCTGGCAGATGTTGAAGGACCTCAGTCGCCTCAAAAAATAGAGACGACTCTGGCCCTTCCTGTAAAGTGCTGTGGTGTTTTTAGCCCAGTCCAGTTTATTGTCAATGTGTACTCCAAGGTATTTATAGTCCTCCACAATGTCAACACTGACCCCCTGGATTGAAACAGGGGTCAAGTGTTGATTTTGTCATGTTTCTGGTTATTTTCTAATTTAAAATCTGAAATCACACATTATCGGAGTCTTTGTTAGTTTGTTTTACTGAAAATAATTTCTATATTAACCATTTAAGTTCTCACCCGGTCCATTGCCTGGTAAAGAAACTGCTTCCATCAGCTCCTCCATCGCCTCTCCACCTTCTGAACCTGAAGAATCTATACAGAATGAAAACAAAGACAGATTAACCATGGCTGAAATCAGCTGCAGGTTGAAAATTTGTTTTCCTTTCAAACTGAATTTGTGCAGGAAGCCCGTCTAGCTGGCAGCTGACGAGAGTTGTAAGATTTTCAGGGCTCGTATTTACACCTTGAACCAGGATTTGACACAACAGGCGGCTCAATGTATCTCATCAACAAATGTATCCACCGATCAGCTTTCAGAATGTCAACTGTGAAACAAACTGTCTATTAGCAGGCAATTTCTTTCTTGCTTCACTACCATGTTTTCAAAATAAAATAACAAGGCTTTTCTTGGTGCAGTGGAAAGCAGGAAGTCTGCGGCAATGGTGCAGGACTCCACAGTGCAAGCATTTCACAGGGATTTGTGACTAAAATAGATGTGTGTATACTGGGAAAAGCATTCAGGACCACTTAAAGCTGTGATGAGACAGTGAAGCCTTTTATTGAAAGGACAGCAGCAGCACTTGTTACTGTAATCAACATCAATAAGACTACTTTATCAACGCACCTGTTCAGCAAGTTAAAGGCAAAGCTCCAATCCACCACTGGTCTGTGTCACACAGTGACAAAGCTACAAAATAACAAACAAATATAAAAAATAAAAGCTATCTGATTGGAGATAATGTCCCAACTTACTTTGCTAGGATATTTAAATTTGGGAGATTTTTTATGACCCTTGCTGCAGGCTGAAAACCGCTCTGTGTTTCTAGGAGAGACACCTGCAGCATGCAGGGTGAGTCTGAAGAGCAATATGGGATGTACCACTGAAAAAAAGAAATAACCCATATTTTCATCATCTGGGACCTTTCATGGAAACTTACCAGCATCGTGTCCACCATCCACTTCAGCAGCAGGAAATGATGTGGAGACGCTCTGCACAGCAGCATCAGATGTCTGGTTGACTCTTTGCACTCGTGCAGCAGCAGCAGGAGGTGGTGGTCCTGTGAAACCCTGCACCCCTGGAGGAGCTGCAGAAGCAGGAGGACATATATGACCGACTCTTTGAATTCCAGCAGGAGCTGGTGAAGAACCACTGCCTCCCTCTGCTACTTTATCTGTCCTTATGTTTAACTTCCCCAGTGGCTTCAGGGTAAAGACCTGCCCGCTCTGCTTAAACAGGACTGGGCAGCCATTCAGGACGTTCTCTCTCCACACTCTGGCATTTTCAAAGCTTTCAGTCACGGTCTTTAGCTCACTCTCCAGCTGTCCCACTTTGGCCTTCAGAGTCCTGTTTTCAGCGAGCAGCAGCAAAGACACCTGGGAGAAAACGGTGCTGATCTTTCTTGTTGCCTCACATGCTAACATCTCCAGAGTGCTGTCAAAATCCAGCTGTGAGGATTAAAACAGAGGAAACAAAGTTTATTTAGGAACTAAACCAAAGCACATGTTATCAGTGTAAACACAACATCAGTAGAGCTTGTATGAAGCGTTATGATAAAAACCATAATCACAATTACTTCACTACTTATCCCTGACTGCGTGATAAGTAAATCTTGAAAGAAAAGCGAGAATTATCGCAGCACATCACTCTTTAATCACTACAATCTTGTTTTAAAAACTGCCGGAAGTTAAAGCTAACTGCGCAGCCCTGGAAATATTTGAACAAAGTAAACGCAAAGATTTAAACCTAGTACTATAATCCGGCTCCTGTAATCTTACGATAACATTCACTTTATTTAAAAAAAAACAAAACAAAACAAAAACAACTTTGAGGGCTTTTTTTTTTAGCTAGCTTCAGCTTGACGAACGTCCGCCATCTTTGTTTTGCTTGGCGTCGTTGCCCTTCGTGATTTTACTCCATCCGTCCACTCTCACCCGAGCACAGCGTCTCTGGCGTTTTTAGCGTATCTGGTGTGCGTTGATAATAAACTAACCGCTGACTTACCTTACGGTTCATAGTCTGTTCCTCTGCGTCATTTTCTACTTTGGAATTTCCAATAACATCGACAGCGACCCGGATAACAGTCTCCATGATACACTTTGTTTCTGAATAAAACACCAAGTTTTCTGACATTTTCCCTCTGAGGATAAAAACTGTTCGCTACAAGCGCAGAGAACTTGCCTCTGTGTTAGCCCCATTCATTCAGGAAATGGAAGTAGTGCAACTGTAGAAATTTCAAAATAAAACTCATACAAAGCGCTTTGACTGCAAATGTTATTTAATTGCAATTTCGAGCAAGAAAAATAGACATATCTCAGAGAACTGAAATATAAAGTTATTAGAAAGTCACTTTACACTTCGACTTCTATTTTAAAAATGATTACACCTTTCACTGGGATTTTTGGGAATTCACAAAACATAAATTACTACTTTAAGAATTCTTAAAAAAAAAAAAAAAAAAAAAAAAAAAAAAAATCAATTAAAATGCCCAAATTTTCACTTAAATTTCAACTGGCAAACTCCCACATTACCTTCAGAACATTTGAAGATGTAATCTACCTTAATATCTCAAATTTTAGGTTTCATACAAGTAACTTTCATGTTTCACCAGATTTTTAAACAGCTGAGGTTAAAGAAACAAAATAATAATACAAAACATAAATGCCACAACAATACTGCTAACCTCTACTGATAAAAAAGCTGATATCGTATTGACAGCTATTAAATCACGCTTAATCATTCCCTTAACTCTAACATCTAAAGGGTGAGAGGTGCCAGTGTTATAGCTGTTTTTCACACCCACTTTCCCCACATCATAAGGACGAATGCACAGATCAGTATCAGCTGATATCAGCAAACACAAGGACAATTATCTACATCAGTGTCTGTCTTACATTATATTAGGCTGGCATAAACCTTTAGTCAAGTTATTTGTTGATGCCCAGATTAGTTAACATTAGTTGGTTTTAACATAGTTGCTGGTCCAGGATTTCACCAAAACTTTAATACCTCTTCAATCACAGGTAACCCTACCAGCTCTCCCAGTACATTTTATTAAGTTATTTCTGTGTCACACTGGAGCCGTTTTCATACATGCACTGCAGCTTGCAACTGATTTCCTAGTTGATTAAACTCGAGAATAGAAGACAACTAGTCAACTAATCTGATGGATGAATATAAACATTAATCTTACAAATGTTGTATTTGTATTAAAGAGCCATTTGAACCAATTAACAAATTATTTAAATGCCACTGAAATGTGTGACACCGTACACCGTGTAAAACTCTGCTCAGTTTTTTTGCAGACTTGCTGCATAAGGATAAGTCAAAAGTTCCTTAACAAAAATTAGTGGGAGGATTTTGCAAAGCCAGAGGTCCAAAGAGCCAATCAACAGCTGTACACCAGCAGCCACATGTGTTTACTCATTACTGTAGCAAATATGTAGTTTAGCATACTTGTGAGTTATATCTAGAGTTACTGTTTGCATTTTGAATCAACTCAGAGCTGTCTGGTAGCAGAAAACAGACTCTGGCTTGAACCCTTGAGCAAACACCGAGCTTGTAAAGCTTTTTGTAGCAATTTTTTTAAAACAGATTTGACAGGTGAGTCAATAAATGTACCTTCAAAATAAAAGCCCAGATTCATCCAGAGGTGGCTGTGAAACCTGTGAAACCATGCCTGTGCAGAATGTGCTTATGCATCGCCCCAGTGAAACAGAGTTTGATCTGACACAACATATAACCGTTCCTGTAGTACAAAGTCGTACAGCAATGTGCTGATTAGCGGGGCTGCCATCCATCTTTCAGTCATAGAGAGACATCAAGAGCTGAAATACAGTGCCGTGTGAGACCCAACAGCTAACTGGCATTAAATGAATAAAAGATAACGTTAGTTTAAATGATTAATATTGCCGGCACCATTTAGAAAGAGCGGCAACATTCAAATGTCTACTCTATTAACCAAGGACATGCCAAGATCAGTACCTCTTCTGGGTACTTTTTGTTATACCCATGTGCAAATTGTAACCAACCTCCAGGGGGCACTGTCTCACTATGCTTTCAGACGTGAGCTGCTCTTCTTCTAACTTTCGATATTTCACATTTTCCTCAAGAGGCTTTGCACTTTCAAGGCTGCCACTGCCTCATAATGATTTGCCTGGTTTAGTCGCTGCATCGGCTCATGGTACAAATTCACACTACACAAAAGTACGACCCCAGCTGATCCCTCTTTAACACAGTACTCAGATGTTTCAGACATGAAGTCATAACAGCTGTTTTTTTTAACATTTTGTTAACTGTTCTAGTTGATGTTCGACAGTTTTAACCAAGAATTTACAGAGAGGGCGCTGTTAAAAACCACCAAGGTCACCGCAGAGTTATTTAGCAGTAGGATTAGGGTTAAGCTGCACAAGCATACAGATGTTACAAACTTCAACCCTACCGCTAACCAAAAGCAACGACCAGGTGGTTGAAGAAGAGGTTAACTGATGGAGGTGCTTGATGCAGTCTGTGC
Organism: Copadichromis virginalis; assembly: GCF_057382275.1. Taxonomy (NCBI): domain Eukaryota; kingdom Metazoa; phylum Chordata; class Actinopteri; order Cichliformes; family Cichlidae; genus Copadichromis; species Copadichromis virginalis. The sequence goes on along the minus strand of NC_140631.1, from coordinate 38,193,206 downwards.
AGTATAGAGTCCACATGATGTGTGATGGGGTGCATGTGAGAGAAGAGCAGACAATTGTCCAGTGAATTCACAGCGAGTGAATGGAGGTCAGGCGTCCGGTCTGCTTCACTAAACTGCGAGTTTCTAGAAAAGCGAGGCAAATAATTTCCTGCTCAGTGCTGCAGTTAAACTACAGATGACGCCCCGCCTGATTCTCTGGACTTCATGTATGAAAACAGCTTTGTTCAGCTGAGCAAAATTGTAAGCAAAAAGGCACCGGGCCATGGGTAACTAATGCCTCCATTTCATTTATTAGTCCTACTTGCTATCAGGTGATAGCAGCCCCACGTCACCTACGACCCGTCACAGCTGTGCTTCTTGAGCTGCCGTGAATCAGAGAAGCCTCGGCCACACTGCTGGCAGGAGTAGAGCTTCTGCCCTGTGTGGATTTGCAGGTGGGACTTGAGCTGATTGGACTGGTGGAACTTCCTCTGACAGTACACGCACTCGAACGGCTTCTCCCCCGTGTGGATCCGCATGTGTCTGTAGAAGTTCCCGTCCGTTCTGAAGGCCTTGCCGCACTGGTCACATTTGTACGGCTTCTCACCCGTGTGAATGCGCTCGTGCTGCTTCAGACTCGCGGCGTGGAAAAACCGCTTCCCGCACACGTCGCAAACGAACGGCTTCTCGCCCGTGTGGCTCCGCTGATGATAGCTGAAAGAGTATTTGTTGTGGAAGGACTTCCCACAGATGCCGCAGTTGAACTCCTTGTGCTCGCTGTGGCCTTTTTCATGAAGTTTGAGCGAGCACGCGGCGCTGAAACCTTTCAGGCATATTTTGCAGCTGTACGGTTTAACCAGCGACTTGTTCTGCCGTCGAGTCTGGAAGAAATTCTGCGTGCCGTCCGACTGCTCGCTCCTGTCGGCGTGCACGTACCTCTGGTGTATCTGCAGCCTGCAGTTGAAGAGGAAGGTCTTCCCACACAGATCGCACATGAACGGCTTTCTGGCGCCGTGGATGAGCATGTGGGACTTGAGCTTGTTGTTGTCTGAGAAGCTCTTGCCGCACTCCTGGCAGCTGAATGGCTTCTCTCCTGTGTGGATACGAAGATGCCTTTTCAGGTTGTTATTCAAGCTGAACCTCGCTCCACATATGTGACAGGTGAAGGGCTTCTCTCCCGTGTGGACCACACTGTGTCTTTTCAGAGCCGTGCCGGTCCTGTACGACCTGTTGCACACGGAGCACACGAAGGGACTGTCGCCTGTGTGCTTCCTCTTATGCACAGTCAGCGAGTGGGCATATTTGAAGGTCTCCTCACACATTGTGCATTTATACTTTTTGGTGTTTGTGTGAACCATCTGGTGGAAGCGAAGCGTGTCTTTGCTCTTGAACTCCTTCCCGCATGTCACGCAGCTGAAGGGCCTTTCTTCCGAGTGCACGGCCATGTGACACTTGAGCTGAACCGACGTCTTGCAGGTCTTGTCGCAGAGCTGGCACTTCAGCAGCTGCTTCCATTTCTCGTGGCGTAACAGGTGGTTTTCCAGAGACTGCTTGATTCTGAACGTTTTCCCGCACTGATCGCAGGAGAATGGCTTCGGAGGCTTCGACCGCTGGTGACGCTTGAGATGGTTCTGAAGCGACTCCTCTTTCCTGTACGATCGTTTACACTGAGGGCACGGGAAGGGCAGCGGGGCTTTAGTTGCCTCGTGGCGCAAAACGTGATTTTCCAGAGACGCCTTCTCTAGGAAACTCCTGCCACACTGATCGCAAGGAAAAGGCTTCTTGTGGACCTTCATGTGTTTCTTCAGTTCGCCTTTCCAGTGAAAACCGAGGTCGCAGTGCTCACAGAAGAACCGCCTCGCTGTCTGCGAATCCGTCTTTCTCAGTCGCCTGCCAGGCTCTTCAGCTGACTTGCTTTGTTTCTCCTCGCTGCCGTTGTCAACGGAAACTGGAAATTAAGGCGCAAATGTATAGATTGTTATTATCCATTTCCACCCACACAACCCCCTCCTAAATCTCAAATCAACATGTTTATAGTCACATCTGAAAGCAACACCGGTACCTGTTTCACTATTAGCAGGTGCTCTTCTCGTTCGTCTTGTCCTCCCAGAAGCTCCTCCTTCCAAAGACTTCTGTGACACAACAGAATAAATCTGAGTTTGCATGAAAAGACTTTCTAAGCATCTCAACTAAAACATCCTAACACGCTGAATCTGTGAATGCAGCTGACAAGAATTAGGATCTACTGTTTTCCAAATGGAGACATGAATGTGTCAAACAGAAACATCCGACCTTCTCCTGTGTCGAGTCGAGACCGCTGACAGTACTGGAGTCGGGACTGGGGACATTTTGAGGTGTAGAGCCCGGCGAGGCCGCTGGTTTGAGCACGATTGCTGCAGCTCCCGTCGTTTCTGAGACGGCCGATGACTGCGCTACGATTTGGCTGGCACCAACCAACAGCACCGTGGGAGCGGAGCTGACTCTGCCCACGAGCACCATGGGGGCGACCGCAGGTTTGGGGACGGTCACCGATGCAGCCGTGGAGGTGGGGACGACTTCAGCAGCTCCTGCAGAAATGGGCAGCGGGTCTGGATTTGATTCTTCTGCAGCCGATTCTGGGGCGTCTGGACTGGTGGACACTGACAGCACAGGACCTCCTGCATTTAAAGACAAAGTTACACATTGTTATTTAATGAACTCACTTGACTACTTGGCTTCTTCTTCTATGAAATATATGATAATCGACATTATGTTTAACATGTTTATCATCATCCCAAAAACTAATTTATTTGTAATTTAGTTGAACTCGAGCTGAGATGACTTGCTAAAGAGGTTCGATCTAGAAGAAGGTTACAATAAGGTTTCCACATCAGGAACAGCTGCCCTTGTAGATGAGCTTTAAAATAAATGTTTACCTACATGATTAACTGGTGTCCCCTCCAAAATTCCCTTTTTCCAACCACATGTTGTGTTCAAAGGGAAGAGACATGGTTTTAAATTCATTAACAGCATAAATAAACAGGCAGAATTATAATCCTGAGATAAATAAACACAAAAAGGAGACAGAATAAAGCCTCGCTACTAAAACTGTGTCTGAGTGGATCAGATGTACAAATGATTCACTTTTAGAAACCGAATCACTTGGCTTATTGTAAATTGCCATTTTACTGCATATTGCACAATTAATCAGCACACCAATTAAAAAAGGACTCTGCCTCGAGGCCCAGTTTGAAGCTCGTGTGCTAAACTAACAGCATGTGGGGTTAAAACTTTAATCATATGTACACATTTTCAGCTATATCAACTTTTGTAGCAGGAAATTAACTAGACATTAATTCTTTTCTTTCTTTTTTGCCATAATCTTAACCCTATATTTGACAACAGCAAAATAAAACTGGAAATTATGTTTCTGGTGTGCCACCCCAATGTTTTTAGTGGCCCCCATCTGGAAAAACGAAACATGAAAAAGAAAATGAGAATGCGTAGCGTGTGTATAGTCATATATCTGGCCCTTGATGTGATCTGAACTTCCCGGGTGAATTTGAGAAAATACCCCCCAACTCAAAGATGATCCTTCAGAAATCAATCTCGATCAGAATGATTGATCGATTAGTTGATATGTGACTGCTTCTCACCCATCACTGAGCCGTCTTGCAGCAGGACGTGAGTCGGGCCCTCGCTGATGGTCTTCAGCTCCTTCTCCAGCTGCTTCATGTCTCTGCCCAGCTGCCCCACTCTGGCCTCCAGCTCCTGCTCGAGCTGCCCGGCTTTCCTCTGGAGCACGTCCTCCAGCTGCTCCACTTTGGCCCGCAGAGCCTCGTTCTCCTCGAATAGCTCCGAGGAGAACTCCGTAAACACTTTGTGGATCTGCACCACCAGAGACTTCTCTATCTCTTGGATCTCACCCATCCTCGCCTTTTCCCACTCAGTGTTTGGCGCCTCTTTCGCCAACACATCCCTGAAGACAGACAGAGTCGCCTGGATGGCCACTTCCACAATCGACGCCACTTCGCTGCCGAATCTCGGCTCCATGTTTGTTCACATGAACTCTCCGCCTGCTGTGTCCGAAACTCCGCAGCGCATTTTGAGCCCCAGTGAGGGGTTAAACCGGGTCCAGCTGGACTCAAAACACAAAACTCCTTCTTCCGTATCAACCGTCCCGTCCTTTCGTTCCCTGTGCACCTTTGAAAACCTTCCGTGTTGCATTTCCGCCTCCGGGGCCACACACGCTTAGAAAATAAAAGCCCCTTCTATCTACTTCTCGTTTATTCAACTAAGATTCTAACTTAAAATAACTAAAATAAAAAGTAGCAGCTTTTTTAAATTAAAAGTTTCAGTGAATTTCCGAGATAATGCTTTTATTAATTCATAATATTCAAGTGAATGTTTTACACTTTTGTGCATAAAAGCCCCAAACACATTCAAATTGAGTGAATGAACTAACATAATTAATCTTTAAAATTTTAAAATAATAACTGTGGGTTTTTTTCGGAACGGTAAAGACCCGAATTCTTAAGTGTATAAAGCATAATCTGTAGTTTCTGATGCCAAAATACGTCTTTTATTTGTATTAGGCTAGTACTCATATTTGTGCATTTTAGGATCTCTCCAAACACATTCAGATATAAAATCATTGTCGAATCACTTACCTCATTTACATATCTTAAAATGATATTTCCTTTTTTAATTCATAAAAAGCACTTTGAAGGCTTAAATTCTGACCACGTCATATTTCCCCACTTTTCCCTTTTCTGCATCAATCTTAGATTTAAAGTGAACTGTACTCATTGATCACTGTGCAGAGAAACAATAAGAAAACCACATTTGGGTCTGTTAACAGTTAAACTTGTTGTTGATGTAAATTTCAAAGGGACACTTACATGTAGTCACTGAAATATGCTGAAGTTGAACCTGAACATCAGAATGTGTTTGGGTGATTTACGTGACTCTGAACATGGCGTGGTTGATGGAGTTAGCTGGGCTGGTCTGAGTATTTCAGAAACTGCTGACTTACTGGGATTTCCCCACACTACCTGCTCTAGAGTTGACAGAGAATGGTCTGAAAAGGAGAAAATGCAGTTTTCTGGGCAAAAATGCCTTTTTGATGTCTGAGGAGATTGGCCAGACTGCTCTGAGCTGATAGGAAGACAACTATAACTAAAATAACCAATCATTAAAAGCAAGATATGAAGAAGAGCATCTATGAATGCTTGGAGCAGATGAGCTACAGAAGCAGAAGACCACACTGGCTGCCACTCCTGTCAGCTATGAACAAGAAACTGATGAAACTGAGATTGGAGAATGATGAAGTCTGATGAATCTCAGACCAGGTGATATTCAGATATAGGGTCAGAATTCGTCAAGAACACTGTGATGAAAGTGTAGATCCATCCTGCTTTGTATTAATGCTTCATGCTGCTGCTGGTGTAATGGTGTGGGGGATATTTTCTCGGCACGCTTTGGGCTTTTTAGTACCAAGTGAGCATTATTTAAACACCGCAGCCTACCTGAGTGTTGCTAACCATGTCCATCCTTTTATGATGACAGCTTACCCGTCTTCTGATGGCTGCTTCTAGCAGGATAATACGTCAGGATGTATCTCATATCATCTCAAACTGGTCACTTGAACATGACAATGAGGAACTTTAGAAATGAAATTAGTCAATATGGCTTTTTTTGTGTCTATAAAACTGACTGACACAGTAGGTAATGCGAATTATACTGACCCTCAGTCATAGTGGAAATAAAATAGGAGCCCCCAGACCTGCTTAAATGACTCACAAAAACACACACACTCACACACACACAAAAGATTATCTTTCAATCTGTACTTTTCAATTCAAAGAAACAACTGTACAGAGTCAGTAATTTGCAGTTGGTTCTGATCATTTTGTACATTATTGGGTCATTTTTTCACCTTTTTTCCATGTCGGTAGTTTGTGTCACCCCTGTATGTTACAGTGATCGTAGAATGGGACTCAAAGACATGCACAGCAGTACTGTAATAGAGACTATGTCATTCATGCAACCTCTTTGTCCTGATCTGTTTGTGTGCAGGAGGTGTACATCACTTTCATCTAGGCTTGTGGCACAAATAAACAGTCACACTTCAAGACAGACTCAGACTCCAAGATTCAACATAGAAAAAGACAAGGGGCGGTTTTCCCAGTGTCACCATGGATAAATTATTTTCACGTCTGTTTTTACAGAAAATACTTCTGAGCAAATAGATTTGTACATTTCCAGGCTGCAGGTTGCAGACAGGCATACAGAGAGACAGGCAGGCTGAGGGCAGACAGACAGTGGTGCTCAGGGGCTCCTGGGAGGGGACACGCTGTGGCAGCAGATCAGCTAAAACACCAATTTATATTCAGTATTTATTATTTTTTATCTTTGGCTGGTGATAAAAAATGTCACCACATTAATGAGGTGGTCAACAGCACCAAACTAAAGCATAATATTATTCATGACGTGATGATAAAAGTGATCATTTCTAATGAGTATCCCCTAAAGAACATCAATAAATTCAACCTCTCGTCCCACCTGAACATCCACTGAACTTAGCAGCCCTGATTGTCCCCGTTTGTGTCTGAGAAAATAACATTTCGCTTCAGTGTACGAGCCCTTTTAATGTCTGCGAGTTTTCTTATGACTTTCTATTCAGGCAGTGTGTTCACGAGGTCCAATTTTTCACCGCTCCTGACGTGGAAACAGAAGCATCAGTGTTTTCCTATCAGAGGCAACATATCAAGATCAACAGTGACACTAGTGGTGATTTTCACCCTTAAAACAATTAATTGTTTGGTCAGTAAAAGACGAGCAAATACACAATCCTCATCATTGTTACTTTGACAAACTTTCATATATTCAGTTAATCCTGTAATAAAAATATTTAAGAAATTTGAGCAAAAGCATGATGGTAGTTTTTTGGTTGTATAGAGAATTAAGACCTAAGTTATAACAGGGCAGTGCAGTGAAGCTAAAGAAAGAAAGAAAGGCGTGTCCAGGTTGGGTAACAAACAGACCATATAAAAGATGGACAAAGCTTTAAACCTGCATTCTTGCTGATGGCCAGCAGAGGGCGACTCCTGTAGTTATAAAAACAGGTGGAGTTGCATGGAAAATGTCCCTCAACTCGACTCCTCTGTGATCTCACTTTCCCGATTAGATTATGGGCTCAATCACTTTTTTTTTTCACTTTTATTCAACACAACAAGATGCCTTTTAAATTTTTTGTGAATTATGAATTATTAAAGTCACAAAGGGGGACCAGTCCGAGTATGTCCAGTGTTGGTTTCACAGCGAGATCCACACCCCTTCTGTGACATCTGGTTTCAAACAACTAAAATAGCAAAGGTTGAAAATATCTTCAGGCTTCAAATCAGAACTTCACTCACTAGTGGCAAAGTCCATCTGTTATATACAGTCTATTTAATAAGTACATAGCACAGTGTTATGTGTCGCTAAATATTAGCTTCTGAACGAAAACAGGACTTCTTCCAGGTTTAATTTTTGCAGTAATGTCACTGAACTTATGTTTCAATATTAATTACAGTCAGTGCTGTCAAAAGAAAAATGTAGTATAACAAAAGTAGTGTTTGTTTAAAGTTTGTTTATAGATTTTTCTATAAAAGGCCGGCTCTGCTGAGAAGGTTCTAGGACCACTCACCAAAACGACGAACTGATTATTAAGCAGTTCGTTCAGTTAAAGGTTTTAGCTCTTGCATAAATGTCCATAAGCTGTACACGAACTTTGAAGATCAAAGTGAATTTCACGCCCTTCTCAAAGCCAAACTGCATGTGACTGAACCTGAAAAGGTCACTCATAATACTTTAATCTTCTCATTTTGGTAACTTTTAACTTGTCCGGGTCTGACGTCCCTCTGCTGGATCCCCAACACCAGTGAACACCAGCCCTCAGCCCTGCAACAGGCCAGCGTCCCTAGTGCAAAGAAAAGGTTGCATAAAGTTCCATTGCTACCACGGACATCATCCTCACCATCATCGGCAACATTAATCCCTGAACACACCGCTCTACAATCCTCATAGACTTCATATTACTACATACTACTGAGTGCTTTTGGTGTACAAGATGCAACATGTCAAAGTCTGAAGTGTCTGAATGGCATCAGAGAATCTGCACCAGTGTTTCCCTCCGCTTAAAAAACAGTGCGTTTCATTTTTCGGGGCTTTTTTGGCCCCTGATCGTGTAAACAGGAGGAAACACTGATCCAACATGAAACATTTTCAACATCAATGATCTACATTCATTTCCAGGCAGAAAAGAAAACACTTTCAATACATTAACAACAAACCAAAAGGTATTTTTATTTATTACTTCGCGTCTGCCGACAGAATGAGGCTGATGTGAGCACAACAGACAGACGGGCAGGGTATCGGCACACACGCCCAAACCGTCGAGCTTTCATTTGTCCCAATGTTTACCTTTCATATATTATCTAAATGTTTCTGCTCTCCAAAGTGTAAAGTTATTTGACTTGTTATTGGTTCAGCTGTACCCTGCGCGATCTGTTCTGTGTGTATCAGCAGAAACAAATCATGGAGGTTTATTATGATGCTGGATTCATAATCAGTCAGCCAGCTGGCTCGGTGTCACTTTAAACATGGAACTCTTTTCACTCTTGGTGTGTTTGTTGTGTCTGACATGCATGCAAATGATTGCACTCATGTGGCATTCTCATGAAATAAATTACAAGTTCTAAAGACAAATTTTATGAGAAACAGAAACGAGGTCTGTAGGTCAGGAGGGAATTTAAAATCCAGCAATGAAAACCTAAAATAAATAAATAAATAAATAAGACCCAACACAATCAGCTGACCGATAACCATATCTTTAACAAGCCTTAAATATGAACTCTATCCTAGCAAATATAGACACGAGCTGGATTCTTGGGCTTTACAGCCTTCTTACAAATAAATGTAAATGTTTTCTTGTAAAATATTACTGAAGTTATGTGAAGTCCTTCATGTTTGAGTTAAAAAATAACCTGGTCTATGATTTTAAAAATGTAAGTATTGGAGTGATGCGTCTTTGATGAGCTGGCAGACTCTGTGACATGCAGCAGAAAGGTGAGAGAGCAGGTAAAGTCCATGGGCAGACGGTGTTTTGAAAAGTAAAAACACCAAAAGGCTGCATTCGAAGCTCTGTGAAGCAACTGTGCACTGACCAAAAAATTTAATCAAAAAGAGAAAACACCTTAAAAAAGACAACCTGTTAAGCTCATTTTCAGCTCCATAGTTTTACTCTTGGACTCTAACAGCGTAGCTTTGCATGATTTACATTTATACCGAGCCCCGGTGGAGCCCCTTAGTTTATCTTCTGTCTGAAATAAGCTGTTGTAGCTCTTCTCCCTAAAAGGCCATGCTCTCTTTAGTCCTGATTTCTTTTGAATGGCTGCCGCTGGCAAACAGAAGATAAACATAAGCATTATCTCGATGGCTGAACACAAGCGCTTGTGTTTCCTGTTCTCCACTGTGGCTGCGGGGATTTTTTTTTTTTTTTTTTTCTCTTGCATCATTTCCACTTTAGAAGTCATAGTTTGATTGGTTCTAGGCCACAGGTGTGGGTTAAAATGCACCACATATCCTGAAACTGTGCCCACAGCATCAGGGAGCATCAGGAGCTAATGCTCCAAGAAACTAACTTGGACGTGTGCCCTACGAATGAGGCCTTTCTATTTTATCTAGCTTTCTGTTTCACATGCAGTACAGGAGCTGCAAATAATTAATTATTAAAAATAAAATAACAATTATGCAAATGCATTTCAGCTGAACTTTAACAGAGAGCATCAGAAACACGAGAGCTGGAATGAGTTTTCATACAGCAGCGGTGACAATAACGCACTTTAAAAGAAGTTTAAATGCAGTCTGGCCCGCATGCATCTAACGGGGCAGGAAATTAATGCCACCATCCACCGCTGGTGCCTCACAAAGCTGCATTTACCAGATAAACCAAACCGTGATGATTCTCATTTCCTGCTGTTTATGGCATTGTGGTGCGTTACCATGAAATGAAACATATACTTGTAACAAGGATGCTAAACTGCAAAGACGAGCTTCTTTAGACGAGTGATTTCTCTCCAAGAAAAGCATGCAATCTCTCACTTATGAAATATTTTGTCAGTGCCGTGTCAGCTCATTCGCTTTTTTAATTGATCGCTTCAGTCATTTCCACCTGATGACTTTTAAGACTCGTTTATAACCTCTAACATTTTCAGCCTGATGGGTTTTATGTGTGCGTGCGAAGATGTAAGTCTATCTTTGTGAGCGAGGACATATTTCCAGGACCTGAATTTGAAAGACGCTCTGAAAGGTTTATTTGAAGGTTCAGAATCAGGGTTAAATTAAGGGGTGAGGGAATGTAGCATCACAAAGATAGAAGTACAAATGTGTGAATGGGGTGTGTGTAGATGTGTGTTGTGAATGGGACGTATTGTATCCGGAAGACTGAGGCGGCATCTGAGGGGATGAACGTACTGACGAGTGTGAAGCACACACCAACACAAATAACCTGAGAGCTATGGAGACCCTGGGAGCGGAGAGCAGCAGCGCGCGCGCACACACACACACACACACACACACACACACACACACACACACACACACACACACACACACAAGATTTTGTTTTAAACTCTGTATAAAAACAAATTTGTATGTATAATAAATCAAAGAGAATATCCAGTAGTTTGATGTTGTAAGAGAATAAAAGAGTAGATGAGGCCTGTTTTCATCCCTGAAGGCCTCATTCATTAAAAACATGCAGATTTTGTGCTTATGACCAAATCATGAAAAACTGATCTAGATGGTAAAACAAGCAGATGACAATGAATGGTTTCATTTTTATTAGAAATATCAAAAATAAAGATTTTTTCCTATTTTATTCATTAATTTAAGTGGACCTCTTAAACTTAAACCACCACCTGGTAAGGCCAATGATCATACTAGGAATACCCACCTGCCCCGTGTTTAATATGAGCATTTATCTACCACTGTAAAAGTCTATATATGACAGAATATAAATAAAACTACAAGAGGTCCACTTTTAAAATCGTTTTAATGAATGAGGCCCCTGGGAACAAGACTTTTTATTTCTTCTGACCACCTACTGCTCACTAGAAAATCTATAATGCTAAAATAAAATCCTACCCAAGGGAAGGGAAACTGCTGTGTATGCCCTGGGATCTTGATTTGATACATTTCTTCTTGTTTTTTGTGTGCGTAACAAAGTTCTGAAGACCGACGTCTACTCTTCTCTTCTCTTAAACAGAGTCAGCACAAACCTGGAGATCAGTGCTGACTCATCCAGGGCAAGTGCACGCGTGTGTTTACAGTGCAGTTTGTTATCCAAGTAAAACTATTAGAATTTCTACATGTTTTCATGGCCAGACCTCCAGACAGATGGGATACAGCGGAGAAAGTAAAAGAAGGTCTGTAAAACATTTTGGCATAATTTCATTCTGTTTGTATTTCCAAGGAGTAATAAGACGTAGTGTAGGATGTCTCGACTTACAGACAGATATATACAGTAAATAGGACACACAGACGAGAAATACATACAGACGGAGCTCGTCTCATAGAAAAAACAAACATGGAACAGCATGAGCTACGTTTTATCGCTCTACCAGCCGTCAGCCTAACAGCCTTCCCGTTGACCGTGATGCGCGTCCCGTCTCTCTCTCGCGGCGACGCTGCCCGGGGCTCCGCAGCACAAAACGCCACCCTGCTCTCAGGCAGTTCTCCGAAACAGCCGCCAGGGGGCGTCGGTGACTCTGTGCGTTCTCACAGAGACACAGAAGAGAGAGAGAGAGAGATAGAGGGGGAGAGCGAGGGAGGTGTCTCCTGCTCCAAATCAAATCCGTCCCGTCTGTCCTATGAGTGAGCCCGGGTCAAACCTTCGATTTCCATCCAAACACGACTGCTCTGTTGACAGTGTTGGAGGCGAAGAGGAGGAGGGGGGCGTTCGCAACCAGTTTATGGCCCCGCCTCCCAGCCAGAGTTCATACTGTGAGCTTCAATCCCAGCTCCCGTCCAAGCTCATTTTTTCTTACTGGACTTTTCTGATCGTTTTGCGTCCGACTTCCCAGCCCGTTCTGACCTCTCCGACCGTTCGCCCCTCTCCCTCTCCTTCTCTTTATCCCTCTCCTTCTCCTTCTCTCTGTCCCGTTCCTTCTCCTTCTCAGCACGCTCGATTCGGTCACCCCGGTCCGAACGCTCGCCACCGCGCTCTGACCTGTTGTCCACCTTGCTCCCGTCGCGGCGCGTGCCCTCGTCGGTGGATGAGGTAGTTGGTTGGGGCTGACCCCATTTGGCAATCTCCTCGTGCTCTGAAATACTGGCGGTGATATTAGTCACCCACGTTTTGAGGTCGTCCTGCGATGGGAGAGAGGGGTGCACAGATGTCAGCTGGCCGGTTCAGTTGTTAACATGAATGTTTTTAAGGTTTTCGATGACGTGCAGATGCACAGTTACAGCTGCTTTCACTATTCTGAGGCGTGCAGGAAACAGAAAAAATGTCTCACCTCATCTTTTGCATGAAACAAAAACTCGCTGCCGTCCTTCGTTCTGCAAAGAGAGAAGAAGAGTTAAACTCAGCCTTAGAGCAGTGGTCCCCAAACTGTGGGGTGGGCCCCATCTGTGAGCCACAGAACTACAGTGTGGAAAAGAGGAAAAGCGCGAGTCATTTGCTACTGCTCTGACTTTTACTTAACTAAAATTCAACTTAGATCAATTTGGAAATCCCCGTGTCTGTGTAGCTTAGACTACTTTAAGTTCTTCTTTAAGATTTGGAAAGATGTTTCACCCTCACTGTATCATGTGTTCTATTTTTAGATTTCTATTTTAGTAAAATATCTTTCTGTAATTATTATGAGGTGTCACACACTTTAAGGCATTTGCTTTTTTAATTTCAGAGAAGAAGTAAACAGCCTACTGATCTCAGTCACCTTTAACCAGCTGCTTCTTAAACACGACTCTCAGCTGTGGTTTAACTACGCTTCTAACGTCTAGTTATCGTCTGTAAACAGGTTCCATCGAGGGAGCTCATCACATCGTGAATCCTTAGCTGACCAATCAGCATGCATCAGCAGGATGCTAACGATTCATGGCCAAAAAAATGGAAGAAAGCGTTGTTTCGTTTCAGTTTGGAAAGATTATAAGTGTCATATTTTTGAAAACTAAAAGAAAATGTGACCTTTTTTGTCTAGAAGCAGGTTTTTAGCTATTGGAACACCAGAATTATGTACAATGGGTTTACTAGATCAAATCTGGGTTTGTGGTTATGACCAAATAAATTACTCACACTATTTATTTTTACAATGTGCCCAGGCCCTAAAGAGTGAAAACACACTAACGTGAAGCATGAAAGTGCCTGTCTGCAGTACATGTGAGTGCGAAAACAGCCGATTACTTGAGCGTGAAGACGTTCTTCTTCTTCTTGTAGCCATTGGTGACGTCGCAGTGGCAGTGGGAGAGGTTGAGCAGCGGCTCGTTGTTGTAGGGCGTCGTGGTGTTCTTGGCGTCCTTGTAGAAACCCAGCTCCCCTTTATTCAGCACGCAGTACAGGTTGACCCATGATCTGCTGTGGTGGGGGGAGGCGGGAGAGGAAGGGAGGGGAAGAAGAGGAGGGAAAGGTGAGAGGAAAAGAGGAGCATGGGGAAGGAGGTTGGGTGGAGGGGTGGGGGAGGACAGGAGGAGTCAGGAAGAGCTGCAGAATCACAGTCGCTACACTAACACCTCACTCACCTGACCAGAGCAGACAGGTAGGTAGGCGGGATGAAGCAGCCCCAAGAAGGGAAGAGGAAACACACTGCTGAACAAACGCAGACGGACGGACAGACAGACGGAGGAGGTGGGGGGATGGAGGTATGGGGAGGAAGGCTACGTACAGCTTGTGTGCACCTGTGTGCGAGGCTTACATGTGACTTACCTTGGAGGAGACAAGAGGAGCAGCCAGCAGCACCGAGGAAGAGAGGAGAAAAGAGACAGAGGAGTTTGGTTAAAATGCCATTTTGGCAACAATGCGGCTTAAAATCCAGACATGCTCGTTTTCCCTCTGTGAGCGTGTTTACATGCACACAGCATTCCAGTTAATAGCTGACATCGGCAGTACTGTGCACAAGTTTCAGGAACTTGTTTATATTTTTATCTTCAGTCGCCCAGACACACAGTCAGAGTTCTTAAGGGCAACTTTCAGCCACAAGAAGAACAAAGAGTTCTGCAGCAGATGGTGTGGAAGCCAGTGTGAGATTACATAAAGAGACAGCCAGGCTCCACAGATGATCTGTGGCAAATCTCCACAGACCTTAAAAAGAAGTTTCATTTTTGTTTACTTCACTTTGTATTATTTTATTTTAAACATTCTCCTTTTACTTTTAGCAACTAAAACATTTGCACAGTACTGCCAGTATTATTCAGAGCAAGTTTCCGTGTGCAGCTTAATATCCTGATTTCAAACTCAACAGTAGATACACGGGTAAAAAAAACAAAAAAACAAAACAATGGTGCAAGTGATAAGTGATGTCTGAACTGCTCACAACACCCATTAAAAGTTCATTCTTGAAATGTTTTTCTATTGTTGGCTCTGTGTGATGGCGGGGAGTGCAGATATCCCAGACGTGGTCATCTCCAACCACATCCAGAGCTTTGCTTTGCAAGGCAGAAGAAAAATGGCTTAAAGGAGCGGTAAACTAAAGAGTTAATAAGGAAGAGCCAAAACTGTTGGGAAGAGTTGGAAATGAGCGCAACAGGTTCCCTTTAAAAACACTTGAGCTAAAAAAAATGTTCCTTTTAATATCTCTGTTCCTTGGTGTGGGTTTTTTAATGTATTTTCCTAGTTTACAGTAGCAGATATTACTTTTCTCTTCCTGTACATTATGAACAGGACACCTCGGGAAGAAGTTTAAACTTTTTCAGAGGAAATTTGACATGTGAATGCACTCACAGCTGTAACCTCAATTTAATGCGAAGCATAGATGTGGAAGTTTGTCGTCCACTTTCATACACCTTTCACAGGCACCATACCCTAACAAGGTACCAGAATATTAATGTGCACATCAACTTACTTAGTGTCTCATCGCGTAGAGATGTAACAGAGACAGGTTGAATCTCAGTCCTTCCCTAAATGCATCCTCGCTTTCTTTCTCGGCATCAACCGCTAACAACGAGGAGCACTTTGGAGATTCACACTTGTCCGGATTTAAGCCATTCGACATTGTGCTTTACCTTGCCATGTACATAACAGGGCATGTACATACGACACACTCATCCATTGCCTTGAGTAGGTGCGTGAGCGGGACTCATCCACAGCTGGGAGGGGATGAGCTTTTAGCTGTGCAAGGTCAGCCCAGCCCTCAGGGGGCAGTGCAGAGAGAGACTTTCTTGCTGGTGTCTCTCTGGAAGAAGCAGGGTGGTCATCAGTGGAGGGCAGGCTGTGTGCATAAGTGTGTGTGTTTGACCAGCAGCTCCATCCCACAGCATTCCTCAGCCAGTCAGTCAGTCTCCTGTGTTTTATTCTGTGGGCTCGCGTTAGATCAGGAGGCATCGTAAGCGTCATGCATGAAGTTTTCACATGCGGTGGGAATCCTGCAGGCCTCTGATCTAATAAAGTGCTCTAATTACATCCTAATAATCAGCACTGACAGACATAATATATTCAGAGGCTGACATAAGATTTACATTAGTGAATCCTTTTCCTGCTTCATGTACTCATCACTGATTTTCTTACTCTTCAGTACAAATTAACAACTGGAGGACTGGGCGATATCTCAGTATCTGCTATGAACGAAGATCTTTATAGCAGAAAAGTGCAGTAAGCCTTCAGGTCCTTCACTACATGTGCAGACTTATCAGTATAAAATGCATTTATAAACCATGTCGGACATGGTCATCAGCAAAATGTAAAAGAGCCAAAGTTAGTTTATATGGTATATTCAGCGTTGGGGAGTAACGGAATACATGTACCTGCGTTACGTATTTAAAATACAAAATATGAGTAACTGTAATCCGTTACAGTTACCATTTAAAAAGGTGGTATTCAGAATACAGTTACTTTGTTGAAATAAAGAAATTACACAGCGGTCTTCTCCTGTTTCATATGTTCGGCTATGCCCTCTCTATTTCTGGTAATTCCACGCTGGCGGAAACCCAAACAAAACACGCATTAGGAGGCTCTAATGTCTGTGTCTCAATCCTGCGGCCCATGTCAGCTCTACTTGAGGCCCGCATAATGACATGAAGAAATATTTTTAAAAATTATTGTTCAAAAATTATTTAATATAAAGGCAATAGGCAGAGTGTTCGGAGCCGCAAACCTGTTTTATATACACGCGGAATAGTTTTAATACGAGATCGCTGCTAAAAGTGCAGCTTTACCTAACGTCCACCCTACTGTTACTCATTTATATTAAGATTGAAACATCTAGTTAGTATTGGTATGGAGAGTAACCTGCAGTAATAGTAATAAACCACACAGCAATAGTACATTCATGTAGTTGTAAAAAGTATGATAATATATTAAGTATTCAGAATACGTTACTCTCATTGAGTAACGTAACGGAATACGTTACAAAATACATTTTGGGGCATGTAATCTGTAATCTGTAGTGGAATACATTTTAAAAGTAACCTTCCCAACACTGGGTATATTTAACCTCCTAGGACCTGGCGTCCACATATGTGGACATCACATTTTGGGTTATTTAGACCAAAATAGTCAATTTTGCTCTACATGGTCCTGATATCCACTTACGAGGACATTATACTACTACTGCTCTATCAAAATTTTAAACAAATATCCTGATATGTGGCTCTTATTTTTCTTAAAAACAAAAATAAGGTAAAAAAAAAATCTTGTAATTCTTTGTTTTTACATTCATTGGGCCCCAATATGCCCAAATATCAAATAGAAATTAAAAATGCATACTGTGGAAGAGTTCGGGTCTTAGGAGGTTAATACATTTTCACCACTATATTTCCAACCCCAGGGAGAATAGCTGCTGTGTTGCTGCAGCTAATGGGGATCTTAATCTATTACACTAAGCTATACCTGCCTTCAGACAGATGTTTCCAGCAAAGAACTACTACTCTTTACCCAGCTGCAATGACCAAAACAGTTATTTACCTTGCAAAACATCTACTGCTACCTAAATTAATTTGTTAGTGTAGCTGTGTGATTATTCTAAAGCTGTAGCTCAGTTTGGCCTCAAAAAGGTAAAAACCCTGTTTTTGAGGTTCTGAAAAGAACATTTTATTGCATGAACTAAGAAGCTTTGATTTGTCTCACATTTTTAACCTTTAGTTAAATAACTCCTTCAGTTTTTATTTTATTATTCATTGTTTGGCAACGCTAACATGACTTCTCCTCGCGGCAGGAAAACCTTAGGAGCAAGCAGAGGTTGCATGCGCGTGCTGACAGGTTAAAAACTCGATATATCGCCCAGCCCTAAACAGCTGTAATCTCCCACTGCCAGGCACAGGCAACACCACAAACTGTGACTACCTCCTTCTTTCCACCACGTACAAACACAAGACAGTCTAGAACTTTTTTATGTCAGAGAAAAAGGTAAAAATTCAAACTTCATCTCAATAAAAATATAAAAAGGTAAGATTTCCTGAGAAACGCCAAAGCTCTTCTGAGTATTTTCATGTTGAACACACGATGGAATCAACCTGTGAGCCTGTGTGTGTCATGCATCTGTTCAACATGTCCGTGTGTTAGCCTGTTAGCTCAACATGCTAAAGTCATGCCTCTGTCACTCCTGTTGAATTATTAAATGGAGGAAGCAGCAGTGTCATGAGAAAGTGGTACTTAGAGGGCTGGAAATGCTTTGTTCAAACTAATATTTAAGAATAAGTCGATGAAACAATCATTTTTTCTGCACCTCAATAACCCCTGTGGAACATAAATAGCTTTGAATTGATTAACTGGAATCCCTAAAGTTTGATACTCATGACATCACTGTCCATCCTCCTTCTCTATAACTCCTATCAGGTATCAGGTATCATTATGACCCTGAACACCCACCTATTGGTGCTCTTCTTCAGGCTCTCAATGTCCAGCTTGCGGAAAAGGAAGCCCTCGTGGTGTGCCGTATGTGTGGGCGGTTGGGGGACGATCGGGCTGCTCTGGGCTGGTGCAGATCTGGACCGCCGCGTCGTTTCCCCGGGCTCCTTGGGTCGTGGCCGGCGTCGTGGTTTGGGTCTGTCCCGAGCTCGAGGGCGGTCGGGACGGGAAGACTTTTCTGGTATCCCATTAGGCAGTCGGGGCACCTCACCGCGGGCCTAAGGGTTGGGAGAGGCGATGAATTTGATTTATGGCTCAAAAGTGAAAAACGTTATTACTTATCCCAGTTTTCTCTTTTTAGGAAGTTTGGTCAAAACTTAGAATTAACCCCTAAACGCCCCCAAATATCACACTCTTTATTTATAAAGACTAAACCCAGACCTGCGCTGCTTCTCTTTCTTGTAGCTGCTCTACGATCTCTGCCATGGTGGACCTCTTGTCTCTGTGGAAAAATACCTACTGTTCACATCACAATTGATTCAACTCCAAAATTGACTACAATAACATTCACTTCTTTTCTGCATAAATATCCACATCCAGATTAAAATGCACTGCAGTACTCTCAGTCTCACCCTCCTGCTGAGCGTCTGTCTGATTGCTCCTTCCCTGTGTCGTGCTCACTGGATTCCTGTCTCTCCAGCCGGTGCCTGTCCCTCTCTCTCCGCCGGCCCTCGTGGCCCCCGTGACCTTCTTGTTCGCTGGAAGTTTGCCTCTCCAACGTCCGTCTCTCCCGCCTCTCAGCCTGTTCCCTCCACACCTCTTGAGGCAGCTCATCCCTGCGCGCCTGGATTAGCTGCTCGCTGGACAGCTGCCGTTCTATCCTGTGGTGATAAGTGTGTGTCTGGCCCTGAGGCTCAGCGTGGCCCAAAGGGTCAGTCCTGGATCCTCGAGGCCCTCTGGTGGGCTCGCTGTGCAGACGCTCCCGGCTCGGCTCCTGAAGCACCACCTCGGCCATCACTGCTACCTCTGCTCTCTCTGTCCCCATCATCATATCTCTCTCCCTCCCCCGCTCTCTTGCCTTCTCCAGCCGGCTGGCCACAATCAGAGGCGTCACAGCATCATCTAAGTGTTTGATTTTGGGTTGCCGGAGATACGGGGAGGATTTTGCCTCAATTTCCCTCGCCGCTTGTGCCGGATGCAGGTGACTCATCACCTTTGCTGTCTGTTCCCTTGCTGTGCTGGCACTTTCTCGTGCCTGGTTGGCTGACACTAGCATCGCTGCTGTGGCTATAGATGCAATCGAGGATGCAGCCGGGCGGCCTAGACCTGCAGCCACACCCACTACGCCTCCATCCCGGACATCCAGAGTGTTTCGGTAGCTGGAGCCGTTCATCACAGGGGTGTAGTTGGCGACTGTTGATCCCAGGCGCCGAACTGCAGATGACGGAGAAGGTGTTGGGGTGGCCGGCGAGGGAGATGGAGGAGAGCTGGCTTCGTTCTGTTCATATATAGTCTGCCTCATGACGGGGGAGACTGGGAGGCGGGGGAGAGTGGGTGGACTATGTGAGGCATCTTGGGGATCCAGGAAGACTTTACGACCCAGGAGGGGAGTTGGGGGCAGTTTACTTTGCTCTGCTTTTAGCTTTTCTACCTGCAGAAAGAAAACAGAACCAGAGATGAAACTACCAAGTCTTCATCAACAATTTGAGCATGTTTGGAACGTGCTACTGAGTTTGTCTAAACTGAGGACATATTTGCACAGTGAGGATGATGATAATACCGTGGTGAGCCGCCGCAGTGAGCTGAATCGCTCTTCCCAGGTGGCAGCTGCTTTGCGGAAGGCTTCATGTCGACGAATCAGCTGTTCCACCTCATCTACGCTCCCTCCAAGCTCGTTGCTGTTGATAAACGGCTCCTGAGCAGTCAGCCATGCCTCTGCCACCACCGCCTCCTGGGCAAACTGGTGAACCTCCAACACTGCAAACAGGACAAATAAGAACACCAAAAAAGAGAGAAAGCATCTTAATTTACTTCTAAATGCCAGATTCCTGCACATCCCTGTCTTTTTTACTTTTTAAGCCATTGCATCCACTCACATTGCTGCAGGAATTCCCAGTGCTTGTCCCACTTCTCAGACAGCTCACGCTCCTTAGCGATCACTTTGTCCAGCTTCTCTTTGATCTGAGAATAAAGATATCACAATTACATCATGGGTCTGTTTAGCTCTATGGATGCTCAGAAAAAATTGAAATATTATAGGGAATCGATTCCTTCTCACACATAAAATATAAAACCTTATGTTTCTTAACATGCATCTCTAAAGTTTTCTGTCATGCATATACTGTCACATGGGTGCAGTGAGATCAGTGTAATCATTAAGAGGAAAAAGCTCAGGCTTCATTTGGTTTTCCACACTTAGTTTCATTGTATAGCAGGCACATCCTTGCTGGTCAAACCTTCTGTTTGCAAGAGGCAGCCAATTAGAACAATTTTTCCTTAAAGGGGGAGGAGCTATAACAGAGATACAGGATGAATTGAGAAGCTGCACCAAGCCCCAGCACAAAAAACAAGGGTGATTTTAGTGAATCATGTAAAGCCCCTCTAGTAGAGCCTAAAACTAGCAATATGACTCTGCAGAGGAGGCTAATCGACTCGTGAGCCCACTCAACCAGAGTCTTCAAAGTTATAAACAAACTGAGGTTTAGATATCAGTGTTTAAATTGGACTTAAAGTGACAGTCTTTATCATGTTTACTCATCTCACCTCTTCAGCTGCAGGGTTTCTAGCCGCCAGCAGGGTTTTTCCCATCTCAATACACTCCAGGATGCTCTGACTGCGAGCCTCTACTTCACTCTTAAGACTCTGGTGATAGTTCATCAGCACCTCTACTGAGGACACGTCCCTGCAGGAACCACACAGAACCTGAACTCACTGAAGACTTTCACTATGCCCACGAATGCTGACCATCACATGCTATTATAATGAACCATAAAAAGCAAAATGATATTTCATATGTACATTTTTTTTAAAAGAAAATAAATGAGTTTGATCTTAAACAGTGCATGTGGTGAACAGATATTGAGGCTGCTATGCAGGGTGCCACATGCATATGTAGAAGGTATTGTAGATACCTGGGCTTCTCTCCTGTCCCTATCTGACAGATGATCGAGTCCATCCACATGATCTGATCTCGGACCATGCCGAAGAACCTCAGCTTGTCAGTCTCTGTGGTGATCTGCACCCGACACTCTTCGCAGGATGTTAGCAGCTCTTTCCAGCACTGCATCACTTCGTGCTCACGGCACGCGATGGCTTCGGCCTTCTCGCCAGCGTACACCGTCCTCAGCTGGGCTGCGCTCTCTTGCAGCTGACGCACCTGGCAGAGCGTGAAGGCAAGCTTTAGTAAACAGCTCAACTGAACAGGGACGAAACAGAATTGAAAAAAGGAAAGAGAGAGTTTGTTTTCCGAGTGACGCACGAAACACAGCTGCCAAGACAGCTGTGTTTCGTCAGGGCCAAGTGGTGCAGGCTCTGTCACCTGAGTAGGCACAGAACATCTGTGCTTTTGCATCTTTCTTGAGTAGCACTGTTCCTGCTGCCCAGGTGCACGACAGAGACTAGATCAAGCAAAATTAAATGCAGAGTAAGAAGATGGTGTTGCCATGAAAATGGCAGACTCACAAAGAACCAAAAACTTTACTATCCAATGAAATAGATTTTATGTGAATTTGATTTAATTTAAACAAATTCACATAATTTAGTTCAGTTCAGTGTTTTTTATTGGTTATAAAAATGCATTAAAGTCTATCATTTCTGGATTCAGTTTCTGATATACTGATATTCTTTACTTTTTAAATCCACATGGGGGGTCACTGCACCAATTAGGATTACTCAGTTAGCCAGGTAACTTCTAAAATAGCATGCAAAAAATGATTTACACTTTTGTAATCAATATTAACAGTCAATGCTAATGATTAATTTTTTTTCAAATTCCAGATGTTATTCCTTTCACATTTAAACTGTTTTGCAGTCAGTAGCACAACTGGCTGTTAGCTACTGTCACGGGCTGCCGGGGCAGACCATGTGGAGAGAGTAGAGGACCCAATTGCAGACAGAGGCGAGGAGACAAAAACTGGACATAACGAAAAGCAAGCCTTTATTTAGGGCTGAAAACTCACGAAAATACAACATGGCTAAAGTGAGGAAAAACCTGAACATAACCTGGGAAACTATGACTCTCACTGTGACTTTATACTATGACGAGACAAGATAACAACTATGACTTGACTGGGAAACTGTGACAACGGGTAGGGAAGGTAACACAGACGATGCGACAATGAACAAAGGGAGACAGAGGACTTTAATACACACATGAGGTGATGAAGGGAAGAGGAGACACACGAGGACACAGTTGACTAGAATGAGACATAATGACAAAGGGGAGAGTAAAACTAAACGTAAAAAACCAAGAACACAAAACTCTTTCAAAATAAAACAGGAAACGTGGATATGACATGAGCAACATGAAAACACACAGACAGAAAATACATGACACAGAAAACTGGGACAGACTCATAACTAAGGCGACGTAAAAGGACCTAAACTATACTGCAACTCAAGACGATAACAAAGCAAACACTTAATATAATTTCAGAATTTCATGAACAGAGCACAATGTAAACATAAGAAAACAATACAAAAATAAGACAAAACGCTGGTTCAGAGACCCAGCCCCTGACAGCTACTCGCCATATTGCATCTGTTATGGATTTACAAATAAAAAAAATCACTAAATAAGTTTCTATAAAGATTCCTGCAGACCAAATATAGATAATATCAATCTTCTTCCTTTAATTCTCCTTTAATTTTTCCTTAAATGAAGATTAGAGGAGGGTCTGTTGATCGATGTGCAGCTGTACCTGTGTGACAAGCAGCTGAATGTCCTGCTCGAAGGTGTGCAGGAGTCTCTGCAGGGTGCTGGTGTTGGAAGTGCTGCCCTGCCGAGCCCGAACCTCTGGCAACCTTCGATGTTTGTCATCAATCTGGGCTAAAACCTGAAAAAAGGCAGTGGAGAAATTTTGCCTGTTTGTAGGGCAGAAATGCTCTATCGGCACCTGATTTACATTTTTCCTATTTTCTTTCTTTTTCAAGCTGTTCTCATCACGAAGGCCAATGTACACTGTGGTGACCCGACATAAAAGAAGATAAAAGTGTGAAATTAAATTAAATGAATCTGCTCTTTATCATATCCGGCATTATATGTGTGTGTGTGTGTCCTTTGGTTTAATTTGTGGCCCGTCTTGGCTTTGCTCCTCTTACCTCTCTGCAGTCGAAGAAGAATTTGTGCAGCTGGTGTGAAGCAGCGAGCATCTGACCGCGGGTCTCCATGAGCTCCAGCAGGTCGGCCCAGGCTTCGTTCACTCCGTCCTTCCATTCGGCGATGGTGGCTGCTTCTGAGTGGCCGTAGTCGATGAGCTCATCCACCATCTGATTGACGGCTGTCACTCGCTCCTGGCCCACGCTGCCCGTTTCTGACGCAAACTCTGTAAACTTCTCCTGTAGGACCTGGAAGTGTGGCATGTTTTATTTACTGCAGCAAATCGGTCTGCTAATTTTATTGTATTCATTCATTCATTCATTCATTCATTCAAGTCAAATAAAGAACATAATTAGACATTACAATCAAATGAAACCCCTTTTGAGATTTTACTTGTAATATTTAAATTTCAGGTAATAAAATCTGTTACCTGAATCTATTATTCATGTGCAGAGGCCATCTGTCGACACACTTACTGTGACATGCTCATAGTCTTGACCCAGTTCAGGCGAGCTGGCGACCACCTCCCTCTGAGCGATCCACTGCTCCAACTCATCCACCTCCCTGTTGAGCTGGTACAGCCAGTACTGCTGCTCCAGACGGCTCTTCCTCTCCTCCACCAGGTCCTTCAGAGACACGTACAGACGGTCTATCTGTGACTGACGCTTGCTGATCTGTTCGCTGTGGAAGAGAGGAGGAAGAGTGTAAGGTAAGGCACAAAAAAAAAAAGCTAGGAGGAGTGTAGCAGTAACTGCTCCCCCAGCTCGAGAGACAGGCATCGCTTCTACTTTCAGGATTAGGATTTAAACTTTCCTTTCGGATTATTTATGGATCAGGATCTCGCCATCAGTTAGTGCTTCCCCACTCTCCTCTTTTTCTTTCCCCACGTGGTTTTATTCCATTACTGCAAGTCATTAACGTCTACTTTTTGCTGATTGTGTCTGTCTTTTCTCTGCTTTCCTCTCACACCTCCACACGGTGGCAGCAGACGACTGCCCCCGAGCCTCCTCCTTCCTGTTATAACAGAAATCTTTCTCCCCTTCAACAGAGACGATCGTTTTAAGGTTGGTTTTCTTTCTCAGGTTTCTTTACCTCATAACACAAAGCTCTTGTTGTGAAATACTGCTATAAAAATACAACTGAAGTGAATGATGAAAAACCTTTTATAATCCAGAGATTCGGTGCTTTTCTGTATTTAAGATGTTGTGACAGAAATTTCTGTCAGATTTTGTGCATGTGTTTAACTGCTCACCAGTCTGGATGTCCCATCTCCAGCAGCTGCCGGCACTGCTGTGAAAGCAGGCCGATGGTCTCAGCGTAGTCTTCGATGGTCTGTTCTAGGACCAAATGCTTCTTCAGCAGCTGCAGCGTGCTCTGCTCATCCTGGCAGGAGGAGGAAGAACACACGAGAAATGACACTTTAATTTCAGTATACACACACAGAATAAAACTGCATGTAAAAAATCCTGCTCACATTAGAGTCCAACAAACACAGTATCACATATTCAGATGACAATCGCATATTCTGCAGAGAACTGTGTGTGTAAGACGGCTCCTGTGATTTTAAAGAGTTTTTTTTTTTTACTTCAATGATAAATATTTCAGACAAATAATTTTACCTTTCCCTTCTCCTCATTCATCATGTGCAACTCCTGCTCACTCAGCCAGGCCTCGACCTCAGCTGTATCGAAGTAGTACTGCTGGGCCTGGTACATGGCATCCAGGACCAGCTGCCTCCTCTCAGTCTCGGCCCAAAGCAGAGCCCACAGCTGGGACAGCTGGTCGTGACCTGCCCTGATGCAGTCTGCCTCAGGGCTGCGTATGGAGCCAATGATCCCCGCCCTCTCCAGGACATCATCAATTCTGCTCCTGTGGCTCTGCAGCTCCCTCTGAAGATTCTACAGCACAGGCAGAAAGAGCTATTTAGATGTTGAGAGTGTAAACGGATGGATCAGAACTCAGAGGCTGGACATTATCTTTATCACAAGTCATCAGTTATTTAGTGACTTGAGCTCTGCGTTTAAAGCTTTAGGGTGCAGGGGGTCTATCGTGAAGAGGAACGGGACCTCTGTTAAGGTTTCAGGCTAAGGCTGCAGTTTAATTAGCAGCTATTCAGGTTTTCTTACCTGGTTCTTCTTCATTAGCTGCTGCACAGCCTGCAGAGTAGAGCCGTGCTCCTGAGACATGGCCATCGGGAGGCGTTCCTGGACCCACAACTTCAACCGCAATGGTATGACGAAAAGAAATGAATATTTGTACATGTATGAATATGTGAACATGCATGTCCACACCTCATGTACAGATTAAAGAGAAGCCTGGTATATTTCACCTCAATTACAAATAGATAAAAAAGTAACAATAACAAAATTAGAACATGCAATAACACGACTCCTGTGTTTTGTGTAGTGAGTGTGAATCTGGTTGTGTTGTCAGCTCACAATCTCATCCTCCAGGTCTCGCCCAACTTGATGAACTTCCTTGGACGCCAGCAGGATGCGTCGCCTCTCCTTCAGCGGCTCGATCAAACGCACCATCCTGGCCTCCACGGCGGCCTGTCGCTCTGCAACCGTCTCCTTGACCTGCGTCTGCTGCGGGATGGAGGATGCCTGCACCTGAAGCTGCCCTACCTCCTTATACCATTCCTCCATCTGGGTCTCCAGGGTCTGAGGAGGAGGAAGAGGAGAGGGTGAGTGTAGTTACCGGGCAGAAGAATGTAACTGAGGCAGGAGAGAGGAGACAAGAGAAACTGGATGGAAGAAACATGTCATCATGTGAGAGAAGATAAAAATGACATGAGTGAGATGAAAAGAGTGTGGCAGGAAACAAAGTTTACATGATTTTAGTTTTTTTCACTTTAATGTAGTTGTTTTATTCCCTGTAATACTGATTTTATTTAACTTTTTAACTTACCACGTCAAAGTTTATAAAACATCTTTTTAAAAACTGTAATAAATTCAGTAGATTTATATGTATTAAGCAACAGATGGATAAGATGAGACTGAGGATAACCCAAAACAGCACAAGAACAGGTGGTTAACAGACATGAAGTGTAGTGAAGGTTACTGTACCCCTTGCCAGGATGGATGCTGGGTAGTGGAGTTATGATGATGTGGTAAAGCAGTGGTAAAGCAGTGCTAATGGCGGCCTGTAAGCGGCATGCTGTGGGAGAGGAGAGCGAGAGATGTCTGGTGAAATGATGAAGCAATGAATGGATGAATCTGTGCGTCAGCCCGGGTCGAACCTGCTGTATAAACGAGTTCCCGCCTTGCCCAAACCACCACGGCTGGAGGGCAAATTGCGAGTTACATCCCAAGATCACACGTTGACTGGCAGATGTAATGCAAGTGTGCCCAAATTTGGATTCTTTTATTGAGGTGACAGACCAAAAAAAGAAAGAAATGCATATTCATCAAACTAGTAACCCAGCTATTTAAGAAGCTCAGGCTCCAGACTTTTCTAAACACTCAGTTTTCTTTCACTCTTGGTTTTGTATGAGGGAATATCTCTAATATGGTTAACAGGTTGCTGACCCCATTTGCAGTTCCTATCCTAAAGGGAGGGGAAAGGAGCTACAACAGTTTTTCTTCAGTGACTAGATGAACAGAGGCGCTTCACCCAGGCCCAGTGTAAGATAAAGGAGGACACATGCAAAGCTTTAACCTTGATCTGATGAACGTTCAGCAATTTGTTCTCTATGCAAACTGTCATGCATGCAACAGGCTTTTTTTTTTTTTACTAGATCTATCGACCAGTCCACAAATGTGAATAAAAATGAGTCCAGTGCTGTAACAGAGACCCGTAAACTGTCTGACTTGCACAAATCTATTTATTTGCGATGTTCCAAATATCACCTGGGTCCTGG
Organism: Copadichromis virginalis; assembly: GCF_057382275.1. Taxonomy (NCBI): domain Eukaryota; kingdom Metazoa; phylum Chordata; class Actinopteri; order Cichliformes; family Cichlidae; genus Copadichromis; species Copadichromis virginalis. The sequence goes on along the minus strand of NC_140631.1, from coordinate 38,166,026 downwards.
TTCATTGACCAAGCGTTTTGGTTTCTTGGGTTTTGTTTATTATTAATGATCCTCGTGGCGATGCTTAGGTTGTTTATTTTTTGCGTACAGCTTTGCCCTGTGTCATGCCTGTGCTCAACCTGTTTTATTTTGGTAGTCTCACGTCTCTTGTTCCCAGTATTAAGCTCCAATAAATACTGATTATGATGGTGTGTCTCCACTCCACACAGGTGTCTCCACTCTGGCCAAATCGCCCTTCAGTGTATTGTATTGTATTCTATGTATTGTATTATGTACTGTGTACTGTTTGAGTCTCCTCTTGTGCTTTGTCGAGTGGTCCCTCATTGCTGTAATAATAATAATAATAATAATAAATTTTATTTATGAGCACCTTTCAAGTCACCCAAGGACACTTTACAATAGGATAAAACACTTAGTAAAACAATGGCAGAATAAGAACAATAAAATAAAGCACAAGATAAAATGAACAAACAGTGGATTCACAGTGAATATGCAGATTTGAACAGATGAGTTTTGAGTTGGGATTTAAACTGGGGGAGAGAACCAATATTTCTTATTTCAGGGGGCAGAGAATTCCACAACCTGGGAGCAGAGCAGCTGAAAGCTCTGCTTCCCATGGTGGTGAGGCGGAAGGAAGGTACAGTAAGCTGGACAGAAGAAGAAGAACGAAGTGAACGGGCAGAACAAGTGGTGGTTAACAGGTCAGAAAGGTAAGAAGGAGCGAGGTTATGAAGGGCCTTGAAGGTGAGCAGAAGAAGTTTGAATATTATCCGGAATTTCACAGGGAGCCAGTGAAGTTCCTGAAGAACAGGGGTGATGTGCTGGTAGGAGGGGGTTCTGGTGATAATGCGGGCAGCAGAGTTCTGAACCAGTTGAAGCTTATGGAGGGATTTTTGGGGGAGACCATGCAGAAGAGAATTGCAGTAGTCAATACGGGAGGTAACAAGACTGTGGGCAAGAATGGACGTAGACTGGGTGGAAAGAGAAGGAAGCAATCTGTTAATGTTACGTAGATGGAAGTAGGCAGAACGGGTGAGGTTATTGATGTGTGATTTATAAGAAAGTGAACTTTCTAGGATGACACCAAGGCTCTTAACCTGAGGAGAAGGGAGAACTGTGGAGTTATCGATGGTGAGTGAGAAATGGTTTGCCTTCAAAAGGTTGGATTTGGTGCCAATAAGGAGGATCTCAGTTTTATCCTCATTGAGCTTTAGAAAATTAGAGGTAAACCAGGATTTTAACTCGGATAGACATTCTGTAAGGGAAGAAGGTGGGAGGGAGGAATCAGGTTTGCAAGAGAGATATAACTGGGTGTCATCAGCAAAACAGTGAAACTGAAGATCAAATTTGCGGAAGATGGTACCTAGAGGGAGGATGTATATTATAAAGAGAAGAGGGCCTAAAACTGAGCCTTGGGGTACACCAGAGGTGACGGGGAATAGACGAGAGCGGAATGATCTTAGTTGAATAAACTGGGAACGGTCGAGGAGATATGATTGAAACCAGGCGAGGGGTGTGTCAGAGATGCCGAGAGAGGAAAGTCTGCTTAGAAGTACAGAGTGAGAGATGGTGTCAAAGGCTGAGCTCAGATCTAAAAGGACGAGAATGGTGAGAAGACCAGAGTCAGCTCCGATTAAGAGATCTGTACCCTTGTTCCATGTTCCTGAACTTCTAATATTCCTGAAATTCTAATGTTTTCTGGACATTTAAAGCCTGCTCTTTATTTTGGATTCTTCTGGACTTTAGCTTTTGCATCAACAGCATTAAAAGCTGATGCTTTGAGGCTAGTTTCTCTGTCCTGCAACTCACTTCTCACACAGCAACACATGACCAGAGTAATTTCACTTTCTTCATGGTAAACCGTGTGTGGACGTCTGCTGCAACACTGGATCTGTTTGTCTTTCTGACTTGCCTTATGAAAAAGATGTGCTACACCGTTCTTCAAATATTTAAAAATACCTGGAGTAAACAGCTACAGTGATACTAGTACTAATAAACGTAACAGGGGTCAACTGAACATTGAAACTTACTAAAGTTAGAGTATATTGTGCTTACAAATAAATAAGCACTAGCTGCATCCACTCACAGATGCCATGTTTATGAATAAGCACAGATTACTATTTTTACTCAATAAAACATCAGTTTTCCCACTACAGAGGGCTTATCTCTCACTCTGATAGAATTATACATGAACCAGATGTCTAGTGTTTAAAATTAAGATAAATGAAGATTAATTATGACCTTAATGCTAGTGTGTGCCATAAATAAATTATAACAAAATAACCAAATACGCGACAAACACAGATTGAGTCCAATAAGTCACAAACAATCAGCCTTTAACCAGGCAGAACAATCAGCATGATACTGGCAACTATATGTGAAAATATTAAAAACTTGTCACCGTCTGTATTTGTAAAATGATCTTGGGATGAGACTTGTGTTAAAGCTCACCTGGTTTGCACGAACACTGACGGCTTACGTTGTGTCCAAAAACCATCAGCGCAAATTAAAGATTAATGCTGGCGCGAACTTATGAGAAGCTGACTTTGCTAAAATGAGATGGAAAGCAAACAGAAAGCTGTGCAGGCGCAGCGAGAAATGTTGCTGTTAGTCATTTTCAAACATGAGGTTTTGTTTGAATATTAATGAGCTGAGGCCATCTCTGTGTAGCGACAATAACGTAAACAGTGATTCACTCTGAGATGGTTCAACATGCAAGGAAGCAAAGATGCAGAATTACGTTAACAGTTTAGGGCAAAACTGGGCTAAAACTACGGAAAAACTAAGAAAAAACCCCAAAACTCCCCAAAAAATCCACCCAAGAATACAGTTATATAAGGATAAACCTCAGTTAATTTGATTTTCAGTTCATTTACAGTTAAATATTTATTATTATCAGGTTAAAATTCAATAAAAGTCTAAACTCTGGAAACCAAGAACTCACTACCTGACAGATGAAACAGAAAAAGCATCTTTGTACAAAGAAATCATAACTTAAGCCACTTCAGAGGTTAGAGGAACGCATCTGTGGGTGAAATGGCTGCAGCAATGTGCCAAAAACCACTTGAATGTTACGTACATGCAGTTTTTTGAGCTGCTTGTTGACGGTGGTGAGGTCCTGTCCCTGGTCGACGTAGGCCAGTTGACCCTCGAGCTGGCCCAGTCTCTGGTCGAGGCTTTCGTAACTCTGCACCAGCAGGTCGGCCTTGTTGGCTTCAAAAAGCTGGCGGGCTTTTGCCTGAGTGGTGCTCTCCAGATCCTGCCAGCACTCCCTGATCTCCTCCAGCTTCTTCCGCACCACCGGGCTGAGCTCCGGCTTCTCCTGGATCAGTTGCTGGCCCTCCTGGATGGACAGGAAATGAGGGGGAACACAGAGGGAGACGGGGGAGAAAATTAAGACCTTTTATGTCTTAATGCGAAAGGATTATTCATTAACATACCGAAAATGTATAATTAGCCCAGAGTACACGTAGATCAGAGGCAAATGTGCAAATAGAACATTTACTACTGAAAACAAAAGGCAATTAAGCTACAAAATGACACTTCATAATCACAAAGGCATTAAAAACACACAACCTATTATGATAATAAGGCCATTATGTAGTTTAATTAACACATCAATCAGTGAATCGACATCTCTAATTAGCACCTGGGGAGTACCAACATAAACGTAAAATCTCTGAGAATATATCGTTTTCATGCAGATCACTTGGTCTGCACCGCTATGCAAATTTTATTTAAGCAAAAATCTAAAATGTTTATGGAGATTGCACTCATAAATCTAAATCTAAAAGTTTATGTCAAGCGGACATTAAAATAGCTTTATGAAAGTGGGGTCGATTTCTCTATTTGTAATAAAAATAATTATTGATCTCTAATCCACTTTTCACAATAAAAGCGTGGTTGAAAATCTGTGCAGTGTAGGATATCAATGACGTTGTACATAAATAAACGAAACTATGAACCTAAAGCATTGAAAATGAAAAAGTCATTAGTATACCAATTTAGTATTCAACCACCAGAAAATTAAATAGTAACAATTTTAAATATTTTTAATAGAAATATCACACTCTTTAGCGTCTTAACTCTTAATTTCATACATTTCTACCTGTTTCTGGGTTTTATAAGTCATTTTTGGAAGCTCTGGACAGACATTTAGAGACTGCACAATAAATTGAGAAAATACTAGTAAACAAGAAAAAATAATAATCATAATCATTACATGGAGATGTGACGTAATAACGTGTAAAAAATAATATATAAAATACAAAACATATAAAAAATGAAGCAGGTATAAATTTATAAATGTGCTTCATCGCATTTACAAGTCTTCCTGTGTTTGAATATTGATTCTGTGGAAATGTTGTGTGTGTGTGTGTGTGTGTGTGTGTGTGTGTGTGTGTGTGTGTGTGTGTGTGTGTGTGTGTGTAAAACCTCCTCCTACTAAAATACCTCATAAATTACCCCACACGTCCCTTCCCCCATCTCTCTCGCCTTTTCATATTTCTGCCCCTTTTGTACCTCATCCCATTCAGAACCATTACACACACACACACACACACACACACACACACACACACACACACTCTCTGTATGAATATCAATTAGATGGGGGAGGGATTTCACTGAGGAGGCGAAATGAAAAAAGTCTGGGAGCAGGTGAACATGAGGTGCTGGTTTGTGTGTTTATTAGAAAGAAAGGGACCTAAAAACATCCCCCAATATGAACAAAGAACAAAGGATTTCCTATAAACAAACATAGAAAAGCATTAAAAATCTAAGGAATTAACTGTGGGCCAAACTTCCAAAGTCCATTTTAGGAACACGGACTTTAAATTATTTGATATACACTGGAATTAAAATTCCAGCTTAACTTTGAAAAACAACAAACTGGCACTCGTAGCTTGCCAACTTGTCTTTATCAAAAAAATAAAATAAATAATACTTGGTAATGTGTGGATTACTGTGGATGACTGTGCTTTTCTTTGCATCTCAGTTCCTTGGTCAAAAGTTACGGACTGAAGCCTGCTACAAAAACTCCTCTGACCGCTATGGATAATCTCCCTCTTTATAACAACGTAATAACAAATATACAGGGGGTGAATACTTTTATAACTTATTCATTTGTATCCTTTTAGTTACATTAAAGATTACGCTTTATCTGACTAAAACTATGGCTTGCTGTGTGACACAGACCATCCACAAAGCTCTTGCTTTAGTCACGAACAGAGATGGGCAGCGTCCATCGTGCGTGGGAAGAAAACTTCTTTTTACAGCGAAAAAAACCCCTAAACTTCCAAGCAAGCACCGAGTGCGCTATGACGTAATGGGAAACTCACAGAGAAACTCGCGGATTCTTCAACTGACCGCGGCACACCTGCACCAGGGTAAACCTCCGCCTACCACAGTCCTGCTTTACAGGTGAAAATAGAGCAACAGGACCGCTAGTCTTTGACTTTATTTATTTTCTGCTGCGTTTTACTTGCATCTATTTGAAAGACTGAGTGTAAACACAAAAAATATTTTATTTTATGTGCTGGAATGTGTAGAAAATAGGTTTAAATGTTAAACTAATTTATTCAAGTCAGAGAATGTTGCATATAATTACATTTTTGCTTGATGCATAAAGTTAAAAGATTAAAACTAATAAAACAAGTTTAAAAAAAGAGACTTTTCCATTTGATTACATTTTGTATGATGGATTATGCAGAAAAAGTAGAATTGGGCTGAAAGATCTATCACTTTATCACCTATTCAGGTTGTAAATCGTGTTTTTAAAAAGTAACTAAGTAACTAAGTAATTAATTACTTTTGAAAATAAATAATCAGTAAAGTAACGGGATTACTTTTTTGGGAAAGTAATCAGTAATTAGTTACTGATTACTTTTTTCAAGTAACTTGACCAACACTGGTCACGAATTAGCTGATATGTGCATATGTGTGTTGGATGCAGCTTGCTAACATTAGCAGATAGCTTTGATGAACAATATATGGTAAATCCTGCATAAAAAATTAACATGCAGTGGCTAAATTGCTAATGTTGAAGCTTCGAAATGCACAGTCCAAAACCAAAAGTTGACATCAAAATGCGTCTATTCTCAGATTATATCTAAAGTCCTTTCAGGTTCCTCCGAGGACCACAAACATGGGTGAAAACCGCACCTGTTGGAGGGCAAAATATGAGACAACCATAGCCTGTAAGGTTCATGTCCAGTTTGAATTTAAAGAATAAGTAAAAAGGGTTAATCGTAAAGATGTGAAAATGTGCAAAACTTTATTTTAGATTTGATTTTACTGTGCAACAGAAACTGAAAGGACGGACATTTTTTAAAAATATTTTTTTGAGTTGTCTGACCTATTTTTCTGAAGAAAAGGTTCAATTTTCCACCATTTGGTTCTTGGTGGGTGGTACTTTTCAGACTGCCTCGAATTTTCACCAGGATGCTAAAGTATCCTTGAGCAGTGACTCATCATCCACAGAGGACAACATCCTGTCTCACTCACTCGAGTTATCATAAAATCTGCAGACATGCAGAGCTGCATCATGACTGGAAACTGGAGCCCAGTGATGAGATAAGACAGCTTCCGGTCCAGACACCGAGATAAGCAGGGCAGTTACGGGAACCTCTAGGCAACACCGAGGTGTAAATGTGAGTGAGAGTAGGTCATAAAAACATCACTCACTGAAGGTCAGCCCAAACCAACAATCTACCGAAAAATACATTTTGATGAGGTAACAGTACAAAGCTAGGTTTGATATTTGAAAGTAAAATGTATTGATGAGCCTGGATTTATGAAACAATAATCAGATTTATCTCAATGCTCTACTATTTACTGGTTGTTTGTGCAGCTGTCCATTAAAATATAAAAGTATATTTTAGATCATGCTTAGCAATAACTGCCCAAAGAAGTGCCCGGCGTTTCCCGATGGTTGCTGAGTGGCCAGACTTCCTTCTAGAACTAAGGAGGATGGAAGACAGTATACTGTAGTGCATATGGTACTCTATATCTGCCGTATACACACCATATCTGCAGCTGCTAACTTAATTGCCACTATCTGGGTACAAATGGAGAGGTGAGAAGAAAAAGAAGCAAATATCTTCACACAATCCTGCACTGTTTTTACATCAACACACACAAACACAAAGAAGGAGAAGTGGAATTGTAAGCAGACAGACCACTTTCCGATCCTTTCCACTGCTAGTGCGTTACGTCAGCGTTCATTCTTGTGTGGTGTCCCTCCGGCTGCTGGTGCGTGCCATCCTCTGCGGTGAGTGGGAGGGTTTGTGTGGGCTCGAGCAGCTTCACCCACTAGCTCAGAGCTGCTACTCCACACTACTCATACTGTGTAAACTGAGTCTGCAGTTCAGAGAGGAGCACAGTATTCCACAGCGCATACAGACAGCATCTGTAGACATCCCACGCCAAGCGGGGAAATCTGTGTGAGCCCCACCCCGTACACTGAGCTTGGAGTACCTTTACAAGATGGGTCAACTCACTGTAGAAATACTCAGCCTGTGAAATCAGTTGAATAATGTCTTGTCATTAGATCAGATTACAGATGCCAACAGGAAATAAAGCATTAACCTTTTTTGGAGATTGAGACTTCACGTTAGGATACTGTTGCACTGATGCTAACTATTACTTCTCCCTTTAACATCCTTGCTATCAAAAATAATAATTTATTTCAGTAAATAAAATTATAAAATAGTTGTTTTTGAGGAAATATTCCATTACTGAAGGCCGATTAAAACCCCTCAGTCACAGTTAGAGTTAAATCATCTGTTACGCAGCAGCTGCCTTCAGTCTGAGTCAGAACTGTCAGGATATTTTTATTCTGAAAGGACTAAAGTCAGAAATATGTTGCTTATCGTTTTCCTCTTCTTCAGTATTTGCAGTAGTGATTATGGTGTGTCAATGTTTAGCATAGAGAGTGCAATCTCCATAAACATTATTAACAAATATAACATGCCAGCAGGGAGCGTGACAATGAATTATTTAACGTGGAACATTATTATTGTGCCGTGGGGCTTCAGACTCAAATACACAGTGGTACTGCTCCATGTGGGAGGGCCAGTTCACCAGTGACCAAAGCTGCCCATGTGCTGGAAGCTGCCACACAATGTTCATACGTAACTCCCCTCCACAGCCCACAGTGTGTCTTTTTCACACTGAAAACAAAAAGTGGAGATAATTAGGCACTAATATAAAATACAATGACACTATCGGTTGGTTTTCCTCCTGTACTGTTCAGTTCTTTCAGGTCACCACCCACCTCTGCTCTGTTACAAAAAGGCTGAAAAAGGTGTTTAAATGGACATATTTCACTTCTCTTTCATGTCTACTCATCCATAATCTTAACTGCTTTCAAAGCTTAGGGTTGCAGGGCAGCTGGAGACCAACCCAGCTTACATCATATATAGTATATAGCATTACAAATGTTGATACTATTATTATACATACGTTTCAGATAATGAGGGTAGTGTATATACAAGTAATCCAGTCAAAGCCAAAAGCTCACTCTTCAGACTGCTCTAAAGAATTGTTTACTGCTTTTAAAAAGACAGGGGCTCCATGAGATCCACGTATATGGTAAAAATAATTATTTCAAACTAGAGATGGACCGATCCGATATTACGTATTGGTATCGGTCCGATACTGACCTAAATTACTGGATCGGATATCGGCGAGAAATAAAAAATGTAATCCGATCCATTAAATATCAAAAAAGCACCTCACAAAACTTGCGACATGGCATAACTCGGCTCATAACCGTAGCACGTTGGAGCAGTGTGCATCAGGTGATAGAGCGGCTGTGGCGTGCGAGACCTGTCGGTGGTCTGGTTCAGCATTTTGAGCCTCGCTACCAATCCGGCATTTCATCTCCGAGAAAGTGATCCCAGAGAGAAGTGAAGCAAGTGTGTAAGTTCATCTCTGAATGTTTGTAAAGCATTCCAGCTTTAAGCTTAACAACCGAAATATGGAGCGACTACCTCTTCTCTCCCCCTCCCTCTCCCGCTGCTACTTCAATCATGAAACTGATTAATGATCAGCTGATCGGCTTTTCTGTCGCGAGTCCGTCTGTCTTGTTTGTTTTTGGCCCACTTTGCACCAGAAAGAGGAAACCAGCGGCTGAACAACAGCAGCACGTTTAAGCTTAATCAGCTGTTGTTAGAATTTATTTAATATTACTTTCTACTCCAGGATCTTTTTCTACGTAGCTGACGGCTGGTAACTGTGCAGGGGCGGATCTAGCAAAGTTTAGCCAGGGGGGCCGATAGGGCATGAACAGGGAAAAGGGGGCACAAAGACATACTTTTCTTTCTTATTCTCATTTAAAATGTCGAGCTTTTAATGAATAATTATCTGACACCCAAAGTTTTAATCTGATGTAAAATATATAGAAGTCCATTACTGTATATAGTAATTGTTAAGTCTAATATAACCTAGTAAGCTATAGTACTTTTTCCTTTGGGAAGGTACCATCTGTGCAGTCTGCAATTCTGTTGAAGAAAGATGTTGAATCTATTTAATTATTCTTGAAAAATAATTGATTTCTGTGCATTTTTTTTTTCACACTGCATCAAATTAAAGTTGATTACGTCGATTAAGCATCATGAGGTGGAGGGTGGGGGGTGGTTCCCTATTTTTTATTTTTTTGCTGGGAGTTTTAGAAGCCTATTAGTTAGGTTGCTTACTCTTTAAAATACCAGAATAGGGAGGATGGAGTAGGCTTAAGTTTATTAGATTGATCAGTGTTGCTGAACTATGAAATATTTTGGGTGCAGTGTATTTTTTGCATACAGGTATAACAGAATAGCTTTAGTGTTTTGTTTTGTTTTTAACTTGAGTTTGAACTTATACAAAATGCAGCAAGATGTTAAAAAAACAGTTTGAATTCATATCAGTATTGGCCGATTTCAAATTTATGATATCGGTGTCGGTCATAAAAAAGTGGTATCGTGCCATCTCTATTTCAAACTACAAGTCACTTTAAAAAGGAAAAATATTGCTTTAAATCTCTTTTTTAACCTCCTAGGACCTGGATGTCCACATGTGGACATCACATTTTGGGCTGTCTAGACCAAAATACTAAATTCTGCTCTACAGGGGCCTGATGTCCACTTACAAGGACATTATACTGTCACTATTGTATTGAAATGTTCTCATATGTGGATCTCATTTTTCTCAGAAACAAAAATCAGGTAAAAAAAAAAAAAAAAAAAAAAAAAAAAAAAAAAAAAATCACATAATTCTTTGTTTTTACATTTATCAAAATGCCATGAAAGAGTTCGGGTCTTAGGAGGTTAAAGTACTGATGATGAAAAGCACCATGTTGATGTGATTAAAGATTATTTAAATACTAAGACCCAGAAGGATGTGAGAGAATATGTAAAGTGAAGAAAAACAGGAAGTACAGTCGTGCAGGACAGACAGGGAGAGTCTGATGGAGCACTGATGCTAACAGCAACAGATCATCCTCATTCTGCTGTCTGGTGTGCGCTTCACAGCAGACATCTGCTCCCGAGCCTCCCCTCTGCCGCTCTGTTGGTCAGTGGGTCTGTCACGCTCAGGCCACTGAAGCTACCGTGTCAATATTTACATGTAAAAAAAATCTGCTCGTCCAGCCAAATGGAACTGCTTACTTCAATCCAGGTTGAAGTTTTAATGTCAACTCTTGGTCAACTCTGACATAAGGTAAGAAACCAAACACAGGGTCCAATGAAGTCTAAAGACTGAAAACATATTTATAATATTTGCTACGTGTCCACAGTCTTCAAGGAGATACAACTACAAATCAACATTACTTCTTCAAAAGAAATATCCAACGGCAGCGACCTGGGGTGATGGAAAGAATGTGATGGCTGGTATATATAATATGAAACTGAGGCACTGGTCATGTGATTTTTTGACACCTTGCACTTAAATGGAGACCTGCGTGACCGTCGCAGGGTTTCTGTAGGGTTGCACACTATGCAGAGGGTATATTTTCCTCCAAACTGTAATTGCAGACTCATTTATTCATATCAACACATGATTCCACTACTCATGCTGTTGCTCATAAGAAAAGCTGATGATAAAGGCAGCCTGCTGTGGGGTACTACATGCACTCACTCACACATGCACAAATGTCCACATACCATCCAGAAAATGCACAAATACAGAGAAAGAGGACGGCTGTTCTTCCATCTACCTTAAAAATGCCCCCATTTGTTCCTCTGTGCTGCTGTAAAAGCGTCACTTTGACTGTAGGAAAAGAAGGACTTCATCCATCTGCTGAGTGCCCTTTTGGCTCGAGAGCATTAGAAAGCCAAAAGTGCTCCAGGACTGGGCAGGCACTTAAATTGTATGAACCTAATAAGACTTTACTCAGACTTAACTTGGGTTAGCTACCTGTGTTTCTTACATCCTGTATTTTGCTAGTTAGCATTTTAGGTTTATCTTTGCAAACATCCACTTCATAAACAGGAGACGAGAGGAATTAGTAGGACGCTGTTTCAAACCGTTTTGCCTGATGAAAGTCTAACACAGAAACATTAAAAATAAATGCATTTTTTCCCATTTCAGTTACACAGCATGCAGGACTCTGTTTGCTATGTTTGTTCTCACTTAAAAATTAGCTAGCTTCAATCCTTCCTGTCTGCTGTTTTGGAGGTCTTGGAAGTCATTCAGCTACCTCTCCACAAGGTCTTTTTTCTTGTGGTCGGGTGGACTCCAGCTCCACCATGGAGGTCTACAGCAGCTGACAGGAGCCCTTATTCTGCTTTAGAGATGTGATGTGAGCTGGAGGGCTGCTCCAACCACAGAGAACAGGTTTATGTGCTGCTGCAGAGGCTGCAGAGCAGAATAACGACTGTCTCTTGTTACTTATTGCTTATAGTATAAACATGAAGTATGAGTAAGTCATTCAAGAAAACACCTTTGGCATGCACACAAAGATTCAGAGCCACAATAGAAGGATTTTAATCAGAAAATGTAAATAATTCTGATGCATTACTGCTTTCAGACATTTCATATTTGAAAACTTAATTGGACAGTTTTGCTGATTTAGGTTTACACCATCTGCTAGTTGACACAGAGCTGTCTTTGAAGGCTAGGAATATCAGGGTTGCAGTGCAGATAGTGCAGACAGACAGACCCTATGGCTTAGGAGCTCTGTAATGAGCACATAGAAAGACACCTACAACAGGTTCCCTGCAGAAATAAATAAAAAGAAGCTCCACATAGTGATTGTAGGGTCAACATCATCTATCCAGCTGGGCTCTATAATATGAAAACACCTATCTTATACTATCTTTCAGGTCTAGCACCTTCCTCAGCATTATTCTCTGTGTTCAGTTCAGTTCTGCGTGCTTTAATGGGTGCAGCATTGTCTGAACGGTGCATTTAAATATAACTGGAATTGATTGGGTGGAATAAAAATATATACTGTCAGATCTAAACAAATTTCCCACGTGTGGGACTAATAAAGGTTATCTTATCTTATCTTATCTTATCTCCATCTTAGCTTAACATCTTGCTCTGAGTGCGAGGGCCTCATTGATGTTTTGCTGCACTTACCCACACACAAACCTGCCCATACTCCCTCATTCACGCACACATTCTCTTATATACTGCAGCACCACAGGTCAGAGCTTAATGCAAACTGTATACTGTATGCAACTCTATATAGTATACAGTTTGCACTCGCATACAGTTATAAGGAAAGTAAAAAGGTGCATCAATGGCCAGACAAAGTCGTATTTTTTGCACAGCTGGTAATTTGTTTATAAAACTTTTATAAAGCTGTACCGATTGCCACCGAAGCCACACAGATTGTTTTATTCTATGCATTTCAAGCATTCAAACCTAACAGGCAATTTTTAATCAATAACATGCTATCGTTACTTCCCCACACCCCCTGGACATCCTGGGGAGCATAACATAGTATGTCTTTGGACAGTTTGCACAGGAAGGTTCAAACCTAAAAACCTCTTGATATAACTGTCCGGGTTATATAACTGTGTCGCAGGCAAGACTCGGACCCAAATACAGGACATTAAGGACTTTTACCTTTAATGCTGAACTCTTCCCAGACATACAAAAACACCAATGGTAGCTGAGCGGGAGAATTCAATCCAAGAACTAGGGAACTCCAGTGAAACATGGAAGGAGGTATTATGTCTAATTGTTGAATGTTGTCATTGTGTTTCTTAAATTTGTAAGGTCTGAGTTCAATCTATAGGATCAAGACATTCCTTTGTCTCTGACCACCTCTCCAGCCACTCTGTGCTGGGGGAGGTTTTATTGCAGATACATTCTATCTAGAAGATCTGTTTCTTGTGATGTTGCTTCCTACTTTTATGATCCTTTTCGTGAGCAGGAAGTCATGCAGTGAGACACACACACACACACACACACACACACACACACACACACACACACACACACACACACACAGTGCCTTGTCTTAGAACCATTGGGGGGTTTTACAGAGGGAGGTGCTTTTGCTGTGATGTGTATTGTGTGAACTGTTTTCCCCAAAAGCAAGAGGAGGCCGTCGTCGGGGTCATTTTGCGGTAGGATTCAGAGTGCTTCCTGAGACACCGATGTTCGTCTTGTTTTTGTCGTTAACGAGAATAAGTTTCTAAACTAGCGGGGATGTGGAAACACAGACCCAACAGGAGGAATCACACAGGTCAATCTATATCTATACACAAGCCAGGTAACGATGGGAGAGGAAACAGGTCAGAAGACTGCTGACACTAATTGGGAAAATGAGACACAGGAAGTGAAATCTAACACAAATCACAGAACAGGGGTCAACCACCTGCCTCCAGCCCAAAGAAACTGATTCAGCCCGCCTTAACTAGAGGGCAAAACAATATAAATGGATAATGGACAACATTTCCATCCTTCTGTTCTTATTCATTGTATTCTTTTAGTCTTTTAGTGCTCATTCTGAGTGCTTAGACCAGTTTGGTCTAAGCTTTCGATACACTGCATGTCATTATCCACTTCTAACATCAACACGACATGCATGCAAGCGTATCGAAAGTGGTTTCTCAATCCTGTAGCCACAATTAAACTTGACTCATAGAGAGAAGTGCACAATACACAAAACAAACCCTGTTTTACTTAACAGGAGATTATAGATTTTCCTGATATTTCTGTTTTATGCTTCAAACAGTGGATGCATCATGACCGGCATCACAGTGACTCAGTGGTTATCACTGTGTAGAGCCCTTCTCTGTGGAGTTTGCATATTCTCCCTGTGCTTGTGAAGCTTTGGTCCAGTTTTGGATCATAGTTCTCCCAGATCCCACCTGCAACCCGCCTCCCCCATTTATCATTATTAATATTTATAGAGTCATTAATTTCTTTATTATTATTACTATTATTGTTATCACTACTACTAGTAGTAGTAGTAGCAGCACTAGTGGTGGTGGTATTATAATTACTGATGATATTGGTCCTATTATATTGTTGTAATTGTTTGAATTATATGTCTTAAATATCCACATAATGCACATTCACATACATACACATAGAACTCACACATAATTTTCATTAAATATGCAATTATGTACAAATGTTTTGTTGCTGTTGTTATTAGTTTTGAGATTTTCAGCGCACATTTTGTCCTGTCATCTATTCCACAGTTTAAAAAAAACTTTATCAGTGTACAGTTAAGAATGAGATTCAATATGCAACTTTTCTATACAATGAAATAAAGAGATATAAATGAAATGACAGAAGAGAATAAAAATATGCACTCTAAGAGAAAAACAGGGTACAGTGTGCATATAGTGCAAAAACGTTACTAAAATTGCTCAGGTTATGCAATATTACAGCTGCAGAGCAAGTCTGAAGTGTAGTTAAAACCACACTTAGTTATTTCTCCAACCATATAAAAACAGTGCTTTCTGTGTCGACCCAGGACATAGTGAGATTCTTACTTTTGAGAGTTTTGCTTCACGGTCTAACGTATTTTTTTTTTACATTTTGATCTTACTTCAAAGGCTGTCAAAGCCGGAACTGCGGGTGAGATATAACACAGGCTACTATTTGACTTTTCTTTGTTTTCTGGTATTTGCAATCTATTGCAATGGTGGATGATTAGTGATTTTTTATTTCTATTGTACTCTTGGTACATTCACCACAAACCAATCAGCTCCAGTCAGCCGTGATGTAACGTAGAGAGTGTGTGAAACTTGGTTCCAGCAGCAGACGCTCAGATTGCCATTCTTAACGAGTTAATGAGGCCAATTAACTGTCAAGGATAATAAGTGACGAGGACAGGATTCAAAAGCCCAGTGGGTTTTGGGCGAGCAACTGGGTGGGTTAAGAGGGTATTTTGACTGTGCATTCACACATCCCCCCCCCACACGCTCACGCACACACTGATAAGCACAATCTGCTGCAACTGAACCAAATCTCCACTAACAGCGAGCAGCCTCTGTTTTGGATCCATCACAGTGAAGCTACATCACAGACATTACAGAATGACTCGGCAGCTCTTTACAAACAGTACATCGTCTTAAAGCGCGCAGATGGCAGTTACATCAATTCTGACCCTGTAAATAGAAAGTCGCAGGTTTTATTTGCAGTCGGAAAGAAGAAACCTGCACTAGTAGCTCAACAAAACCATATTATTACATCTGTGCTCTTTGTTTCTGTTCAGTACACCCCTTTTGTCTTCAAGCTTTGACTTTTAATTGTCACTCAGGCCATCCATTCACAAACTTCACTACAGAGATTATAAGCCACACATATTTAGATTTGTTTATCCGGCCTGTCATCAGGAAGCCCAGTCATCCTGCAGCTACAGTACGGCTATTGATTAGACACTACATTATACATTCAGAACACTGCAAACCTCAGCTTATTAGATTTGGACCTCTATACTACACTACATTAACATCTATTGCAGCAAGCTGAATGCCAGTACACCAAGACCTTTGTGTCTTACACTGAGACTGAGCGAGAGGGAGCTTTACCTATGGCTATAATGGCTCGTCCATCTCAGTCGTCTCAGATTTTCTGACATTGACAGAAAGATGGAGGAAGAGGAGACGCAAGAATGGAGTCAGTGTGATTAAGAATTAGGACGTCTTTCTCTCTCCTGAGTCATTTTGAGGAGATGCCACCTGTCAAATGTTTAGAAATGAGAAAAGATGATTGTTTAAACGCAAATGTCTGGCATCTGATTACTGATGCTTCTACACTGACTATGGACATACCGAGGAGTCATGACAACAAACAATATCATTTGGCAAAAGTATAACCAAAGAAGACAACAAATGCATTTTTTCTTCAGAAGAAGTCATATTTTAAGTTTATATTTGGGGATTCTGGCAAAAGACAAACTCTAAATAATACTTGGAAGGTCAGATTTTTGCCAAATAAACTTTAAATCTCACTCCACCTGAAAACAGTAATTGCATCATGTGTTAACCAGCCAGATGATACCTGTCGGACTGAAAAGCAGCTGCCCACGAGCACTTCAATCCTCCCTTTGTTTATTTTTGAAAGTTAAATCAGAGTATAAATGATATAACCAGAATAAAATCACTTGTGACAGATAGTTCGGTGCCCTTTTACTACTGTTTAAACAGCTAACAATAATAACCACAACTGTAGAAATGTATACAACAGTGAGCTGTGGCATTAAAACTACAGACAGGTGGAGTAAATAACACTGATTATCTGTCAAGTTCCTGATCTATGTTTTTGATTTTTATTATCATTCTCTCTCATGTTTCTTGTATTCATGTCCTTCTGGTGTGTCTTCCATGTTTCCTCGTCCAGTTTCATTTTGTGATTTTTCCCTCCCTTGCATGACTCGTGTGGCCTCTTATTCTTGTTCCACCTGTGTCAGGTTTCCCACTTTTAAACCTTTATCAGTTTGTGTGTCTAATCAGCTTCGTGTGTATTTGTAGTCGCGTCGTTCTCCCTGTCACATTGTTGCCGTGTGTTACTTGTACTTCTGTTTTCTGGGTTTCTGTTTCGGGATCTCCTACTAACACCAGAGGTGCAGGTGGTTCCTTTTTACTGTCCGCTCTGATCACATCACTCATCCTTAATCTGATTCATATCAGATGGGTGTTGTGAATTACTTTACATGGGATGAATTTGTTTCCTCACTCTGTGCTCTTCATCTCTTATCCAACATTTTAAAAGGATTTAAGCATCCTAAATGATGGTGGACCTCAATCGATTTTCCAGGTCACAAAGCCGCAAAGGCAGACACGAGGAAGCAGAATTAGCAGAACGTAAAGCACCCAGAGTGAGTGAGAAGGGGAGGGATGGGGGATGACCTTCACACATGAGCTCTACGAGGAGAGGAGGGAAGATGGGGAGAAGTAAGAGGGGACTGGGCAGCAGTTGCTTGGCAACCGTCGCCAGTACAGGAAAGAGGGGACGCATTGCTCCAGTTGCTGCTGGCGGCTTGACGTCACAGCAAGCTGACGAGGCACACAGTGCTTCGTGATGATCTGCTGGGTTATCCCACGTCACCCAGTCGCACATCCAAACTGAAGGAAGATCGATACTTTAGTCTTCATCGAGGTCTTTTCACACACACACAGTCAAGTCCTGAGTTTTACAAAGATATAATCGCACGGTTTAGTGGTTAAAAACACTTCTAAACTGAAATGCATTGTGGGTGTGTTGCTAAAAGACACACGGAGCTGAGTAAACATCGTTTGACTCATAGAGTTTATTTTTAAAAGTCTTTTCGGGGCTTTTTTAGGCCTAGATTTACTGTCTAAGTGCAGCAAATTAGCAAAAAAGAAAAAAAGAGGATGGGATTGGTGAGCTTCTAACAATAAGTTAATTTATAAACACAGACTCAGCCAATTCATTTCACTAATGACCAATGCAATCTATCAGCAGCACAAATGATCAATTCAGACTTGATGAAGGAGCATCTAATCAGCCAATCAAATGATTACAGTGTAAATCCATGTTTAAACTGCGTGGACACTCAGATCAAGGCAGCTGATGGAAAATCAATATATTTATATTTTAAGGGCAAACTGTTCACTTTCAGGGAGCTGTCTGAGGTCTGAGCACGTCCTGATAACATCTCCCCCTGAAATATCAAATAAATCAAAATTCTGTGTTCTCCCATAAAAGGTTTTGAATAATCAGACCGCATCTTATCTTAAGGACCCAGCAGAGTAGTTTGCTCTCAGATGCTAGTTTAATTGTGGTTCACGTAATATTTAAAAGTAGAATGGGAGGCAGCGCCTTCAGCTTTCAGGCCAAACACCCTCTCTACTTTTAAGATTAGGCTTCAAACTTTTCTTTTCGATAAAGCATATAGTTACTGCTGGATCGGGTGACCCTGGATCCTGGGGGATTCCCATGATGCACATTTTTTCTCTGGCTCTCTTCCACAGCATGCCCCCCTCCCCTCACTGTCAGGCCCTGCCTGAGCATGGTTTTGCCGGAGGTTTCTTCCTGTTCAAAGGGAGTTTGTTCTTCCCACTGTCACTAAATGCTTGCTCAGGGGTCATTTGATTGTTAGGATTTTCTCTGTAATAGTGTAGTGTCTTCAACTTTAAATAAAATGTTCCTTGAGGTGACTATTGTTGTAATTTGGTGCTATATGAATGTATTTATTTATTTATTTGTTATTTGTACGTTTATTTTGAACATCCATCCATCCATCCATTTTCTTCCGCTTATCCGGGGCTGGGTCGCGGGGGCAGCAGCCCAAGCAGAGAAGCTCAGACCTCCCTCTCCCCAGCCACCTCCTCCAGCTTATCCGGGGGAACACCAAGGTGTTCCCAGGCCAGCCAAGAGATATAATCTCTCCAGCGTGTCCTGGGTCTGCCCCGGTGGGACATGCCCGGAAAACCTCGCCCATCCTTGTCAGATGCCCGAACCACCTCAACTGGCTCCTTTCGATGTGGAGGAGCAGCGGCTCTACTCTGAACCCCGCCCTATCTCTAAGGGAGAGGCCAGCCACCCTTCGGAGGAAGCCCATTTCCGTCGCTTGTATTCGCGATCTCTTTCTTTCGGTCACTACCCACAGCTCGTGGCCATAGGTGAGGGTAGGGGCGTAGAGCGACCGGTAAATTGAGAACTTTGCTTTTACACTCAGCGCTCTCTTCACCACAACAGACCGATACAGCGTCCGCATCACTGCAGCCGCTGCACCAATCCGTCTGTCGATCTCCCGCTCCCTTCTCCCATCACAAGACCCCAAGATACTTAAACTCCTCCACTTGGGGCAGGAACTCGTCCCTAATCGGAGTGGGCACTCATGTTCATAATTTGAACATGTTAAAATATAACAACAACAACAACAGAGAAAAAAAGAGACCAACAGAGAAAAATAAATAAACAAATAAACAAAATGAATTGAACTGAATTGAATACTGCTTCTATTACAAGCACATATTCATATACTGTGTGTGTTCTTTCAGTCAGAAAACTGGCACTGTGCTTCTTTGGTGCAGCCCAGCTGAAGCTTTTAAATGCTAAAAGAGGTTCTTGCACCATCATAGAACATGTGTCATGGCATGCTTTGACCCTGATGGTAGCAGTAGGAATAAAAAAAGGAAAAAGAGCTGGAAACTTGGCTTTAACCTGCTTTATAGAGGCATGTCAATTTGAAACACGTGATGTAGAACTACCAAAGACTCTCTGCGGCATTTAAGGTGCACAGGTCAGATAACACGTTTTGGGCAGCATTTCAATCCCATGTTAACTGTGCCAACTGAAATACAGACACACACGGCTCCACAGATGGAAGCAACTTAAAAAAAAAAAAAAAAAGGACACTGTACTTCAGTTCTCTATGACAAAAAGGGGTGCATAAAATAAGTGCAAAAATAAGCTGCAGAGTCTCAGAGGACCCCACACAGAGACACAATGAGGACACAACCTACAGACTGTTTGGACAGGAAGTACTACAACGAGCTGGAGCACGAAAAGCTTCACGGCATTATAGCTCGTCTTTCCTAAGCTTTCAGCGTATCCTTCTATGCGTCTACTTCTTTGTCTGTTTAAATTGTTTTAAAAATTTCTTGCAAATGTTATTATTCTCTAGACCTTTTTATACAAAGAGAGAATAAAACCTTTCTGGGGGGCTATTTTGCATTGCTTTGACGGTAACTGAGCTGAGGGTATAAAGTGAAGGTGATGACATACAACAGCACTAATAAATTGTACCAGTTAGATGGCATGACTGATAAAGATTAGCCCGGGATGCCTCTAAAACAATATTTTTATTTCTAACACTTGTCAGGAGTGAGTACAAATCCTTATCAGCACTGCCATTTAAAAAAAACAAAGCCAAATACTGAATATTATCTTAAAAAAATGCAAGTTGCTAAGCAACAGCCACTGAGAAGTCTTGTGGGGTGAACATGGCTGCCACATATGACTTCAGAAGCTAAACCCTGTCTATCTGCCAAAAGCTAGACATCCTGGTGTGACTACAGTCTGCTCCTGAAGAGCAAGACTTGGGATACTAGTGCTGATCACGTTGGCATTACACATCACTATCCGACCTAAACTAAAATTTCTGACACGTAAACACCTCTTTGAAGAAGCAAAGAAGTGACGATGAGCCAATGAAATGTTTCACACAGCAAAATTTAAGAAGTACAGAAACACAGCAAATGTCTACGGTCTGTTCACTGCAGTGTTTTGCAAGCACTTCTTATATATATAGGTCACACATTTCAACAGCGCTGTGTTTCGAAACACTTCAGGTAAACTACTCTTATATGCTCGCACTGGATTAAAGATGGGTTAAAAACAAAAAGCAGGAACACATGCTGGCTGTTAATGGCAAAAATACAGAAAAGAATTCATTCATATTATTATATTATATTTTTTCCAGCATGCTCAAAGTTGAATTCATTATATTTCTATTTCTATTTTACACTCTTAACCGTCCCGCTAATGAGAAACTGCCAGATTAACCATTGGACATGCTGGAAAGGACTGGAGAGGAGAGGAAAGAGGCTCATCCTGCAGTGTGAACAGGCTTCACAGATGTCTCGCCACACTTTTAATTTAGTTGCATGCTGTCCTGTTGGTCCTGTTTTAGCATATATTATCTTTTTTTTAGTATATCTATCATTTGGATAGAGAAAATCTAATTTGTAAAATTCAAAGAGAGGAGATGCTGCGAGAGTCTGTAGCTCTCTAGGTTGTTTTGTGTCTCCCGGTGTTGTGTATTATTTGTCCTTACATGTCACTTTTGTGTGTATTTTTAAATCTGCAAAAATAAAACCAAACATGTAGGCTGTTATTGTTCATTACTGACAGCCGGACTACATATTTTCCTCTGAAGATGAAAGCAAAGAAATGCACTTAGCATTATTCTGATACTTCAGCTTGTGGGCGTTAAAACTGCAGTGGACGCTTTTATACATCAAAGTGGTAGCATATGTGGTGTGTCTTAACAACAGCAACATAAGCTACCTTTAAATTGTTTTCCAGTGTAGTCACAGTGTATTTTTTGTCTAATCATTATTTACACTGATTATTTATCCCAGATTGCGTTACAAACACTAACAAAAATACGCTCCATTAGTTTTTTTCCTCGAGGACCCTGGTTTAATATGTGATATCAACTCTAAAAGGTGAGTGACTGGGGCAGAAACATGGTCTCAATTCACCACTTTTGCTTATTATCAAACAATTCAGAAACTCTCTGTTTCTCATCTGTCTCTTCATCATCTCCTTCTCCATCTGTAAGCATTGTGCAGTAACCTAAATCTACCCTCAGAGCATGTTCCCTAAATGCATGTGACCCCTAAATGTGCAACAGAAAGAGCTCTGTGGTCAGAACATGCAGTGCTGCACCCTCAACAGTGAAGCAGCCCGTGTTATGATATGTTAGGACTCTGCAACCTGGCTCATGTGTATTAGCATATACCAACCTCACAGTTCCCACTGTAGGAGAAGAAAGTAATCAGACAAAATGAGCAGCTTGAAGGACAGAAATATGTGCAGCTGCCTACGTTACCAGCCATCATCCGCTATCTTACATCGAGCTGATTGGACGAGGACACAGACATAATGTAAAATGGTAAATGGCCTGTATTTGTATAGCGCTTTACTAGTCCCTAAGGACCCCAAAGCGCTTTACACGTTCAGTCATCCACCGATTCACACACTGGTGATGGCAGCTACATTGTAGCCACAGCCACCCTGGGGTGCACTGACAGAGGCGAGGCTGCCGGACACTGGCGCCACCGGGCCCTCTGACCACCACCAGTAGGCAACGGGTGAAGTGTCTCGCCCAAGAACACAACGACCGAGACTGTCCAAGCCGGGGCTCGAACCGGCAACCTTCCGATTACAAGACGAGCTACCAACTCTTGAGCCACGATCGCCCACATGAAACATGAAAGTCACACGACAGCAACAGCATTTTGTTTTTGAACGGTGACCTTTATGGTTGTGCAAATACTACTCATCCCTAACGCTGCGTAAATGCTTTGAGGCTGACTATTGGTTGCTTCTGGACATTCCAGGGCCTGGTTGCCTAGGTAACAATATAATGTATTTACAACTAGGTCATATGTCAATCCATGGTATTCTGTCCTTTCATTGGTGGTCGCTTCAAGTGCTCGCCTGAAAATGTATAAAAGTTTATCTCCGGCCCTTCCTACTTCATGTCGCTGGTGTTATTTCACCCGCAATTGGCGATTTTTATTTTGACAGTCAGTTACTTTTATTAGAGCCCATCCATCCATCTACTTTTGCTTATCCACTTTAGGGTCACAGGGGAGCTGGAGCCTATTCCAGCTGTCACAGGATGAGATGCGGGTAGATCCTGAAATCCTACTCACTATTCAGTAAGATAAGGCAGAGCTACAATTTCTCATATTTCATCAGGTGGAAATTTCAAATAATTTGCATTTTTGTTGGACAGTTATAAGACTAGTTGCCACTTAACTGTCTTTAAACAGATACTTAATCATTTCTGTTCTCGTCCCAACATATCAAGAATTTATGCTTTACAGTACAGTATGTGCACAAATATGAGTGTTGTGCCTTGATTCAGTTCCCTCTGCTTCCTGCAGGGGCGTTCACGTTTAGCCCTGCCCAGTATGACACTGCAGAGGATTGAGCCACTATGCCATGGTCAGTGGTGCCCCTTCATTGTGATGTGATATGACTGAACCACAATACACTCGGCATAGCCTTTTTCAGGTTTCAGTTATCAGCATAAGAGCTCAGACTGATGATAATAAATGTAGTGTCAATGTTGTCGCTTCACTAGAAATACTGTATCTCTCTGTATTTCCTCAGAGCAGATGCACTGCCAGGATTTGTTTATACCATACAGTCCATCAGATATAACTGCAGCCTGCTTACTAAACAGTTGCATGTTTCATTTTCTACAACAGCCCATATGGGTCCATCGATGTCCATGTGTCCTGTCAAATTTCTTTTGGCTGTCATTCTGCAGGGCCATCACATACAATATCTAATTTTCTACTGGCAAGCGCCGAACGCAACCATATACTTGCCCTGATGGTGTTAATAAGCCTCGGTAGATCAGAAGAGTATCAACTTCATCGCAATATCGACCATAATGGATTAAAATGATAATTTCCGGGCACAACAACCCGAAATTAGCATTTTGCATGAGTGATTTCTTTGTCTCAAAGTCACTGTTTTGTTTTGTTTTTTACATAGTGTTTAAACACAGCAGCTCAGCGGTTAGCACCACTGCCTGACAGCGAGCAGATCCTTGTTCCAGACCAGGCAGAGTTCTTCTGTGTGGCATTTGAATTTCTTCGTTTAATCTTCAAAAGTATGGGGAAAAATATGTGTCAGAGATGGTTTTACCTTGGCATTTAATAACACACTAGGTTAACGCTGACCAGAGATATTCCTTATTTCAAGGGTTTCACTTTCTGATTAAATAAAGGTTAAAATAAGAAAAAAGTCTGTGGTCAACATAAGCTGCAAAAACAAAAGTGTCATAACAAAGAAAAGTGTCCGCTGCTGGACTATTGTGGCACTTTGCAAACCAACTTTTCAACTATTCAGCACTCATCGTATGCAGAGTGTCATCATCTCTTTTTGAGGGATTGCATGGAGCATGTCCCCGTAGCCTCTGTGTTTATTGAGTTCGCACAAGCCCAATGCAAGCAGGCACCAATGCAGAACCACAAATTGTGCATGAGTATCATAAACATATTTTACACAGACGATAATCTCTCTGGCTTTTTATCAGAGATGACCAGAGAGATTCCATGTTGGCCGATAAACAAAAAAAGTCATGTCAGTTACTCATATTATTTTTAATTTATCAAGTTTATTGGTAATAATAATAAAAACAAAAAACATAAGAGCAACATAGTGCGATTAAACTGAAAGCTTTCTGTGGTATTACAGCATATTCCAGGATAAACATATGTCTTGAAGTATCACCTTCTTTACTCACAGAAGCACACAAAGCAGTCACAAGGAGCCACTAAACACAGTGATGCGATAGCGACTGCTAAATGATGCATGGACTACAGCTCTACTGACCAGTGCATCCAGATTTATGTCACTGCAGGCAATCAGAGCCCTTAACACAACCGCTCAAAGTCAAACATGTGCAACCTTGACATGCAGCCTGGGAAACACTGGCTAACCCAATTACATCCGCAGCTTTAGACGAGAGGCTGATGTGCTGTATAAATCTCCTTAATACGAAACAGATCGTATCAGGACAGCGAGCAGCACAGAGGGCTGCGGCGCTCCCCTGCCTATTTAAAAACCCCTCTGTAATACTTTCTGCCCTTGCCACAGGCTTCGTTACGCTTTGATTAAGTAAGTTTTGTACTTGAGTGTTTAATACAAGGACTAATGCATGAATCAGTTTACAACAAATATGGCATTGAGGGTCATTTTTAATCTTCAAAATGATTCTAATGCATCTGAACCTTCTGCAAAATCCTTTAACGGGTGTTTTTAAAACAGAGATATATCACCAGCTAATACAAGACACACACACACACACACACACACACACACACACACACACACAAAGCCAAAATGATTCAGTGAACAGTAAAACACATCTTTTCTTTTGTTCCCATATGTACAGCAGTCTTCATCTTTTGTTCCTAAAAGCTTTTTAAACCGGAGGCTCATTGGTAAAATTGCAAAGAGGCCTAGTTTTCACTTTCCAGAGCAACAAGCTACGTGACAGCAAACAAAACAAGAGCAATTTCCTGGGAATTAGTTCATTATGTCAACCACATTTCTATTATTTACTCATAATCTGAACCATTTTTTTGTTACGTTGGTATATAATTCTACTAAAAATGCCATTTTTATCAAATGTGCATGTTGTATCTGTTCCTGTGTTTAACTTAATCCGACCTACGTACAACAAGCCTGAATTTGGAACCCATCGTTTACATTTCAAAATTAAGATGGAGAGGGAATTTCAGGAACACTTCGAGACAGTTAATTCCTGAATAATTTTCCAAATAAAAATACACACAAAAGATGCCATATTCTGTAGTATAAACAACAGAAAACCATTGATGCCTAAAGAAATTTTAGAAACACAACTCTGTGTAAACATCTGCTTTTCCGGTGTTGCACTGAGAGCATTTGTTCTGCTCTGATGACGGCACGCATCGATGAACGAAAAACGCTCCAATCTTTTCAACTTTCTCACAATTTGCAACTTCCTGTATCCATTATTGTGTAGGTAAGTCATGCTGACTAGAGATTTGACCGTTCTGTCCACCTGCACAGAGATTAGCTGCTCAAACGCTTCCTGAGTAAGGTTTTGCATGTATGGGTAGATGGCTTTCATACATGACATTTGGATAGTATTACGACAATTATGGATACATGTATTGCCATTATTCATATTAAAGTCACACAAATTGTGAGAGAGTCACAAGAGAAAGAGCAAAAGTGCCCCAGGAGATGTTGCTAAGATATTAGAGGAACCCAAGAAAATCACAGGTGTTGTTACATCACTACATCAGTAGGTCAAAGTCCACATGAAATACTCTTTTGTCATTTACTCTGTGTCTATCTTGACTTAGGTCAAAGTCAGACTCTATGCCATAATATTTGCAGTAAATTTCAGAGTTGCACTATAAAAAAAAAATTGAATGGACAAAAAAACAAAACAAAAACAGAGTGACACTGTAAAAGGAAATGTGCCTGCGAGGCTACATCACTGGGACGGCCAGCTGCACTTACCTTTTCAATTTTGTCCAGCCATTCCTTATTCTGGGCCAACTCGGCCATAAAAGCCTGGTGCTTCAGCCATTTCTTATGAAGCTTCTGGGTCTCGTCTCGACTGCTGTCCCTCGCCATTAGCATCTTCTCATACACCCAATCCCCCAGCTGGGTGAGAGACACAGATACAGAAGGAGTTGTCAGTACAGGACAGTTACAGTAAATAACTGAGGAGCTGATGCTGCACAGAGGAATTCCTCACTTTAAAAGACGTGACCAGACCAAAGCATTCATCAGTAGGTACATATATTATTCTAATTCATGCATATATGATTCCATTAATTTGTTATGCAGAAAAACTGAATTATAAATAAGGTGCACTGTAACTAAACAAGGTCAAACACACACACATTAAAATTTAATGATGCACAGCAAGCACATGTAAGCAGACACACGTGTACCAACAAGCATGGCGGCAGGGATCTACATGTGCACAACCCCTCACAGACAGTATCCTCAGCTTCAACACACCCATGCAGAAATCACCCCCCTACACACGCACACCCCCGCTCTCCATCAAAGAGTAAAATGTGTACATTTTCCACACGGGGACCATCTGCGAGAGGCAAACGGTGAAAAAAAAAAAAAAAAAAAAAAGAGCCTCACGCCTGCGCTGAGAGCATCACCAAAATATTCAGGTCAGCATCGGCTCCCTCGTCTCTTCCTCATCAACATTCTCATTCCTGCGTGTAATATTTCCACCTGCACCGCCAGCCCCGCACCTAAACCAGATATGCAAATAGAATAACCAGTTTACCGGCAGTGTTTAAGATCAGCAGCCCACGGGGTTGTGGCAGCTGCAGGCAGCCGCTGGTATCCGCATCCTCGCTCGTCTGCTGTCACACGCATGCAAAGATGCTCTTCACCGCAGAGCCAGAAAGAAAAAAAGAAAAGAGAGGACGGAAAGAGTTGAGGGGTGCCTTCTGCAGAGCCAAATACCCTGGGCAGTGATGCAAAGGTGAAGGGAAAACGCCAGGCAGGAGGGTAAATAACAACAATCCTGGAGAGAAGAGACAGACTGGAGACTTCAAACTGAGGCTGCGCTACCCTCTCTTTCCTCTCGCTCTGTCTCTTTCTTGCACTCAAACAGGAGAGAGAGGAGGGGCGGGGGCAGAACAGTGACGAGGGAAAGAGTGAGGATGACTGAGAGAAGAAGAAAAAGAACCCCTCCTTCCCAAAACAATAAAATGGCAGGCAGCCGAGCCAGTACGCGGGCGCCCCTCCCCTTTCCTCACACCTTCAGCGAGCGGGCAGCTGAGTGAGCGAGTGAGCCAATCGGCTGGTTGGAGAAGAGATGAAGTGTATAAGGAGAGGAGAGGGAGGAGCTAAAGCCTGGGATTAGAATTTTTAGGGGGGCAGGGGGAGCAAAGCCTCCGGGCTCACCGTTCACGGCTAATGATGCCAAGCTGGGGAAGGCGGAGGGGCGGGTGTGGACTTGGTGCACGAAGATGGATGAATGAGAGGGGCTCAAAGCTTTAACTGATTGAAGCCCATCAGTGTGCATTAACAGCTGAGCTCACGACTCTTCTACAGCTGCTTTTGTTTCATCTTCTCCTCCCTCTCCATGTACATCACCTTCTTCTATCATCCCTCTCTTCCTCTCTGCAGCAGTCCCAGGCAGCTGCACTCTCTGTCTCCAGCTTGCCTGACACTGCTGCAGTGGTAAAGCACAGAGAACAGCGAGAGAGAAACAGCAAAGGGACACTAAAAAGAAGGGGGCTGATAATGGGCAGAGAGGTAGGGAACGACTGAATGATATATTTATATGTTTGACGGCTCTACTGCTCCCCTTTCCTTAAACAGGCCACGGTCAGATTTCAGTCCACTTTCCCTCAATCTGTCACATCATCCTTCACCTATCATCACACAGAACAGACAGGTAACAGGCCTCACATATTTGCACACATACATGAATTTGCAGACAGATGTGTGTGTGCCACTTACTTGCAAAGGTCATGGGTGCACACACACACAGACACACACACAGCCTGCAACTATAGCGGTCATGGAGGGTCACAGGCTGATGCCTCTAGAGAGTGTAAATGAAATGAATGAGCAAGGAGGAGGAGAGCTTTTAGGTGCATTGGGGGAAGGATGAATGAACAGCTGACGTAAAAAGCAAAGAGAGGGACGGGGTGGGGCGTAATGGAAGAAAGAAGAGGGTCAAAGGAAGACTCAGAGTCATCATCATGCTATCGGGCTTCATCACTACTTCATCACTGTCCCCTAATTTTCCACTGATAGACATAAAAAAAAATGTACATCAGGAAAGCCACCTTGGAAAACTGTGTGTGTGTGTTTAGGTTTTAAAGCAATGGACTTAAGGAGAATGTTTGGATAAAGACTAAAATTTCATTTCTATACGTCACACTTTTTCACAAAACACAGGTGTAGCTATGCTGATGTGTGGTAGTGTCTGTGAAGAACCAAAGGCTCGAAGTATCGCTGTTTCTTTTTTCGCCCGCAGATGCTAAATGAAAGGTTATCAGCAGGATGAGCAACACCTGAGGCCCTTTAAAACTTTCCCAATCTCGCAGTCGGTCTCTCTAATGTGATGCCAGTGTCAATGCTGAGGACAAATTTAGAACCAGCTCCACGAATTTTCATCAACAAAGAACTGATAGTGATGTCAATAAGGCGTCACCACAACTTTACTGGAGCTGATGTTGGAACCATGTGACCATAGAAGTGTTTATAGGAGGGATTAATGCTAGAAGCTCTCCACTGACTGACCAATGCCGCTCAAAGATTCTGTCTGCCGTGATCTTCTTCCTTCTAAAGTTAATCCAGCTTCTGCAAGTAATCCTATGTATTTATTCAACTTGTAAAAATATAGTGTTTCTCATTAGACACCAATGCAGATCTGACTCTGCCCTGTCACAGCGTCAGCATAAACAGGGCTTTTGACACTCAGAGGTGTGATTCCTTTTCTGGGCTTGGCTACAGCTGTTGATGTCTTTTTTTGCACTCCAAATACACTGTCACACATTCTAATGTGCCGATTCCTACATGCAATTACAAAATGCATTGCATTGCCCACTTTGTTGATGGCAGAAGACAACAGTGTCATTAAATGAGAAGACCCAATGAGTTCAGGGCTAATGCTAGTTCACTGCAGATATTCTATGAAAGAGACCACAAAAGGCTCAAGATATCAGGAATATCAAACTCAGTACTTTTCCTCCTCAGCATGCAAAAAGTCATCCAATCTAAAAGCCTCTGTGACAAAGCAAAATCACTGGCAGGCTTGAGGGCATTTACAGAGTAACTTAACATGTGCTACATCTATCTTTATAGATACCCACTATATTTAGCCTGTCAGCCTCTGGGCATACACCTGCTCTTTACTGAGAACAGTTCAGGAAGGGAATCCAGGTGAAAAGCCACTGCATGATCTGTAACTCAGTGTACTTCTTTGGTCCCCTTTTGTCCTGAAGACATTGTTGGACTGTGGAAAAAGTGGAAGAGACAGGCTGATGGGAAACTGTAAAGATGCAAGAGGAGAAAAATCAGCTTTGTTCTTTTCAGCTTTTTTTGGGCTGACGTTGACAACATGCAGCCACTATTTCCTGATACAGTGTCACATGTGCAAGTTCACTGAGGGGCCCACCATCACCACCCTGTAACACCATCTGTCCTGTAGCCCTGCTCCTTTCCATCTCCCCTTCATATGGATTGTCCAGGGTATTTCCAAAATATTCATCAGCCACAACCTCCTAGACTCTACAGGATATTTTAATAAATGCACAAACTTCTGCACAAATTAAAAAAAAAAAAAAGAAGTATATCAATCCTTTAAAGAAATATATTTTTATACGGTCATTTCATGTTGAACTGCTCTGTCCACAAATAAAGTGGTACATGGCTTTGGGGCTGACAGTTGCTAGTAAGCACCTGGTATTATGGGTGATCCTATAAAGTGTTTACCAACCACTCCTAAATCAGTTAGTGGTTTTCTTTACAAGTCG
The DNA here is from genome assembly GCF_057382275.1 of Copadichromis virginalis. Classification (NCBI taxonomy): domain Eukaryota; kingdom Metazoa; phylum Chordata; class Actinopteri; order Cichliformes; family Cichlidae; genus Copadichromis; species Copadichromis virginalis. The sequence continues at coordinate 38,135,835 of NC_140631.1, read as the reverse complement.
GAGCAAAAGAGAGGTACTTTGTTTAGTCTCTCACCTCAACGTTAGGTGAGAAGAAAGGAAGTGCTGAAATTCACAGATGGTGAAATAGGTAAAAGCACAAAGAACAAAATCCAGGAACACTCGCTAAAGATCTTGCGGTGCAAGTATGATCAAAGTGCTGAATACAGGGGTGTCCTTCATCTACCCCACCGACCAGACCGAAGCGTTCAGTATAAACTGTATATGTGATGCAATTTTGGATAAAACTATCGGATTTTGTTGTAAATGTGTCAGCCAGTGGATAGAGAGCAGCAGTGAGTAACAGGAAGCACGAGGACGCAGCCTGGCCCGAACAGAAGAACACACCCTGCTAGCAGAGAGCTCAGGTTCCTACAGACTGACGCAGTGTCACTCATCCACTGTACACACACACACACACTTACGGACACACCGACACACACTCAGCCTCCTTTTGCATGCTGTGTTTCTAGAGATATGCATTCAACGCTTCATGTACACGCATAAACAAGTCGTTGACACACGCACACACGCACACTCATGTATACAGTGAGATACACTCTTCCTCCTTTGAATTAGTGATGAGGGACTGAGCTGCTGAATTATGCAGGAGGCACAAAGAGAGAAAGTTGCTGAAACTACACATGGTTTTGGCCCAGAAGGAGGTGACTCTGCTGGGTGAGAGAGCAAAAACTGCAGGGGCGAGCAGAGGGGAGCCGTGTGCAGCGTAAACACACACACACACACACACACACACACACACACACAGGCAGGAGGTGTGGACCATATCAATGATACTTTCCAACAATAGCAGTATGATTAAAGCGGGCATGCTCAGACTCCATTTGTATCTCCGCTCACTGTTAGCATGTGTTTGCACAGCATAAAGCTGCACATAAAGGACATTTTGAGGAACATAACACCTCCCCCAAAAACAAAAATATTTCAATAATTCTTTTTAACCAGTTTTGCTAACCGAGGCTTCATTAGCTAGAGCATAAAATACATTTTTGGCTATGAAATGGTGTGAAATAGCAGGAGAACGCTTTGTTTTCTTTCATAACCCCTCGTCTTTACTGTATGACGGCCATGTGCATAGTCAGCCCCCAAAGGCCCATTCTGAGCCAGCAAAATCTCTGCAGTAACTTGAAGAGATGTTTACTTTTGAATCTAAAGAACAGGGAAGAAACTGATAAACAAACACAGATTTTTGGGGTTTTCCTCTCTATTAACGTAGGGCCTTATCATACAGTATTAAGCGCCTTGAGGAGACTGTTGTGATTTGGCGCTATATAAATAAAGCTGAATTAAATTGAACTGAATTTTTAGCCTTTTACCTCATGACAGTCCTGGAGAAACCTCTGAAGTTCCCACTGGTCATTCAGTTTTTCCAGCCACTGCTGGGCCAGCCCTCTGTTCTTGTTTCCCCTGAAAAAGCAAAGGAAAAGGAGACTTCAGTCAAAATAACTCTGATTTAATTTCAGTTGTTTAGATGTGTGTGTACATTAGAAGCATTAGGTATTTACATCAGATTTAGGCTTAGTGTTACGCATTATAAGAGTGGTTAACTGAGTATGTGCCCAACAATCTCTACGATTGCTGTAGATTATAGAATATTTCACAAGCGTGATCAGTATCAGAGAGACATGGTAATGTTGCTAAAAGAGATCCATGTTTACTGCTGTTAACTGTAGATAAAGTAAAATATAATCACTTTATTTCTAACAAAAGCTAATGCAGTAATTATTATGTGAGCTAAATAAAGTCCATAAATTGCACTGTGTTGTGTTCATTTGTCTGTCTCCAGCACAAAAACAACAACATATGCTTCTTCTCATTTCTATTGTGAGGATACACATAGAAATCTATAGCCACAAATAACCAGCCCCACCCCCCTCACACAACACGCTGCACAATCTCAGCTTTCACAGAGATTTCACGGACGGGTGTCAGTCCTGGACCAAACACACCACACTCTGCTTTCTGTCTTTTGTCTTGCTCTTGCTTTGATTTAAATCCTTTAGCTGCAATTATTCTTTGTATTATGTTAGCGCGGCAGTTTTTGCGCTACGGACCGGTTTATGTCCGACAATATTTTCACGGACCGGCCTTTAAGGTGTCACGGATAAGTACAACAAAATAAAACCAGTACCGGTACCAAAAAAAATAAGATCTATTCATAACAAACGGGAAGAGACCCAGGGAAACGAGTTAATGAGAAAAACAATTAAAAACAAAACAAACAAAAAAGATAAAAACCCTGAAAACCATAAATTTCACACCCGAGCCTCAACTCTCACGGCCCGGTACCGGTCCGTGGCCCGGGGGTTGGGGACCGCTTCTTTAGAACGTACAGCTGGGACTCCGTGTTTACTACAAGTAGCCTGAGGCCTCTTGACAAACAGCAGGTAACTTTTTCAAGTTACCAACTGCTTGAAGTGCTTTCCTGTTTATAATTTGAGATTACTGTTATATACACTATGTAAATATATAACCGGTATAGTTCAATAGAGTAAAGCTACACACAAAAATCTTCCAACTTTCATTCATTCTAAATGTGTTCATAGACAGTGTTAGCTGCCAATGAGAGAATTTAAATGTTTTTATGCCTTTTTGATTAACATTAAACCTCAATAATGAAACTGATCATCACCGTCCTCTGTTTCAGAGCTTCTAGTTACAAACTGTCATCAAAAATGTACGGGAACAGTCCCATAAAAGTCTGAACACCTTCCTGATTTCAGTTCGGCTCTTCTCTTGCTCACGATCATCGTCCTGTACCTTTCTGTACCATTTTTCAACCCGGCTGCTATTTTTAGGTCACTGCTCCTGGAAGTACCAAACTCGTGTCACGCTTCGGGTGAGTTGCAAGATCAGGATTGTACTCATATTTTTTTCACATTAATGAGATGTTGCAACCAGAATTTGTTCCCCAGGGTCAGACTGACCATGCACAGTTCCGCTGAGCGTGTCAAAACGATCGTGTCATCATGTGCTGGCACACCACGCACAGAAAGTTTTCTTAAGGTCAGTAGTTCTTAAGGTCCTTCTCCACGGCTCCCTCCTCCAGCTTTTTTGGAGGGATACTGAGGCGTTCCCATGCCATCTGGGTCTGCCCCAGGGCCTCCTACAAGCTGGACATGCCCTAACCACCTCAACTGGATCCTTCTGATGTGGAGAGGCACCAGCTACCTCTAAGGCTCATCTCCACTGCTTGTATCCATCAACTCTTTCAGTCTCTACCTATAACTCATGGCCATAGATGATGGTTGAATGTAGATTGACCAGTAAATCAGCAGCTTCCTACCAGCTGCATCACACTGAATGAGTTGAAGGTTTTTACTCAAAGGGAAATTTGGTCCAATTGAAATCAGATCAGGGCTTTGATTTTTTTAATAGACACCTTTCTGTCGTTTTTTTTAATCACACTTCATACTTCAGACTATTAGCACTTACATTTCTTTTCTCTATATTGTTTTGCATGTACAGCACGTGGTACCTGTTGGCAAGAGTGTCGATGCGCTCCTTAATGCGTTCAGAGTAGATGTTGTTCTGGCTGATCAGACTTTCTCCTGCCTCGATCACAGCTTTGATCCTGTGCAGGTTCAGCTCCATGGTGGTGGTGAAGTCCTTGTGTTTCTTTATAGCCGCTTCCACTGTTTCCACTGTGGTGGGCAGCTCCACGTGAGCGAGCGCAGACTCCTAGAAGATAAAGACAGGAGAAGTCACATGATTTCTTTTTTTTCTGGTTCAAGAACTAAAAGTTAAAGTGAAAGAGAACAATAAATGTGATTGATACGAGTTAATATTGTTATTTTCAAATACTGGATTGCCGTTATTTGAATCCACATTCAAGTGTACATCCTTTTAGATAGTCAGCTGATCATACATTATCCATGTTTATCAGAAGGCTATTTTTGAGGATATCTGCGTTAGTGGTATGGTAACATATATATGACCAATCACAGCTCTGATTGGTTAACTGATTTTATAAAGAAAGATAAGAGTAAGAATTCATCTCTTTGTAGAATTATGAAGCAATAACACAAAAATAGGCTGAGAGCAACACAGAAGTTGAGGTGTGTGCAAAAGGAAACACGCAGTAGTTCAGCAAGAGCCACATGAATGTGTGTGCGCTTGAAGTACTTTAATCAGTGAGACTGCAATGAAAAAAAAGAACATGTTGGATTTACTTAACACAGTGGTTGCACACAGATGTTTCACTTTGGCAGCAACACAAACAACTGAGTTCAATCAACACAAGTTAGTCATATTTAATAAACTCTGTGCAATTTGTGTTGATAAAACGTGATTGAAACATGTTTAGATGAAGTAAGTTGAGCTCTTGGAATATTTTAATCCTTCACAATTTTCTCACTTTAATCCAACACTATTCAAGTTATTGAATACTCGGTCACTTAAATACTACACGTTATCTTCATATTACATAATGTTCAACAAAGTCTAAAGTGGTTAACATAACATTTTAATAGATTTACAGCAACTTCCACTTCATCCATCCTATTACCTTATCAAGGTTGGGCGGGCCTATCATAGATGTGATAGGGGTACACCCTGGACAGGTCGCCAGTCTATCATAGGGCTAATATGGGGCGATCGTGGCTCAAGAGTTGGGCGTTCGCCTTGTAATCTTGATTGTTGTGTCCTTGGGCAAGACACTGCCTACTCGTGGTGGTCAGAGGGCCCGGGGGCGCCAGTGTCCGGCAGCCTCGCCTCTGTCAGTGCGCCCCAGGGTGGCTGTGGCTACAATGTAGCTTGCCATCACCAGTGTGTGAATGTGTGTGTGAATGGGTGGATGACTGGATGTGTAAAGCGCTTTGGGGTCCTTAGGGACTAGTAAAGCGCTATACAAATACAGGCCATTTAATACATAGAGATCAGAGAGTACCCACTGCAAATTAAAAACCCAGGACCTTCTTGCTGTGAGGCAATAATGCTAACCACTGCGCCACAAAGCTGTCAATCTAGACTTAACAAAAGTAGGAAAGCTATGATTACAAGGCTTGATGCTGAGTGTGTCTTGTCTGCCTTTTATCCAGGGATTTTCCTGTGGTCTGAAATCTCCTGTGATCTTGTGGATTTCATGAGTCAAGGCAACTAACCACTCTTACTAGATTGTATCATGTGATCTCGACAAGAACAAATCAAGTTGTTGAATTTCATACAGATCCCACATGATTTAATTACGTTCACCATAGAAACAGGAAATTATTTTGTTCAAATTACAAGTTAGACTTTTGTAAATGTAACAACCAATTTCCTTTTTTTGGGGGTGTGGACAACATGACTATAATAATAATAATAATAATAATAATAATAATAATAATAATGTGTAACCTATTTGAACCCAGGTAGCAAAGGCGTGAAGCAAAGATGGCAAGTGTATAAAAAAAAGAAGTTCACCTCTTTTCTCAAACATATTCTGCTCCACAGCATGTTAGGTTACAGCATAAAACACCATTTCAATTTATCCTAGTAACAAGTGACCATCTTTTGTAACACAGAAAACTCAGGGTCAACCTAGAAGTTACTTGGTTTACGGCTCATTAGTTTCACCTGTTTGTTTCCACCTGCATCTTCTCATATGTATTTTTTTTGTATATACTTTATATATATAATCATGTCTGTTTTGTTTATTTGCATTGGCTAATTGACCTTTCTCTGCCTCGTGTTCTTTATTTAAATATTTTGTTTGTTTTCCGTTATTTGAACATCTTTAGGTTTTGGTATAATAGTCAGAAACTGAAGCCTTTAAAATTGACTCTGCAGGAAAATGGGTTTGTTTCTTTGCCATTGAGTCAAACAGAATAGAAGAAGAATAGGCTCATTCACTGATAATGAAATTCTTATTTTAACGACTAAACGAGCCCATATTTAAACTCTACAATTTAAAAATGAACATCCTCTGAAATGGGCTGTACCATAAGCAGGAAGGACTATTCCTAAAAGTAATTAGTTTGTTCTGTCAACAGTTTAAGAGCTGATTGAAAGACAACAATTGCATTTCGTCTGTATTGACAGTAGTCTTCACATTCAGAGAAAATAAATCAAACTGAGGAATTAAACAGGGAGATGAAGTCAGAGATCAATGGCCTGGAACATCTTTCACACTTATTGGAAAAAAAATGCTGCTCTCTCTAAATCAACTCCTTCAGGCTAATAAGAAGAGCTGGTCCCTGGTAAAGATTTGTTAGCAAACTGAAAGAGACGTCCCGGCCAACACACACACGGACGCACACACATCCGCGAGCAGACACACACGGTCAGTGTCAGTTTTGCCTGTGACATTTCAGATCGGAAAACGAAACCTTTTTACATGTAATACAGACACAAATGCTGACTGCAGAGCCAGAACTGACTGTTGGTCTTCACCACGTGGAAAAACTTCACCCGTAGAGCAGTTGAGGCTTTGAAAAAATACTTATAAAGTAATATGAGTATGATGTTTTAATACAGCGCTTTAATACATTATAAAAGCAAAAGCCCGGCCATTATTTGGCCATCTGACAATTTCTAAATCTTCTTTTCTCATCACTTTAGAAACACTGATCAAGGTGGGAGGTGGTCATATCTTCTGTTTGAAGAAGGGCAGTCAATTAGAATCAAGCTGACTTAAAAGGGAAAAAAAGATGGTTTTAAAGGGGGCGGAGCTTGTTTCACACAGAGGTTGAACTGAGGGGCTTCAACAAGGACAATAAACCACGCAAAGCTACTCTAGCAGAATTTGAGTATAAAAATATGAAGCGGAAAATCAGTTGTCACTTTTATTTTGCTAATGCGCTGAAAAATAAAAGACTGATTTTTGCAAACAAACGCGTAGTTTGTATTTGAAGAAAATCTAGCAAAGTAGAACGTGTATAATTGGCGCAGTCCTATAAATACCACCGTAACATCATATGGTGGTAACACAAAAACAGACATGAGCATCAGAACACTGCCAACATCTCTTCCTCCTACACTTCATCAAGAAGCTAGAAAATACATATAGAATTACTAGAAGCTGCTGCTCCAACACCCCATAACACAGACACACTGCAAGAAGACACCTGCTGACGCACACGTGCACACACACACACACACACACACACCCTCCCTCTCCTCTTTCTTTTGCTGGCCGAGCTTTAGGCCAACGCCCAGGCTAGCTGATGCTCTGCTGCAGTCACCAGGCATTATTAAATCTGTTTACAGAGACTTCAAGTTGTTTTGATGCAATAAAAAGTATAATAACAGAGTTTATTCATTATCATTTAGGCTGACTTAAGGATGAAGTAGTAGTGGTAGACTATTTTCTCATCAGATGCTGACCTCAGTTCTAAGTTTAGCGTATAGTAACATATGTCCATTTCAGCCAACTCTTTCTTTTTCTATTCCTGCTCCTTACTTTGGTTCACTGTTATAAACGCAGAGTAAGTAGGATTTATTTCTGCTGCTCAAAATAAGGATAAACAAATGACGGCATTAGCTGGGCTGCATATTCTTTTTCTTTACTGATTTTGTGTGCTCTATAGAGCTCACTCTGGTCTTGTCACGGTCCTGGATCGGTGACCCGGTGTTTTGAGTTTTGTACTTTGATTTTTGGTGTCATCATGGTTTATCACTGCTAGTGTTTTGGTTTCTGTTTTGTATTTCTAGCTCTCTAGTTCTTCTTTGTTCTGTGACTTCCAGTTCTTAGGTTTTGTTCCTGTGGCCTCATGTTTAGTGTGGGTTTAGTTCTGTCTTCATATTTATTTTCTTGCGCCACAGTCAGTCGTGTCTCATGTCGCAGTTTGTTTCTCCTGTCTCTGTGCTCCCTGTTCCCTCTATTCAGTGTCAAGTTCGTGCCTCTGTGCCTGTCGTGTGTTTCCTGTTTTATTTTGATAGTCCCTGTCCTGTGTGCAGTGTGTCTGGTTTTGATTCCCCTTGTCTCGTTAGCTCTGATCACTCCCAGCTGTGCTCTCCTTCTGTGTCTCTTTCCCTCGGTGTATTTAAGCCCTGCTCTTTGCTGTGTTTTTCCTCTGTGTTTATGGTAATGTTCAGCGTCTCCTGGTTTTCTAGTTTAGCTTTCTTGTATCTCATGTTAAAGTGGCCCCCCCACACTCCCTAGCAGATCGTTACATGGAGAAACCTTTGGAATACAAGTGCGCTGATCCACACAGGTATGCACACGGGTGTTCACTGCTCGTAGACCCAAATTACACCTTTCTTGGCTGCTACTTCGAAGCACATCTGTCCTGCGTGCTGCACAACAACATTGAATATTTAGTATTTACTGCTGTTTACACTTAGCTAGATTAATGCGATGGTGTTGTGTTTAGTATGTTGCTTTGTTTTTTGTCTTTTTTTGCTTGTTTTCTATTCTTCTCTCAACAGGTGATCCAGGAGATTTTTATTTTTTTTCTCCCCCCCTTTCTCACTGTCCCTCTCCCCTTCTGTTTTTCCTTTCCTTCCTCTTTCTTTCTCCCTTTCCTTCCTCTTTCTTTCTCCCTTTCCTATCTCTCACTCATGTCTGTCCCGTCTGTAACATCTGAAAATAAAATATAATAAATAATAAAAACAAAGATCGACCAAATGGACCAATACGGCAATGCCACGATGATCCATTTGGCAAAGTAAATCCATTGGGTATCCTTGTTGGTCTTCAGACAACAATTCTGATGGCTAAAGAACCAAATGGGACAGGCGAGAAAAATAAAAATTTTTATCCAGCAATAAAACTGCCGCTTTTACTTTATCATTCAGTCTCAGAGTCCTGTGTTTGGGTCCTGCATTCTGCCTGCCACCTTCTGAAGGAAAGATATGATGTCAAGGTAAATAAAAGCACAGCGAATATGATTCGCCCCCTCTGTAGCAGCAGTCTTGAAAGGCTCACCTAAAAGCTGCAGTGTAGAAGCATCGTCTAGGCTTTCTGTGATTGGAGTACTTAAAGAAACTTCATCAAGAACATTAGTCTACTGTACATAAGGTAAATAGTGGCGATTTTCTATTACACAGGGTGTCAGTGCCATAAATAGGGACCCAAATTTCAGGCCAATCCCACTAAAATTTCATTTTGCACCACTGACAGATGAAGTGACGCTGCCACACACACCTGGTTGTTGAGGAAGGATTCGGCCTGTTTGACGTCACGCAGGAATAGATGGAAAATGTGAGCCTGGACCAGAACTTCTCTCCTGCTTTCCCACATCTCCAGCAGCTTGTTCCAGCCGACATCGAGTTTCTGGAGCCACTGCTGCAGGGCGGCCTGTGGGAGAGGAGCCTCCTCGGACTCCAGGAGCTCATTCATGGCTTGCAGGCGCTCGTAGTCCTCTTCGTACCTGCGTGAACAGAGAGCTGCCCAGTTATTCTCTACACAGCCTGAAATAACATCACATAATATATTGTAGAAAACATTCACCTACCGTCCAATCTCTTCCTTGAGAGCAGCGTGCTCGTTGATGAGCTTCTCTGCCTCCTCCAGATTGTTGGGCAGCTGCTCTGAGGCAGCGGCGGTCTGCGTCTGGACCAACCAGGTGAGGAATGAGTCCAGGTCCTGACAAGACAGGGTAAGGAGCATGAATCACAATTCATTAATTATACATTAGTTCATACTCTGGAAGTTTGTGTAGACAGAAAAACTTTCTTTATGACCTCTACACGACATCCGCATGCTGTTTGTACTTTTTCACTCTTGCAATGTGGAATTAAGGACAGCGTGCATTAATTATTTTTATAGCACCCACTTCTCCCCTGCCACTTTCTCAGTAGTATTTATTTATTGTCATTGTCAAGAACAATGAAATTGCGTTTGGGGCTTCCATACAACCCAAAAAAAGAAGAAAATAATAAATACCCCTTAAAACCCAAGTGTACATATTTAACCCAGTGTGACTCCAATGCAATAAGACAATCCTTAGCAATAATGTTCGTAGAAATTCAGACAAAGACCTGAGAAACATGACAAAATACAACAATGCAACCCATTCAATATTATTGTACTGTGAGATATGATATCAGATATGATAGTTATCTATTTACAAAAGGGGGGGGGGGGGCAGGAGGGGGAAGAGAATAAAGATATGATGCACCAATGCAGACCAGTTCATTGCTATTAAGAAGTTGGATATGGTTATTGTCCGTGAGAGGGGGGCAGAGAGTTCAGGAGCCTCACAGCCTGTGGATACAGGCTGTTGGCCAGTCTGGATGTTCTGGCCTGTATAGACCTGTACCTTCTCCCTGAGGGCAGCAGATGGAAAAGGTGGCGCGCAGGGTGATGTTGGTCCCGCAGGATACTGTGCACCCTCCTCAGACAGCGAGTGGGGAAGATATTACTGATCTCTGGCAGACTTGTTCCAATAATTCTGCCAGCTTCTTTCACCACCCGCTGGAGTGCTTGCTGATCGGCCTTGGTGCAGCTGGGGAACCACACTAGAAATCCATACGTCAGAACGCTGCTGATGGCACAGTTGTAGAAGTTCAACATCAGAGATCTGGGAATGTGTGCGCTCCGCAGTCTCCTCAGGTAGTAGAGGCGCTGTTGGGCCTTCCGTGCAACTGAGGTGATATGGTTGCCCCAGGACAGGTCCTCGGTCACAGTTACCCCCAAGAATTTAAAACTGCTCACCCTCTCCACCGCCTCACTGCCAATGAAGAGAGGCAGATGGTTGTTATGACCCCTCTTCTGGAAATCTACAATGATCTCCTTGGTCTTTTTGGTGTTTAAGACCAAGTTATTGTCGTGGCACCATGACTCTAGTTGTTGCACCTCTGTCCTATAGTTTGTCTCATCATTGTTGGATATAAGTCCGAGCACTGTAGTGTCATCTGCAAACTTAACAATGAGATTGGACGCGCAGGAGGAAATACAGTCATGGGTGAAGAGAGTGTATGGCAGAGGGCTCAGAACACACCCCTGAGGGGCACCGGTGTTGACCACAAGGGTGGAGGAGGTGTTCTTACCCACTCTGACACTCTGTCTACGGTTAGTGAGGAAGTCCACAATCCAGTTGCACAGAGAGGAGTTAAGTCCCAGTTGGTGGAGTTTGGGACGGAGTTTGTATGGCCGGATGGTATTAAAAGCCGAGCTGTAGTCTACAAAGAGGAGCCGTGCATAGGTGTTCCTGTGTTCCAAGTGCTTCAGTAATGTGTGCAGCACTGTGGCGATCGCATCCTCGGTTGACCGGTTCTCCCTGTATGCAAACTGGTGCGAGTCCAGGGATGGTGGAAAAGCAGCTCTGATGTGTTCACAGTACCGGAAAATGGAGTCAGTTATTCCTTAATAATGACAGGTTGGCTGATAATTAAGCTTGAGGTCCTTTGGCCCTATTTAACTTCTATTCTCTTTGAAACTTTTCAAGTTGGTTTCTTTATTGAGCCCTGCAACAACGCCCTCAGTTTTTATGTAGAAATTATTTATCTAAGAGTTTATAAACATGTTTGGGGTTTAATCGTTCATAAACATAATTTCAGATTTGATTAAAGAGTCAGCAACTGAAAGACAGGCTCTAGAATTTATATCTCTGTAGGATGTTGAAGATGGAGGTGCCAGGAGAAAAAGGGAGGACTGGTGTGACAGAAGAGGATGCTAGAGATAGGATGAGATGGAGGCAGATCATTTGCTGTGACGAACCCTAAAGGGGCAGCTGAAAGAATAAGAAATATATGTACATGAAGTCTTACCACTGCCTTGGTCTTTGACAGTCTACCCTCCTGCTTGCTCCTTGCTACTGTTCCTGTTCCTTGGAATTGCTCCTGGTGTCTAGTTTTGTTCTTTAAGATTTTTTGTTTACATTTATAGCAAATTTGAATAAAGGTCAAGGTCATAGTGAGGAATAAACCTCACTTTTTGCTCGCTGATGAATTTCAGTAGCAAGTGGTGTTCAGAGTCAAACACTTCTTCCTTATTTGTACCTGTATGAAGCTCTGCAGCCTGCTAGCCACCATCAGTGAGTCCTCACATCCCTGCAGGGTCCGTTTGAGCTCCTCCCACTCCACACTGATGCCATCAAACTGCACAAGAACCTCCATTGCCCGAACCGGGTGAGCAGTGGCCAGATGCTCTGCCTCTTCCTGCATCACCAAAGAGAAACGCTATTATATGGTGCTGCTAGCCTACTGATACCTCAGAGTACTTAAAATCATATATACTTTTATACCTATTGTTTGGTTTCTTAAACTCACTTAGCCACTAAAAACATGAGAAAATTAAATCCCTGAAATACAAAAAATCATCTCTACTTGTCCGTTTAGACTCTCCAGTTAAGTGTAAAATATTACTTTTAGGGATAGATTTCAATTCTACAGCTGAAAAACGTCATATAAATGTTTTTTGTGTAAATGTCCTACCTGTAAGTGCAGTAGTTTGGGCTCCAGAACAGACAGGGCTCCCTCCATAGTAGAGAGGCGTCTCTGCAGGGCGAGGACCCCTCCCAAATCACTGCCCACATACTGGGTGGCGTCAATGGCTTTTCTCTTGTCCTGGATCTGGGACTTGATCTCGGCACACTCCAGCAGGTAGTTCTGCAGACGTAACATCGAGTCCAGTTGATCTTTCTTCTGCTCGACCAGCTCCACGATGCTGTTCCACCTGGAGAGGTGTGACAGACGGCGCACAATAAGACTGCAAGTGCACTTCAAGAGAGGCGAGTGTTGTTGTTGTGTGGGGGAAAAAAAACGTGTGATTCACGCCTACCACTTGCTTTTTGTAAAAGATTTGTTTTAGTTGTGGATATTTACTAAGTGTGTAACAGTTTTAGAACTGTTACACACTTAGTAACACGGTTTGATAAGATGACATCCTTAAATCTGGATTACATTTTTACCTAATAAGTCAATATAATCCAAATAAGCAGCAGACATATCAACCACCAATAACATCGAGGTGAAGCGATTCAGATTCAGTCATCTTCGTGTTGATGATGTGACGCTGTTTTCTTTGTAAGTCTATTTCTAACATTTCCTTTGTGTTACTCCTGACTTTGAAAGAACTCGTTGTTTTGACCTGATATGACCTGCTCTGATTCACGTGAGACACTTGTTTGTGCTCCACTCTGCTGCGGCTTCGGCTCAGCCTCACACATCGTCATCCAATATGTTCACCTGAATCTACTCCAGACCAACAGATCTCAGTACACACCCATTCAGCCAAGATACACGCGCGCGCGCACACACACTCACGCACATATAAACATATAAACACAAATCCTTGTGACCGTACTGAGGTAATGTCAGACAGAGCGCTCAGCAGGAAAACATCTCAGTGACACTGACCTCAGGGCTGGAAACCTGTTTTAAAAATGTTCAGTGAAAATTTTCATTGAATAAATCTGTTATAGAATTGGAGTAGTTATGTAATTATTAGGGGTGCAACGATACTCGTATCGATATTGAACCGTTCGATACAGTGCTTTCGGTTCGGTATGCATATGTATCGAACAATACAAAATTTGTCATTTATTTTATCAACTTTCCTTCTAACGATGCTGTCTGTGTTGAGCGCTCAGTGAATCTGCGTTCGACTACTCCGCCTAGGCTGCACTGTCCAGCGCAGATCCACTGAGCGTTCAACACACAGGATCATCAGAAGGAAGAGCGCAGGGCAAGCTAGCGAGACAGAAGTTAAGCTCTCCTTGCAACATGGCAAACTGAACCTCCCCCAACCTCATTCAGATCTGGCGTTTGGAATTATTTTGGTTTTCATGTGACGTATGACCCTGAAGGTAAGCGCGTCATGGACTAAAGTAAAACAGTATGTTGGATGTGCCACGCAATGCTCAATTACATGGGTGGGAACTAGTGTGTTAGCGCAGTTAGCTCGTTAATGTGTTGGCCGTCTAGCCCCATGCACGGGGCGATCAGGGGTAGCTCGTTAACGGAGATTTGCCGTGTTGTGGCGTTAACATCATTTCAACGAGATTAACGCTGACAGCACTAGTGGGAACACAACGAATATGACTGCAAAGACAAGTGGAAGCAGACAAAAACAACAAGCATGCATGCTACAAACTTTACCCGAGTCATTTAGACAGCCGTTAGCACATGATTCTCCTTATGGGGACCTGCTATGTTTAATATTGTGGCGAGCTCAGACAAGGAGGAGACGGAGGTGTCGTTTGGTCTTGCTTCCCGTGAGCTAGCCAGGAAGCACAGCCGTTTATTGACATCTGCAGAAGAACACTGCCGCTAGCTAACTGCTCAGCATGGCAACCGCACAGCAACAACAACAACAACAACACACAGGGCGCCCTCTGACCCCGGAAGGACACACCTTCGCAGCGAGAAGGCGTCACCCGTCACTATGGCAACATAAACAAAACATAACTGTACAAACAGAACCCCGAACAGCCCTGACCCGCTACATAGCCCCCACCTAAGGGGTCAGTCGTCTCCGACGACCCCATTACCCCACACAAAGTCATGCAAATGTCCAGGTGCCTTCTTTTGGCGCACCGGCCGGTCACGACTGGCGGGGGAAAAGTCACTCGGGTCAGAACATGGGGTGCCACCGTCATCCCACTTCTGACACCAATGTGGCGAGCTCAGACAACGAGGAGACGGAGGTGTCGTTTGGTCTTGCTTGCCGTTAGCTAGCCAGGGAGCACAGCCGTTTATTGACATCTGCAGAAGAACACTGCCGCTAGCTAACTGCTCAGCGCGGCAACCCCACAGCAACAACAACAACAACAACACACAGGGCGCCCTCTGACCCCGGAAGGACACACCGTGGCAGCGAGAAGGCGTCACCCGTCACTATGGCAACATAAACAAAACATAACTGTACAAACAGAACCCAGAACAGCCCTGACCCGCTACAATATGCTGCCCAGAAGAAGCGTATAGTATAGCTTTTATTTTGGAAAGAGCCATTTCTCTGTAATAAACTCTCTTTTCCAAAGATGAGTGATTCCTCAATCAGATACAGGGCTCACGAAATCGCTAGCCCGACGTCCTGGGGCTAGCGATTTTTCCAGTCGGGCTACCAAAATCTATCTCTGCCCTGCCCGTCGGGCTATTGTAGGAAGGAAAAATATATGTCAATGCTTTTGCATTCTTTCGGAAATGTAGCTGGGTAATTATGTCATTGGCATCGGTGAGCCACTGCCAATATGTGACATATTGAAATCGCGTTTGAATTTGCGCTTGTTTTTTGCTTTCACTTTGCAATCGCCCGAACTGTGTATAGAGAGCGACAGTACTGATTGGTGAGTGATGATAATTTGCGCACCAATTCCTCTGACATCGTCTTATCAATCGTTAGCTTACTATGCAAACATGACAAGTGAAATCTCCCGCAGCAAGCTTAAACATATGAGAGGTTGATCGCGCAGAGAATCGCTGACCATTATGTGTGTGTGTGTGTGTGTGTGTGTGTGTGTGTGTGTGTAAAAGTAGCAGGATATATATTTCAGTTCTGCTGTTGTAATTTGTTTTTCAACAATTTTTTGATTAATGTTTTGTTTCCTTTACAATATTATACTTTAATGTATAATATTGTAAAGGAAACAAAACAGGAAACAAAACATCAATCAAAAAATTGCTCTCTTTTTTATTCGGGCTACTTATATTTATTTTGGGCTACCAAAAACTGAAGAGTCCCTGCCCGAAGGGCTACCAGGGATTTTGAAATTTTGAGAGCCCTGAGATATATTTATTTTTTTAATTACTTTTGTTTCAGCAACATTAAATTTAAAAACTGTACTTTTGAGTTAAAGTATATATTTATAATTTTAATAAATGACAAATTAAAAAGGCATGAACATTTTTTTTGTATCGAAAAAATATCGAACCGTGACACCAAAGTATCGAACCGAACCGTGAATTTTGTGTATCGTTGCACCCCTAGTAATTATGTTGTAGTTATAATAACCTGACTGAAAATTAGGTCACTAATACTGCTTTGATTCTGCCATGGTCTTATTTTTTCCTCCTTCTTTCAGCTGCTCCTTTTATTGTTCATCCCAGTGGATCATCTGCTATGCTATCCCTAGCAATCTCCTCTCAAACCAAATCCCTTCATGTCCTCCTTCACTGCATCCACGAATCTCCTCTGAGATCCTCCTATTCCTCCTGTCTGGCAACTCCACCTCCAACATCCTCTCTCCCTCTGATGTACTCATTTCTAATCCCGTCCATCCTGGTCAATCTCAGTGAAAATCCTGATATCTTTAATTCTGCCACGTCTAGCTTAGCCTCCTGTCTTTTAGTCAGTGCTACCATCCCCAAACCTTACACCGTAGCAGGTCTGTAAACCTTCCCTTTCCCTCTATCCTCCTGTCACAAATCACCCCTGACACACGTCTCCACCCACTCCACCCTGCCTGCACGCTGTTCGTCACCTGCATTGGCTGTTGTGTTGGATAGTTGACCTCAGGTGTTTAAACCTTACTACCTCTACTAAAACTAAATTAAAACAGGTATTGTGACGTGTTTTTTAAATACCATATAATCATTTGTAGTAGTGGTGGTAGTATTTATAAAATGTTATTAGCAAGTGTTAAATGTATGTTATGTTAAATATCAGTACTCTTGCTGACTCTTGTTTGGCTTTTTAACAATTTATAGATATATACCAAACTGTAGATATTACATCAGGAATCGTTTTGAAAGACAGAGGGAGTAAAACTGAGTGAGCTGTAAGCACGATAAACGTCAGGAGATTAGACAACCGTGTGCTTTAGAGAGAGAAATACACCTTGAATTTTCCCTCCTACTGTTATAGACTGATGTTCTTTGTGCCACTTAAGCTGGGTAGAGTCGTACTGTGTTTAATATCATCAAATTAAGTTAATATATTATGCATTTAGGCTTTTACTACTGGAACACAATTCTATTAACCAATACAAGTGAAGGCGGTGAATAAATATGACTGCTTGTATGTTTGTTTTTGAATTTGGGACTCTTGGCCAGCCCCGTCTTAAATGAGGAAGCCAACACAGATGGTCACCCCAAGACCGACTCTCCACGTGCCAAGGTCACCGGACTCACGAACACCCGGCTGTCATGGACTCTGCTGCCAGACATAACTGGTCAATGAAGCGGGCTGAGACATTTAAGCAAAAAAACAAAAACACAATCCTATCTCAGGATCTACGTGGACAGAGATCGGAGGGAGGATGGCTCCAAGTTGCTACGATGTAAGAGCTGCATGTCGCATAATTACGATGAGAAGGCAGGTTCAACTCCCAAAGACGGCAATTTAAAAAAAGCTGTTAACAAACCCCACAACAATTCACACTCTTGGTGTTTCTCTTCTTTCCCTGTGTGTCAGCTGACTTCCCTCCACCTTCCTCTCCACCCACCTACTACGCCCCTCCTCCTGCCTCTGGTAAAATCAGTAAAATCAAGTCATTTTTCAACAGAGAGCAATCAGTTCGCAAGCTGCTCTCCACAAACATGTTTACGCTGTTAGAGCTCATTTTCTGAAGTTTGAACCTTTACTAATAAATATTGTTTGTCACATATGGCAGTGCTACAGTACTACCATGTATGTTATGTACTACAGCGCTGTACTTTGGTAACTGGGGCTGATTTAAATAATGTAACTTTGACCTTATTCCACTCAATCACATTTTATCTTATTTTTAAACGTTGTACTCTCAATGCCTTAGCAATGAAATTGTACACAGAGAAGTCACAGCACTCCAATCCAACCAACCAACAGCCGACACAGGAACTATATTAACTATATTACTAATATAAGGTTCATCTGTGAGTTGGTAGGCACATCTATTTGTTACTGTGGTAAATGATGCAGCTGTTATCACTTCGATTGTTGCTTTTGTTTCAGTACCTAGAGTTGAGGTGGTCCTGACAACCTCTGACCTCTGTAGAAGATGGATGACCTCCATCCAGGAGCTGCTGAACTATCTGATTAACATCCAGGATCCTTCCCATCAGGCTGTTCATCTCCTGGTCCAGGCTCTCAAATCTGCAACATGAGGGTTGTAGTTTTGAACTGCAAAAGTTGGACTCAGCCAATTCTTGGTAACAGTTTAGACAACAAGACAGACACTGACCACCCAGCTAAGCTTTGGTAGGCCTGAGATGGTAAAGCCAACTGCCTTTAGCCATTCTGTCCTCCTTCCCCTCCTCCTCACCTGTGTGCCACGACATCCACATCCTCCAGTTTTTCTGGGATCTCCATCCTTTCCAGCCACTGCTCCTTCTCGTCAATCCACAGCTCGCAGGCGTTGACCTCGCTGAACATGCGGTACACAGCGAGGGCGTCGTGAAGCCACTGCTGTCTGAGCACTGCGATTTCAGCAACCTCTGTGTACAGCTGCTCCACCTCTCCCATACGAACCTGCACCTCCTGCAGAGAGGAGGATGGAAGAGGAGACAGGACGAGATGGTCGGACAAAAAGTTTATTAAATAATAAAGACATGGGAAGTGAAACATCCTTTTTTTTGTTTGATTGTTGCGCCCGTACCCACCTCCTGTTCACGGTACCGCAGAGGCAGCGCCACCATGTGTTTGCGCAGTGCCACTACATGCAAACGATGTTTGTCAATGGCTTCACTGACCCCTCTGTGTTTCTTTAGCAGCGATTGAGTGGAGTACTCATCGTGTCCAAAGTCTTCACTGGACACCAGGCGGTAAGCGTCCTGCAGCCAGGCCACGACGTCGTCCGTCTCTGTGGAGAACTGGAAGAAGTTGAGCGCCTCCTGCAGGTGGCTGAGATGCTGCGCAGCCTGGTCCTCCAGCCTCTTCCACTCGCCTTTAACCTCCATGATGCGCTCCTGGATCCCCGCTGTGCCAAAGCTCTTCTCACTCAGAATCTGCTTCCCTCGCTTCATGGTGTTCTGGATAGGAGGAAAGATATATTTGACTCATTTGAAAAATGGCCACTTCTGGCTTGAGAAAACGCTTGATTTGCATGTGGCTGAAAAACAAATAAACCCTAAAGACCAAGAGACCTGGAGACCCTAGATCTAACATATTCATATTGTTCTCTTTCTTGTTTTCATTAAAAAGACCACCTGGTGCTTCAAAGTAAAGTTAACAAAACAAGGAGAACATGAAATTAATATCAACCAATAGCATATAAAAGCTATTGGCTGATATAGCTTTTAATGTGGGCCAGCAGATACAGCCTCAAAACGTGAACTCCAAATGTTCTGTTAGGAGAAGTTGGATGGGTCTTTTTTAGATAAACTAAAAGAAATGTATAAATGTAAATGCATAAATTTACTGAAGTCTGTGAAGTTTGGAGAAAAACTCTTACAGCAGTACATTTACCAGGTGCAGAATTGAAAACACGCACCTGCAGCAGTGAGCGGTGAGCCAGCAGTTCCCCAGCCAGAGTCTTGTGCTGTTGCAGTAACCTCAGCACACTGCTCAGGTCCTTCCCGTAGCCCTGAGCTCCCAGGATGGAGCTTTTCTCTCTGATCCAGGCCTCCGACTCTTCCAGCTCCTAATAGGACAAAAGACAAGTTTTAAAGCAGGACAATATTTGTAATGGAAAACTGAACAGGTTTGATGATTGGGTGGGGCGATTGGTGGTGCCTGGCCTGAATCCAGGGTGGGGTCTTTCTGTGTGGAGTTTGCATACTGTCACCATGTCTGTGTGGGGACTCCTGGTTGCTCCCATAGACATGCATGGGGCATAAAAAATGTTCAAAGCTTTCTGAAGCATCCAAGCTCCTCAGATACTGGCTCCTAGGAATAATCCCGGCAAGTTAATCCCGCCATTTTCCCCACAGCCTGCTGACCCATCTCACCTGAAAGAAGGCCCACAGTTTCCTTGACTCCTCGAGCTCAGCACGTCTTTTAGTTGCCAGGTGTTTCAGCTCCTCCAGACAGGAAGAGACATGGTTGACACGGTTACAGATCACCTGTGGGTCACATGGTTGGTAACCTGTAAAAATGAGACGGCATTAAATTTATTAGAACCGTGAGTCAGACACAGGATATCAACCTACTCACACCAAGCCTTAAATACCAATTTTCCAATCATTGCTAAAGACAAATAAAACACTTTCACTGCAACACAATGTGTGTGTACATGCGTGTACCCTCTATTGTGGTGAACTTGAGTGCAGCAGTGTTGAGCGTCTCTACTCTCTCAGCCTGCACAGTAATATCGGCCTCCTGCAGGCCGTGCTTCTGCAGCAGGTCGTCCACCTCTAGTAGATGTTTCCCAAAGTCCCTCGAGAGCAGCTGGACCTGAAAGGAATGAAGCAACGGGAGGGAAGAAAGGCGAGAGAAATTAATGGAAGAAGAAATGATGAAACCAGGGGTTTCAATAATACATTTTGATATCTGTGTTTATATACACACATGAAAAATCTGAAGTGTATGTAGGACTCTAGTTACAGAGTTTCTTTTGACCCCAGTACTCGTATTTTAGGTGTAGTGTCCTTTTCATTTTACGTCTCTCACGCTCTCTAGTACCTGCATGTCCTCCATCCAGTCAATCATGTACACCATGTCCTGGAAGGTCTTCTGCAAGGCCAGATTCTTCTCCAGCCGGGTCCTTCTCCCAGCCACCAGCTCCTTCAGCAGACTCCACTGGCCCAGGATATTCTCTTTACGTGCCAAGATACGCCGGATATCGTAGTATCCTTCCACCTCCATCTCTGCTGCGAGTTCCACAACCACGCCAATTCTTTCCTCGTATGAGGCTATGTCTGCCTCGATGGCTTCGTGCTTCTTCATCGCTGCCTCGACTGCTGGTAGGTCATAGCCAAAATTGTCCTGAAGTCGAAGGGGAAAACAAAGAAAGTCGTGATCTTAGATTTAATGAAACAAGTACCAGTAATACACTGAGACATTTGTCCCCCCTACCTGCGATACGAGTCTCTGATTCTCATTGAGCCAGGCTTGCCTCATGGTGGTTTTGTGGTCAAAGCGCTGAGCCAACAGCTCAAGCTTCTCCTGGCGAATCAGCTCCTTCCGTAAAGCTACACCTCTCTCGTGCTCTGCCTTCTCCAATCTCTCCCAGGCCTAGAAGATGAATGACAAACTGATTAACAGTGTTGGAGAAAGGATTAAATGTTGTATATAAAATATAAACAACACAGCTTATGGGTGTATGACCTTGTTAATGTCTGAGATGAGCTTCCCATCATTAGGCACATAGGGTTTCTGGTTATTGGCTCTGAGTTTGCTTTGGATGGTGAAGAGAAGGACCTCGAGATTACCCTTCTCCTGAAACCTGGATGAGAAGCAGGAAGCTTTAGTTGGTGGGTCAGTGTCACAGTATCGCAGTCATCTCAGCAAAAAATCACTCAAACAGCACGAAAGCTTGTTGACAGACGTGTTTCTGTCTGTTGTCCAGGGTTGTGCTCATTAATTACTCACAGAGAGTCTACATTTAGTCTGAGAACAGTCTTCTATTAAAATATCCACTAATATGCATGCACATCTGCTTATGTGCCAGTTTCACAAGTCAACAGCTGGCTGTGAGCTGCTTAAGTCACCCAGAGCCTAACAAGGCCTATTGTATCATAGCAAGAGTGTGTGTGTGTGTGTGTGTGTGTGTGTGTGTGTGTGTGTGTGTATCATTGCTGCTGACAGTACACTCTGAGGTGTCATGAGTCTAGTACTCTACACTTTAGTAGGAGTCACATAAAATTACACTACACAGCTACACACATACACAGCAATCTTATTTTTCTCTAATAGGGTGAAACATAAAACGTATATGGTATAAGCACAACAGTATATTTTTCACAAGACTGGCATAAATTAAATGCATTAATTACATTAATAAATAATAAATTACTTAGTAAAGCAGATATAAGCAACTAATTCTGACACTTGAGAAGCTGTAGATTAACTGTTTTGAATCACAGCTGGTCACACCAGGTTACTGGTAGCGGTCACAAACCGAAGCTTATTTTACTATATGTGATGTGGTACAGTGGTCAGTCGTTTATCGTGGGAGTTATGTTCCAAAAATAGGTGATAGATGAGTAGCAAAGTAGCCAACTTTATTTTTTCCAATTATTATAGATGTTTTAAGACCGTAAAACCCCTCACTACACGCTTTATACACTTTTCTCAGACAGGCATGAACATTTTCACAATTTTCTCTCTTGTTTAAACACTCTCAAAGTTCAAACCTTTTTTTTCTACAAAGTGCAGTATTATAGAATGAAACCAAAGGCTACCGTAGTTGTCTTTGATGGCGCAAAACGTTTCGTCGACATTGTTGCGTTTGTTGGGAGAAACCTTACAAACATACGGTAAAGCACTTCAGAGTCACACTGCTAGCGATCAAAGATTTATGTAAATTTGACAAGCTGAACACATTCTGTACTGTACAGGAGACACGGCACCAGATTGATTGACAATGGTCTACAGCCAATCAGGACGCAGAACACAATGCGCTGTTAAAAAATAAATAAATTAAAAAAAACATGCAAGATTGCACCCAAAAAATCAGTGAAACAGCGAGGCTGCGAAAAGTGAACCGCGTTATAGCAAGCGACCACTGTATTACATATTTACATAATTAGTTGGTGTTGTTCCTCCAGCTGCTTCTTTTTAGTATCACTTTGTTTTCCAGCTTGAAGTTGGCCCCAAGGTTTTGGAGATGCTTTGCTGTCGTCAAATTCTTCCAATTATACCGTTTCTTATGAGTTTAAGACATTTGCAAATCAAATCAACCGTTTTACACAGCGTCACAACTTTTTTGAAATTGGGTTTGTACATGTGGTGTTAAAAAAAAATGACAAAATATGTTAATCTGGTATTTTTAAAGAATCATCAAACTTACTTTATGGGCTTCTCTATAGTGCAGTAGGTGGTGAAAGCCTGCAGCTGCTGCTGAACTCCGGTCAGCGAGTTGGCAAACTTCTGGTTGCTGATGACCGCGATGGTCTTCTCTATCCACTCGAGGAGCTCAGATGCCAGAGCGTCATAGCGGTTAACAATCTTCTCTGCCTCAATGCAGTTGTCTAGCACCTGGTTCAGAGAGAAGAAAGTTGCAAGGAGATTCTGAGAGCAAGATTGAGGTATGAGGCTAACAAAAAAAGGCAGGAATAACCAAGAAACCCTTTAAGAATCATAATATTTAAATCCCTCTAAGGTCTGCACGTGCTAGTAAAGTGATATTACAGTGATATTATTTGTTTCAGACTGCCTGCCCTTCATGTTTTAAAGCAATAGTGGCTCATTGATCTCCTCTCTGATGCTGTCAGTATGCAGGTTTTGTAGGCATATTTGGGAGAGCATGTGCGTTACCTTGCCAACGCGCTTCCCCTCCACAATAAGAGCCTTCATCTTAGAGAAGTAGTGGTAATAGGAAACCACGTATGTAATGATGGACTTTTCATCTGGGTTCTCGGTGTTCACATCTGCACAGGAGGGAGGTGATAGAAACGGAAAGATAGAAGAGTTAGCATCACCTTTAAGACCAGCACTCCTTCCTCTTAACATACAAGGATCTGATTGTTTCTAGTATAGATCAGCACCACGGTCACTCGTCCATAAGATTTGAGAGTCTGAGTAAGTCTGAGTAATGGCTCAAGTCTTATTAATACATCAGATCTGTGCATGTCTCTCCTGCATAATTCTGAGTTCACTGTAAGACGTGACTGAAAACAATGTGTGGGAAAAAACATGCTTTCAGCTGCCATCTCATGGCCTCACCCTTCCACACAACTCACAGAAGGAAAAAAAAAGCTACATACGTTTAAAAAGCTTTTTTATTGCACACTTGGACAAAGTCTGAGCACATTTTCAGCGCCCACACATTTTAGAAGAGTTAAACATTTTAAACTTCCCTTACATAGCCTTTATCCTTGTCTTTTTAATCCATCATAAAAAGATTATAATGGAATGAGTATATGCATTGGCCTTTCTGGTAAAAATTGAACGTTAGTTCTAGTTTTGGGTACTGTTACATGCTTTATGTTTTAAAATCAGTTAACTTATAATGTTTGAAAGAAGCTGTGAGAACCTTTGAAGCGTGAGTTAATCTCACGTCTCCCATTTCTGTGAAAAAGAAAAATGTTGTCTATCTTACTGAGTGCAGCAGGTTTTGCACTGTTTTGGATATTGCAGCATGGAGTGTGGTTTGCATGACTCTCACCCTCAGGGTCCAGGAGTTTCGTGAGGCCCAGGTGCTGCTCAGCGATGTTAAAGGCTTGCTGCAGGTTGTGGGTTGCATTGGATCGTGTCAGCTTGTGGAACTCTATTAGATCAGGTCTGGAGGGCACAACATGAAAAAACAAAAATTTGTGTATGGTTGTGATTTTAAAATTTCATGTCAGTCACACCCGCTTCTCCGTGTTTGTTTAAATGTGTGTGTGAATATTTTTCGTCTTTTTGTTGGTAACGTGTTTGCATCTAAAAAAAAGGACTAAAAACACATACTAACAGTGCTGGTTCTATGCTGTGTACGTGTGTCCTACCTGTGTCTATGTATTAGGGCGTTGAAGGCAAGGCCGTCCCTCCAGCAGGTGGTGAAGTTCTGGATGTTGACCTCAGAGTACCTGCGACATGGAGAAATGCTTTCTAATCTTAAAGAGCTCCGAATTACTCTCACTACATTCTGACTAGATATACAGTATAACACCTAAATGATCATGAAATCTGCAGTTTGAGCTTCTAGTTTCTGTGTTTTTATTTTACTGCTCACCCTGCAGTCTTCATCTGGCACCAAAGCAGCAGCGCATCCTTGGCAGAGCGGGTTTCTCTGTTGTCCTCCGTCTCTATTTTGATCACCTGGATCTGAACAAGAAGAAGACGAACCAAGAGTTTAGTGTTTTCTGTCTGTCCCAGAGACGCATATAAACACGCTGCTGCTTCATTTTTGGAAGTATAGGTTCACCTTAAAGACTCCACGTCCTTAATTTTCTCTTACATGTGCACAGTTGTAATGGTGCATTCTCATATTAAACATGGCCAAAGTTTTCCTATGATGGAAACACTCAGGTCTCTGACAAATGCAGTAATCAGGATATCAGAAGCAGAAAAAAGCAGGTTCAAAGTGATGACAGCCCTGAAGGAGAAGAGCTACAACAGTTTGCCTCACACAGATCTGACAGAGTGCACCAAGGCCCAGTACAAGAATCGTGCAAAGCTACTCTAGCAAAGCCTCACTGAATATTTGTTGCTGTGTTCTGGAGTAGTTCAGTGGGTTGAGCAAGAAATCTATATGCCAAAATACCAGTGCAGGGGCCCAGGTTCAATTCTGCTCCAGGCCATTTTATGTGCATTAACCCTTCTGCACTCTCTTCCTGTCATAGCAAAAAAATACTTCAAACAAATCAGTGCCAGAATTAAGCAAAATGGATTCACTTTAATAAAAGTAAATCAAGCTGTAAACAATCAAAAATGCTTCTGAGTGGCCACCAGTTAACCTGATTACAAACTCAGTGAATGGATGTGCAAAATGTATTGTATTGTAATTGTAGAGGATGAAAGCGTTAATAAAGGAGTTAAATCTGCCTTAAGATAGAGCTGGTTAGCTTATTTCTTGTCCACCTGCAGCTGTACCTCTGATATTTTAAATAAACTTTATGGACACAACTAAGCAGTGAATAAGTAAAATGTGCAAGATGTCAAGTGACAAAGCATGTATGCAAGAAACGAAATGGAGCAAAGGTCTGAGCCCCGACTTTATTCCCGAATGCTGAAAAAGAAACAGCAAAGCAAGAAAAACTACAAGCAAAGGAACAAAGAGAAATATGACATGAGGCGAGGGTTTGGGTGTTAAAAACACACGGCTCTGTGTGCCTCCTGAGGACAACACGCTGGCCGTTACAACGCCTGATGATAGGAGACAGTGACAGCCATTCAACCAATCACATCACAGTGACATGATCCAAGGTAATTGGGGACATGGCACCCTGGAATCAGCTGCTACCCAAGTCATTAGCCGCAACACTGTGCGCACGCACACACACGCACACACACACACACACACACACACACACACACACACACACACACACACACACACACACACACACACACACACACACACACACACACACACACACACACACACACACACACACACACACAACCTTTTTAGTGATTTGTCTGTTGTGATGTAAACTGTGTCTCAATAGTCTGCTTTCTTCTCTAAAAAGGTACTAGAAAGTAAGAAAACACTTATTATCTTTAACATTTCATGCTAAAGATAATATGATTTATAAATTCACATTGAATGTATAAAACATTAGAGCCTGACATTAAATATACCTCCAAACTGTGTCAAATATCATCAGTCAATACCTGAATCTGCATATACGGCCTTTTTATGACAGTAAGTTATTATAAAAAAGGTAAAAGATGGTCAATAAGTCTTGGATCAGATACACTGCCAGTGTGTAAGCTAAGCAGAAAAGCACTGCACACAGTACAATGCCACTCAGCCAACCATATACAGCAACACAACTGAAGTGACAGCAAATAATAAGAGTCTGTTATTATTTGCGTATGGCTCTGTAAATACGGTAGCTTTACCTCTTCCTTCGCCTGTCAGTCCTCTCCCTTCTTTACTGCTTTTCCCTCCCTCTCTCTTTCTGCCTGTGTACAGTTACTGCAGTGGTCTGGCTCTACCTGCTGACTGGGCAAAGCAAACTCTCACTTTCACTGCTGGGGAAAAGGCGGAGATGAGGGCAGAAAAAGTGCAAGAGGAAACGATAACTCAAAGCTACCGTGACAACAGAAACCTCAGCTAACCCTGGACCGCTCTCAGGCCTGCTGACGTTACTCTTAGCACCTAAATGTTTGATTAAATCACCTTACTGATGATCTAAAAGGACCTCTGGATTTGAAATCCAAAAACTATTTTGCAACAGAAAAACTCCCAGTGCTACAACTGCTATTTATTCCCTATTTATTTATTTATTTCCTCGCTGTGTCACTTCCTTTCTTCTAATTTCCACATCACAGATTCCTCGTTTCATTCCTACCTCATTTTCCCAGTTAAGTTCACCTGAATACTCCCCAAAAGTTTAAAGTTTAATTAAAGTTTAAACAGAACCTTAATCTTCATCATTTTAATATGAAAATGAAGGATTAAGTTTAGCTTGTTTTCCTTTTTTTCCAAGTTTAAGACTCCATGTGTGTCTGTTTTTCTTATCTTAAAGACACTTGAGTTTAGAAAAGCAAACCTTAAAAGTTCATATTTATTTCCTGCATCTTATTTTGAGGCCACTGATAACGGATGACTTTCTTGGCTTTAAGATAAAAATGAAAATTGAGAAAAGACAGTCAGGAACTTAAAATGTGGGGGAACTCTAAGAAAAGTGTTCTTATTTAAACACGACTAAAAGAAGAGCAATTTTAGAGACATAAATACCGTTTACTTATTACTTTGTAAGTACTGTCAAACTGTTTAATAAATTCATTCATTTTTCATTTTTGCTTCCTGTGAACGTTAAACGTTATTGCTGTGGTTTCTCTGATTTCAGGTTTTTGTCTTTGTTTTGCATTTTTTGCCCCATTGACCTGAAGCAGCTCTTTGTCTGGTTGTCCTACAACTTAAACATGAAGAAGTGTGATAAACTTTACATTATCTTGCAATAACCTTTCTGATTTTATTATTCTAACTGTGACCATAACCATGTGTGAGGTCATCAAGCTCTGAACTTTGATTTCTTCCAAAACGAGATAGTAAAAAAATGTCATGAAACAGTGTGCGATGCTCTTGAGAGCTTTTACTTTGAAAAGACTACAGAGGAATTCAACATAGCCTCTGACTGGATTGTTGTTAGTGAGTTAGGTTGACACATAACTTGTGAGGAAGTGAATCAGACGTACCGTAGCCACTGAGAAAATAACTGTTTCTCTCCTAACATTTTAATTTCAAGTAACATAACAGTTCAATTATTTGCATGCTGTTTTATTTCATTGTTTTATTCATACAGCACTTCATATATTTGTATGCACAGCTGCTCCTGGAAAACGAGGAAGATGTACAAAACAAACCTTTAAAGTCTTTACAAGTTATGATTGTGACTGTATCAAAACTCTTGGACCTAGTTTCTTCAGAAGTGTAGCCTTTTCTTCTGGTTATTGGAGCACAGGTGCTACACCTCAAATATGAAACATGAAGAAATATGTATTTCTAAACCCTGGTTCTCGCCCTGATTTTAATGTGTGTTAATTATTAAGTTCAGGGAACAACCAGCGCTTATTTATCGGAACATCTCTGCTCACCGCTTCCCATCAGCCAGCTATTCTTTCTCTATATGAGTACTTGTCTCATAATTAGACACACACACACACACACACACACACACACACACACACAGCTGAACAACAGTCTTCTGCACTACTCTCCTTTCTCAGCACATGCAAAATTGAGGAGGCCATCGACTGGTGGCTCATGGGAGCAGGAGCACGGGACAACAGCCGAGCTCACGGCTAATGGTGGGAAATCTAGCAGACAGCTAACACTACAGTGGGGCAAAAAAGTATTTAGCCAGCCACCGATTGTGCAAGTTCCCCCACCTAAAATGATGACAGAGGTCAGTAATTTGCACCAGAGGTACACTTCAACTGTGAGAGACAGAATGTGAAAAAAAAATCCATGAATCCACATGGTAGGATTTGTAAAGAATTTATTCGTAAAGTAGGGTGGAAAATAAGTATTTGGTCAATAACAAAAATACAACTCAATACTTTGTAACATAACCTTTGTTGGCAATAACAGAGGTCAAACGTTTACTATAGGTCTTTACCAGGTTTGCACACACAGTAGCTGGTATTTTGGCCCATTCCTCCATGCAGATCTTCTCGAGAGCAGTGATGTTTTGGGGCTGTCGCCGAGCAACACGGACTTTCAACTCCCGCCACAGATTTTCTATGGGGTTGAGGTCTGGAGACTGGCTAGGCCACTCCAGGACTTTCAAATGCTTCTTACGGAGCCACTCCTTTGTTGCCCGGGCGGTGTGTTTTGGATCATTGTCATGTTGGAAGACCCAGCCTCGTTTCATCTTCAAAGTTCTCACTGATGGAAGGAGGTTTTGGCTCAAAATCTGCAAGTTCCCCCACTTAAAATGATGACAGAGGTCAGTAATTTGCACCAGAGGTACACTTCAACTGTGAGAGACAGAATGTGAAAAAAAAATCCATGAATCCACATGGTAGGATTTGTAAAGAATTTATTCGTAAATCAGGGTGGAAAATAAGTATTTGGTCACCTCAAACAAGGAAAATCTCTGGCTCTCACAGACCTGTAACGTCTTCTGTAAGAAGCTTTTCTGTCCCCCACTCGTTACCTGTATGAATGGCACCTGTTTGAACTCATCATCTGTATAAAAGACACCTGTCCACAGCCTCAAACAGTCAGACTCCAAACTCCACCATGGCCAAGACCAAAGAGCTTTCGAAGGACACCAGGAAAAGTATTGTAGACCTGCACCAGACTGGGAAGAGTGAATCTACAATAGGCAATCAGCTTGGTGTGAACAAATCAACTGTGGGAGCAATCATCAGAAAATGGAAGACATACAAGACCACTGATAATCTCCCTCGATCTGGGGCTCCACGCAAGATCTCATCCCGTGGGGTCAAAATGATCATGAGAACGGTGAGCAAAGATCCCAGAACCACACGGGGGGACCTGGTGAATGACCTGCAGAGAGCTGGGACCAAAGTAACAAAGGTCACCATCAGTAACACACTACAACGGCAGGGAATCAAATCCCGCAGTGCCAGACGTGTTCCGCTGCTGAAGCCAGTGCATGTCCAGGCCCGTCTGAAGTTTGCCAGAGAGCACATGGATGATACAGCAGAGGATTGGGAGAATGTCATGTGGTCAGATGAAACCAAAGTAGAACTTTTTGGTATAAACTCAACGCGTCGTGTTTGGAGGAAGAAGAATACTGAGTTGCATCCCAAGAACACCATACCTACTGTGAAGCATGGGGGTGGAAACATCATGCTATGGGGCTGTTTCTCTGCCAAGGGGACAGGACGACTGATCCGTGTTAAGGACAGAATGAATGGGGCCATGTATCGTGAGATTTTGAGCCAAAACCTCCTTCCATCAGTGAGAACTTTGAAGATGAAACGAGGCTGGGTCTTCCAACATGACAATGATCCAAAACACACCGCCCGGGCAACAAAGGAGTGGCTCCGTAAGAAGCATTTGAAAGTCCTGGAGTGGCCTAGCCAGTCTCCAGACCTCAACCCCATAGAAAATCTGTGGCGGGAGTTGAAAGTCCGTGTTGCTCGGCGACAGCCCCAAAACATCACTGCTCTCGAGAAGATCTGCATGGAGGAATGGGCCAAAATACCAGCTACTGTGTGTGCAAACCTGGTAAAGACCTATAGTAAACGTTTGACCTCTGTTATTGCCAACAAAGGTTATGTTACAAAGTATTGAGTTGTATTTTTGTTATTGACCAAATACTTATTTTCCACCCTGATTTACGAATAAATTCTTTACAAATCCTACCATGTGGATTCATGGATTTTTTTTTCACATTCTGTCTCTCACAGTTGAAGTGTACCTCTGGTGCAAATTACTGACCTCTGTCATCATTTTAGGTGGGGGAACTTGCACAATCGGTGGCTGGCTAAATACTTTTTTGCCCCACTGTATGTAAACGCTACCAAAAACACAACCATCACGCGGTAATAATCAGCGTACATCAACACACTTATTGATTTCTGTATCTGCAGATTTCTGTATCAGTGAGCTGTCTTGCACACAGTGAACGTTGATCCTCTCTGTCTCATGAGCATGGCCTGCAGAGGGTTGCACACGCTGCAAGATAATTCTATTAGCAGTGCTGGCAAATGTGCTTTGTGGTGGGTAGCCAGGTCTAGCATGACAATACTCAGTCCCAGGAGAAAAGCTGATAGGCGACTGTGCACCGTGAATGTTACAGAGGCATCAGAATAATGTCATGTTAGCAGTGTGAGCCAATGCCACGCTGTAGCACTGAAGCAATATAAAGAGAAGCCATAGATTTCTGCTGTACTTACAGGGAAGAAGGTGATCCTGTATCACTGCTGCTGAGGCCTGGAACCCTGTGTGTGAGTGTGTGCATGTGTGTGGTATGTACATGCCAGAGGGTGTGCGATGAGACCGATGAAAGCCGGCTCAGGTAAGGTAGATAAAACAGTGTGCCCGTGTGTCCTTGCTGAAGAGCAGACTGGAAGGCGACTGCTGCCGGTCAGACACTGAGTGACATTAAGGCTTCATCCACTAAACACGGCTGTCGCACACTGGTGACGCAGCGCATGTGACAGCCTTCCCCAAACCACCAAGAGATAAACGATGCACTGCTGATCACAGCAACTTTGCACAGCAAGTTTCCGCAAAACCAGCATTCAAATATTACATCCGTAAAGAAACACTTCATATCCTGGAATACAATAAAAGCACCTTTTCTCTATACAGTGACAAAGTTGGCTCATCAGATGTCCACACTGCTATAATCTGTCACGATGAATCTGTGTTTTAAATTTACCTGAAAGCGAAGGATGATGGTCCAGATAAGGCCCAGGGTAAGGCGATGGTTTCCATCCACAATGTCATGGGAACCGACGTTTTCCAGGTGAACCCTCTGCTCTTTAAGAAACTGCAGTGCTTTGTCGACGTTCTCCAGGCAGTGGATCCGCATTCGACCTCGTGTGGGCCTCGGCTGTGGCAGGAAGAAGAGTTTGAGTACTTTTAATAAGATAACTGTTATTATTGACATACTACATGTGGGACTATAGCAAACATTGTTAAAATAATAACAAAGACAGTCAAAAGGTTGGATTTACTTTTAGAAATGACAGAAGTAAAAACCACTGAGGAAAATCTGGGGATATTTTTAGCACAAGGGCAAGTCCTTTCTTACAAATGCCCCCACTGTGAAATAAAGGAAAACTTAAGGAGACATCATATACCAGGCAAAGTGGTAACTGACTGGTAACAAACAGACAGACAAACAAAGACAGAACCGATTACATGCTCCCTCCTTTCAAGTGGAAAATAACCAGAAAAGGGTTTTCTGCAGAGCCAAAGACACTGGACACTATGGGTCATAGGATTTTTTTTTTTTAAATGTTCTAATCTCTGAAGTTTACAGACGCCCTTCAAATTTCTTTATTCAATTTTTTAAAAGTCCGTCAATGAGGGCAAATATTCAGTCAAAATGAAATCAGTCAGAAAGAAACTGACAGAATGAACAAAAATGAAGGATTACAAAACTAAAACCATGACGGCTCCTACCAGCAGCTCTCCACTGAGGACCTCCAGCAGTCTGGTGAGCATGTATCCATCCCTCAGGTCGTTGTAAAGGTCAGATATGCGACAGGACACCCTGGCTAAATGAGAGTTGACCCACTTTGTAAAAGTCTTCTTTTGCACTGCATCTCGTTCATCTGAGGGAAATTAGGAAAGACATTTTAAGTTAAAGGAACAGATACAATAATATCAGCTTTATATATGTGAAATGATTAGATCGGAATCACTTCAAATGGCCCTGAAAGACCTTTTGTTGCTTTCAGCTGCATGCACGCTCATGCTTGCCCCTTGCCTGACAAAGTCGATCTAATACTTTATGAAATATTTTCTTCAAATACCTAAAATACAAGGTGCACATAATTCACTATTAAACAGTTAAGAGATGAAAAATCTAAAAATATAAAGCACTTTGAAGCAACTGTTGTTGTGACTGGGTGCTATATAAATTACATTTTATTAAATTGCATTTGATTAATTGTTTAAAAATGCCCTGAAAGTAGGTATTATTCATTTTGTATATGAACAGATAATACGGTCAAATGTCTGCATTTGTGTAAATGTGAGTAAGCATGTGCACTGATCTGCTTGTGACCTCTGACCTGCCAGGGCCTTGATGCGGGAGCACTCGAACAGTTTGGAGCTGGTACACTCTGTCTCCCAGAAGCCAGAGCCGATTGGTCGGTTGTTGTTGTTAAGCTGGCGCTGGGCTTCCGCGTTGTCCAGGTCTGGAGAGGCATTAGCCATCGCGCCCGACGCCCTGCGAAAAATCAAATGCTGTCATAATATCTGATATCAACCTGTGTGTGAAATAAAGGATGGGATAAAGTCTTCCTGGTAACATATAAAAATGAAATTGAAAAAATCATCTGTACAGTCATGCTTGATGAAATATGTTTTGAATGAGCCAATATAAATATCAGTGGATTTGCTTTAATGCGCTACTCACATACAAAAATGCATATATATGTATGTGAGCACACTGGCACATGCAGAGGAGAGAAAAAGAAGTGCCATTGCTCCATCCCCACAGGTGAAGAGCCTTTCGCACCTGATAATTAAATTAAATTAAACTAAACTGACTTCACACGTCCTTATTAGATATCTCTTAACCCTTATTCAACCGCACAAGTTTAGCCAGCAAAGAAATTCAGACTCAAAATTCATGGTTTAATAAGGAGACTTCTGCAGAAATAAGGAGTCAATAGGTCCTTTCCTGTTCATGAATGATGCAGTACCTGTCCTTGGCATCAAAGCATTTTACAATAGCAAAGCTTAAAATAGACTTAAAATGATTTGGGCATCTCATCTCTTCAGCCCGTCCCTTTGACAGCTGAAAGCAGGTACATAAAAATAGCTTCTAAACCTCTGCATGAAATCACACTGTGCCAGCTGAGAGTTAAGAAACAGAAACATTCGAAACAACAACAATGAAAAACCTCCTGTTCAATTTTCTGATATTCATCAGCTTCCGCTGCATTCATTTGAAGAGCTCACAGAGATGTTTGATATCAGTTAGAGGCTTCAATTAAAATTAAAATGAAACCTTAACAGTGAGCACTGGATAATGTGGTGTAAATAGTCTGCTTCGAGCAATGCACGGTTCGGTTTGTGGCACTCGCGACAGAATTCAGAGCGCACATTAAAAATCAGCAGACTGGGTGAAAACTTAAACGCATCTCTGCTAGAACAGCTTGGAGGCTCTGAAATAAAAATTTGGGTTTTTCCAAATTAAGGCACCAAAAAGATGGTACTGTCTGTTTCAGCCTTCTTCATACACACCCTCTTCAAATTTTTTAAATGCTTTTTTTTTTTTTACATATAAAGGATGTGTCATTCAAAAAATAGATGGTACCTCCTGTCTTTTCCTGAATTTGACAGTTTGTTGTTTTCAGTGTGCGTGTGTGTGTGTGTGTGTGTATACACATGTTTAGACATCTTTGTGAGGACACAAAATTGGCATGCTACTATACTTGTGGGGACTAAATGCCCGTCCCCACTGGTTTGAAGGCATTTTTGAGGCTCAAAATGTGGTTTTAGTGTCAGGAGTACAATTAGGTTATGGTTAGGTTTAGGCTGAAGGTTAGAGTTCACATTGATTTTTAATGGTTAGGCTTAGGGTAGGAACTGGTCAGATGGACTGGTCTGACAATTTCAGAAAGTGCTGAACTGCTGAGATCTTCCCACACAAACCATCTCCACGGAACATGGTTTAAGAAAGAGAAAATATCTAATGAGTAGATACCATAGGTCAGAGGCAAATTGCCAGACTACTTCAAGCTGTCAGGAAGGCAACAATAGCTCAAATAACCACGTGTTACCACCAAGGTATGGAGAAGAGGGACTCTGAACACACAACACACTGACCCTTCAAACTGAACAAGAATCTGAGGCTACAGTTTATACTCACCAAACGATATAAAGAATGTTGCCTGGTCTCCGTTTCTGTGACATTCAGATGGTAGGGCCAGTCTTTAGCACAAACAACATGAAAGGATGGATCCATCCTATCTTGTATCAGCGATTCAGCCTGGTGCTGGTGTGTGGGGATATAATCTTGGCAAACTTTGGGCCCCTTGATACCATCTGAACACGTTTTGTGATCATAGCGTGCCCATCTTCTGCAGGATAGCACACCATGTCACAAAGCTCAAATCATCTTTCACATGACAGTGAGTTCACTGTATGGGCTCTACAGTCAGCTGATCTATGCATCACTGTGCGATGCTATGATGCCAACATGGACCTCAAGTCTTTCAGGAATGTGTCCAGCACCTTACTGAACCTCCACAGTGACGAATTAAGGCTGCTCTTAATTCTTCATGTTATTAAGCACTTGCCAGGTGTACCTAATAAAGTGACCAGGGATTGTACGTATCACAACAGGCATTAGAAATATAAAAGCTCGTGTCGGTAATGATGTATAGAGCAGTGCACTGGACATTAAATAAATCATAAATATTTTAGATGCACATTGGGAATCTAATAAGAATTCCCAGGTAAATACAGCATCGTTAGTTTTCTCATGTTCTCACTCTTTGTGTTACACACACGATGAATGGAAAATACATGCAATGGTTTCTCTTGGTGAGGAGCAGATGTGCCTACGGATATAAAAGATGCCATTTGGTGCTCTTCTCCAAGGCTGCTAACAAAGGGGAGGGAGGGGGAAGAATACATGTTTGTTTCCATGGCCCCACTGGGAATCAAACCCACAGCCAACTAGGCTTTTACACATGTGGGTTCAAGGGGAAAGACTGATGATAGAAATGTATTCTCTGTATATTTATCCAGAGGGCTTCTTTTGTCATACACTTATTTCTCTTTAAACTTCTTACAAAGATAGAAAGTGATGTTTAAAAAACTGCTGGCTCATTTTTGTGGCTACATTGTTTCAGTATGGTTGTTTTTTTTAGCAGATACAGCAGTATGTTTGGTGGTCATCCTTCAGCATCCTAAAATCATCGGCCTTTCCAGTGTGCACTCATTAAAACCCCTGTCCTTGAAATGCCTCACAAGATAACACAGAATGAAAAATGTTCTCCCCCCTTTCCCCTCCCAATCCCCTCCCCCATTTCTCCCTATACCCTTCTTTCAACACATAGGAAGAATACACCCAACAGTTACATGCCCTGAATTTGTATTGTTACTTTTTAGTTAATGTTAGTAACACTATACTCACCCATTAAGTTCAATTTATGTGAATGAAGATTTCAAGTAAATAAAAGGTCAAATAAGCATTTGATGTTACTGTTTAGGAAGGTTTCTCTGAAGATTCCTGCCTCAGACTTTTTCCCTTTTCTCTGTAATCTCTTTTTCCTCTCCTCATCTGGCCCCTTTTTCCTGGCCTCCTCCTCCCTCTGCAACAAAAACCCAAGCTCACGGTTGTCACTATACCTAAACCACTGGAAAAACAACATAGCCATATCGAGTAAATGTCAGCGTGCCCTGCAAGACAGAAAGAGAAGAAGTAGCTGTGCACATGCACTTAGCTGTCCTCCCTGGAGAGGATAAATATTATAGAGCTTTCTATCTGGTGATGATGCAGAAAGAGGACTGCAGTGAAATCCAACAAAGTGAAGCCTACAGTAAATCAGATAAATTTATAGGTAACCTGAGTGAATGAAAAGACAACAATACAAAATGTTCTTTTCAATTAACTTTAACCTTTAAATAACAAAATACTAATAGAATTGTTTTGGAAATGTAAAAAAAGAGATAAAATTAAGCCCAACCTTTCAATAGATACATCTTCTCTACTTTATACAGTACATTTTATACAGTACATTTTATTCCTCAACTCATCGTTATCTTAAAAAAAAAAAAAAAAAAAAAAAATACAATTTGTGAGAAATAAAAATCATGAAAATGCTGTATTCTTTGAACATTTGGATACTTCTAATGAAGGATTTGTTTATAATATATTGCCAGGTTTATTCTGTTTTCAAAGAAGAACAAATGAGTCAAATGCATATGTTTACATTTATACTACAATAATTAAACAGTTGGGTTGCAAAGGTCATTCCTACTACAATCCTTCCAAGCTCTTGCATGACTGCTGAATATTAGTGCAAACTGATGGCTCGGGACAAAAGCCTTTTCTTTTTTCTCGACACCAAAGCGCGACCTTTCCTCTTAAACATCCCTAAAACACGGGCTCTCCCTTTACGGCCGCACTAAGAACATCACGCAGCGCTCTATTTTGTGATTAGTTTTCAGATGAGTGGCAGCTGATGGTGTGATCTCAGATGTTGTAAATGAGCTAGCCCCTTGTTTAATGTCCCTAAATCCCTGTACAGTTTTCACTCTAATCCCCCGTGTGGACTAAAGTCACTCGCCAGCATTTTCCTTCAGAACGTGTGAGAGCCACCTTTGAGGTTGGCTGCAGAGTCCCACCATGCTCTGTACTGACTGATATCGCAAGCCATGAAGCCAGCAGGCTCATGTGAATGTTTAGACAGAAACACCCCAGAAAGAACCAGGAGTACTAACATGGGGA
This sequence comes from Copadichromis virginalis, assembly GCF_057382275.1. Lineage (NCBI taxonomy): Eukaryota > Metazoa > Chordata > Actinopteri > Cichliformes > Cichlidae > Copadichromis > Copadichromis virginalis. Next base: position 38,098,713 of record NC_140631.1, on the reverse strand, counting down.
CCTTCACTGAGAAATATCTGTGGCCAGACTGATGTAATGACTATAAAGCAACAGAAGAGGCCTGCAGGTGAATCGTGTATCTGCAGAAAAGAGGTCCAATGTCTAACGTGTCAATAGTTTATCTTTTGATTGCAGTTTTTACTTAATTTTTGCCCATTTGCAGCATTTAGACTGATCATGAGATCTGCAGGGTTTTTTTTTTTTAACTGAATTTCAACCAGATTTAATATCAGCCGATATTAGTTCTTTATAGACTTACTGATGTTAGCATTTAAAACAGACAACAATTTGCTTTATTTAGGTAAAGGAAAGAAATAATCTTCAAACATGAGCTCTGGTGTTCCATCAGAAGGCTCTCTGCACCGACACATGTTCGGAGCACCACAAACCAGCAGTCAGCCAGATTAAGTTCTCCACAACTGTGCTGCCACTGTATCTTATTAAGGCTCAGAAGTAACAACACATAACAAATGTTAGCGAGATCTGCTTACGTTTGTGTATTGGATTTTTAAATCACCACACATTAGTATCAGTCTGAAACCCCCCCACTTATATCAGCTAGGCTCTGATTTTAACTCACCTCTATCACCGCATTAGGTACTTTCATGCAATCCAAAAAATAGTGTTGCTGTTTCTGTTTCATATCTAGCTCGTTTATGACGTAGGCCAAGTTTCTTTCAAAGATGTTTGCTTTCTAAGTGCCTCCTTAGCTTGTGGCAGCATGCTAGCATTAGCCCTCCTGACATATGACCCACTTTGACTGAGGGCTGCTAACATCCACAGTCCAGCTAAAAGCTAAAAGACTTGTAACTTTATAGATACATTTTCTTCACATGGTGGATCATCCAACAAGCTTTCCCCTTTATTAACCTCTTGTTGTGTCTTTCTCTCATAATTCTTACCATTTGATGATGACTAAATGAAGCTGGTTGTGAAAATTATCCTGTATCCAAACTGTGTTAGGTTACCTGTGGTGGACGTTTAAAACCTCTTTAGTTGATGACGACTGCAGGAAAAAACCTGTAACTGTATATTTTTGTAGGGCGATAAAACAAACTGAAATACGGATTAAAGCCGGTGATTGGATTGGAAAAGTTGAACCACAACAAAAGTCCGCATCAGTCAAACTGCAGCCAAAATACATGACTGCTGTATCTGCGCGTGTGTATGTGCGCGCGCACGCACGTGTGCCCTCTATTCTCCTTGCCTTGTTCTTTGCCGAACCTCAACCACCTGGTGTCCTAAAATCAATCAAATCAAACACAAGGCTGCTCTGGTGTGTGTGTGTGTGTGTGTGTTATCACCTTTATTCTAATAATCAGACTCAGCTGTTCAGGAATCAGTCAGCCGTAGGCAGTCACACACACACACACACTGCTGGCTATCTGTTTTATGCTCTGTTTTGACACACTGAACACAGCCTGCAGGAAAGTTTTAAAAAAAATGTGACCGCAAACTTTCATCTGTATTCATACTTGTGTAACACTAAATTCATTCTAATATTGGCAACAACAACAACAACAACAATAATAATAATAATAATAATAATATCAAACTTCTTTAACATCATTCTGGAAAAACAGTTAATGTCCATGAGATCTTAAGATATTGTGTGATGTGTCTTTGTTGAAGAACCAGGAAAATATGGAAATATATTTGGGGGACATGGTGGATTTTAACTCCCCAAAAAAGCTGAGGTGCCTACTGTGGAGTGTACATGCAAACATACACGTGTTACTACTTGTCCTAAGTCCACAGGCAGCAATCCTGTGCTTCACTTGAATGAGAATCAGAGTCATGTATGATAACGTGACCCGATTCTGTGCTGTCTGCAGGTGTGAATGTGAGCATGAATGGTCATCTGTCTGTTTATGTTAGCCCTGTGATGGACTGGCGACATGTCCAGGGTGTACCCCGCCTCTCATACAGCAACAGCTGAGTTAGGCTCCAGCCACCCCCTGACCATGAATTAGATGAGCGGTTAAGAATGATTTAATAAATGACTGACTGTGTCACAGAGTAGCAGAGCTTCACGGATAGTAACACCACTGTTTTCTGTCATTGTACATTCGTCTCCTTTTCCTTGTCCAACTTCAGGGAAAAATACCACTGTGGGCAGTAAGCTAGAAGGATCACCACCCCCCTTTCTTTGTCTGTATGAAGTATAAAATCAAAAAGCAGAACAAGCTCACAAGCAGGAGAGACAAAGAAAACAGCTTTATTATTACTTCTGACATCTGTTGTTTTTCTGCTGTAATACATTTTAGTGCTCAAATCAGATGCATCTTCATCAACTATTGATGTGGACTCCATCGACATCTCTCTACATCACTGCATATCAAATATTTTTGTCACCAGGTTTTTTTTAAAGCTGCTTTTGGTGCTTCTTTGACTATGATCCAACTCAGAATATGTTATGGTTTAATGGTTTTACTAACCACTATATTAAGAACACTTTAACTACCAGGAGTGTCGTGATAACATCAGATGCTACTGGACAAACAGAAGACACATTTAAACTACTACAGCTTCAAAATAGTTCTGAAAATAATGAAAATCAAATCAGAACAGGTGCCGATGTTGCCTGGTGAAGTTAGCATGTCACAAGTCCATATAATTACGCACAGTCACGTCCCAGCAGGTGCAGGGGGGGGGGGAGAGTCAGATGAACCTGGTGGATCCTGAACAGTTGATGCTGATCAGGGCTGGTGAGCTTCAAAATGAAAGTGCTGAGTAATACTGCTGATGATCTTTCATTCAGCCACATAAATACAAAACACCTCCAAATGTTTTATTCTGAGAAGGCGACGACAGAAGCGAGTCCACCATAGTGTTTCACACTGCATTCAGCGCACATGCAGACATCTATTAATCTGACCGCACTGGTAATTCAGCAAATATAATTTCAGTAGTTTAAAAAAAAAACCTGTTAAAAACAACAAACTTGGACCAGAAAGTTTTGATAAATAAAATCAAAAACACAGATTCAGAACGGGGATCTTGCTCTGATGTTTATGTTGAACTCTCGGGGTTACAGAGTTCGTAGGAGGCAGCTGTGCCAACACCGAAAGATCAAACCTTTAAACAGCAGCGTCCTCTCTGAACTCTCCATGGTGTTGGAAGAAAGAGCATGAATTGCATCTGTGGCCGTGTGTTCTCTTTGACATCTTCCATATATTGTTAAAGCCCAGTAGATGCAGTGGAAAACCGCACAAATAAAACCAAACACTGTCATATTTACGTATGGAACCTGATAATATGAAAGAAGTTATACAAAATAAAACACTCGCGTTTGGTAAGTTTTTACTGCTTAAATAATTTGTTACAGAGTGACATGTCCTATTTTATTTTGTAAATATTTTTATATTAAAATATATTATTTCATTCCAATGTCAAGATCTGCCTGTTTCACAGTAAACTAAATTATCTCAGTAAGTCACCTTGAACTTGGCAACCTGTGATGATAATACTGAAACAAATGAAATTAGCGCTGGTAAAGACAGGACAGCAAAAATGGAACTTTGCCCAGAGATATCTTCTCATCTCTCACTTTTAGGAGAGAATCTAGATCATATGAAGCTTTTCTGTTTTTCTCCAGGTGGACCTGAACCCTATATCACTGTGGTTTATAGGACAGCATCTAAAAGGAAATGTTCTACATCCAGGGTGGCCATCTCTGTTTCTCCCCAGGTGGTTTGAGTGTGTTTACGTGACTGCGTTTCAGCTCAGTCGTGACTCTTTTAGCTGTTCTCTTTACTTTGAGGTTTTATCATCCAGACTTGTATCTGTCAGTCTTATTGACATGGGTATGAGAGATTGTGTCTCAGTTTTTCCTGTACATTTAAACAAGCTTTTGAACGTTAACCCTTAATCGGTTCTTTTAAGACATGCCTGTCACATTTCAGTTGATTTCTTTTGCTTAATCAATAGCCTAGAATCCACAGCTATCCATTAGGGCTGTTTGAGTAGAGCAGAAATGAAAACCACAATTAATTCGGTCAATATTGAGATTATGATCTTTTAATACAACTGCTCGTAGAATTCATTTCTTGGGAGTAAATTTTCTTGAACTTTCATCCAAAGATAAAAAAAGAAAGATTTTGAATTAAACCCTCCACAGCCTGGTAGTCGGTAAATTTAGAGAGTACCAAAAGCAAAGTAAGAACCAAGCACAATAATCATATAATCATATAATCTCAGAGATTTTGTTTTGATAATCACTGGAAGCCAAAATTGTAACTGAAGCTTAAAATCTGACTAAATGCACAGGCATATTATCCCATTAAAACAAAAACATAAGCCGAATATCTGCACAGAACTGCACTCTTTTTGACAAAAAAACTCTAAATGGATTTATTCTGCTCACTTCCAACTCTATTTTCTTTCTTTCTTTTTTGTCTTTTTTTTTTTTGCTTTTAAAGTAGCACTGCGTGGTTCGCAGTTTTCTTGCGCTAAGCCTCGATGCATCCACCGCTGTCTGAAACATGCAGTTTTAGCTCTCCTCCCTTTAAGATGACTTTCTTCTGACTGGCTTAAAAAGCAGGTGGGAGGGGCTTCTGTGCCACAGCCAGACTCGTTTGCCTGAGATGACCATATTTGGAATATCTGCACTCACTGACCATATTAGAGACAAGATTTGTATTTTTTTATTTTTACAAATGTTGGAACCTGAGTTTTTGGCTTACAGAAACTACTTGAAAATGTGTTCAAGTTTATTATAAACTTCCATTATTGTAACAATATACAGCCATGGTAAAGAGACAGCATAACTCTTTTATGTTCTAGGGTTTTACATATCAAGATACAAATAAAAATAATCTCACAAAGTCAACCATGACTTAGTTTGTCACTGTTGCAGTTATTGTTACACATAAAAAACAAGTTGTTTGAAGTTTACTTTAAACAATGTATTATTGGTCAGAGTTATCATTCATAAGTTTCCTGTTGCTTTGTTATTCAGGGATCATCTAATAGTGTAATTACTACTGCATGTCTACATCCATACATGTGTGAGATTGCAGAAATGTCAGTCGTTACATCTTCTCCTCTAAACCACTCAGTGTTATTATGGCCTTCTCTCACTAGCTATGCTGCTGAAGTGAGCCACCACAATAAATCACAGTTTCACCAGCGACGTAATGTAAACACCCCCACGCCCCTCGCCCCGCCTCCCTGCTCTCTCCTTTTATTATCCTTCACACTTTTGCAGCTGTCCTCTCTCTATTCCCACCGCTCCCTGTGTCCTAACCTCTCATCCTCTTTGTCTGGCTTCCACAACTTGTGTTTTGGCAATTAGTATCTGACACTGATGCCTCTAAACTAACTAAAGAATGACCATAGTCTAAATGCTAACCACCCGGTGTCCTTGAAACATACACTTAACCCTGAAATGCTGCATTGAAGCAGTTCCGTCATCAATGGTAATGTACAGCATGCAGTGACCACAGAATGATGGTAACGTGAACGAGTGCTAATATAAACTGTGTGACTGTGGAGCTGAAAGAAGAGCTGATGGATCCCATGAGCTTCTCTGGGTCGAATGTTTATCCCATCATTACTAGTCTGTAAATTATATACAAGTTTAATTAAGTCTACTTCCAGTTTCAGTCACGTATTCCAAAACCAGGACAAGAGTTTAAATGTCATTGTACTTTTTAAACTTTACCACTTAGTTGAGTCTTGAGTGTAATTTTACAGCCATCTGTAAAACTCGGTGGAGGCACTGATCTTTAACATTACTGAAGCAGTGTGAGATCAGCTTGACAGAAAACAGAACAAAAGTCCTTCCAGAAGCCAGGAGAACTATTTCTAAAGACAACATAAAGAACTGACAAGAAAGCTGACAACTTATTTCCCATTTTCCTTGGAAGACATAAAGAAATAAGGGATGGCTCTAGCACCTACTGCCCACCACTGTTCTCTTTTATACCATTATACTTTTTTTACTATCTTTTTTCCCATCTTTCCCAATGCATGTGTAACAGGGGCACCAACCAGTCATATAATATGTACCCACAATGCAGTTTAACAAAGCCAGTTTTACCCAGCTAGCTGCCTGTGACTCCTCTGATCATATAAAATAGGATGATAGCTCATGATGTTCTCCTCCATTCTGATGTTGATAAAAAAAAAGAAATGTCTATAGTGTTCTTGTTCATCTACTGCAAATATGTGGCTCATTGTGATTTTAACAGTTTTGGAAGGGGGGATTAAGTTATATCAGGCATTTGCTACACACATATATAGTGGAACAAATTAAAACTGCAATATTAATTTACATGGGTACATTTTCCACAGAGCATGTCGACAGAAACTTCATAAACTTCCCACTAAAACACTACCTCAGATCTTGCGTATGGATCAATACGGCTCCCGTGCAATGATGAATTCTCCAGTCAGCAATTTCTTCTCTTTATATTACTCCACCAGTGATCCAAGAATAGCTTAAAGTACCTCACGGATGCAGGACTGTCCATCTCTTTTGATATAGAAGTTAAATTTAGAGATAGAGCGAATGAGGGAGAGACAAATATATAACCAGACGAGGTGAGAAGACAATAAACTAGAAAGATGAAAATGAAGTGTGATATTGTGGAATATAGATGTTAGAGAGATAAAGGAAGGAAAATATGGAAAAAGAAGTGAAATAGAAAGACAGTGGGAAAATAAAGAAACTGATCTGAGACAGATATAGGGGCATATCACCAGAAAGATGAGTCGAGTAAGAAAGAGAGACAGCTGCCAGTGTTAATCAGTCAGCGGCAGCAGCTCTGTGTCTCTAAGGCTTAATCTGGACCAGACCCTCAGTGCACCCCCTCCCCTCTTTTCTTTAGTCTTCATCAATATCGTCACATACACATCATTTGGGGACATTAATCACAGCCTCTCCTAGCTCGCTGATATCCCATCTGCCTATTGACAATTGTGAGGAGAACGCTCGGTTACTAAAACGTCTAAAGATTGATTAAGTGATTAAGTGTCAGACTTTGGAGGGTTCGAGAAAAGTTCAAGACGCCACATTATTCTCCATTAAAACATAACTTTGTCAAAAAACGCCAAAGTTAAAGCGTTTTTACAGTTTTACAAGCATTATTTTATCAGTATGAAAGAACATCCCATCAACCACTGCCAATAAAATCAATTTTCTGTGTGATCACAGCCATCAAATCAACAGGAAGCAAGATGTGAGCATGTTCATGTTGAACATGAACATGTGAACAGAGTGAACTCAATTCTACCAATTGTAGTAGCTAAATCGCACTAATTCAGCTGTCTGTACAGGAGCAACAATGATGGCTCGTTTAAGATCAGATTAGATTTAAATGCCTATTGTAAACACTACTGTCTTTTAATACTATTACAATAACCCTGAAATTAAATAATAGCACTCACCTGTGCTTTAAAGATTAAGAATTTCTTGTCCTTTATCTCCACGTTGGTAGAATTGTTGAGTCATTGTCTTATATTTCTGTTTGTATGTTCTTGTTTTTACTATTGATCTAACTCAGTTTACTTGTTTCATGCAAAGACTGTATTTAAAAGATGATGCCACCCATTCATTAGTGAAGTCGAAAGCTACGACTTGAGGATTTGTTGGTGTTTCTACGTGCGAAGGGTGAATCATGACGCTCCTTTCTGAAACCTAGAATAGCCAAAATTGACAAAATGGACTTCGTCTTTTACTTATTATAACCTGAAATGAGCGACTGAGCCCATAACCCTATGGCAAAAATGTTTACAGAGGTCACGTTTAAGGTAAGTTTTTTTTCGTTTTCCTTTTTCTGTAAACCTGGAAGTTTTTTTGCAGCCACAGGAATCAAGAGGAACGCAGGAACTTTCACATTTGGCTTCACTTTTCAGACCCGGAAGCTACGTCCATCTTTTATGCTCTCTGAGTGTTAAAGTGCTGGTGGAAAACTGGGGCATGTGAGCTTTCAGAGCATTCATGTGTTGTTTCAAACAGGAAAAATGTTTGCTGCCTCGTGACTATAACAGATACATAGCAGTTATAGAGTCAGTGCAATAGCTTGTAAATGTTAATTTAAAGTTTATAGCTACAGCTACATTTGGACATTTTTCTGCTGGAAAACCGCCAGTGAGTGCACGGTTGCAAATGATAGAATGCTGACACTCAGCCTTATTTCCCCTTGTAATTTCATATTTTCTGTACAATTTTCATCCTTTTGCTGCAGTCAGGTTTCTGTTATTGATCTGTGTACAAACTCAAATGTGTAGCAATAATGTTCTACAGCTCTTACATTAACATTTAACAGTGAACCGAACATTGAATATTTAATCCAATCTAACTTTACGTTTGACTGTCATTCTGACCCAAACATGACCCCAGGTTTAATCCCAAACTTTATCCACACTGATATTACCTGACAAAATATATGGAATCTGGATCATTCTTTGAGGGAGTGATGCTGTCTCTCCTTTTCTCCTTCACACTCACTCACACACACACGCACACACAAGATCCTTCACTGTGACGTCACACAGTACGCACTTTACACACTGCACTGAGTCACTTTGAGTCACTTCACCTCAGCACAGTGAACCCGCATCTGTAAGCAAGGGCAGCAACCACACCCAAATTCTGAGTCGACAAGAACACGCCTCTTAAAACAGTGACCTTGTGGTCTGATAAACAGCAGAGAGCTTCAGTATCCTAAAGATGCTGTTGATCATCCAGAGAAGACAGGGACAACAAGAAGAGTAATTCTATCTAGCTGAGAAACACCATAAATGTATACAATATTCACACTGCTGTGCAAAGATTTTAGACATGGTGTTCAAATATGATTCCATCGTGCAATACAAACGTAGAAGCAAGCTTGCTCTGCAGCAAACAAAGTCCTCAAAACATGCAGCCAAGCACAAAAAGAACAAGTTGTGCTCCCAGTCGCTGATCCCAGCCCTGAAGTCTGAAGTCTAGGGTTACGGGAATAGACACAGGAACCACGATAAGTCCTCTTGGATGATTGGAACAATCCCCCAACAAGTCCCCGAAGAAACCTGAACAACCTGTGCCATTTTAAAGGTAAAGTGTTTTAAATATTTAAAATACATGAAGTAATCTTGCTTACCACCACATGTTTTGTTCACTTTGAAATGGGATCTAGCTGGGTTCAAACTGTTAAACTTTTGTATTACATGAGTGACTCAAGACAAACTGAAATACCACAAAATGCAATGGATTCAGGTTATAGAAACCTGCTGAGCACCACATGTGGTATGAAAAGGTTCACAGTACTGTGTGCAACATAAACCCACTGAGAGACACTGGAGTAAGGGGCTCAAATGGGTCCAAAAAAGTCACAAAACTTACAGTAAGTACCGTTAGCAGTTTGGTATTAATGATTAAATGAATTCAGATAACCGCATACCTCTGTTCACTTCTTCCCTCTTCTTTTATTCATGTTGTTCCAGTACAGTCACAAAGTAGAGATAACCAACTAACTCCCACCTGCATGCAAACTTCAGATCAAGACAGAAAGGACAAACAATGGCCCGTGACATGTCTCCGTGCACAACAGGGGTTGTAGTCACTTTTTTTGCAGCAGTGATCAAACAGACATTAGACAGGCTGCACTGCATCTCCTACTTGTGTTGCTGAAGCAGTGTATGCTGCTTCAGGCCTTGTCAAACTAAAGCATGAATTGAGTCAATCTACAACCACCCCTTCCAAGACAGCAAAATCCCTCCAGGATTTGGGAAGAAAGGTGCAGAAAAGCGAGAGTAATGTAAAGTCACATAAGGAGACCACAGGCACATTTTAACTTCCTACTAAAATACTGCATAGAGCATTACTGTCGATATTTATTCTTGTGAAGTTCTGCTGCAGTGTGCATACGGGTACAGTGTGCAGTCTGTAGCTAGAAACCAAATAAATGATCTCTAATTTAAAGTAAAGGTTACACAGAAGCTAAAACATGCAACCGCGTACCATAGCCCACAAAAAAACTAGGCCGCTTTCTGTTTCTCAGCTCATTTCTCCTTTTAAATTAGACAATCAGATCCAGCAGGCATCATAAGCACCTTTCCAGGCATGCATCACGTACACATGTAAGTGGAAATAAGACACGAAACGGTCCGTCCCTTTGCCGGATCACTGCGGTACCCTGCACCCAAATGCAGGCCGGCATCCCGGCAAAAAAGGAGGAAAAAAATCCCATGCATCTCGACTCCTTGCTCTCACACGGGGAATGAGACGACAACCAAGGGAAAAGGAAGCATCTTTTTGCGTTTTTATCGGCCTTACCTTTAGCCTCAGTGTCAGTTTTTTGGTTTGGTTTCGTCCTCCTCCACCAAGACGTCGCTGGCTCGAATCGATGAGGAGCGCGGTTTATCAATGGAGGAGACTGACGCTCCGCTTTTATTCCAGCAGGGTTTTCCCTCGATTAGTCCCTATTACACGAGGAAGCGGCTGGTTTGGGTAATTACTGAAGCACCGCGGGGGGTGTGCACTGTGCAAAAACTGCGCCTTAGCGCACGTTAAGAGCGCTGCGTGCCTGCAGCGCTGACCGCCGGCCGGGAGATGCTGAGGTTCAGTGCCGGTGGAGGGTGATGGTGATATCCATAGAGGTCCCAGTTTCCACCTGACACAACCTCTCCTTCCTCCTCCTCCTCCTCCTCTCCGCTGGTGATGCTGAGGAGAAATATCAGCATCAATGGCAGAGAGAGAGAGAGAACGGGAGAGAGAGAGAGAGACGCTGACGGTGACGAATTTTAACGGATAACCACAAGAGGCCGCGTTTCAGCAAATTGATTCAAAGGCTAAAGAAGAACAAAAAAGAAATATCACAAAAGTTAGAAATACCAGCACATAATACATCTATGCGAATTTCTCTTTGAGATCAATATTCTTATTCTTATCTGAAAACACTGGTAAATATTTTTAATTAATACACATTTAGGAAGAAAGTCCAAGTTAGCTGTTGATTTTTCCTTTTTTAAAACTCCCTTTTAACTTTTATTCTCTTTTTTCAAATAACCTTTTTTTAAGACATTGTCACATGAAATAAGGACGTTATTTCATGTCTTTTAAGCGTGACGAAGGCTACATATAAAAAAAATTAAAAGAGTTGCAGTACACCTGCAAAATGTTCCTCTTCCTTTTTTCATTTGCTCTCTTTAAGTGTCACCACATAATCAGGCTCCATCTTGTTTTAAAGAGCCCATAGGGCTTACTTGTGGTTCCTGGGAATTTTAAAAGTAGAATGGGAGGAAGAGCCTTCAGCTTTCAGGTCCGTCTCTATGGAACCAGCTCCCAGTTTGGATTCAGGAGACAGACACTGTCTCTTCTTTCAAGATTAGGCTTCAAACTTTCCTTTTATATAAAGTTAGTTAGGGCTGGATCAGGTGAACTTGAATCCTCCCTTAGTTATGCTGCAATGGGTCTAGGATGCTGGGTGATTCCCATGATGCACTGAATGCGATTTGGTGCAATATAAATAAAATGTAACTGATTCGAAAAGCATAGCAGATCATCTACCTCCATCTCATTTAGTGTCTTGCATCCTGACACTCAAACTCTTTGCATGTCCTCCTTTGCTACATCCATACACATTCTCTGAGGTCTTCCTCTTTTCACCCTCCCTGTCCTATCCTATGTCCAGTATATCCACTATTCCTCCTCTGCTCATGTCCTAACTTTGTTTCCAATCTGAACAGTCATTCTGATATACTCATTTCTAATTGTATTCATTCTGGTAACCTCCAACAGAAATCTTAAACTTTTTAACTCTGCCACCACCAGCTTTAACTTTCATGGTTTCTAAAACTATTAGGAATAAATCAAACTAGGTATATCAACTATAGCTCACACAGATAGCTCACTGCAGAGTCACAGGTGGGAAAAAAATGTGAATTATACTTCCACCTATTAGTGATTCTGATTGGCTAATTTATACGTAATGAACTGTCTCACCTTCATTTTAAGATCGAATATATTTTGTAAATCTTTATCTTTATCTAAAAACATTTTAAAAATGTCTCTTTCATGGTAGTGGTTGCTATTCCTGCCCTGGAGTGACGCACAGGAGCTGAACGGCTCCATATAGGCGGAGTCTAAGATGCGGAAGTGCCTTCCTGTCAAGCCAAAGAGGCGTTTCGTTAAAGGCCAGATGTATTTTTAAGTGAATGCATCTCCTACTCCGGACACTCTTCAGCTGACCAGGTGTTGCTGTCTCGTGCATCCCGCTTATTAAGAACGATGTCGGACTCCATTAAAAACGTCGCGATATTTGGAGCCACGGGAATGACCGGGCTGGCGACCCTGCCGATAGCAGTAGCTGCAGGTGAGGAATAAGAGTAATAAAAATAAGTTACAGACGAAATAGAAGAGATCATGTATTTGTGTAACCGTGCGGGAGTCACACTGGGGTCTCTCAGGTGGGTTTCAGTAGGCTTTTCATGCATTGTTACTGTTGGAGTTAAAGTTGGAGTTTTCCGCACAGGCAAAACAAACTTTGATGCTTCAGACTGTTTTCTGAGCGTCCTCGTGCACCTGTAACAGGGTAGTTACACGTCCACCTGTGGAGGTCACAATAGGGTGATAAACATGAGGTCACGGGATTCCCTTGCGTAATAACCACATCTTAACTGTAACAGTTTCACAAAAAGCTGGTAGAAATGTTCCTCAGCCTGTTAAAATCAGAAGTTTCGCATGAATATTTATGACATAATTATTTTTTTTATATCACATGTATTTGGTCAAGTTTTGTTAATTTTTTTAAAGGGTTGAATGAACTGAATGAACACATTTCAAGGCCTGATTTGTAAACTGTAAACTGTAATCCCCGATGAATGTCACTCTCTGCTCTAACTTTCTGTAACCCCCATTAGAAGTACAGCTGCAATAACCCACTGCTCCTCTCACAAAATCCCTTACACAAACACACTGTGTCATATGATTCATTCGATTTAGCAACATTTCCATTTCCTTTCCTTTTGCTCACCCATGGCAAAAAAAAGTCGACTCATGTTTAACGGCACAGGCAGCGTTTAGCTGAGTCACGGCAGTTTGTGACACAGAGAGCTGATAGTAAAAAGCTGTTTGCTATCTTGCCCCCACAGTAAAGGGTGGGATCTCTCCTGAAGCTGTCACAGAGTCACCAGTCAACCTGCATTTGTATAGCACCAATTAAACAAATTAAATTAAAAGTACAGGGAAGACTAGAATACTGCTAAAAACTACAAAATTACATAGGAACACATTAAAAAACAGTACAAGCAACAAAAGCTTCTGAAGCAGTTTGTTGCTAGCAGTTTCTGCACAGTAACCAAACAGGAGAAAGTGACATCTTGAGTGTGCTGGTTGGCACCCAGGTGAGATGATCTGTTGTCATTGTGTCACCAAGACAAGTCCCTGTTCCTTTGATAAAAACAACACATTTCCATGACTGTAAGATCCTGCAACATGCACAGAAACCAATGACTTCAATACAAAACAAAAAGCACAGTATGCTATAAGTGAAAGTGTTTCATAATTAGGTGTTTATGGTCGAAGTTTAGTTTAATTTCCATGGGGTTTTTTTCTCTCTCTTTTTTTTTTTAGGATACAATGTGACGGTGCTGGTGCGTGACCCCGCCAAGCTGCCTGATGACCACAAGGCATCCAGAGTGGTGGTGGGAGATGTGCTCAAGAAAGACGATGTAAAGAAGACGTTGGAGGGCCAGGATGCTGTTATTATCATCTTAGGCACCAGGAATGACCTCAGTAAGGCTGAAGAATTGCACATACAAGCAAATATAATAAGACATTAAATCAAAATGCACTCTTGCAATCATATCGCCAGCCTACCTGAACTCAAGAGGACTTATTTCAATGCTTAAATTAATACCAATGGAACTGCATGGATTTAAGTTTATGTGGTTTCATGTATTCATAGTAATTGTAATTGCATGCAGTCACTGAATCTTAAAATTCAGTTTCCTTACTTACATGTTCACCTTTCAGGAGAAAGACTATATATTTCAGTGATGTAATGATGTAAAACACTCACTAGAGGTCACCAAAGCATTCTTATTACATGTAAAACGTGACATTGGGTCAGTTTGACATAATTGAAAAGACACAGTATAGAGATGAATGAGAATTATAGCATAAAACTAAATAACATATGCATAGCTTATTGAATAATTTAATAAATTAAGGACTGTATAGAAACTACTAACTCTATAAAAACTGGAGAAGTCTCTCCCCTCCAGGGCTGAACATTTCCTCCACAACATGCATGAACTGAGTTCTTGGATCCAGGGGATGTTTGGCTCTGGATTACTTTTTGATATATTCATCAAGATAGTGTTTCTCAACTTTTTACTATTTCCTATTTCACATCGGTAAAGAAGTCTTTCAAATATCCCTGGATGCAGATGTGCATCAAGCCAAAATATTGTATCACTTCAAATTTGGACCAAAGCCCACCTCTGGGAACAATTTTCATGCAAATCTATCTACGACCTTTGGGTAATCCTGCTAACGGACAGACAAGCCGAACAATCACATAAACAACATTTAATTGACTAATTTCCCACCAAAAACAAGACATTTCTTTTAAATTTTAAATTAATATTAACTTATAAGATCAATTAACTCACGTTATTGATCTTTTAAATCATCAGTTAAGTCACTAAAGCACATAATAGAGATTTGAGTTTATATTTATGGTGCTCTCTAAAACATTGGATTTACTTTTACCCAGTGGAGCATCTGTAGGAATGAAGCAAAACAACAATCAAGTACTGTTCTGCAGTTGTGTGTGTGTGTGTGTGTGTGTGTGTGTGTGTGTGTGTGTGTGTGTGTGTGTGTGTGTGTGTGTGTGTGTGTGTGTGTGTGTGTGTGTGTGTGTGTGTGTGTAATATCTCTAATCTAACTTGTATTCATTAGGCCCAACTACCATGATGTCTGAGGGCACAAAGAACATAGTGGAAGCTATGAAGGCGCGTGGAATCCGCAAAGTGATCGGCTGCATGTCAGGTATGCCTCGCTGCGTTAAAAAAAAGGAAGTTGAAGAGCTCATCGAAGTCTGTACAATCAATCATTTTTCTCATCTCTTTTCTTCCCAGCCTTCCTTCTGTGGGATCGCTCTAAAGTGCCGCCACGTCTGGTTCCTGTGACGGAGGACCACGACAGGATGTACACCGTGCTGAAGACATCAGGGCTGGACTATGTGGCTGTCATGCCTCCTCACATTGGAGGTCAGTAGTAAGAGGAAGCCAAGAGTTTTGGTTGCAAAGGTCCATTTTTCAGCTTTATTCAATCTGGAAAAAATTGAAACCAGCTAAAAAGAAAGTCCAGAAAAACAGTTTCTGGTATAGTTCAATATAATTTTAACCTTTATGTTAAAACTTATAACTCATCTGTCTGTACATAAAAATATAATACTAGGTTGGCAGCACAATTATACCAAAACTTCCTTGTTAAATGCTGCCCTCTTGTGGTGAATTCTTGTACTGAATTTTGCAGACGGGTTTTACAAAAGGTGTCTTTAATCGTGGCCTTGCCTACTACAACGAAGTGAGACGATTAAGGAAAGGAGTTACTTTTCTACACACATGTCAGACTGCTCATAATCTCTTTTCTAAATCAATGGTTAAAGTAAATATCGTCAGAATGGACTTGTACTCATTTACACTCAATGAAGGGAAGATTTTCGAGTTTGTTCATCCGGCTGTTACTTAGCGGTTTTGCTCTTCAAGCCCATTTGAGATAGAATGGGACAGTATGTGGGTCGTGGTCTAAAATGAGTGCAGCGTCTCTGCTGCAAATCAGGAGAGCGTTCGTACATTCTCTTAAATTAAATGTTTTGTTCTGCCCTCATCTCCAGGTGACCTTCCTCTGACAGAGAATTACGTGGTGACAGAGAACATGCTAAAGGGAAGAGCCATCTCTAAACACGATCTGGGACATTTATTCGTCAAGTGTCTCTCCACGTCGGAGTGGGACGGCAAGACTGTTGGAGTGTGCGGAGAGTACAAATAGTCCTGTAGTGCACACTGCTTATGCCCCGTTTAAAATCACTTCCTGTTATTGATGTTGAGCGATGAATGAAGGGAAGAGTTTTGTGTTGAACTGCTAATGTGTGGGGTTTTTTTTTTGTCCTTGCTTCAGTCTTTTCTATTCCCTTTTGTAATTATGATTTAGCATCTTTTGCTTGGTGTTCCTTTCTTATATTTTCTTTCATTATTAGCTGCATATATGGTCATCTTTTTTTCAAAAAAACAAGTGCCAAACCTGTAGTGTTACTTCAGCTCTTTAATTGCTTCTTTCTTCTTTTGCATTTCAATCATTACATCATGAGATGAGTCTTACTGTTCTCACCATTGTCCTAAAAATAAAAGACTTTACTGTACTAAAAGTTGTGTTGAACTTTACCACATTTTCACATTTAAAAGAGAACTAAATCTGTTTTCCACTCCTCGACTCATGTTCGAGCGGGTGAAGTGGTAGGGTGTATTTTAAGCCGAAATGGTTACAGTCTCCCTTGTGTGTGTCCTGCAGAAAAGACAACCAAGCATATCTAGATTTTGCACAGTTCTCTGACCAAGCTGTACCAAATTCACCGTGAAGAGGCTGCACAAATAAGGAAATCTTTTCACTTCAAAAATAAACTGGGTGTTTTTTAAAAAAAAAAAAAAAAAAAAAAAAAGTGAGGCGTGAATACGCCTTTTTACACCGTTTCTAGTTTCACACATTTTACAGCGCACAGCAGTTCCACTCATTGACATTTATAATGCAAAGGTTATATTCAGGCACATTAGATTATAAAAAGAAGGGACTTGGGATTCAAAGAATCCCACTTTAATACTCCTGGATTATAACCTGTGAATTACAAACAATACTTAAAAAGTAACTGCCTGCAAGGATTCAAGGATGGCTGCCAAGTGGGAAGACATTTCTAGCAGGACTTTAATATAATTTAATTTCTTATTAACTGAAAACTGTAAGTGATCACTTTGAAACTTGATATATACTATCCATTGATTTTTTTTTTTTTTTAACACTATGAGGTCTTAAGTAATCTTTGACGATGACCCCAGCCACTCCCCCACCCTGACCCTTTATTTTGGAGAGAATCAAATACATACATAGATTTTTTTTTTAATCCCCAAACTTTACCCGAGACTAGGGAGAACAAATAACAGAACTGCATATTTTCAGTGTGTAGAGTTATGATTAGGCTTGACAGGGGGGAGGACTTTGGTTTTATTTTGAAAGCCACAACCGGAACTTACTTTATATTTCGAGCACGTCATGCTTCTCAGTGCAGAAGCAGAGGAGCAGCTACAGCTGTCCTTTTAAAGTTGACTGTCCGGTTCTTCATGTGACTGAAAGTCGGGTGTTACAATTAAAATCGAAACCATAAAAACATAAACGCTCGTGATCTGGGGCAGTAGAGTGGGGCCTTCACTGACGGTCGCTTTCAGGTAAATAACTCTCATCTGCTTTGAAGAAGACTGATTCAAACTAATTAATTTTACTGGGCTTAAAATGACCTTTGCTGTGTATGACAGGTACATGTGGGATCCATACGTATTTTCCTTTTCGTTTATTCTTTCTTGTTTTGATTTTTCAGTGCCATGCTCAGAAATGTGTAGACATTTATGTGTATACATTTTAAAATTCTGAATTGGATATAAAATCAATCTACTGGAATCATTTCAATCTTGAAAGTCTAGCATTTAACTTAAAACACAGATGAATTAGAACTCGCTGAATTTTAAGTTTATTCAGCAAGTATTATTCCAGTTTTCTAATAAAAGAGTCTGTACTAAAGCCAGTATAAGGACTGGAATCCAACTTCACTTGGTGATGTAATCATTTAGGAATTAGTGCAAAGAATATTATATAATAAGAATTTAAACAAACTGGTAATTGCAGCAGGGGTTAATTTACACTATTTCCAAGTTTAATAAATGTAAACTTTAGAATATATTAGCCGTACAGCTCGTTTAGCGTGTATTTAATGCGTTTCGTACATGGAAACTACTCTGGTGGAATGTAACGTATAAAAACTCCATTACCCACAATGCCTTCCTATAGCCAACCCCCAACTCTGAACCTCTTGGTATGAAACTCAAATCACGGGCGGGAGAAGGCGAAGGCAGACTTGAAGCTAACGACGTAAGAGCGTTTGGGGATTTTTAAATTAGAACAAGAGTTTTAAATCGATGTTTAATCGTTAACTTATTTATGAATGAACCGAGTAAAACTTAAGGGTAAATTTGCCAGTTCAGGTCGAAGCGAAGGCAGCAAAAGCATTGACGACTAAACTCACGGCGGAGAGACGGGAAGTGATTCAACAGGTTGGTTTGCTTAAAACAACTCTTACTTCCCACATGTGTTTGATCGCGAACTTATTGTTTGGTGGGCTAATTAAGATCGGTTTTAACTCCGTTCAGTCGATTATTTCGACTGTAAGTCGAATTAATTTGTATTTTTACCCGATGGCCTCGGGCGAGACTGTTTCCCTCCTACGCGGTGAAACCAGAGTTACAACCCCCACTCTCCATTTAAAGTACCCACATTGTTATGCTCATTTACAGGCTCACCATTTTAGTCTGAGCTCTACAAGGGCAGGTCCTGAGATTCTTTTAACTGTTATTTTAAAAATCCATGTGTTTCCAAACTTTATCCAGGGGTGTAGTGTTACGGATCGTCTCATTAATTAGCATTTTTACTAAAAGACTGCAATTTGGTGGTGTGGCGATTCCCACACAAGACTGAGACATGGTTTGAAAAGCTGTTTTACACCTAGATAAGTTGTTTGGATTATAAAAATGAATTGTCTAGTTTAATGCAGCAGTTTTCTCCACTGGCCTAGAATTTTTACAGTAGTCAAATGTAAAGGCGAAAGGCTGAGATTCTTCGAAAATTGCCCCACTTTTTGCATCTTAACAGGCATCACCTGGCTTGTAAAATCAGTTGTGGGGTAAACAAAAAGCTTAAAAAAGGAAGCCAGTCAGAATTTTTAGACTCCTGTATTGTTATACCTGACAATCAAAATGTATTTTATGTACTAGTAATTTAACTGTAGTAATTAAATATAAATTATTTGTAATTTTTTTGTATTGAGATCGAACTTTGTAATAAATTAGTAGTTAAAGCTTTAAAATACATTTACTGGAGTAAGTGCTTTCTTTAGGCTTGCCCCTGTGCTGTTATCCTTCAGCAAAGGGTACAGAAAAATCAGTCACATTTTTAGGATTTATTTTATGATCTTATAACAACTATATTATAAACTAAAGAGTTTATCTGCATACAGATAACTTTAATTTTTGCTTCTTCTTGATTTGCACAGTAAACTATCTCAGCAGATATTTTGATAAAGGATATGGTTAATTTAGTCGGTTTGCTTCCGAGGTGATGTGAACAGCCAACACACTTTTTACTGGGGACATCAAGACAGGGACAGTGGTTATGTTGAACCCTGCTAGTTACAGAAACTCTGTATGTCCATATGTAAATATAAAGGTGAGAGGCTGAGATACTGCACTCTGTTTTGCATCTTAACATCGTTCGGGCATCATCTGGTTTGTAATATCATTTTTGCGGTAAACAAGAAATGACACCTTTTGTTGTCTGGCACATTTTTTAAAAGTGGGGTGAATTTAAGCAGATCTTTCGCAGGCTTGTGGTTTGAGTTTGTTTGTTTTTTGTTTTGTTTTTTCAAACATAAGGCCCGAGGGCCAGAATCGACCTGGCCAAGACTCCAATCTGGCCTATGTCCGGTTTTGGAAAATGTGAGGGTGGGGATAGATTGTGTAAATTTATTTTGGTATATGGTGTAGTATTACTAAAAAAATGATTTTTTTTCCCACCGTCTACTTTTGAAATTATTATTAGTTGTTTTTCTCAGTGGGTTCATGGGGAGAGAAAATAGAAATAGTCTGTGAATAAATGTGAATGAGCAGTGAGCTACTGGAAAATGTTCTGTAATTTGACACATTTATTTATTTGTGTTGACAGATTTGCTACAGTAGCATTTCTTTGTCATGTAGAAAAGCTGAGGGGAGGCGTGCTGGTTGAAATGTCACTTCTTTTTCTTACATTAAACGTCTAGTTAAATATCTTCACTTCTACAGAAGGAAGAGTTTCGCTGGCTCGGCCCATTTAAGATCAACGTGGCTCACAACCATAATGAACTTGGCATCCCTGGTCTAAATAGTCTCTGTTAGTGAAATTCAATCTTCACAAAAATCCTACTAATTTCTCTAAATATTTACTGTCTTAGACCATATATCTGGTCCTCAATTGTACCTTTTTAAATTTAAAATACATTATAATAAATAAATGCTTACCACAGCCCCCAAACTAAAACAAAATCCTGTAGTTCTTTTTTTATTGATGAATGCTGGTCGATTACTTTGTTGGTGGTTGCAGCATTTTGATATTATTCTTTTGCAGCTTCAGTTTTTGAATTCAAGTGATTCTAAATGTAAAAACCACAAAATATGACCTGTGATATATTTATTACAACCCAGTAACATTTGTGCCTTATTTTGCAGCTTAATGACGATGATGATGCCGAAGGGGCAGAAGCGCAAACTATCCATAGAGGAGGAGGCTTCAGACTACAGAGCTCCCACCTGGGAGAGCCAGCAGCAGTTTCTGCTCACAGTTTCCCTCAACAAGTATCAGTTCTCCCAGCAGCTACGTGAGCCCAGCCTGCGACGGTCCGTCCTGATAGCCAACACCCTGCGGCAGATCAGCCTGCAGATGTCTATGGTACCATCAGTCAACGTGGAGGTGTCAGAACCTCCAGGTATTGCTTCATCTGCACTGACAGCAAGTATTGCCGCTGCAGCAAAACGTCATTCTGCTGTAACGGTTGACAGCTGCTCAGCTCTGGCCACCTGCCCCATGGTTTCCTTAAATTACTCACCAAATTCTACTGAAAAGACAAACTACTCGAGTGAATCAAATTTCCATATCAGTATAGAGGATGATGAGGACTGGGGATCGATGTCCACTGATACTGATTCATCTCTTTCAGCTGTCATTTCCTCTATTCTTGCCGCACTGGACTCTACTATAGACGGGAATCCTCAGCCACCTCCACGGATACCCCTCAGGCCCTTGGAGAACATGTCCAAGCCCTATGAGGGAAGCGTGGCCTTGGTAAATCACGGTCTCAGAGATCCCGGTGACTGCAGGGAGCAGCAGGAAGACGGCAGCATGGAGGTAATGAGGTCCAGCTACCTTGGGGATTTCACTGTGGAGGACTTGTTCCAGGATATAGACACATCCCTGGTAGACATAGACATGGGAGTGATTGGGCACAGAAGCACTGAAGGTGGACACACAGCTGGGGATGACCTGTTTATGTACCTGCCACCTTTCTCCCCCCACTCCCCTTTCTCACCACACTCTATAACACCCACCTCCCAAAATGCCCAGCCTGCTCTGATTGGCCAGTTGGCATAATGAATACAAGGCAACACTTATTATGTATAGTGACTGTTGTAAGCCCCCTAAGAGCTGTCGACCGCCTTTAAAACAGTATCTTTGGGTTAACTGTGGAGCGACTACTTGTTTTAAAAAAAACATTTTGTGAAATGTGGCCCTCATTTAAGAATTTTGATATTGTTATTTTTGTGTATGAATTTTTAAATTCAGCTATCCTTTACACAAAACTACAGCGCTCCTAAAGTCCTGTAAAGGTTCTTTCTTTCTTTTATTAAAATCCTGTGTGCACAAGCTTTTTTAAAAATGTGCAAACAGGACAAATAAGTCGCTGGACTAATGTTAAAAAAGAGGAGGAAAGAAATCACCTCACTGGACTTTAAGGTGTCTGTACAACACTGAGAAAAATAACAATTATGGATTTAATCCATTTTAAGTACAAATTAATGGTTTGTACATTACTTCGCAGTCTAATGATGATCCCGAGGGGGCAGAAGCATAAACCCTCCCCCTCAATCCAAGTCTGATGTACCCATCTTCACTCTCCACCAGCATCTGCTTCAGTCTCTTATCAAAATCTTGTGAGGGGAAGGAATTAGCTCGAGCATCTTTATCATAAACTCTGGTAGAGTTTATAAAAACGGCTTGCGTGCATGAACACCCTTCACTTGCCGTCTGCTCTGTCCTCTGTCGATCATTACACAGCCTTTAACCGCGGGGACAGGTAAAGGTCTGTGCACTGTCTCAGCACAGCTCTGCCAGTTAATGTTGAGGACATTCAGGCCTGCAGTGCATGTGTGAGCTACTGTGTTTTCAGTAAAGCTCTGGGTACATCCACATTAATACAATTTAGTTTTAAACTGTAACCTTAACTGTGTTTGGACCTAACAATCACACCGCTATAGAAGACGCCTAACACTGAGAGTTTTTAAAAATGCAGTCTGAGCTTGGATTATTTTTTTTAATGGTCGGCGGTGATGGAGCAGGCAGACACGCTTGTTTTCTAATGTGTCAGAAACGCGTGTCTGCACGGAGATCTTTTTCCTTTTAAAGGACCATTTTAAGATTTGCATTAGTCCTCGGTGTGCCTTCTTTCTCTTTACACCGACGCAGGCTTGCTCAGTTTACCTGAGCAGTCAGCATGCTAGTTTAGACGAGTGGTTCTCAAACTGCGTGGCATTGACAACAGGGTGAAAAATTCTAATGAAACTGATGTTTTTTTTCCCCTTTGTTGGGTGGAGGAATACGTTTGATGCTGTTGCACTGATGATATGCACCTTGTATAAGTAAAATCCAACTTTTTTCCCCCCCTTTTGTTATTTGTTAGGGATTGGGGTGTTTTTTTTTTTGGCTTCTGAAGTGGGGTATGCCATAAAAAGTTTGAGAACCACTGGTTTGGAGAGATTTATAAAAACTGCTAAAACAATCAGAACGGAGATCATTTTCATTTAAAAAGTGTTAGTGTGGATGTAAGAAAAGGCAGCTTTCAGTCATGCACTGGTGTTCATCCATGCAGCGATTTGACTGTCAGGGCAGCACATGAGACAACTCCTTGTTACCACAAATGTAAAGTGTGAGCTCTGAGATTTGATTTGACTGATATTGGATGGAGAGGATGGCTGAAACACTAATGTTATAGGTCAAATCTTCAGTAGAGAAATCACTTAACCTCTTTTTTTTTTATTAATGTCAGGATTTCAAACAGTAAAAATGGGCAGGAATCAAAGATTATCATCAAAAGTATTGATCGGGTGGATTGGCTAAAAGATGTTCACAGAAACAGCATTTAGTTCATTAACAAAATAGTTACCGCGTTTGGTGGATTTTGGCGTTTCACGCAGAGACTGAAAAGCGTGAAAGCAGAATTAGTCTCGTCTGAAGAGTTTCCTGAGTGCAGCTGTGGCTCAGGAAATGATGTGACAGATGGTGGTTGTGAACCGCTCTGTGCACTGTTGTATTTTAGTTTTTCTTTTTTTCCTTTAAAAAGATGTTTTAGAGCCTTTACAGTACTGTGATGATATACAAAGCATCCTCACCCACTCAAGCGTGACAGTCCAAAGCCACTGGTCACGTCACCTCGGGTATCTGCAGCCGTTATGCAACAGCACTTTGTTGTTCAGATGTATTATTGATCAGGTGATTGAGTCCAGATGGTGCTGACTTCCACGCTGTGAGCAGTTCATGAATCAGGTCAGTTTCTGCCAGTTTTAGCAGGCTTCACTTTCTCAGTGGTTTCTTTTGTGGCAGTTTTGTCATAATATGGATTCATAAGTTTGTTCAACTAACAGTATTTATTTTAGAAAAGGTGACATTTCAGGGAACAAGTTCATTTTCAGTTCTGTTAGATGTTACTGTAGGAACATGTAGGAATTTATACCAACTTTGCTAAAATACCCGACGGGATGAAATGTTTGAGGAAGCACCCCAAGTGCTGGTTTTTGTATTTTTATATCCAGGTTATGTATTGAAGTTGCTTTCTATGCATACGTCCTTTCTGAGTAGCTGGCTTGCAACTCCAAAATATTTATGAATGACTCGTTTTGTCAACAGTGAGTAATTTATTATCGTATCACACTGACATATTACTAATGGTATATTAAAATACCGTCATGGCAGTTATTTTATTTACTTTTTTCCTCTACGCTTTAGAGATTTGTAAGATGTTTTAAAGTGTAGGGCAGAATGCCCAGATACTGTGTAT
Source organism: Copadichromis virginalis (assembly GCF_057382275.1). Classification (NCBI taxonomy): domain Eukaryota; kingdom Metazoa; phylum Chordata; class Actinopteri; order Cichliformes; family Cichlidae; genus Copadichromis; species Copadichromis virginalis. The sequence goes on along the minus strand of NC_140631.1, from coordinate 38,074,600 downwards.
TTTTGACAACCTGTTTACCTGTACTGATGTTTTGTAATAAAATATGCAACTGTGTAAAGAAAAAAAAAAGACTAATTTCATTATCTTTGTGCATCACATACCAGAGTTTTTTTTTAATGTTAAACTTGTGTAAGAGTGCAGGGAACTTGTTGTCATAAAGAAACCAGTTTGGACATGATAAGCGACAATACTCAGGCTGTGGTGTTTAAATGCCCTCAGTTGATACTAGCAGGCAAATGTCCGACACCAACAACCACACAACATTCAAAGTCTCTTGAATCTTTTGTTCCATATTCTCATGCTTGAACTTCAGCAGGTCACTATAACCTCGTCTACATGCCTTGATGCAGGGTATCGAACTCCAGCCCTTGAGGGCCAGTGTCCTGAAACTTAAATGTGTCCCTGCTGCAACACATCTGAATAAATTAGGTCATTAGTAAGACTATAGACCTTGACTGCATGCTGAGGGGGCAACCTCTAACTATAAGTGTTTGGAAAAATGTACTTTTATCCATGTTCATTCACTCATGACCTGCTGTAATGTGAATCAAATGCCCGAATTGCCACCTCAGCATGCAGTCAAGACTCTACAGTCTAGACCTAATTTTATTCAGGTGTGTTGCAGCAGGGACACATTTAAAAGTTTCAGGACACCGGCCCTCGAGGGCTGGAGTTTGACACCCGTGCCTTAACGCATCGAGCTGCTGCCGTGCGATTGGCTGATATTTGCATGAACAAGCAGATGAGCAGGTTTACGGTACAAAGTGGCCCCATGAATGCACATGGAAATAAGATTATGTAAGCTGGCCAACTACCAGTTCAGCATACCAGTAACTGAACTTAAAATGGATTCTAATGCATTCACACACTTCAGTAAAACACACACTATACCCAAAAGGAAACTGGCACAAATCCAATGTTTGGCTTTGCTCTCACTTAAACTCTGAGTGAAACAGTTGAAATGAAACTAGTTGGGCATTAAAGCAGACCTGATATTTTCATTTCCAGCATCATATTTTCCACTTTGACCTTTACTAAAATAGCTTTGCATGACTCTCAGGTCAAAAATAAACTTACCTTATTCTAGGCTTTGGTGCAAACGCTCAGTTGCTTTAACACAAGGGTGGCGGAACTCCAGACTTCAAGGGCTGGTGTCCTGCAGGTTTTAGATATCATCCTGGGTCAATACACCCGAATCAAAGGATTAGTTGATTACCAGGCCTCTGGAGCACTTCAAGACATGTTGAGGAGGTAAGTTAGCCATTTAAATCAGCCATGTTGGATTAAGGACACATCTAACACCTGCAGGCCACCATCCCTTGAGGCCTGGAGTTCCCCACTCCTGCTTTAACTCATCTACCTTAAGTCAGATGATTTGGTTTTTGATTGGCTGTCCCTTAAAAAACAGGGTTGAACAGCAGACAACACAAAACAGCTTTTAGCTCATTATTTGCACATATTAATCTTGCACCGTTACACACGTAAAGCTTTTAAACATCACCCTCATTTAGTAGCGCCCAACCTTGTAACAGTAAGGCAAAATAAGAATCAGTTGTTATCCTTTAAATAATGACTTGAGGTTTTTTTTTGTAACTTCTACAGTTCTTATATGTAACATTTTAAGATTCTGAAAAGGTACAAATGCTGTGAATTGAAGAATAAAAAGACAAACATGGCAACATATTACAAAGTTTCTTTAATTTACAACTTTTCATAGTGAATACAAGCTACATTTTACTACACTACAACACACACACAACTTATTTTACAGTATCGGATAACTTCACTACTTTTAACTTTACTGTTCACATCAGTTTTACTATTAAAGTGCATTTCAAGTGTTTCTCTGATGGACACCATTCCAGATGTTTGAAGTCACAGATGTGGACAGGTTTTTGTTTGAAAATTTGGTTCTCTCTTAAAATTATTCACCACAATTAAACGCTCAGTTTTATTTATCTGGTGTCATTTTCTTTTCTTCATCCTTTGTTCACTCCCTCCATTCTTATGTTGAACATTTAAAGACATAATTATCAATGTTGCATTACATACAGGCAGACGCTAGGGGGCAGCAGCATAAAGCAGGAGGTAAACTGCTCATCTGTGGCTTCCTTGCTCTTCATGACCTACCCACATAAAAACGACTACTTAAACAATGTCTGATTAAATAAGATTCCCCTTAACGCTCCTGCTGCTTCAAATACTCAATCTGAGGTAATGATCTCAAGCTTTAATAAGTTTAATTTATTGCAGTTGTGATCATTTGTGGTGTAAAGATAGAAAGGTTCAAACTAGCTCAAGTCTGACAGTGCTATGAACATAGATGGATGAATAGGTGGGAGGTGTTTTGACCAGGAAGAAGAATAAGGAGATAAACAATGAATGCACCCACATAAAAATGTAAAATATTCAGCTTCAGCACAAATACATTAAAGACAATATTTGTTTGTCAGTGAGACAAACCTGTCGCAGAAAAGCAAGAAGACCAAAGAGGAAACAAAAAAGGTAAAAAAAACCCCAAAAACAACAACAACAACAACTAAACTGTATCAGAAGTTTTAGGCCGAAGCCCATCATGTGCAATCCTGACTGTAAACAGCACAGTTACACTGGTGTGTCAGAGGGAGATGTTTTCCTTTTAGCCCTGGTTGGGAGAATCTGTCCCTGTGTGCAACACGAGGTGCAATACCCACTCCTAAACTCTTTGGTGGCCCTCTATTTCTCAAATACTCAATCCTGAAACTCATCTCAATCCTCCTTAATGTTTCCTCCAATGGATTTTTTTAAATGAGTTGAAAAGGAAGAAAATAAACAAGAAGAAGGAAAAAAAAAAAGAATTCAGAATCAGCCCACCAAGTCCTCATGTTCCATCAGTGGTTCAAGACGTAAGGATTTGTGAGAGATGGAGCTTCTTTCCCTTTTCTCTCCGTCCTCACAGCTCAGCCCCTGTTGATGGTGTTGTAGGACACCTGTGATCCCGGCTCAAGGTGATTGCTGGCACCCTTTTCTGTCTGCCTCTGGGGACTCTCGCCGTGATCCACGATGGGCTCTCTGTCCTCATCCGGGTCAGAATCTTCACAGCGAGGCAGCTGTAGCATGGTAGTCAGGCCATGCACATCAGACATCTTGTGGAAGGTGCGTAGCAAGAGGTACATCATCATCAGACCCAAGAACAGGTACACTGGAGACAGAGAGAGAGAAGCCAGGAGGGAAGGGATGGATTTTTTTTAAATGCAAGGATATTTAACAGAATTCGACTGGTGATTAATTTCGATAAATGTTTCAGCCTTTCTGCTGTGGCTCCAAATACCACATAAAACCACATGTAGGTATTCTCTCTTTGACTGTGCTGGTGATCTGTTTATTATGCAACACTGAGGTTGGAAAAAGCAATACTGCAGCAGGTGTGATACTAAATCTATCAGCTTATGAAAACCAGCAGGTTATGAAAATGTTAAAGCTCTTTACAGCTTTTAGGCATTGGTACACTACCAGTACATGCAACCACAAATAGCTGTGTGGTGCATTATGTGCAGAATTTAAAGTATATTATTTGTTGGTATTAATTAAAAATAAATACTACAAAGATGCATGGTTACTTTATGATCTTAGACAAGCAAGAAACTTACAAACTCATGTAGCTGGTAAAGAGAAAATAAGTCCGAATACACTTGACTAACAACCAATTTTTAAACATTCATTTAACCAAAAGGAGAACAAAAGTGCCCTCAAGGTGGCAAAGGTGAAAATAAAATCTCAACCTTTGTTACTTCTGCTCTGATTCTTGCGAGTGCCTTAAAGAAATCCGTGTGGTTTTACTGTGTAATGTGTGCATTAAGCGGAGTTCAGGCCATGAGCAGCAGTCACTCACAGCACAAGCAGGCCAGCTCTAAGAAAACATCATTCGATGTTACAAATGTAACGCATGTTTCATATGAATTAGTCTGACTAGGAGTTTGAATCTTGTTCTCACAGACTATAAAACTCATCATGGTTAAAAACAGCAGCTGGTGATGAGTTTAAGATTGGTTTAAACTCCAAACTTCCCAGAAGATTTACCTCTCACTGTATCTGTGTAGGTTGCCAGTCATTCAGGTTATGGTAGTTTTATTTAAAGGCTAGCAAGACTTGTTTTTTTAGGTTCGGGGATTCCCGGGTATTTATTTGCAGTGCAGTGGAAGAGCCCTGCAGCAGTTGGCGAGTTTTTTTGACTTGTTCTTACTTAGGCAGCGATCAGTCTCTTCAGTTTGCAAGTTAATAGGGTCAAGCTGGCAGCTACGATCAGTTTGTGATTATAGATGTTATTGGTATAAGTTGCCAAAAGGTTGTGCTTATTGGTGCAAACTAACTCAGATTGATTGCCAACATACTGGGAATCAATCTGTTTTTAAAGTAGACAGCAATTACTTGCAAACAGTCACAAATCAGAGAGCGATTCCAGTCAGTCACCGTGACTGTTTGGAGAAAGTTTGTCTCCCACCAGGCAACCTGTGCATAAGGTTAACAAGGTTGTTCTTCTTCAACTAACCAAGGTGCATATTTATCCAGCATGTCCTGGGTCTGTCCCAGGATTTCCTCCTACTTGGACATGCCTGACACCCAAGTATGAGGGTATTAGGCCAAACTAAGGTTTTGTTTGCTCTAGAACATCGTTTCTACAACTTGACTGCAGTCGACCAGTCGATTGGACATGATTTGGAAAGGCACGCACACACACGCACACACAGAATAAGTTAGCAAAAACTGATGTATTCAACTGTACAAAATACGTTTCAACATGTCTGAAGCCTTTAAATAGCATAGCTTTATAGTAAACTTCATTGTACGTATTGCATTCAACCTTAATTTCACACAATCCTGCAAAGAATGACTTAAATACCATCAGCAGGAGCGATGGAAAACTCATAATTCTCAAGAAAATGGCACGACGACTGAAAATGATAGAAACGTCTTTGCTAACAGAAAACTGCTTAAGCACCCTGTCCAGAAGATTACCTACTCTCATTTACCACATCTGCATTATTTTCTGAGTTATACATAAATATATATAGTTGTATACAAACGGCAAATGTAAAGTGACAGAACACAGTCCTATAGCATGCAAACGTAGGTCTGCAACGCTCTTCAAAGCACCTACACTGCTACCAATGCATAACCATGACAGCATATTTAGAAGGAAGAGGAGCTAAAGTAGTTTTTCAGTTTTCAAAATAGGTTCCTTTTCAATTTTACCACACAGCACTTCGGCTGAGGAACAATGCATCAGGCTGCAGTCTGTCACTAATCCTCTCCAGAACCACCAGGGGCTGTTTGGGTTAATCTGACTCGACCTACACTGTTATATAAAGCAGCCTGAGGGACAAGAGAGCAACATCGCCGGTCCCTGTGAGCTACTCCACTCGGCCTCCTTCCAACCTGAAGTCAAGGGATTAGCTGTGGGCAACACGAAAGAAAACACAGCTTTCAGCAGAGCTCCTGAGCTCCTCATCAAAATGAAACACGTTAACAGGTGAGATCAAAGGAGTTAAAGTACTACAGGGTGAATTTTCCTTCCTAGTTAAGTTGCTGGAGGGCTCTGAGGAAAATTAAAGAAACTGTGTGAAATGCTGCATTCTCTCAATCCTGTAAACAGCAGAGCTCATTCATCCCAGTGTGTGTCTGTCAGATATTCACTGTAGATATTCACTCTGACCGAGCCCACAGAAAAAACAAACAAAACAGCAAGCCTGCTTTTAGACACAAAGGTCATTCCAGCTCTGACTCGATTACCGAAAGGAAGCCCACAAAGAAGCTGAACAACAACAGCCGACTATGGAAATAACCTCCATCATGTGATAACAGAGTTTTTTTGATTGCCAGAAAAAACAGACGGGCATCTAAGTAAGGTTTTAAACACGACGCACACATGCACATTTGACTCATATGGGAATACCCTCCTACACAGCGGTGGGCAATTGAGAAACGGGGACTGTCGTGACAGAACTCAATTCTGCTCATAATTATCTCTTTATAAGCTTATTAGTGCAGCCCTCTCACAAATACCCCTTCCATAATATCATACACTAATAAACATGTTATGGAAATGCACTCTATAAAGAGCACAGTCTTCATTTACTAATAAAACAAACAGTTTAGAAGCTCGACTTTAACTGATAACTGTTAACATCAGCCTGTTAAAATGCTCAGAGAGCCTTAACATGCAGATGTTAAGTGTGTATTGATCACCACAGTCACCTCCTTATTTTAGCTGCACTGTAAAGTATGGCGAGTGTTGGTGCAGAATGAAAAGGATTTGAATGCATGCACCAGAGTTCATAATTATCCCAATAATTACAGCGATTTTCAGACACAATTGGGAGATGTTGGTCAAAGTCAGAGAAATGAAAACCCTCCAGAAGGCGAGGCAGTCTTAATGCTCATAAGTAACCTTCAAACACCTGTGAGCATTTATCTGTCATTTTTATAGCATTACCTAAATTAACTTTTATTTCATTGGGTCACAAGAAAAAAAATGCACGCATAGAATAATAGATTTCAATTCAACTCCATCCTGAAGACAAGAGCTCTTTGTTTCCTATGCTTGGCATGGACGTCTATATACCACTAAACAAAAAGGTCTTCCGGGGTTACGTGGGCTATAATTACAGCCGATGATTGATCTAAGCACTTACGCCCGACTTCACAGTCTGAGTGCTGTTGCACTTACCGAAGAACAAACGTCAAAGTCAGATATCACTTTATTTTGTTTTTGTGCGATTCTCCTCAAAGTCAGCTCAACTTCAAACGAGCTACACAGAAGAGTGAACTTCAATTTACAATTTATGAGGAACCGCCAACCTGTCAACCCTGACTTGGTAGCGAGAAAAAGGCAGCGAGAGGTGTTACTTCTCACATCAGAGGTGAGAATGAAGACAAAGCCACAAAGGTCAACTTCTGTCAGAGCAGCAGGACAAAAAAAGATTCAAGAGATTTTAATTATCTGTGAGTGTAGAACATATTGCCAATATGTTCTACACTCACAGATCTCAATGCATCTCATGCAGTTCCTTTCATTGCATTGAATCCAGTTCTCTTTTTAAAAAAATACTATCAACTTTTCGGCCCCCAGTACTTCTCTCTTTAATGATTTTTGGAAAGACCGCCCTCCTCTCACTCTGTGCTTCTGCAGGTGTTTCAGATATTGTGGTGGACCTGCTCCCCTTTACAGCTCTGCAGGCATGTAGCAGCTACGTGTGACCCTCACAAGCAAACCACAGCAACCTCGGCGTGTGCCATGTACCCAGGTTATCAACCATTGCTACCACACCCACAGGTGCAGTGGAGTTTCAGCTATATTCTTAGCCATCATCAACATCAAAGCACAAACACCATGAAACAACCGGCTTTCTATCATGCTGGAACAAATTTAATGTTTTATTTTAATTTATGTTAGAGGTAAATAAATGATACCTTTTCTTTTTAGTGCAAGTCACAGGTCACATACAGTGTGTTTGGTGGTTAGTTACAGGAGCTGTCCAGGTTAAAAACCTGGTTGCTCCCATGTATTTACTCATCTTTAGTCACCACAGTTCAAACAATGCGTGGAGATTTTCCAGTAAATAAAAGGTTCACATTCAAAGCACACTGTACTGGATGTATTATTCTATCCATGATTACCTTCTTCCCCACCTCTCTTTGTGTATTTCATTTCACCCTATTCTTAGCATACTACTGTGCAAAATTTTAAAGCAGAGTTAAAATTTTGGCTGGACTCTGTGCGGCATCACAGGCACGCATATCCTCGTGCACATGCAAGTTTTTATACAGAAATTTCAGACATGAATATAGTCACCTAAGCACTGAACCCCAACTCAGAAGGTTGCTTTTACTTATTTATGATACATTTACTGTGAGATTAGGACTAAGATTAAAAATGGTGGTATGCAATTTTAAAGCATGTTTGTAAGACCCGACTCTGAGCTTAAACATGCACTGATATGAGCTCTGCTGTGCTCTGGGACATGATGAGACAACACCTTCTTCTCAAAAATACAGATAAGCAGTCTTAAAGAAGAGGTGTGTTAGCCTGGGACTGTGACTTCAGGGCCATGTCGTTACTAATGACTTCCACATAAGTTGATCCACTAAAGTGAAGTGGATCAGCGAGCAACTTTGGATAGAATAAATCCACTTAAAACATAGTTGGACAGCTTGCACTTCATCTGTGTTAGCATAAAATCCAAACCAAATAAAAGCTTCACTTTCAGACCATAAATGAAAGATTGAAGCAGTTGCCATAGCACCAAATATTAGTTTTGAATTCAGCATCTTAAAACCTCGCTCCTCACAGCCAGAGGTGACCGTATTTGGATGAAAAGGTGGAGTAATGCGTTACAGACTAGAGCTAAATTGTAGTAGTGTCTGCTAATCAGTGCCAAGTAATAAGGGGTGCACAGCTGATAGAAATATAGTCTTGATCAAGATAATCATCTTGATATCATCTGCTGTTAGGAATGATCTTCTTGTGGCCACTAGATGAGCTGCAGTTTTCAGCTCTTTGTTTGATTTTTTCAGAATCAGATTATGTTCATCTGTACACAAAGAATTTGTCTGTGTCATTACAAAATTAACTTTCTTTATGCTTTCTATTAGCTTAACTTAACCTTAGTCTGCTTCCTCCTAACTGTGGTTATCAGCAGTATACTAAGTGGATTCACATCAGTTTTTGTTTTTTTCCATTATTATTTTATGTTAGAATCTGGCCGATCTGATGATATTACAGATTCATTTCTCTTTTTCTAAGCCAACTTTCCTAACTCTGTGTCCTAACTCAAATTTGACCTGAGCCCCTTACACAGAAATTATACATGAATTGTTAAGCGTTAATGCGTTATGTTTTAATAACAGGCAAGTCTGACATGATCAATGAGAAAATCTGTGTCTGTGAAAGTAATGTAACATCGGTTTGATTAGAAGCAAGTCCCCCGCCTGTAAGAAAAAGAGCCAAAAATTACTTTAACAATGTGGTTTATCTGAGCTGTAAGCTGGTTCAGCCCGTGGCTGCACTCTAATTGAGTGCACTGGATGAATGCATTTCTAGTCTACAAACAAATGGACTCACCCATGACAGCACCAAGATACAGTGTCCTATACTTCTGCTCTGGCTGCATCCCTGGCACAAAATCCCCCAGTCCAATGGTGCACAGAGAGATGAAACAGAAGTAGACGCCATCCAAAAAGCTCCAGGACTCCTCCAACTTGGTGAAGATGGCTGCTGGCACCACAAAAAAGCACAGCACCACCAGAAACAGCAGCAACACAAAGTGGACAGCAGTGGCGGGCCGAGGCTCCAGGCCTGATCTCTGAAGCAGGCTCACCGGAGCGAGGACCAGAGGGTACAGGAGCCTCTGGACACAGGCGGTGAGCACCAGCATGGTAAAGGGAACTCCTAACAAGGCGTAGAAGATGGAGAAAGCTTTCCCAGTGTCAGACAGAGGAGTGGATTGACCATAACCTGGAGGAACAGCAACATGACAAGTTTTAGAGGAAGTGGGAAATTAGATGAGATGATAGAAAAGACACGATAGAAATTGTTGTGCTTTTTCTTTACGAGAGTCATTCAATAAATCTAAATGTAATTTAATTAAAAACATTAATGTAACACTTTAAAATATTTGAGCTGTATTGTGATTTTGCAAGCTGCTATTTCTGGTGCTGTTGAACTGTATTGGATTACAAAAAAGGGATCTTATGCATTTTGTCCTTACTGATATAACTCAGATGCACAAAAACAATATATAAACAGTATAATGCAGTCAAATCAGCAGCCTCCACATTGATCATCAGCACTCAAGTCAATACAGCTCCAAAGCTTTCTAGCAAAAATGGAGCATTATAACATTAATGAGTTACTGGACAGCTGTAGAGCATAAAAATAGATTAATGTGCTAATGAGCACACTGATGTTACAGAGTCAGGTAGAGTTATTGGCTGCAACAGCAGCACGTAATTTGCCCCAGACTTTTTAACTTGAAGCTACAGAAAAACAGCAGCTTTAGTCAATGTCAGGGTACCAGTGCTGGTAGGAAGAAAATAAAATTCAGACTCCAGCATAAGCAACTCACTGAGGATCTGTCACAACTGCCTACAGGGATTATCTACCAGCAGAAGTGAAACTACTGCAAATGAATCTTCTGCTGGAGCTTTAACCTGGTGGCGTGATATAAAAGCTTTACAGCAACACAAAGGATAGGAACGAAAACAACAGCTGAGTGCAGTTAAAAGTACCTCAGACTGAAAACACTGACGCACAGAGTACTGACCAGAGAAAGATAAGACCAGAAAGGACTGTATCCTGTAAAACTGTTTATACAGTGTAAATATATATGTAAATAATCCGCCAGGGTGGGGGTTAGGAAGTTCCTTTATATTTGGTTTGTGCAAACAGCACACCATCTGCTGTATGTGATCACAAAACATTAGGTTACTACACAAACGCCAGAAAACAGCTTTCATTTTAAAATGGAGCTATAAAACAACCATCCAGCCCGCCGCCTGTGCAGAACATCTGTAGCCCTTTAAATTACAGCTGTTTGAGAAAAAGTCTGAATTCTGCCTGCATTTATTTAAATAGTATTTTTAGCCTGTAAAAGAATGACACAAACATTCCTGAGTAATAAAGAAAACATTATTATCCAGTCCTGCCATAATAACGTTATCCAAATCACTGGCCACATTTGGATGATGTGTTTACAAAGGTGCTGCCGGGTGTTCAAAGTACAAAGCTGTCTTTGTCAAAATCATCTCCAAAGGACATGAGCTGTGTGTAAAGTGTACGACTACAAAAACCTGGGCAAATGTTTCTATTGCCACAGACTGGTCTGCTGTCTGCAGCGCGAACGTGGTCACAATGTTGATGAGACAATGTTGATGTGCACGCTAAGAACGAGCACAGCCTTTGTTTTCTAGGGGGTCGTGAACTCATGCTTTAAAAACATGACGTGTTTCACAAACTAAAGATTTGATGTCACTTTGACTACAGAGCAGCTGAGATGACGACACAATCTCCTGTCAGTTAAACCGAAGCCTTCGGGCGTTTAACAGAGTTCAGCGTGAGCTCTCTTTCAAAGCAAGCACAGGTTCAAGGCAGATGTAGCTAAAGTTACTGTGACGTTACACACACGCGCACACATATGCAGTGGACTATACTCATCCAGACAGCAGCAAATACCATAGAAAGTACCATTTCCCACTTTTAGTGTAAACTGGAGGGCTTGATAACGGACACATGGAACCGTTTATCTCTGCTGATGAAATCTGCATCACTCTGACCGAAGCAGACCGCTCCACACGATGATGCCCAGTGCTGATATTGCCCGTTGGTTTGATGTATTTGGCTTTGATCTGACTTTGCAGTTGTCACTTCAGTAGTTGTCACAAATAGATTACATTGAATTAACACCCTTTTACCCTGTTATGCCTCTGACACTACCAAAGCTCCACTTAGAGCCTCAGTGAGATTATCTGAACTAAAGTTTCTATCCAGGGGCATATTCAGTGCAAAGGGTACACAAAATTAGATAAGACAAATACATTTCAAGTTCAAGTTCAAGGTTCTTTATTTGTCACATGCATATTTAAAGCCATGGCATGGTCGGAGATAACGTTTCTCATATTTTTTTAAAACCAGCAAAACACAGGAGCTTACAGGCCTGTCTTAGTGTGGAGCTATTGTTCTTTGTGTTGTTTGTATTGCATATATACACACACACAAACATTAGAAGACTGAATCAAGAATGTAAACAAATCAGGGTAAAAAGTATCGCCCTGTAAAATGGATTTGGGAAATTGAAAATTTTGCTTCTCTTTGTGATCGTTTTCCATGTTTTATGATCATTGCACAGTTATTAGCACCTCGCTCCTTTTTTTGGTAGCTTCTTGATAGCGCTGCAGTTTTGATGTAGATCTGTGGCCATCTTTCTGTCACACCTTAGTAGTTTGTGTTCCTGGTCACTTTGTCCTTGTCATTTCTGCTCTTATCTTCAATGCTTTTGTGTCCCTGGGTGTGTGCGCAGAGTGTTTGATCAATGATGTCAGCCTCTGACTAGAAGGCATGTAAAATCACATGGAAGCTGTTGTTTGGCGTTTAAAATCTGACAATATGCCATTTATCCAATGTGCAGTGTAACATTTCATCCACTCGGTCCCAGCTATACCGGCTCATCAGCTGTTAGCTGCCTGCAGACTTTTTAGTAAGTCCCCCTCCCACCTTTGCTCTGTCCAAAAGTTCAACAGTGACACTGACAAACATTACAAAGAACATGAGCTGGAGGTTTTCTCCCTGCTGTTAGGGACACATGTCAGTCACTAAAGCTTAAATCTAGACGTGGTGTGTGGTAAAGCAGGTTGAAATTTTTTTTAATTACTCCCCAAAATGTCCACTGATCGTAAAAAAACAAACAAACTATTGTTCCTTCTACTCAACATACTTGTTGGAGTGAGAGACTATAAATTTCACTATCTAAGTGCATCTGCTGCTTCCTCTTTTTGCCTTGAATTGAGTACCGGCATGTTAAAAAAAACTCAGTGAGATCATAACGCAGCTAAACACGTTACACCATTTAAGGAAGTGTCACCCAGCCTCTGCTGAACACAAAGGGCCATTCTGTTCTGCTTCATGCATGAAATTGCATTTCTTCAGCGATCATGCGCCAGTGTCATTTATAACAGCAAGCCTGTGAATGTGACCGCCTTCGCAGCAGTTTGCCAACACAGCGGAGCAGCAGTGCAATAAGAGCGGCACGAAGACAGCTGCTGCAGATGTTTGATTGTGACAGTCGTCAAAAACTGTCAAGCTCAAGTCGCCAACTTGACAGCTAATTTCTTACAGTTTTATCTTAAACAGTTAGTTTACTCTTTAGGTTGGTTATACACACAGAGACACTGGGAAGACTCAAACATGAGGGCGTAGCAGACACATCGTTTGCTCTGTAGTTTGACCTTCGCCCATTATTTTCTAGTCATTGATACATGCATACTCTTTCTGTAACTTTAAAGCTAGAATTAAAATCTAAGTGTACAGGTTTGTATCTAGTATGTCTTTAACATTAATTCAGATTTGCCACCACATCACAAGCTAGTGTGAGACAGTGGCAATATACTGCAATATCTTTGAAGTATAGCACAAAGGGAGGCAATATTGCCATGTTAATATTGAATAATAATGATAATTCGCACAAAGATACAGCAATGATAGATAATTCCAGCTTTTTTGGGGTATTTATTTATTTTTCAGTTACAAAGATATCATGATATACTGTGCATAATTGTTTTGCAATGTATCACAGAGTCACTGGATTGTCTGACCATACCGTGATAATAACATGTCACGAGTTAATCTGAGTCCTACCCCTAGTCTCATCACAAATACCCTGAGTATTCAATTCAATTTTATTTCATTCATAAAGCGGTAAATCACAACAACAGCTGCCCCGAGGTGCTTTATATTGTAAAATAGAGCCTCTACAATAATAGAGAGAAATCCCAACAAGCAAACAAGCCCCTTTGAGCAAGTATCAGTTAACAGTGGGAAGGAAGGCTCCTTTTTAACAGAACCGGGCTCAGGGAGGGGCAGTTATCTGGACTGAAAATCTGTCACAGTTCCTACACTATACAGAGGCACAGCAGTGAGTGTTTAAAACCTATCTGTAAAACACAGTGGAGACTCTGTCATGGTTTAGATCTGCATTTCAGCCACAGATGTTGGCGATCTTGTCACAATTGATGGAATTACGAATGCAGAAAAGTACCGTCAGACTTTTATCAACCATGCAGTGCCATCTGGAAACAGTCATTCCAAACACACTAACAGTACAAAAAAAGCACACAAAGCTAGTTTTCCATTGTGTTTTTCTCCATCAGTCATAGGTTGGCTCCATCAGCGCCTGGACCTTAACATAATGCATTTCAATTCTACTGTGTATCACATATGGTGATTCAAAGGGCTTCACATGCATAATTTAAAAAAGAAAAAAAAAAAAAAAAATTGTCCACATATAAAAATTCAAAAACTGCAACAGATGGATCCCCAATTTTTCTGTCAGGAGTACTGAACAGATTACAGTTTGGCAGTGGAGGAGCTAAAAGGGCATGTTGGACTATGAGGAGACAAAATGTCAGATATGCAACATTGTACAAGTTCAAGTAAGATTTTATATATATATGAGTATTTTAACTTTAGTTCTGTAGGATACCACAAGCCAGTGTAGCTGAGACTGGACCAATACACTGTGTTTTATAACACAGAGATTTGCAAAACAGTTGCTAAAGAAACTGTAAGCACCAAAGTCCATCATTTTACATAAGCTGGTCTGAGTGGAGAATAACAATTCTTTCTTCCCAAACTGATAACTGCAATACCATGAGGATAGAGTGGCAGTTAGTGGAGCAGCGTGACAGAATAGAGCAAATAAGCACTAAATATCCAAACAGGAGCTTTAAATGTCCTCCAAGAAGCCTGAAGAACTGATCCTGAGACTAATTAAAGAAATTACAAGAAAGCGTGGCTAAGAGAGTTCAGGCTGTGCTGGCGATTAAAGGCGATCAGACCGAATGTTGACTCTCAGGTTCATCAGAATTGTACAAACTCCGCTTTTGCTTTATGCACTGAATTTACATTTATGTTTGCACAGGTTTCAATAAAACATTGCATTCCCATTTTCCTGGCAAAATTAAGAAATAAGGACAGGCTTGAGACTTTTGCACAGCACTGTACTTCACAGCAATTAAAAATCAAAACAAAAAGTATGACCTGAATGCCATCTCATTACAAACCGCCCATCTGGCTTGGCTTGTTTTTCTAGTCATTTTTCTTTCAGCTGAGGTTAATTACGTGGCTGAAACTGCAGCTTTAATCACAGACACGAGAACGTTGTGACAAACATTTTTCCTTCCTGTTACTTAACATCTCAGAACATGCCTTGCTGGCAGGCCCACCATGCACTGCTTTTGCATTTTGCCTCAACATCCTGTTTAAACAGGAAATACATAAAATTAAGTGCACATTGTACCATTTTACTGGGTGTTGAAAAAATGTAGGTAAATGTGCATTTTTAATGGCAATAACTAAACCGGCTGAGAAGCTCTGGAAGCAGAGCGTGAATTTGTACCTCTGAACGACAGACAGCTCTGCGGCTCAGCTGAGAGCGTCCCACAGAGGCCCAGTGTGTCTAATTAAATGTCAAGGGTGTTGTTTTATGACACTGTGTATCCACAACAAACCCTCACTGGATATTTTCGACAACACGAGGAGCTATTTGGTAAAAATGCATGAAAAATAAAACGAAATGTGTAGAATGAAGGGCTTTTTAAATGCAGGATTTTGTTAATCCATGTTTAGCTGCCCAGACAAGGATCGAACCAATCTTTGCTCAAACCTTTTTTCAGCGGAAGTTTTCAATGAATTTTTTTCCCCCCAGCCTGGGACCAGAAAACCTACTGATAATGTACAGTCATGTGAAAAAGGAAGTTTTCACTGGTCTCTGCACAATCTGGTCAGAGCATTTGAGCATTTGTGTCAACAATTTCACCAGATTCCCAGGAAGCATGTGGAATTGTTAACATCCCTGCACAGCAAAATCTCCAGTGTTAAATTAACACTAGAGAGTGTCTATATGGGTCCACACCTCTGAGTGTTAAATAATTTAACACTCAACAGTGTTGTATTTAACACTCAGAGGTGTGGACCCATATAGACACTCTCTAGTGTTAATTTAACACTGGAGATTTTGCTGTGTGCAAACTCACCCCAAGGTCAGACTGTGCAATGCCCAACAACTACATCTGAGACTCCACAGGCCCCAGAGTGGGTGGCTTCACAAAGATGTGAGGGACTGCTAATTATACAGAAAACCTTTAAGTTACTGAATCACTTAGTTTTCTTTTCTTTTCTTTTTTTTAAAGAAACAAGAGTCCTTTGAATACTCTTTTTCACATGATTGTATATTTAACTCCCGTGATTGCAATGACACCATAGAATAATTTGCCAAATTTTAAGGTTATTTGTAATGAAATTCTTGCATTGTCACTTAACTTCTCTCATAAAGTAGCAGGACTTAAGAGGAAGCCTAAACCCTCTGTTTTAATGTGAAATGATCTGATCCTACATTTCCCATCATGCAGCAGTATCTACTCTGGTTCTGTCATAAGCTCTCCAGTTATGACTTTAAAGTCTCCAAGCCCATTTCCAACACACGGACACCGCTGATATGAATTTTGCGTGTACAGAATACCATTTTCCCTCCAGCCTAAAGCCTGAAAAACAAAGCAAATATATAAACAACTAAACTAATCGTATCACCAAACACTTAAGTAACTAGGATTTGGTGCAATGTGCTTTATATTTGGGCCTGCAGGTAAGTGAGTCGTTCAAGGCCAGCAGAACACCACAAAGAACCCAGTGTGGACAACCTGGCTGGTCCCACAAAAACCTCTGTGATGTATTCTGCTCTCACCTTCACTTCCTGTAACATCCAGGTCAGGCTGCTACATACCGAACACCGAGCAGGTGCTCAGATCGCACAAGACCCACGAATATTTTGGTAACATCACCGATGTATGATAATCAATTTCCCCTTTTCTTAAATACCTGCTTTCATACTTTCAAAGTAAGACCAGAAATAAATCACATGATGAGGAAATTTCCCTCATCTACACGCAGATTTGGGAATTTTACAGATTTACAGATTAAAAGGAAACAACGTATAGTGGAAACTTTTTTCTCCCCTGAGATCGATACATCGGTTTGCGTTTAGATCTTAAATAGCTCAAGCTTTGAGTCACAGCTACAACATCCATAACACGTGGCAACATAACTCCAGAAAACTGCCACCTGCATTTAACCCAGCATTGTTTTTGTGTTTCCCTCCTCACACTAAAGCCACAGACGTCCCCTCAATGGACTGCAGACTTTCTTTGGTTCAGCCTGTTTGCAGTTTACGGTAACGCGTAACACTGCCGAGGCTCCACTGTGCGCAAAAACGCCCTCAGGTGTTTCCTCGCCAAACTTTCTTCACTTTTGTTTGCACTCACCGACAGTGGTGACCAGAGTGTTAGCGAAGAACATGGACGATGCCAGGTCCCAGTTTGAGGTAGCGGAGGCGTTTCTGATGAGGAAGACGCCGTACTTGTTGGCCGCCAGCACTTTGAGCAGAAAGTTTTCGAGGGACGCGGCGCTGACGCAGCTCTGGTTCAGAAACTCCTTCTTCAGAACTTCCATATCATGTCGCAGCTTGTCCTCCATCGGCCGCTCGATGGTGGAGAAAATCAGGGCTCCGAAAAGCAGGTAGATGACATAAAACAATATAAAGCCTACGAGCAACAGCCACGACCTGCCTACTAAAGCCATGTCTTAGGTTTAGTTCTGGAGCTACTCACTCTGTTCCTCTCTTTTCCTCTTTGTGTGAAAACTATTCGGGGGCTGTCCTAATTGAACTTGAACCCCTCCTTGTCACTGCATCCTCCTCCCACAGCAGGAACAGGGGGTGTGTTCAGCTCAGAGTCCGTTGTGCATCCTGGGTCCTGCACGAATCCAGGTGCGTTTATTCGTTTATTAGACTTAAATGATCACATCTTTCCCGTGATACACCCGTCCCTAATTTCAAGAAAAGCCTGAAAAATATTACCACTGTTCTTAAGAATCGCCAGAAAAAAAAAATCTCTGTGCTTGTAATAAAAAACGCCTGAAAAGAAAGAAAGAAAAAAAAAGAAAAACTAGAATAATAGCGTCTTTTGGAATTGAACTCAGGACCTTCTTGCTGTGCGGCGACAGTGCTAACCACCGTGCTGCCTTACTTACGGAACAGTAATACCGTTTTTTTCTTGCGTATTACGGCCCAAAGTGTTTTTGCTTTTATTTCGCATGTTTTGGGCTCAGAGGAAGTCCACACCCTTCCACACATTTAGCCCTCCTGTGTCCTCCTCTGAATGTGCCATTCAATATTTTGATAAGCAGAAGAAAAGTCATTCTGGATCCTGATGATGATAAGAAGAAAACACCCTATGAAATCCGCTAAATTCTTTCAGTGTTCATATCTTTGTTCAGTAGTTCTTCATGTAAACTGAGTCTATTCTGCCACGGAGGAATTCTGGTCAGTTTCCATGATATCCATGATCATCCCACTGCCTTTCCACAGCATTTTTAATGCTCACATGGACAAAAGATGTATGATGATTTATTCTTGGACTATATTAGAACTGTTTATCTTGATTTAAAATTCAAAATAATCTTTATTTGTCTTACACTGGGCCTTTGTGTGGCACCTCAGTTCATCCTCTATCTGAAAGGTTGTTTTACTACCTTTACCCCTCCCTTTAAGAAAGTTTTTCGTTTTGCTGCTGATCAACTGCTGCTCACTGAACAACACCTGAACAACAGGTGGGTGGAGCTGTTGTGCTTGAGCTGACCAGGTACTGATGCCATCATAGAGAGCCAGGGAGAGAAAAACCCCCAAAACTGTTTGAAGCATGAGCTTTTGGCTCAAAGGGATTGCTTGTACATTCATTGGTCTTATTTTTCAAAACTTCATGTCTCATCCATCCATCCATCTCTTCTGCTTATTCAATTCAGGGTCACAGGGGGCTGCAGCCTTTCCAAGCTACCATAGTGGGGGACATCCTGGACAGCTCGTGACCATTACAGGTCCCCTTTAATTAAAAGTCCCTTCAGCAGCTACAAGTGTGAGTGTAGTAATTTTATCTCTAAGTACACCATGTTACAAAAACATAATTTGTTCCATTTGTTTATTTGAATCTATAGAAACTGCAAGTTAGTCAATGTTTTGGGAAAAACAAAAGTTCAATTATCTGAAATTCATGTCCTTAAAGGGGAAAAAATCCTGCAAAGACCTGACACAGGCCTGAGAGACACATCTGGCCCTTCGGTTGATCCAGCTGTTCATGAAGCCTCAGCAGAAATGGTCACAGTGTAAGGGAGGCTGTCAAGAAGCCCGTCTTAAGGAAGGGAACAGAGAGAAATATGCCAGATTACACTAGAACTGGACTGAAACTGGTCTTATACCGTGATTAAGCCAAATTTAGTCCTAACCCCACCATCATTAGAGCAGCGTGGAATCATCATGACAGAGAACAAGCTGCAAAGAAGCGCTTTGAATGTCCTTCAAGAAGCCTGGACAGCTATGCATGTCATCTGTACTGTATTTCCCACAAATGTTGGACTTCCCCTTTAACTCAAGTTGGCGGAAACTTAACTGATCTGCCGCTTCATGTGAAGGTCAGATGGGAGTTCCTGGGCTGTTCGGCTCTTACCCAGCGGTTACTAGGTACAACAAAACACTCTCACTGTGCTCTGTTTGCTTCTCCTGGAAGTAATCGCTGGCTTGTCTGTGCTGTTTATGCATAAGGCCAGCTGACTCATGCGGTGTAAACGGTGAGGTCAGGGCAGTCTGCTGCTCATCTGCCTGTTTTCTACCCTGCAGTATAAAGCTCTGTTATGATAGCACAGCGGGCAGGCAGCTGCTCTGACTCAGCAAATAAAGTGCTTAACTCTCTCTGCGCCACTGATCTCGGAAAGAGGTGATGGTGACATGCCACACAGGATAATCTCGCTAATACTGGATTATTTATCACGTTAAAAAGTGAACCAGTCCATGTCTTCAGCTTCTGATAAAATAAAATAGAATTTATTAGGCGATAGTGCTGCTAAAGCTGAAATAAGATATGATCTTCTATAAATATGAAAAAATTCCTTTACGTTGTATTTACAGGCATCTGTATGCAGTGATTTTGTGAATCACTTCAGCCCCTCTCGCAGTCTGCAACATGAATTATTACATGCAAGAACGCAGCTTGATATTTTACACGCTGTTTTCCTCACACAATGTCCCAGTTGGTTTCACAATGTGCACTATTATATGTCCTTGTATTAATAGTCAGGCTGTGATGGTAAACAGCCAACAGGCCAGAAATCTTTTGCCGTGTGACCAGCAGCTTTTTACCAGTTCAGCAGCTGTTATCAAGTTTGTTTTTTTTTGAAGCCACATTTAAAACACAGACCATCAAGTTTAGCAGACGTTTGGCTTGTTTTCTGATGTTCCACACTGTTTTGCATATGTTACAGAAGCAGCATTAAGTGTCATTAATCCTGCAGAAGTTGATGACTGTTCACATATTCAACACCAGGGATTTTATTCTAAAGTAGACATTTACAGATTTTACTTTTCCTGATGATGTAATATTTTCTAAAAATCAACATAATGCAATGTTTTTGCATGACAGAGTCAAAGTGAGACTAATTTTAATTGCTTTGCAGGTAATTAACTGAATTCTGCCCTGTAGACTAATGAAATCTTTGACCTACTGGAGGGTACGTGACAGTAAAAGGCAGATATAACAAAATGCATTAGGCTCTATGTGCAACAAATATTTAATGAAAATCAATTAAATAGATGTTATTAAAAGCCAACATTAAATGGTGCTAGAATAAAAGCGGGGACATTATCATCAGTCCTTCAAACATGGCCTGCAGCTCTGAACTTTTCTCAACACCGCCCAACAGTGGTGACCATCACACGGTGTTTAACTCTCCAGTTCCCAAAATACGACAGATTATGAAACTGTGAGGACAGAGCAGTAAATATTTACAGCTAGTGAGAGGAGATGTGTGTTACGCCCCCTGTCGGTGCAGCTCCTTTGCCTTGAACCATGTGGAGTATCTCCAGAGGTGGAGACATGTTTGAAGCTAAATGTGAAACAGGATGATTGCGGAAAATATCGTGACCTTATTCTCCTCAAACTTCCTCAAGTGAAAGTGTGAAAATGACAGTCTATTAAATGTTTGGTCAGTTTTTAACCAAAGCAGAAAAATTTGTTTCTATTTTGGTTTCACAGTTAATTTTCAGAATTTTCTTGTTTCAGTTTAGTTTACAGCTTCTGTTTGTCAGGCGCACAACAGTTTCTATTCTCGAGAAACATTCGTATCAAAGCCTCTTCAGGTTAAGTTGTCTTGATAAATTATATCAATGGCTTTCACAAAGACGAGACATATTTTCTGTATCTATATATTTCCTGTATAAGTATAAGAAACATGGACCAAAGTTATGGACTTATGAACAAAGTCCCACGCTAATCCATAGAGCAATAAAGTAGATATGTGCTAATATATTAATTAGAATAATGTGCAGCAATTTTGGCAAAGAGTAAACCTAAAACATATTTATGTTCATTAATTGTTTGGTCGGATTCCAGAAATCTGAGGATAGGTCATCACCCACTGACAGCTGGTAACCGTGAATCTGATAAGTGGTTAGGAAAAAAGATGGATGGGTTTGAATGTTTTTCATGACAAGCTCAATGAAAAACCTTCATTGACTCCATGAGACGTCAGCTGAATTACGTCAGGTCTGACTTCTTCTTGGTCTGTCTGGAAAATATTTGTTCGTTTCGTAATATTTACAAAGGTTGAGTGAGTGGATTTCAAAATGTTCGAACATGGCCCAGAAGAGCAGACCATGTGATGATTTTATCCGAGTTACTAGTCAGCCAGTGGTTCCCTCTTCATGAAATCAACAGGTCACATAATTCTGCATGTCAGGAGGAAGCATTAGCCAGCACGCAGTATCATTTTATTACATCAGTCAACAAGGTGACAGCTGGATCCTCCTCATTGTGACAGAAAATATCCAATTTTTTCAAGAATTTGAATGTTGTATAAATGGCGCGCGCACACACACACACACACACACACACACACACGACTGATTCTGAATTTCATCACAGATGACAGAGTTAACAATTGAAATACACAACAGAGCGACTTAAAGTTTTCTGAGGTGACACAAATTAGAAACGCGGCGCATGATCGGCATAATGTGAACAATATTCTCATAAAATATCATTTTGACTGGCAGCTAAATTCAAGTTTTGCCCATGAAGTGGACTCGACTACAGAACAGCGCTGAACTAAAACGAATGTACTGAAACATTCGGCAGACAAGAAGCGAGACAGAAAGACAAAGAAAGAAAAAGGTGGAACATCACATGCTTTTGTTGAGTCCACTTCAGTGTGTTTGAGAAACAAGACAAACATTTCCTCCTGAAATCACTTCCGTAACCTCGTAAACATTGGCACTTTCTCTGTTGGCACTAACTGGAAGACAAACTTGTTTCTCTGAGGAACCAGAACAAAGTTGAGACCTGTTCCTGTCACTGGCTTTTCAGTAGCAAATACACAATGAAAGCACATGCATCAAAATGTCAAATGTAAACAAAATTAAAACAAAAAGTCTTGATCTTTCTTTAGTACTCATTATTATATCTGCTCTAGGCTTTTGAAAAAAATAACAATGCTCAACTTTGATCTTCTGTGTGATGACACGACTAGACAAAAGGTTTTTCTGTTACTTCTACTGAACGTGTGCATGAATCCAGGTGATGGTGACATCTGTAGAGGTGCTACAGACAGGAAAACTGAGGAGGAGTGAAGCTGTTACAAAGGGTCAGGCCACCACATTAATGGAGCTACAGAACAAAAACAAGCATCGTGTCATCGAGTCTTCTTCTCTAATTAAACCCAGAGATCTTTTCCGGGAGGAAGACTGGAACTTTATGCTACTTTCATAAAACGTGGCTGGAAATATAACTACAAATCTAGTTTTCTGGATAGTTCCCATTTACCTGACTTGGCACTCAATAATACAGACATGTATGCCTCCATCACAATCGCTTATTAGTCCAATTTGAAATAGCTGAAAAGTACAGATGCTTGGGTAATTTAAAATGTCATGTTGACACAGTTTGTCTTGTACCTGTTCTGCTCATTCAAAATTCACACTGGCCATTGATGCAGCCGCCCAGCTCATACTCCGTCTGAAAGCTGTATTAGAGCCTCTCCTGATTGGTTTGAACACAGGTAGGCGGGGCTTTAGTGCTCACAGCCACACCTGTGTGACTGAAATGATATGTAGGAAAAAAGTAGAAAAAAAAGTGTGTTTGGAGTAGTCTGACGTCAGAGCTTTAGGCTCAATATTTGAACCCATGTTTAACACGAGCATCCATCAATGTAAGAGTATATACATGACAGGAAACAAGGAGAAGCCTTAAAGGCCCCTTGCATGAAGTAAAGCTGTGTCTTCATGAGTTATAAATGGCTTGAAACTTAACCAATAACCCCAGATGTTTTTCCCCTTTCAGCCTGACATATTCTATGAATATGCTTACAGTATACAGCATATAGTATATGAAGAATGCCATTTTTTCAGAACTGGGATTTTCCTACTTAATAAAAAAATCTATTTCAAATTTAAACTGTAGTGTAGTGCAATATTATTTTGTTTGACTGTTAGATCAGCAACACTGGAGGCAATAACTTTTTGCCCCAATTACACTCTTCCATATCTGCACGACAAAAAACGAGAGACTGCAAATGAAAGCTAAACAACCGGCATGTCAGAGTTCCAAAATCATGAATAACAGGGCCGCCAATGTGTGTAAAACGTTGTCTTATATACCCCAAAAGGTTGATTCTGTTCATCTGGACGTAGCGATTTCAGTGGGAGAAACGTTTCGTCACTCATCAAAGTGACTTCTTCTGCCTTAAATATTTATTTTTATTATTTAAGTTCACCCCATGTGAGTTTTATCTCCTTTATATTTATTCTACCCTTGAGACAAAAAGCAGTGGTACTTCAGATCTATTTCTGTTTATGGAGGAAAAAATTAGAGTGCCTTTAAGGTGGCGGCGTGTACCTTGTAACGGGTCACAATGCTCCAAAGAATCTCAGTAGATAAGGTGGAGACTTAATGGGTGGTAGTGGTGATAGTGAACAAGGTGATGAACACGTGATATAAAAAAAACCACTCCCCCAGTATACATCAGCAGGTGGTGGAGGAGACACCAGCTCTCCTCACTGTCTCAGGCTTAAATAACCAGGAAGTGTGCAAAGAGTCAGCAGGTCGATGAGTGCTTGACTTGCAGTTTAACATGCTGTGAATCCGGAGCCTCGGGAAACATGTTAAAGCCTGGAGTCCTTCATTGTGAATGCTGACAGCCAAACCAGAGCTGAGGTCCACAGAGTTACTCCATGATGTTCCTGTTGTAGTCATAGGACAGCCGTCGCTTAGCAGCGGCATGTTGAGCATGCTGATTGGCTGAGGGGAGGCCAGGGGAGAGGCGGCAGTTTGCTGTCGAGGAAGCAGGTCTGCTTTCCTGCAAAGATGAAAACTAAAATCAGCAACACAGCTGACTACAGCGTAGTTTATCAACTAGCCAGAGAGAAGGTTACAACAAATATGAACAAATGATAAAATCAAATCCATAATTATAGAATTATTGACTTGTCGTAGGCTCAAAGCCCACAGTGCCATTAGCTCTGATTAGGATGACACAGCAGATGTGAGCGTGGTTTCCCTGCGGATCTTACAATGAAGACCAATTATCAGAACTGTGAGGTGTGAGCCCAGACGAGGAGGGGGAGCACTGACAACCTTGTAGAAAAAACACCTCACACTCCCCTCTCTCTTTCAGGACGCCTGATCTGTAAATAAACTGAGATTTCTAATGTGAGAGTTGAACTGGACTCTGCCTCCTTATAACAAAACTTCCATTTGGATCTGCAAACGCACACATAAACACACAAATCTGGAAAACATCAACATCACCGGATCGTACCCAGAATTCTGCTGGTGGAAGTGTCCTCAGCTATGCTGCCACCTGCTACTTTTCCCTTTGTTATCTTGAATCTATTGTTTGAGTCTGTCCTTTTTCCTTGTCAGATTGTCCCTCATGGCCGTGCATCTCCTTGTTCTGTGTCTCCTTGAAGTTTGCTAGTATTTGAATTCTTTGCTCTTGCTTTAGGTTTTGTATTAATATGAATATTCAGTTTTAAAACTGTTTTTTTTTACGTTCATTCCTGTTTCCAGTTGTTCTGAGTTTGCGTCCACAACCTGCTTGTCACATAGCCATCATATAACACACGATATGTGAGCAAGGGAAGTTATCTGAAAAATATGGAAAAAGACATTCCTGTGCCAAACAGAGCCATCTATCAGGAAAATCTAGGTAACGCTAACAAGGGAGCCGAAGAGACAGCAAACATCCCCTCTGACAGAAACGTGGCCTACTTCAAAAGAGCACTCGATCTGAACCAGAGGCAGCGAGACTGCTGAAGGTACTGCGTTAGGTCCAGATGCTGCAAAAGTGCCTGCAATCAAAAGACATACTGACAACATTTCAGACTATTTTCTGCAGAAATAAACAAAATAAAAGTTCACCTTCAAATTTTGGCTTGCACTAAACACCCGACAGCTGAAACACCACCCTACTTCATCCTGTCCTCCACTGTTGTCGCCTGCGTAAACAATATCACTTTGACCTTCAGTGAACATTTGATTTGTGCATGCTTTATCATTGCTGCACAGCCAGTACGACACATGTAAACATCTATTGTCTGATAAACTGTAGGCCCCCATGTCAGCGCTGCACGTTTGCACATCTGGATATAACCCAGATTTCAAATATACTACCTCAAGTCCCGTCTCTTTTCAGCCGAGGGCATCTTTAACCTTAAACAGCAACACTTTGCTTCTCCTTTTTTTGGTCATTCCTTCCAATTACCTTAAATCTCCACACCTCTTTTGTTTGTTTTCTCAATGTGTCTAACAATATTCCTCTATTATAGCCCATCCCGGTGGTAATTTCTTGTAGCTTGTATCAATAACCTTGGCTATTTTGTTAATCTGCAGAGGTTTTAGCTTTTGTAGTTCCTAGCTTAGCATAATTTTATCGTACCAGTCTCAATTTGATTTTTTTTTAAATCAGTTACCTTTCTTTAAAAATTCAAAACATCATAAACGTTATCACATAGAACTATTCTCAGTCTTCTATCTTTATGTCTGAATTGTTAATTAGAAAGGTTACTGAAGACTTTATAATTTAATAATTGCTCGATTAGAAAATAACACCCCAGTCAAATGATAATGAAAACCAAAAAGTGGTATTTTCACACCACATTCAGTAGCAAAGTAACTAAACAGCAATAACTTATATTTGAATTTATGTAGAGTGAAAGATGCAGCATTGTGGAAAAATTAACGACGAAGACTATAATTGAGTAAAATAAGACCTTTGTGATGAGATGATTTATCTGCTGCTGCAAATTGGCCCTCTGCTGTAACCCAGTTTAAAATATAACGAAGCAGGGACAAGTGAAAAAAGAAGCATAGATAAAATGATCATTAAATTCACATTTCATGCACTGTGATAATGTTGATTGCTGCTTCTGGCCTGTAGCAAGCAGTCACACAGTGGACGGGTAAACCCCACACTTGCATATTTTGAAGGTGCCTTGTAGCTTTCTGATGTGACTCGGTTCAGCAGCGCGCCCGGGGCTGTTCGTGTACTGAGCGTTCTGCATAAAACAGCAGTCGCATCATTTGAATGAGGCTGCAGGTTTCAAGGCTATCGGTCAAACAGCACTATCAGTTCGTGTTACATGTTAAGGCTGTGTTGACGAATTCAATTTAACAACCGCGAAGCTTCACAAATTGAAAGTGAACACTAAGTGCTCTGTGCTAATTCCCCTGCAGCAAATTATGAGTAAAGAGACGGAACATTTGCTGTAAAATTTGATTTCTTAAGTGTTTTCTATCAGATTGTGAACACTGAAACATGTCCGCAGCGAGCGATTAAGACGCACTCGTCTCCAAAGCTGCTGGGCTCGCATTTCCATGTGCATGGTGTCGGTCTTTACTCACAGTGTGCGGCTGCTCCAGGTGTAAAGTCTTCAGCAGCAGGTTACGAGACACGCCGTTGGCTCTCTTATATCTCTGGCCGATCATTTTGTTCAAGTCATGGAAACTGTCCAACAGCCTAAAGGTTCAAAGACACAGACACACGATTTCATGCACAAGAAGAACATTTGTTTTAAATGATTGCTTTTCAAAGATTCAAGATCAAGATTCTGTATAGGAGTCAAAAGCTCAGGGGTCACAAGCCTGGATAAAGAGGAGGGTATGTGGTGTAAAACTTCTACACAATCCAATATGGATGCAATCTGCTGTGGCGAACCTTTGGGATAGAAGTACGTTTCTTTCTCTGTCCTATGTGACAGTGTGGTCAGCATGGTCATCTTTGTTTGTGACCACAGAAGGTGGTTTTACGACCACTAGAATAGTTCCCAGGTTTTTTCAAGGGTAGCTGCACAGGCAGAGAGCACCCTCACCAACCCAGTCATTTTGTTCTGTAAGCATATCTGAAATTCAAGGGTTGCTCCTATTAGGCTGTCCAGGGGTACAAATTCTAACAGTTCCTTGAAATGTAGTTGCACTTCACACAGTCACCACTAGGTGGCCACATTTTCTTTCAACTTGTCAACGTATAGTGTTTTATCTCGTAAAACCACCGACACCATAAAAGAACATCAAATTATGCATTTTGTATTCATTCCTGTTTGACTCGAGTAAAATGACACAAATGATTTAGAGAAATTCAGTGTTGGAGGGACAAGGAGGTAATTTTGTGAATAATTCCATTAAAAAAGGACTTGTATGTATAATGATATTTTTTTTTTAAATGAACCCCATACAGATTGTTTAAAATGAAAGTTTCCCTGAATGATAGTTTTTGGTAATTGTTACAAGTATTTTCTTTAAAAACAAGTATGAATATTTAAGAAAAAGAGTCAACATTATGTAAGGAAAACACAGTATTTCTGTTAAAATGGTGAATTTATGGAATAGTTTTATGAAGAAGAAAAAGTTCAATATTTATGAGAAAGATCTAAAAAGATCTTGTTGTTCTCTTTTATCAAATCAATTTGGAGTTTGGTGAAGGATGACAATCTGTCAAAATACAATCATAAAAATTTGCAGGAGTAAAACTGAGTCTGATGATTTTGGGGGTCTGATCCATTCAGTACAGAGTACTTATGCAACAATATAGAAATCAAAACAGAATTTATGACTGGTTTCATTAGCCCTGAATCACAGCCTACTTTATCATCCTTCTAGACACTAGTGGGAAACATCCCATCTAATCTCTTCTGCTTATCCTTGTGGGAAATGGTGGGAAACACACGTTACTAAATTAAACTTGTGCTGTCTTTGGTGAAAGCTGAAACTAATGATTGAAACCAGGAAAGTGTTTACTGATGGCATGGATAAAGAGAGCTGAAGAATGTACATTGAAGGTACTTGTGCACCGACTTCACTCAGGTTCTTAGGTTTATTCCCATCCATCTTTTATCTAGAGTCATCGCTACACATGATGGCCTTCGTCAGCACGGTTCACCTACCCCTGGTCGTGGCTTGCTCCGCCTCTGAGGAGCTGGCTCAGTGTGGGAACAGTACTGAGGTCACAGGAGTCACTTGAGGATGAACCAGTAAATGAGGGGAAGGCTTCAGCAAAGACAGCCGCCTGCAGTAAATACAGAGAGAGCTCATCAAATACAGCTTGAGAGCTCAGCACACCGCAAGAAAACAGTCAAAACACAAGCATCAAAAACACATTTGCAGCATTTAGGAAAAAAATATGCATTTATGGTTCATTACATGAAAAGTTAATACTTTATTTTCATAAAGGTCTCCTTGTGGCACCACAGGCACATGAACCAACTTATTTAAAAACAGCCAGTCTCCTCTCACTCTGCTTCACTGCAGTTTTGGGCAGGGCTCATTTTTCATCTGCATCTTTGCACTGTGCTTAATGTCCACTGGGAGACTCTCCTCGCAGTGCTGACTTCTTATTTTTAAATTTTATTTTTAAGGAGAAAAAAAAAAAGAAGCTGGGGTAATGTGAGTTATAACGCTGGAGAAAATACTGATTAATTTTTACTCATAAAACTTAGTCACTCCTCCTGCAGGGTTACATCAGGGTGAGCCGTGTTTCCATGGTAATGGCACAGCCAACTGAGAAAAAGGGGGAAATTTTAGGTACAGACATATACACTTTCAACTGGATAAAAATTAGTGACCCACACAGATAACACTAAAATCACCCCATCTCTCACCAAAAAACAAATCCTGCATGAACAGAGATTTGGACGTGAAACTAAACTCCTTCTCTAAGTTATAGCCAAGATACAATACACACACGAAGGTTTTTGTACATTTCACCCAGGGCCAGCTATATCTACCAGACACTAAGAATAGCAGATGGAGCAAATAATGCATAGATTTAAACTTGAATAATTCTTTTCTACTGCATGATCCACAGGGGACTGAGTAACTACACAAATAACTCCCTGAATCCACCGAGCATCCCTGATCGATGGTACAGGAAGTGCAAACAGAGGTTAGAGTCACAGAGACAAACCACGCAAGACAGAAATTCAATGCTGTGACACAAATGAACCAATCCTGAGGAGTTTGTGGACTCAGTGAAGTGGATGTAATGGCCACTTTAGCTCTTACTGAACAAACAGAACCGTTTTTATAGCAGTTACTGAAGGACAACTGTACCAGGTTCTGATTGGCTGAGAGTCTGTCTCTCCTCTCCTCCACAGCACTGGCTGGCCACCACTGCTCCACAACGTCTCCACCTTCATCTGATGAATCCTGAGGGAAGGCTGTCCAGGTGTCGCCTGACTGGTGGAACGAGCTGTCCGTCTTGCCTGGCGTCCAGAGGGTCGACTCACTGGTGATAACATGCTTCCCAAGTGCTGTTATCAAACACACACACAGGCACATGCACATTAAGTCTTAGTACATACAGGGAGTGCAGAATTATTAGGCAAATGAGTATTTTGTCCACATCATCCTCTTCGTGCATGTTGTCTTACTCCAAGCTGTATAGGCTCGAAAGCCTACTACCAATTAAGCATATTAGGTGATGCGCATCTCTGTAATGAGAAGGGGTGTGGTCTAATGACATCAACACCCTATATCAGGTGAGCATAATTATTAGGCAACTTCCTTTCCTTTGGCAAAATGGGTCAAAAGAAGGACTTGACAGGCTCAGAAAAGTCAAAAATAGTGAGATATCTTGCAGAGGGATGCAGCAGTCTCAAAATTGCAAAGCTTCTGCAGCGTGATCATCGAACAATCAAACGTTTCATTCAAAATAGTCAACAGTGTCTCAAGAAGCGTGTGGAAAAACCAAGGCGCAAAATAACTGCCCATGAACTGAGAAAAGTCAAGCGTGCAGCTGCCAAGATGCCACTTGCCACCAGTTTGGCCATATTTCAGAGCTGCAACATCACTGGAGTGCCCAAAAGCACAAGGTGTGCAATACTCAGAGACATGGCCAAGGTAAGAAAGGCTGAAAGACGACCACCACTGAACAAGACACACAAGCTGAAACGTCAAGACTGGGCCAAGAAATATCTCAAGACTGGTTTTTCTAAGGTTTTATGGACTGATGAAATGAGAGTGAGTCTTGATGGGCCAGATGGATGGGCCCGTGGCTGGATTGGTAAAGGGCAGAGAGCTCCAGTCCGACTCAGACGCCAGCAAGGTGGAGGTGGAGTACTGGTTTGGGCTGGTATCATCAAAGATGAGCTTGTGGGGCCTTTTCGGGTTGAGGATGGAGTCAAGCTCAACTCCCAGTCCTACTGCCAGTTTCTGGAAGACACCTTCTTCAAGCAGTGGTACAGGAAGAAGTCTGCATCCTTCAAGAAAAACATGATTTTCATGCAGGACAATGCTCCATCACACGCGTCCAAGTACTCCACAGCGTGGCTGGCAAGAAAGGGTATAAAAGAAGAAAAACTAATGACATGGCCTCCTTGTTCACCTGATCTGAACCCCATTGAGAACCTGTGGTCCATCATCAAATGTGAGATTTACAAGGAGGGAAAACAGTACACCTCTCTGAACAGTGTCTGGGAGGCTGTGGTTGCTGCTGCACGCAATGTTGATGGTGAACAGATCAAAACACTGACAGAATCCATGGATGGCAGGCTTTTGAGTGTCCTTGCAAAGAAAGGTGGCTATATTGGTCGCTGATTTGTTTTTGTTTTGTTTTTGAATGTCAGAAATGTATATTTGTGAATGTGGAGATGTTATATTGGTTTCACTGGTAAAAATAAATAATTGAAATGGGTATATATTTGTTTTTTGTTGAGTTGCCTAATAATTATGCACAGTAATAGTCACCTGCACACACAGATATCCCCCTAAAGTAGCTAAAACTAAAAACAAACTAAAAACTACTTCCAAAAACATTCAGCTTTGATATTAATGAGTTTTTTGGGTTCATTGAGAACATGGTTGTTGTTCAATAATAACATTATTCCTCAAAAATACAACTTGCCTAATAATTCTGCACTCCCTGTAGTATGTGCTTTCGATGCTCTTAAAGGACAATAATGGGCATTAACCCTGTATTATAATACAGCAACAGCAGCATTGGTGCTAAAGGTGACAATAATTACTAGGACGGCTTCCAAACGGGGCCAGTTTATCCAAATGAATGAAGAATCCCAATAACTGTTTTGTACAAATGTCCACAATCGTTTTTAAATGCTGGAAAATTAAATTAAATTCTACAGACCCTACAACACATCCAACTAATAATTTAAGAAATCTCTGTCTGATCTTTGCATATCTTCACTAACTGTTTATTCAGTCTACTTAAACCTTGACAAGTTTCTAAGATGCTTTAGATGGTTTCAATTCATGGAGTCTTACTGTTGCAGACTAAGCCGTTCCTGTCGTCCTCACGTGCTCTGTGCAGATGGATGCAGCTAACCTATAAAATAGACCTGATGCTTTTTAAAGGGAGGTACAGTATTTTTCATGCGACACCTGGAACAGACTTTAGTCTTCTGTGACCAAGAACTGGAAAAGCAGTTCAGAAGATGGATGGACAGACAATATGTGCATCCAAAATACTGTTGACCAGTCCTGTCCTGTCCAGTGCTGCCCCTCCCTTCCACTGGAGGGTTCTTCCTGTTAAAAGGGAGTTTTTCCTTCCCACTGTTTCCCAGTTCTTGTTAATAGGAGGTCGTCTGATTGATGGGGAGTTCCTTTTTCCACCGAATGTAACATCCAAAGCAAACTTTGTTTTTCTTGCATGTGATGCATTTAGGGGACACCTGTAAATCTTGGTTACAGAGGCACCATGCTAATATTTTAAATTATTATTAGATGTGCCAGAATTAAAACCCACAGTTTTAGTAGCTCTTCAGCTTTCTATTTGTCAGCAGCACAGCAAGACAACTTGCATTTATTATTCTGTTAATCACCTTGTCGTATCATTGTGTTGTCTATGGCTGTGACTGCTTCCTGCTGTTGCTTAAAAAGTTGCCTGCTGTACCAGACTCTGCGGGACTCTTTGAGTTTGTATGTTGGACTTTAATCTCACCGCGACATCTCACTGCGTGGAAACATTTCAGCGAATATTTGTATCTCTCTTCGATCCCTGCTGCTTTGACACATCTACACGTCGCTCTCCATTGCTCGGTGTATTTATCCGACGATGTATCTATCAGACACTTGTCTGTGAGACTGTTTCCTTTTCACCCGTTGCCCAATAACCTGAGGCTAACAGGAGAGCTCACTGGCCTGTTTGCTTCCTCCCCCTCT
The DNA here is from genome assembly GCF_057382275.1 of Copadichromis virginalis. NCBI lineage: Eukaryota > Metazoa > Chordata > Actinopteri > Cichliformes > Cichlidae > Copadichromis > Copadichromis virginalis. The sequence continues at coordinate 38,042,086 of NC_140631.1, read as the reverse complement.
CTTAGCTCGACTCTGAATGATTAATACCGTGTAGTGAGACGGGGAGATCAGTTAGGAATCCAGGTCAGGACAAACTACAGTCTTATTTCCACTGTGCTGGTAAGTGATGCCTACCAAGGCAAGAAAGAACTCTGCATATTTATCACAAGATTAAAAGTACTACTGGTCAACAACTTATTTACGTCATCTAAGTTACAGCATGTGTTTTAGCTGTATGATTATCAGGCTGTCTTACTTTAACTCTTTACCCCCATTTCAGGCCTGTTTACAGAACAAATTGACTAAGTTTGCATCACATGTTAGTGAGGGTGGTCGCTGCCTTTGCGGGTACCCTTCAAACGGCATCTTTATTGATATACACTGAGGGATCAAATGTATCATTATGGAGGAATGAGTTAAAACAATCTGTTCCGGAACACACTTCCAATCAAATGTTTTTCCATGTTTTTTCTGCCTCTCACTACTTTTATTTCAAGCTATTTTTTTCAACCTTGTTGTTATATTCAGTGTAGATTTATAATATGTATTTTCCCAGATTTCACACAGGCACAGCCAGACCTCTGTTTGCAAATGCTATGAAAGGTGTTTGTTACACTCATTCTTGTCTGTTGAAGTTTCTGTCTCCATCTTAGTACTGTAGCTATTTATTAAAAGACTTTTGGGTCATGGTGAACTACTTCACTTTATCCACTGTGTGAAACAAGTAGATTTATCTCCTCCTCCTTTTAAGCCAGCATTTTCCTGATTGGCTGGCCCTCATTGAGATGCTTAAACAGAATGTGGGTGGGGCTTCAGTGCCTGAGATTGCCTTATTAGGGATGCCCATCATAAGTGACATCATACAGAGCCACAGATAGAAAAAAACAACTTCAGCCATGTTTAATATGAACATTTGCTACTGTAACTCACATGTTTATTGAAAGCCCATTTTAATTACTAATAATTAAAACCAAAATAAACTAAAAGGCCAGATAAGTGTGAAAATATGCATAAGTAATGTGGGTGAAGCAAGCCTTTAGGTTTTATAGCTGGTCCTTTAATTTTTGCCCTTTTACATACATCAGTCCCTCTGATGATAAATGTTAAGACTGATAAGCCATCAGCAACATGTTAAAATAAACAGAAATACTTTTCAGTAGAACAGACTGAGACATAATTATGCACCAACCTCAGCACAGCCTCATTTAGCCCCCCTGTGGAAACTGGGCTTAACATGATTTAGGTGATTAGCTAAACGGAGCAGAATGAGGGATCATTACGACTGATTAACACCGGCTGTGAGAGAAAAACAATGAGGCGCAAGGAGTAAAAGATCTGACATACCTGCGCGTGTCTGCTTCAAGAGTGTAGCAGATAAGAGCCATCATACTGTCAGACTACTAATTAAATTCATTTATTTATGATTCAGGTACTAGCACTGCTTTATTTTGTTCATCATACAGTTCTTTAAAAAATCCAATAAAAATATTTTCTTCTCAATTACCTTCTTGCACTGAATGATGGTGTCCAATATTTTTTAATTCCGCGTACCCAGGAAGCTTTGAGATGGGTTTGTTAGCAGGATTAGTCGAAAAGAATCAGGTAGATTTGTAGGAAAAGTTGTACCAAAGATAAGGAAGGGCCCAACTGCTTTTTGGAGTTGATCTCAGTCCAGTGTTTTTATTTTATTTTTTTGAATGGATCTTTTGAGGGCGACAATATTAAAAACCTGCAAAATATCTTGATGTTCTCTATAAAACACTAACTTAGATCCAGATAATTAGATCTCAGTTCTTGAGGAGGGAGTTAACAAACAGTAAAAATTAAGTCTGCAGTATTTAAATAGTACATAGTAATGCAGTTTAAGTAAGGACTTCCAGCTGCTTTATCCCCGCAAACACATCTTCATAAAATAGAAACTATAACAGCAGCAGGATTTTGGAAAGATAAAAGTAAATACCCACTTGTGCATAACTACTTGTGCGCTTGTTGAAAACAGATTGTGTACACTTGCATTCCTCAAAGTGTACAAAAGGTTAAAAATGCACTAATTCTCTGAGGGAGTCGTTGCCATTCACTCTTTGTTTCCCCAACACAACACAAAGAGTGTTAAAGAGTCTAAATCTGCACATTTCTGACTTTTTTCTGAAAATCTCTGAAGCCTTTCTGTGTCAGCCTTGTTGTCCAGGACCAACAGATCCAAGCCTACAGCACACAGAAAGGCAAATTTACCAAAGATCCCAAAGGAGTGAAAGAGATACTAAAATGAGAGGAAAGCCTGGCTCGTAAACACAGAAAGGGACAGAGAATGAACAACCACGAGACTCACCAACACTCTCTCTGCTCCCACAAGGCACTGAGGCAGACATGGTGAACTCCTCGCTCCAGGCTGGCTCTCCCTCCGCCTGCATGAACACTCCAAACTCATCTTCCTCCTCCTCCTTCCTCCCTTCGTCAGTGGCCACGGTGGAGCCACTCTCCACCTCACCCTGCTCCTCCAGCTCTCTTCTCTTCCCTTCTTGGCCTCCTTCTCTGTCTCCTGCTGTTGCACTGACTGCCTCCTCCTCCCTCTCCTGACAGGGCAGGCCGGTTGCCATGGATCCCAGGGTGGGCAGGGAAGGGGCAGGATTAGCCTGGGAGAGCGCAGGGGAGGTGGGGAGATTGGTGCAGGCAGTGTTAGTGATGTTAGTCTCTCCACTTGGTTCAACAGGGGCATTGCTTGTTTGTGCACAGGTGTATCCATCCTCCTCCTCCCACTTCCTGTGTTCATCTTCAACCTCCTGTAACCTCCAGTCTTCCTCTGAAGCACGGTTTATCTCTGTCCCTTCATAACTATCTTTGAGTGTGACTTCTCCTTTACATTCATCCGACTTCCGAATTTCCCCAGCTCCGTCTCCATGTTCAGGATTGAGGCTCTCTTCTAAATTTCCTTCTTCTGACTCCAGCTCATCTTTCGTCCCACATTTGCTGCTCTTGTCAGCCACAATCCTCTCGCCTGACTCAGAGATGGAATGATCTCCATCTGTGAGGGGTGAAGGTAACACTTCCTCCTCATTTTTAAACACAGATTGAGGTTTATTATGCAATACCTCATTCACAGTGGTTTTCTCATTGGCCTGTTCTTCTACCTCAGAGTTTTCTTCCTCTTGCTCATACCCCTCAACGTGATTCTCCTGCTCAGCCTGAACCCAACAAGTTTCACGGTCAGCACTGCAGACGCTGCCCTCTATGGGTGCGGCTGACTTGTTAAAAGTGAGGGAGACTGCAGTGCTGCTGGAGGCAGGCGTAAAGACTGCACACCAGCTGGAGAATTCATCAAGAGCCTCGCTGATGTTCTCCTTTTCATCTTTAACATCTGCACACTCAGCCCTTTTCTCTGATTCTTCACCTGCTTCATCGAGATCAGAAAATCCGTTTACATTAGCCCCTTCTTCTTCTTCACGGGGACATTCACTTGGTTTTCTCTCAGTAACGCTGTTCTTATGTCTTAAATTATCAGTCAACCCAGAATGTCCATGGGTGACGATATTTCCTTCAGTGTATCTGTCCCCTTGTTCCTCTGAATAGCCAGCCTTGCTCTGAGAAGCTTGTGTCTTCTGCCCCTCGCTGCTCTCAGTTTCTCTTGTTTCTCCCACATCGCAGCTGTCGTGGGAGTCACTGTAAGAACGGGTAGATTCTAGGTCAGGGTTTAGTTCAGTCAAAACAGAGCTGGAAGACTCTAACTTGCCGAGGCCTCCCTTATCCTCCTCTTCATTCTTTTGCCTTTCCTTCCTCATTCCCGTCACCTCACTGTTCAGCCTGTTTGGGATGCCTCCCTCGTGTCCATCCTGGCTTTTCCTCCTCTGTGCTCTCCTTCCACACTGGACGCAGGATTTAGGAGAAACGCTGTGGCTGCATCTGGCTCGCCGGCTGTCCTGCTGTGGGGTGGGAAACTGTTTACAGTCCAGGCCTCCTTTGTCTTGCTCTTCCTGCCTTTCTTCCACAGCGATTTCACCAGCAGGAACTTCCCTGCTCCTCTGCTGCCTCTCTCTGCTCACGCCTGTTTTCTCCCGGCACGCTGCATTGCCAGACTTCCTCCATCTCCGCCCCGATCGCACCCTAACCCGGTTTGCTCCAGTCTGTGCCGGTGGAGTTGGCCCAGCTGGAGTGTCTCTGCGTCCTCCTCCTACTCCAGTCTTTCCTCTCAGCCATCCTCCGACCACACTGGATGCTGCACTGGTTGTCACTCCAGAGTTGGGCTTAGCTGCTGAATACAAACAGCTTCCTTTCTCAGTCCGGAGGAACAAACACTGAGTCTGAGTCTTCCCGCTGCCCTCTGAGGTCTTCAGAGTGGCAACTGTTACCAAAGCTCCGATTCCAGCCTGCCTACTGTCCACCCCGAGCGGAAGCCCATATCCCATGCGACTCCACTCGCCACTCAGGCAAACATCTGCAGGCCTGGGGCAGGACGCTGAACTTCCTCGACCTGCAGGAGGAGCTGTGGGTGCTTGTCCTCCCAGCAGATTAGCAGTCTTGTGGCGATTCCTGGAACACAGGGCCCAGGCTCGGAGACCCCGAATGAGCGGCAGATCGGCCAGTCCCAGCTCCAGTCGGCTGGGGAAGGGCAGAGAGGCTCTGGAGCATTTCTGGAGCATCTCCCGGCTAGAGCCTGACATGCTCAGGCACGGGTAGTTGTTGTTGTTATTCTGCTGGAGCATAGTGCTTGTTGTGGGCCTCATCTATGTTTTATTGGTTGGTTTTTGCTTATCCTTTATTAAAATGCAGCCTGTCGGCTCAAGTTCAATTCTCATTTGTGAGAGGGAGCGCTGCCACAATCAAGAATCTATTCTTGATTCACAGCCTGACAGCTCAAAGGTAAAAAGATCATCATTTATAAAAACATCACTGGGCACTATGAAACAGCTAAAACAAATTTCTCACTGATTAATTCTGACAGTGGTACTGAAGACGATGTTTCCTAACATGGCCGGAGGGAGATGAATCTCCTTGTAATCTCATATTTTAGCAGATTATTCTGACTGCATCTGAAGACAGAATCAGTTGTTTTTCTGACGGGCGACCTGCCACTGTTTGCATCTATAACTCCTCAACTTAGAAAGTCTCCTGATGAAGAAGAGAAACATGCAGGTGTGATGTCCAGCTGTCAGTGCTGATGAGAGCAAGGGAAATGAGAAGTTTGTTTTCTTCCAGGCTGACGCTCAGTGACGCTGTCTCCAGAGCTTCGCCGCCCTCCCCGTTCACTGTCCTCTCCTCACTGAGGACTGACTCAGCTGTCACAGAGCACCCTGCAGGGGAATGGGTAAAATAAATAAAACAAACATGGAAATTAAAGACTCATAGTGCAGACTTATTATAAGGTAGTGTGATATGATTAAAGAGCAAGGATCCCGCCAAGAGGAGGCCCAATCCAGCAAATAAATAAAAAGCTTAAATATTAAAATTATTTAATGCTGACTTCACTTTGGTTTGGCTCAATGGGTTGCAGCTGTAAGTCAGTGTGGGAGGTGTGAGTCTGTCAGAGGTCATGCATTTGAATCCAAAGTGACTTCTTTTCCCACTACTCCGACCCAAACAGGCTCTTTTATATATATGAAAATGGGAACTGACACCATTTGCATTGTGGTGAGAATTAGATTAGTTGTTGCATCAGCCACACACAATCATCCAGTAGACTAAAAACGAAACACAGGTGGCCATAAACCCATAAATCCACTTCTCCTGCCCACACAGCTTAAAGGATTTACCCGAAGAGCATCAATAACCCGCCACATAAGCGACGAAAATAGGTTTGAGCCACGTATGTCATACTTAGCCTACTCCTATCAGCACCACTGTGATGAAGATGAGCCACGTCAAACCACACAGTGTACCAGCACTACCTGTGTTCCCAGCCAGCATGTCCTGAGAGGGATGCCCACAGCCGAGTGCTCATTGTTTCTTACCTTTTTCGAAGCCCCGGGGTCTCAGGTCCAGGCTCTGGATTAAGTGTCCTTTACTTAATGCCCCTCTGCTTCCTTATTGTTTACAGACGAAGCCTATTCCCCCTCCTCTCGGGCTCTGGAGCATCCTAAAGTGGAATCAGCGCCGCCTCATCTTTCTACTCGGCCTGCACCACAAACGTTACAAATCGCTCGAACATCCATTCAGTCCTGTCCCATCGTTTAAATCAGAGCACAGCCTCTTTTTTTTCGCTCTCTCCTCCCGACTCGTTCAGCCATTGCGCATCATCTCATCCGCCGCGGCTCGGCATCGTGCGCCGCCGCATCTTACCGCAGTAGCCTCCGGTGTGCACAGCGAGCAGGATGACGAAGAGCTAATTTGACTTACAGCCCACTCACTGATAGGAGGCGTGATTCGTGCCACACAGAGCAGGGAGAGGTGAGGCGAGCGGAAGTGTATGGAGGGTTCGTGATGCCACACTTAGGGAGAAAGAACACACTGGTCTAAAATAGAACAAACAGAATCTATTTGTTTGCTACTGGGAGCTTCAGACCTAGATCTAGAATTTAACACAATATTTATCATATGTACGTTGATTTCTGACATTTTCAGAGGTGAATATAACATGTAATAAAAACACAGTGTCTGGAATTTTAACCATTCCCCATTAAAATAGTTTAAATGTGTTTATTCTGAAAAAACAACCAAACAAAATGGGACATTTTAGACGAAATGTGTTTTTTAAGTACAAGTGAAAGAATCCCAGTAGCAAAATTATTATTGACTGGTGAGTTAATTAATATAACTATTAGAAAAAGTAACAAATCACAGAAAAATATGGCTACTTTTGCTTTTTCTGGGCACACTCCCGGTTTCTCTGATGTATTCCTGAGATATGACAAGCAGCTTTCTCTGAAAATACTTAACAATAAAATTAGTTGATTTTTTTTCAGTGTGCAGCAGAAAAATATACACAAGAGAAACAGTTACGGAAAGTGAAAATGTCACCCACAGGTCACCTATGAAAGTATTTGTGTTCTCTCCATATTTCTATAAGCTTTTGAAATAAAGGAGTAAATATTCTGAAATTTTAGAGGTCATTTTTTATATTACTTGTTAGCTTAATTTGCCAAAATTACCAGTAGACTAGCCACAGGTGTCTGTGTTTACATAAGTCACTTGGTCTACAGTGCTACTGTTTATGTAATGGTTGAGTTTCATTGCATTAATAACTGTTTATTTTTCTACTCACTGTATTATCTACATTATCTATATTAGGACAGTGAGTTAGTCACCTATCAGGGAGCCAGTACCTGTGCTTGTTGTAGTAAAAGTGCAGACTAGATGCTACTTTCACCCATTGTTTATGATTTTACCATTTTTTTGTGTGTGACAGCATATTGGATATTAAGGTACAGTGTGGAGTATGTTTAAATTGTTATGACACCATCTAAGAGGCGCTGATTTTAGTTTCAGTGATTAAAATTCTAGTAATTTATGTTTCCATTGCTTAGCATTAGCATTTACCTTGCTAACCTCTTGCTAACGGAACTTGCAAGGATTCATCCAAATATGGTTAATTCCGGCTCCAAACAAATACAACAACAACAAAAACACCCTGGTATTAGCCAAAAGAAACTTTATTTTAAAAGGGATGAAATTATGAGATTTTAAAAATGCTGAAATTGTTCAGTGAACTGAAAACAGTAAGTTTGTAGCTGGTGATGCTGCACTTTCCCCTGTCTCTGCTTCATGGCATTGTTTACTCCTCATACAGCATTAGTGTAGCCTCACATACTCTCACCAGAGAGCCTACGTTTTCACAGCATCATCACAGCAGCAGATGAGTAGATTGGGAGACACACACAGACACACACACACATAGAAAGAAGACGTCATACATCCATGTGCACAATTTACTTTTTCCCTCCAAAGTCCTCCTCTCCAGACATTTTCAATAAGCCTCATTCGTGTGCTATGGATCTTTTTCATAACTCTAATATAAACAGGCCAGTAAAACCGAGCTTTGGTATCATATAGTCAAAATATTCAAAAAGAAATACATTAAAGATTATTAAGAGTCTTAATTATTTTTCTGGATTTAAATGGGCTTCCAGACCACTGCGTTTCTTATATTAGGAATTTAAAATGTACATGTTGTGCTTTGTTCATATGTTCTGTCATACTCTTAAATGGTGTATGCTTATATTAAATAAAGTGGTTTTCAAATAATGAGGCAAGTATACACACACCATAAATTGCTATAAACTGCTTTAAATAGCCTTTTCAGTCATTTTTTTTATACCCTTGGCTAGGGATGATGTCATAGAGGGAGGATCTCCCTAATATGGTCAATTAAGGCACAAAGTGCTACACACAAGCTCCACCTACCCGTTGCCCCTGTGAGGGGCATCGATTCAGGGGGCAGTTGGTTTATGAAAGTTGGGTGGCCTTAAAGTGAAGATCTAAAAACAGCTTGTTTCAGACATTTAATGAAGTGAGGATCTGCACCAAGGCCCAGCTTATGATGAAGAATAACTCTGAGATGAGAATTATGCAATATAAAAATATGGAGTAGGAAATAATGTTGTCTCTTTGAAAATTTCACTGAAATTTATTTAAAATTTGACTACAGGACAGAAGACTTTTTGTGTGAATATTACTTTATTTAAGTAACATCTTTACAAACATTCTTTCAATGCAGCTCTGACAAAACACTTGCCACTGAAACCCTTAGAATCAAAAAGAAATTCGAAGACCTTGTTAAACCAGAAAGTTAAAAATCTCTCTGCATGTACATCCTGCCTCAGTGCGCGTTACCTTCACATGTCACTATTCGTCTCAGCTTTTTTTAAAGTTCTAGTTCTCAGCTGCAAAAAAAGGCACTGTGCTAAACGTTGTTAATGAGACAACTCTTTTATGGATTCATGCATTTTACCACGCAGCTTCATTCCATCAGTCAGCCAAATAAAGGAAACATAAAAGTGTTTATTCTTAAATGTTTTACATCTACTTGAAAATAGAAAACCGTTCAAAAAGCCTGATTGGTGTATCCTTTAAGGTAGGACGTTTTAACAGAATACCAGAAAAATTACAAACATGTTTATAAATGGTAAGTTCTTTGTTTATAAATTAAACTTAAATATCAAAATTTAGAGACATAAAAACTGATATTCAAGAAGATTATTCCATTTTAAAACAGTTTATACATTAAATAGTAGATACATTGTTTAAATTGTACTGGGTAAAGGCACTTAAAGTTTCAATCTCTCCGACAGTAATTTTTGGTGTTTTTAGAAATATTTATAACTCTGTTTTCTGGCCTTTTTTTCTAACACGATTGCTTTGCAACAAGATCAAGACACGCCACCCCCACTAGTCTCACTCTAGCAGCCTTTTAGCAACTTGGATCAACAGAATAAACTTTACAGTTTCCTCTCTAAAATTTCTGAATTTCTGGTTTAAATCCCCAAATTTCCGTCCAGCTCACTGCTGATGTTTTGAAACGCAACAATACTTAACAGCCGAGCTTCAGAAATATCAGTGTATTTTAAAGCTACAGCCTCATTCACAAAAAATACAGTGGTGCCCTTTTTTTTGGCATTGTACAGTAAAAACATTAATAAAAAATATATTAGCAGCAGGTTGGGCTAAATATTTGAGAGCAACCTATAACCAGATAGTCACAGGTTTGATCCCCACAGCAGATAAAGAGTCCAGAGCGTCCTGCTTACTCACTGACCGTCTCTGGGAAAAAAAAAAAAAAGCACAGGCTAAATGTGCTAATATATAAAACTATGGCAAAAAAAAGCCCATAATCTCAGAAAGTTCACACTTTTTCTTCAAGATAAACAAAACATTGTTTCAGGTCAAAACAATATCATTTATGCTTTGGTAAATATGAAAATACATTTTGAACTGAAAAGGAAACAGCTTCAAAAAAGCAATTATATTGTTTTATTTACATAAATATTCCTCTGGCCTACGTTGTGATGGTTCATAATGAAATATTTTTAAATGATCATAGAACTGAATCATGAACCATGAAGTCGATGTGAGTAAAAGACTCTTTCCAGCGCATTTCAAACACAAAACAAAAATAAATAATGAAGCAGTCCGACATGTTTACATTCAGAGTGAAACCTTTAAAAACCAAACAAAATCGGATAAATAATTTGGACTAAACTAACAAACCGTAACAAAAAAAGTCGTCACATGTAAGATGAGAGAAGGAAATATATAGCAATCTTTAGCTATAATAATGACAATAATACTGCTTGATGTAATGTTATTGTAGTTCATCACATTCATACATCATCTATGAAAATATAATATAATTTTTTTTGTTAAGGCACAGATGAACCCCAAATTAATATACACGGTGTTCCTCTGGGCTATGTTACTATTTATCCATCTAAATTGATTTGGTTAGAGTTGCCCAGTTTTGGCGATATTAGCTGGAGAAATGATGCGTGGAGCCCACAAATAATCAGTTCAAAAAAGTTCAGTAGATAAACAGCACTACAGGTCAGAAGAAAAAACTAATGTATCACTAATTTGGGGATGAATTGTCCTTTTATTAGAGGTTTACTTTATATTAACACGGCAACCTCACAAAAAAACTAAACAACAATAACAAGAAAAGTAAAATACATTAAAGATACCATTCCAGCATCTTCAGTACTTTGACACCTGGTGAGCTGCTGTTGTTGTCTTTGTTGTTGCTGTGGTCGTTGAAGACTCGTCTGTTCGTGTTTCAGCCAGGTGGGTGATTCTGGTGGTCTTTGTCACCATGGTGACAGTTCCCTCCTCGGAGGAAGAGATTTGGTGCTCTTCGGTCATTTGCGAGGTGGTGAAGTCGAGCCCTGAGGTGTGGAGGCAGAAAGACCCCGAGACATCTGCCTCACCCCCTACCTCACCTTTCTGCTGGGCCTGAGGAGAACTCTCTGGAGTTATCTGGAGGAAGCCTGCGGTAGGTAGGCCAGGAAATAAGAGAAATGAAAGAAAAAGAGGAGGATAGGTGAAGAAATCAAGAGGGAAAAGAAACTTAGTCTTATGTAGAAGAGACAAAACAAGAGTATATAGATTAGTGATTTATTTACCAGGAACACAAAAAAATATACAAAAAACATCAAAGGTAGCAGCAAGAATAAAGTATAGATAGTGTAAAGTATATTCTAATAAATCCTGTGGTAATATAGTGAAAAAACCCAGTAAAATCCAGACATAACATATGAGAACCACATGCAAAATTGATTAAACATCATTTTTGAATGTGTAGACTTTTACAGTTTTTCATTTTCTCATTTATATGCTTTATTTTCTCATTTCTCATAATGCAACTAAACGGGCAAATTTAATAGACGGGGTAGATACAAATTTAGATTTTTCTAAATTTTCAATGTAGTGCTTTGATAAAAAAATCTCTATTTTCTTGTCCTTACTATATCTATTAAAATATATAAGAGCTCAGGCTATGCATTTTTCTTAAAGAAACATGAAACACTGGATGACTAGTCTTTTAGTGTGGCAATGCACAGTGATTCAAATGAATGCAGAAGAATTTAAAGCTGACTGGGTTGGGTTCAAAACCTGCACTAAAACTTTCTGGTAAAATGCTGCCATCTTGTGGTGAAGTTTTTAATTAAATATCTCAGAGGGTTTTTACAAAAAGCGGCTTTAATAATAACATTAACAGCAGTATTGACGTAATGCCAGCCCAATCCGGTTGTTCAGTGATGACGCGACGAATCCTACTTCCGGGTCTAAAGTAGTCTGCGTTTAATATGGCTTTTGTGTTGTTAACATGTTTAATGTTATGTATTTTCTTCTATTTGATCTCAAAAAGCTCCTAAAACAGTCAGTGATCACTGTTGACCTCCCTCGGCTTTTATTACCACTAATCATTTATTTAAGCTCAGCTTTTAAAACCTTAGGATGTAACTACAGCCCAGCCCATGCAGCAGTATATGAATGACTAACCTCGTATTGTGGATGGATTATCTCAGTTGTTCTCCTGGCTGAAGTTTGGTCCTTTTACAGCATCCTGCCATGTGATTACATTTGTTCCTGACCACCGAGAACACTCACGTTAACTTTTATTGAGTGGAAAAAAAGTTAGCTTGTTTATATTATGCTAACATAGCTGTGTCGCTAGCGGTCACGTAGCACATCATTATATACCAGCTAACCCAACTTCAGTAACCCTACAAACGTCACTGCTGTTTAGTTTTCTGTCTTCATTAATGCTGGAAGTGATAGCAGAGCTGTACGTTTTAATTTGTTTCCAAAACCCCGCAGTCAGGACATGCTATATTGTATTTAGATAGAAGCTAGCGAGCTAACTCCTGCTAACTTCTAACTCCGTTAGATGTCATAAATTCCGTTTTCATGGATGCCTGGATGTTAAACTCAATTGTTACACCTGGTAGAGCAGAACGCTGATCATTTTATTAAAGATGAAAGACTTTAGACAGTTTTTCAACTCTCAGTAATGCCATAGTGATCGTTTGATATATGGACCTGCAGCAGAGTTTAGGCCCAGACACGGCTAGTGACGTCAGACTGAACAATCGGATAGCATCTCCTTTAGCCTTACCTGTGGCATGTGGCTTCAAGGTGACCTTTGGGACCTTAAACCATGAGGAAGACTCTCTCTCTTCTGATTCCCTGCTTTTGCTCTCCACCTTGCTCCAAGCTTGAAACTTTGTTGAGGTGAACTCTGTGGCAAAACCAGAAGGGGACTCTGAGCTGTCCCTGTCCAGCATTTCTGTTCTGGCACGAGAAGACACCAAATCCTTCAAAGGCTCCTCAGTGAAACCCCCTGGTAACATTGTGCTTGATTGTACTTCTTCTGGTGATGAATGCTTTCCCAGTTCCCCACTTGTTTCCATGTCTGCTCCTCTTGCACCCGTCTTCCCATATAGACTGGTGAACTCCACCTTTGGGAGTTTGATTTTACCACTGAATGCCACCTTCTCTTCCTTGGAGCCCTTGTGAGGGCTTTCACCATTGAGACTTGAACTTGAACCTTCTCTTTTGACAGTGTCACCACCAAATGATGCAGATTTGCCAGACGAAAACGACACTTTAGGCATCTTTATTCTTCCCCCCTTTGACTTTTCTTCTTCTGCCCCTTCTTTTTCTGCACTTGCAGCAGCTGACTTTTCTTTGGACTTTCCAAAGCTTGGCTTCTTTTTGATTTTGGGCATCTTCACTTTGACAGTCTCTGTCTCAGCCTCAGCCATTGCTTCCCCTTTTAAGGGACTTGTGCTTGTAGCAGGCTCATTTGTTGGAGGAGTGTCTACCAAGACAAAAACCGCTTTCTTTACTTTAGGCATTTTAGGGCCCTCATACTGAATTTCTGGCCCATGGACATTCACACTTTCCTCTGGTGAGGATAGGGAGGGTAATGGGACGCCAAACTTAGGGATTTTGATTTTCTTGCCTTTTTCTGTTTTGCTGTTATCTCCATCTTGAGATGAGCCAATATCAAACTCTATGTCTGGTATTTTGGGGACTCTGATTCCTGCATGTGGAGATGAGGAGCCACCCTCTCCTTTCACTTCTGTTTTTAGACTTACACTTGGTAATGTAACTTCTGGTACTGGATGGTTAACACGATTTTTGTCATCTTTATGACCATTCTGGGTTTCAACTTCAAAATACTCAAATCTTTCTCCACCGTTTTTCTTTTTTGGCATTCCAATCTTGAATTTTGTTCCTTTGACTTTAGGCCCTTTTACTTTGCTGCTGGTTTCTGTAGTGACATCTAAGTCAGGTAGATAAACTTTTTTCCTGTCCTTTTTGCCCTCCCCTTTGTGAAGTCCAGTATCAAGTTCTAAGCCTCCTTTTGGACCTTTGATATCTATTGTCGGGACTTTTAATTTTAGGCCTTTGTGCTCACCCTCAAAATGCAAATCAGCTTCTCCAAGAGCCCCAGTGTCCAGGTCAGCCTTACCACTTGGTAAGTTAATCTCTGCTTCAGTGGTTTTAGCCATTGGCAGTAGTATTTCTCCCTCTGGAACTTTAATATCAGAACTGGTTACTTTCATCTCTACAACAGATACCTCACTACCTTTACTTTTGCCTTTCGGGAGTGAAATATCAACTTTTGGCATCTTGATATCTGGCAGTTTGATGATTCCTCCCTCTGTCTCCATTTTCTCTGCTGGTGTATCAATGTTTACTTTTCCCTTGGGAAGTGATATGCCCACATTTGGCATCTTGAACTCTCCTCTATCTCCCCTGATATCTGCCTCAGGACCTTGCACTGAAGGTTTTCCTTTAGGAAGAGAAATGTCAACTTTTGGCATCCTGAATATTCCTCCCTCACCCTTAATTGTAGCGTTGGCACCTTCAGTCTCTCCCGTTGGAAGTGAAATATTGACTGAAGGCACTGTCATATGTGGCATTTTGCTGCCATCTCCCTCAATTTCAATCTCTCCTTTAATTTTGCCAGCTTTTCCTTTGGGTAGAGAGACGTTAAAACCTGGCATTTTGACCTGAGGCATTCTGATCCCCCCCCCTGCACCTCCTTCCAGCTCGATCTCTGCACCTTCTGTTTTTCCCTTAGGTAGTGAAATATCAACTGAAGGCATATTGATGTGGGGCATCTTGAATTTTCCAGCTTCTCCTTTGATCTCCACATCTCGAACTCCTGGACTTTCAACTTTTCTTTTAGGTAGAGAAACATCAACATTCATTTCGATATCTGCACCTTCAATCTTTCCCTTGGGTGCTGAAATATCAACTGAAGGCATTTTCATTTGTGGTGTTTTGAATTTCGCTCTTTCATTTCCTTCTGTTTCAGTCTCTGCATCTCCAGTCTTTCCGCTGGGCAGTGAAATATCAACAGAGGGCATGCTTAGATGTGGTATCTTAAATTTCCCACCTTCCCCCTTTAACTCCACTTCTGGACCTTCAATCTGTCCTTTGGTTAGAGAGATATCAACATCTGGCTTTTTCCAGTGAGGCATCTTAAAATTTCCTTTGCCATGTCCTTCTACTTCAACATCTGGACCTCCAATCTTCCCTTTGGGCAATGAAATATCAACAGAAGGCATGCTTAGATGTGGCATCTTGAATTTTCCACCTTCTCCTTGAATCTCTATCTCTGGACCTTCAATATGACCTTTAGGCAGAGAAACATCAGCATTGGGCATTTTCAGATAAGGTGTTTTGACTTTTGCTTCTCCTTGTCCATCCACTTCTATTTCTGCCTCAGTATCTTTGAGTTTTCCTTTAGGAAGCGATATGTCAATGTTGGGCATTTTTATGTGAGGCATTTTTAACTTTCCCTCTGTAGTCTCCTTCATTTCTAAATCTGGTGAATCAGTCTTTGCTTTTGGAAGTGAAATATCAAGTGCAGGCATATTAAAATGAGGCCTTTTGAATTTTCCGTCACCCCCTTTTAGCTCCAGGTCTGGTCCTTCAATCTTTGGAGACTTTCCTCTGGGCAAGGACACATCAAGGTCTAATTTGGGGAGAGAAACATCAATCGTTGGCATTTTGGGAATTTTAAGGTTTCCCTCATAACCTCTTATATCAGCCTCTGTAACATCAACTTCTGCTTTTGGGAGAAGAACCTCAGTCTCTGGTGTTTTAGCTGCTGGTAACGAGAGCTCAACAGAAGGCATCTTGACCTTGGTTTTAGCTTCAAGGTCACCACTTGGCTTACCTAGGTCTTTTTCCTTAGAGACAAAGCCTGGGATAGAAAACTTTGGCAGTTTTAAAGAGACGTCAGGTGCATGGAAGCCACCTTTTGCCTCTACATCTGCATCCAGTTTTGCTTCAACTTTTTCCTCTGGGAGTTCACTTTTGGGTGATGATATTTTTAACTTGGGAAATTTCATTTTGTATTTTGACATGTCATCTGAGTTGTCAACATTGATATCTGGTTGATGAATGTCAATTTTTCCCCTTTTCCCTTTAACATCAACATCAGGACAAGAGACTGATACATCTGCAGCCTTCTTGGACATGCCAAATGAGGGCAGTTTGATTTTAGGTTTTTTCACCTTGACTTTTCCACCTCCATCAAACTCCACCGACGGTGCTCTGATCTCTCCTTCTACATGTGGTGAACTGAGTGAAGTATCTCCCTTAGGTACTGGTATTTCCAAGTTACAGCTCTTTGTCTTTCCCCCAAACCTAGGAAGAGTGAAACTAGGTACTTTGAGGAAAACAGGTAGATCAAAGCTGCCCCCTGAAGAAGGCCTCCCTCCTTCTGCTTTCAGAAGTTCTACTTCCACATCATCACCTTTGGGTTTTGTAAGGCCAAAATTGAGATCCATCTTTGGAGCTGAGATGTCAACTGTTGGTAGTTTTACTGTGGGAAGTTTTAGGGATGCACCTGGACCTTCTAGACCACCTGTCTCTATATCTTCATTCTTAACTTCCAATTTGGCAGGATTAAGGCCTCCTGTAAGACCAGACATCTCCAAATCTCCAGATGCATCAGGACTTAGAGTATCAACTTTGAAGCCTTTAGCTTTTACACCAGAGGGCAGGCTGAGGTCAAGGTCAAATTTGGGCAGATTTATGTCAAGACTTGGCATATGGAATCCACCTCCTTTTTTATCAACTTCAACCTTCGGGATATCAAACCTTCCTTTTTCAGAGAGTCCTTCAATATTGATATCTCCCTCTACTGTACCCTCTGGAACTGTAACCTTTTCTCCCTTCACGTTGGGTCCTTCCACTTTGATATCACCTTCTGGGAAGTTCATCTTTGGAAGTGAAATATCAACTTTGGGCATTGTGAATTTGCGTCCTTTATTGCCAGGACCTTCGATGTTGAGGTCAACTTCAGCTTTTCCTTCAGGTAGTAAAATCTCAAACCCTGGATGTGCACCTTCTATGTTGAATTGAGGTCCCGTTGCTTTGATTTTAGGAAGAGAGACAGATGGCATATGAAACCTTCCACCCTTTTCAGCGTGCCCGTCAATTTCTCCGTGTGCTTTTGCTTTAGGGAGTGAAATATCAATTTCGGGTATCTCAGTTGTCCCACCTTTAGTATCATGGCCCTTTATTTTTACACCACCTTCTGGGAGACTGACTTTAGGCAAAGAAACATCAAATTTTGGCATTTTGAATTTGCCCCCTTTCATCTCAGGGCCTTCGATATTTATGTCACCCTCAACCTTTCCTTTAGGAAGTGAAACATCAACAGATGGAATTTTGATGTTCCCTCCCTTGACATCAGGACCCTCAAGAGTGACATCAACATCTGGAGACTTCATTTTGGGTAGTGAGAGATCCAATGATGGCATGTCGACAGTGGGCAATTTAAATTTCCCCCCTTTAATATCTGGACCTTGGAGGCTTATATCTACCTCTGGAGACTTGATTTTAGGGAGTGACATATCACCTCTGACTTCAGGCCCTTGGATATCAACATCAAGTCCCTTTGCTTTGATTTTAGGAAGAGAAATATCAACTGAAGGCATGTGAAACTTGCCACCTTTACCAGTTTTTCCTTCAATGTCAATATCCACATCTGCTTTTCCCTTTGGAAGAGAGATATCAGCAGTGGGCATTTGAAGTTTCCCTTTGAAATCTGGTCCTTCAACATCGACTCCAGCCTTTGGGAGACTGACTTTAGGCAAAGAAACATCAAATTTTGGCATTTTGAATTTGCCCCCTTTCATCTCAGGCCCTTCGATATTTATGTCACCCTCAACCTTTCCTTTAGGAAGTGAAACATCAACAGATGGAATTTTGATGTTCCCTCCCTTGACATCAGGACCCTCAAGAGTGACATCAACATCTGGAGACTTCATTTTGGGTAGTGAGAGATCCAATGATGGCATGTCGACAGTGGGCAATTTAAATTTCCCCCCTTTAATATCTGGACCTTGGAGGCTTATATCTACCTCTGGAGACTTGATTTTAGGGAGTGACATATCACCTCTGACTTCAGGCCCTTGGATATCAACATCAAGTCCCTTTGCTTTGATTTTAGGAAGAGAAATATCAACTGAAGGCATGTGAAACTTGCCACCTTTACCAGTTTTTCCTTCAATGTCAATATCCACATCTGCTTTTCCCTTTGGAAGAGAGATATCAGCAGTGGGCATTTGAAGTTTCCCTTTGAAATCTGGTCCTTCAACATCGACTCCAGCCTTTGGGAGACTGACTTTAGGCAAAGAAACATCAAATTTTGGCATTTTGAATTTGCCCCCTTTCATCTCAGGCCCTTCGATATTTATGTCACCCTCAACCTTTCCTTTAGGAAGTGAAACATCAACAGATGGAATTTTGATGTTCCCTCCCTTGACATCAGGACCCTCAAGAGTGACATCAACATCTGGAGACTTCATTTTGGGTAGTGAGAGATCCAATGATGGCATGTCGACAGTGGGCAATTTAAATTTCCCCCCTTTAATATCTGGACCTTGGAGGCTTATATCTACCTCTGGAGACTTGATTTTAGGGAGTGACATATCACCTCCGACTTCAGGCCCTTGGATATCAACATCAAGTCCCTTTGCTTTGATTTTAGGAAGAGAAATATCAACTGAAGGCATGTGAAACTTGCCACCTTTACCAGTTTTTCCTTCAATGTCAATATCCACATTTGCTTTTCCTTTTGGAAGAGAGATATCAGCAGTGGGCATTTGAAGTTTCCCTTTGAAATCTGGTCCTTCAACATCGACTCCAGCCTTTGGGAGACTGACTTTAGGCAAAGAAACATCAAATTTTGGCATTTTGAATTTGCCCCCTTTCATCTCAGGGCCTTCGATATTTATGTCACCCTCAACCTTTCCTTTAGGAAGTGAAACATCAACAGATGGAATTTTGATGTTCCCTCCCTTGACATCAGGACCCTCAAGAGTGACATCAACATCTGGAGACTTCATTTTGGGTAGTGAGAGATCCAATGATGGCATGTCGACAGTGGGCAATTTAAATTTCCCCCCTTTAATATCTGGACCTTGGAGGCTTATATCTACCTCTGGAGACTTGATTTTAGGGAGTGACATATCACCTCTGACTTCAGGCCCTTGGATATCAACATCAAGTCCCTTTGCTTTGATTTTAGGAAGAGAAATATCAACTGAAGGCATGTGAAACTTGCCACCTTTACCAGTTTTTCCTTCAATGTCAATATCCATATCTGCTTTTCCCTTTGGAAGAGAGATATCAGCAGTGGGCATTTGAAGTTTCCCTTTGAAATCTGGTCCTTCAACATCGACTCCAGCCTTTGGGAGACTGACTTTAGGCAAAGAAACATCAAATTTTGGCATTTTGAATTTGCCCCCTTTCATCTCAGGCCCTTCGATATTTATGTCACCCTCAACCTTTCCTTTAGGAAGTGAAACATCAACAGATGGAATTTTGATGTTCCCTCCCTTGACATCAGGACCCTCAAGAGTGACATCAACATCTGGAGACTTCATTTTGGGTAGTGAGAGATCCAATGATGGCATGTCGACAGTGGGCAATTTAAATTTCCCCCCTTTAATATCTGGACCTTGGAGGCTTATATCTACCTCTGGAGACTTGATTTTAGGGAGTGACATATCACCTCTGACTTCAGGCCCTTGGATATCAACATCAAGTCCCTTTGCTTTGATTTTAGGAAGAGAAATATCAACTGAAGGCATGTGAAACTTGCCACCTTTACCAGTTTTTCCTTCAATGTCAATATCCACATCTGCTTTTCCCTTTGGAAGAGAGATATCAGCAGTGGGCATTTGAAGTTTCCCTTTGAAATCTGGTCCTTCAACATCGACTCCAGCCTTTGGGAGACTGACTTTAGGCAAAGAAACATCAAATTTTGGCATTTTGAATTTGCCCCCTTTCATCTCGGGCCCTTCGATATTTATGTCACCCTCAACCTTTCCTTTAGGAAGTGAAACATCAACAGATGGAATTTTGATGTTCCCTCCCTTGACATCAGGACCCTCAAGAGTGATATCTACACCTTTAGACTTCATTTTGGGTAGTGAGAGATCCAATGATGGCATGTCGACAGTGGGCAATTTAAATTTCCCCCCTTTAATATCTGGACCTTGGAGGCTTATATCTACCTCTGGAGACTTGATTTTAGGGAGTGACATATCACCTCTGACTTCAGGCCCTTGGATATCAACATCAAGTCCCTTTGCTTTGATTTTAGGAAGAGAAATATCAACTGAAGGCATGTGAAACTTGCCACCTTTACCAGTTTTTCCTTCAATGTCAATATCCACATCTGCTTTTCCCTTTGGAAGAGAGATATCAGCAGTGGGCATTTGAAGTTTCCCTTTGAAATCTGGTCCTTCAACATCGACTCCAGCCTTTGGGAGACTGACTTTAGGCAAAGAAACATCAAATTTTGGCATTTTGAATTTGCCCCCTTTCATCTCAGGGCCTTCGATATTTATGTCACCCTCAACCTTTCCTTTAGGAAGTGAAACATCAACAGATGGAATTTTGATGTTCCCTCCCTTGACATCAGGACCCTCAAGAGTGACATCTACATCTGGAGACTTCATTTTGGGTAGTGAGAGATCCAATGATGGCATGTCGACAGTGGGCAATTTAAATTTCCCCCCTTTAATATCTGGACCTTGGAGGTTGATATCTACCTCTGGAGACTTGATTTTAGGGAGTGACATATCACCTTTGACTTCAGGTCCTTGGATATCAACATCAAGTCCCTTTGCTTTGATTTTAGGAAGAGAAATATCAACTGAAGGCATGTGAAACTTGCCACCTTTACCAGTTTTTCCTTCAATGTCAATATCCACATCTGCTTTTCCCTTTGGAAGAGAGATATCAGCAGTGGGCATTTGAAGTTTCCCTTTGAAATCTGGTCCTTCAACATCGACTCCAGCCTTTGGGAGACTGACTTTAGGCAAAGAAACATCAAATTTTGGCATTTTGAATTTGCCCCCTTTCATGTCAGGGCCTTCGATATTTATGTCACCCTCAACCTTTCCTTTAGGAAGTGAAACATCAACAGATGGAATTTTGATCTTCCCTCCCTTGACATCAGGACCCTCAAGAGTGACATCTACATCTGGAGATTTCATTTTGGGTAGCGAAACATCAAGGGATGGTATATTTAGCTTCCCACCTTCAACCTGAGGGCCTTCGACATTAATTTCAGGTCCCTTGGCTTTGATTTTAGGAAAAGACAGGTCAATAGATGGCATGTGGAACTTTCCACCTTTTCCAATATCTCCTTCAATTTTTCCTTTTGCTTTTCCTTTGGGGAGTGAAATATCGATGTCTGGCATCTCAATCTTTCCAGTTTTAATGTCAGGACCTTTTATTTTGACACCACCTTCTGGAAGACTCTCTTTTGGTAAAGAAATATCAAATTTTGGCATTTTAAACTTGTCACCCTTCACTTCAGGGCCCTCAACATCAAGGCTGCCCTCAACCTTTCCTTTAGGAAGTGAAACATCAACAGATGGAACTTTGATGTTCCCTCCCTTGACATCAGGACCCTCAAGAGTGACATCAACATCTGGAGACTTCATTTTGGGTAGTGAGAGATCCAATGATGGCATGTTGACAGTGGGCAATTTAAATTTCCCCCCTTTAATATCTGGACCTTGGAGGTTGATATCTACCTCTGGAGACTTGATTTTAGGGAGTGACATATCACCTCTGACTTCAGGCCCTTGGATATCAACATCAAGTCCCTTTGCTTTGATTTTAGGAAGAGAAATATCAGCTGAAGGCATGTGAAACTTGCCACCTTTACCAGTTTTTCCTTCAATGTCAATATCCACATCGGCTTTTCCCTTTGGAAGAGAGATATCAGCAGTGGGCATTTGAAGTTTCCCTTTGAAATCTGGTCCTTCAACATCGACTCCAGCCTTTGGGAGACTGACTTTAGGCAAAGAAACATCAAATTTTGGCATTTTGAATTTGCCCCCTTTCATCTCAGGGCCTTCGATATTTATGTCACCCTCAACCTTTCCTTTAGGAAGTGAAACATCAACAGATGGAATTTTGATGTTCCCTCCCTTGACATCAGGACCCTCAAGAGTGACATCAACATCTGGAGACTTCATTTTGGGTAGTGAGAGATCCAATGATGGCATGTCGACAGTGGGCAATTTAAATTTCCCCCCTTTAATATCTGGACCTTGGAGGCTGATATCTACCTCAGGAGACTTGATTTTAGGGAGTGACATATCACCTCTGACTTCAGGTCCTTGGATATCAACATCAAGTCCCTTTGCTTTGATTTTAGGAAGAGAAATATCAACTGAAGGCATGTGAAACTTGCCACCTTTACCAGTTTTTCCTTCAATGTCAATATCAACATCTGCTTTTCCCTTTGGAAGAGAGATATCAGCAGTGGGCATTTGAAGTTTCCCTTTGAAATCTGGTCCTTCAACATCGACTCCAGCCTTTGGGAGACTGACTTTAGGCAAAGAAACATCAAATTTTGGCATTTTGAATTTGCCCCCTTTCATCTCAGGCCCTTCGATATTTATGTCACCCTCAACCTTTCCTTTAGGAAGTGAAACATCAACAGATGGAATTTTGATGTTCCCTCCCTTGACATCAGGACCCTCAAGAGTGACATCTACATCTGGAGATTTCATTTTGGGTAGCGAAACATCAAGGGATGGTATATTTAGCTTCCCACCTTCAACCTGAGGGCCTTCAACATTAACTTCAGGACCTTTGGCTTTGATTTTAGGAAAAGACAGGTCAATAGATGGCATGTGGAACTTTCCACCTTTTCCAATATCTCCTTCAATTTTTCCTTTTGCTTTTCCTTTGGGGAGTGAAATATCGATGTCTGGCATCTCAATCTTTCCAGTTTTAATGTCAGGACCTTTTATTTTGACACCACCTTCTGGAAGACTCTCTTTTGGTAAAGAAATATCAAATTTTGGCATTTTAAACTTGTCACCCTTCACTTCAGGGCCCTCAACATCAAGGCTGCCCTCAACCTTTCCTTTAGGAAGTGAAACATCAACAGATGGAATTTTGATGTTCCCTCCCTTGACATCAGGACCCTCAAGAGTGACATCAACTTCTGGAGACTTCATTTTGGGTAGTGAGAGATCCAATGATGGCATGTCGACAGTGGGCAATTTAAATTTCCCCCCTTTAATATCTGGACCTTGGAGGTTGATATCTACCTCTGGAGACTTGATTTTAGGGAGTGACATATCACCTCTGACTTCAGGCCCTTGGATATCAACATCAAGTCCCTTTGCTTTGATTTTAGGAAGAGAAATATCAACTGAAGGCATGTGAAACTTGCCACCTTTCCCAGTTTTTCCTTCAATGTCAATATCCACATCTGCTTTTCCCTTTGGAAGAGAAATATCAGCAGTGGGCATTTGAAGTTTCCCTTTGAAATCTGGTCCTTCAACATCGACTCCAGCCTTTGGGAGACTGACTTTAGGCAAAGAAACATCAAATTTTGGCATTTTGAATTTGCCCCCTTTCATGTCAGGGCCTTCGATATTTATGTCACCCTCAACCTTTCCTTTAGGAAGTGAAACATCAACAGATGGAATTTTGATCTTCCCTCCCTTGACGTCAGGACCCTCAAGAGTGACATCTACATCTGGAGATTTCATTTTGGGTAGCGAAACATCAAGGGATGGTATATTTAGCTTCCCACCTTCAACCTGAGGGCCTTCAACATTAACTTCAGGACCTTTGGCTTTGATTTTAGGAAAAGACAGGTCAATAGATGGCATGTGGAACTTTCCGCCTTTTCCAATATCTCCTTCAATTTTTCCTTTTGCTTTTCCTTTGGGGAGTGAAATATCGATGTCTGGCATCTCAATCTTTCCAGTTTTAATGTCAGGACCTTTTATTTTGACACCACCTTCTGGAAGACTCTCTTTTGGTAAAGAAATATCAAATTTTGGCATTTTAAACTTGTCACCCTTCACTTCAGGGCCCTCAACATCAAGGCTGCCCTCAACCTTTCCTTTAGGAAGTGAAACATCAACAGATGGAATTTTGATGTTCCCTCCCTTGACATCAGGACCCTCAAGATTAATATCTACATCTGGAGACTTCATTTTGGGTAGTGAGAGATCCAATGATGGCATGTCGACAGTGGGCAATTTAAATCTCCCCCCTTTAATATCTGGACCTTGGAGGCTGATATCTACCTCAGGAGACTTGATTTTAGGGAGTGACATATCACCTTTGACTTCAGGTCCTTGGATATCAACATCAAGTCCTGTTGCTTTGATTTTAGGAAGAGAAATATCAACTGAAGGCATGTGAAACTTGCCACCTTTACCAGTTTTTCCTTCAATGTCAATATCCACATCTGCTTTTCCCTTTGGAAGAGAGATATCAGCAGTGGGCATTTGAAGTTTCCCTTTGAAATCTGGTCCTTCAACATCGACTCCAGCCTTTGGGAGACTGACTTTAGGCAAAGAAACATCAAATTTTGGCATTTTGAATTTGCCCCCTTTCATCTCAGGCCCTTCGATATTTATGTCACCCTCAACCTTTCCTTTAGGAAGTGAAACATCAACAGATGGAATTTTGATGTTCCCTCCCTTGACATCAGGACCCTCAAGAGTGACATCAACATCTGGAGACTTCATTTTGGGTAGTGAAAGATCCAATGATGGCATGTCGACAGTGGGCAATTTAAATTTCCCCCCTTTAATATCTGGACCTTGGAGGTTGATATCTACCTCTGGAGACTTGATTTTAGGGAGTGACATATCACCTCTGACTTCAGGCCCTTGGATATCAACATCAAGTCCCTTTGCTTTGATTTTAGGAAGAGAAATATCAACTGAAGGCATGTGAAACTTGCCACCTTTACCAGTTTTTCCTTCAATGTCAATATCAACATCTGCTTTTCCCTTTGGAAGAGAGATATCAGCAGTGGGCATTTGAAGTTTCCCTTTGAAATCTGGTCCTTCAACATCGACTCCAGCCTTTGGGAGACTGACTTTAGGCAAAGAAACATCAAATTTTGGCATTTTGAATTTGCCCCCTTTCATGTCAGGGCCTTCGATATTTATGTCACCCTCAACCTTTCCTTTAGGAAGTGAAACATCAACAGATGGAATTTTGATGTTCCCTCCCTTGACATCAGGACCCTCAAGCGCGACATCTACATCCTGAGATTTTATATTAGGTGTAGAAAGATCTATGGATGGCATGTTTGGTTTTCCACCTTTGACTTGAGGACCTTCAGTATCTATATCTGGTCTTTTAGATTTTATTTTAGGGAGAGAGATGTTAATAGAGGGCATGTTGAACTTGTTGCCTTTGCCAGTGTGCCCTTCAATTTCCCCCCCTACTTTTCCTTTGGGGAGTGATATGTCAATATCTGGCATTTCAATCTTTCTTCCCTTTGTTTCAGGTCCTTTTAATTTGACATCACCCTCAGGAAAATTTACCTTTGGTAAAGAAATGTCAAATTTTGGCAGTGTTATCTTTCCTCCTCTACCTTCAGGCCCTTCAGTGTTTATGTCAATGCCAGTGTCAACTTCTCCCTCTTCTTTACCTTTTGGAAGTGAAATATCAACAGTCGGCATTTTTACAACAGGAAGATCAATGTCAACAGATGGCAAATTGAATTTGCCTCCTTTCCCATTACCTTCAAAGGTAATTTCTGGTCCTTCAACATTTATATCACCTTGCTTTGATTTAATTTGAGGTAGAGAAACATCAACTGAAGGGATTTGAAAAGGTTCTCCTTTACTTTTTACTTGTATGTCACCCTCTGCTTTTCCTTTTGCTTTTCCCTTTGGAGGAGAGATGTCAAGAGAAGGTCCTTCTAGGACAAGATTTCCCTCAGGCATCTTCATCTTTGGTAGTGAGACATCCAAAGAAGGCATCTGGAATTTTCTTCCTTTGACTTCAGGGCTCTCAATCTTTACCTCTCCCTCTGGTGATTTCATTACAGGAAGAGCGAAGTCAAGTGATGGGACGTTGAACTTTGCTCCTCCTTTTGCTTTAGATTCAATATCAAATTCCCCTTCTTTGGTGGGCACCTTTGGAAGTGAGATATCAAAAGTTGGGAGCTGGAACTTGCTACCCCCACTGCCACTGAGCTCCACATTGGCCTCAATGTTTGGCTTGGATAGTGAAAAGTCAACACCTGGAAGTTCTCGTCCTTCAAGTTTGACATCAGGGTCAGGTAGCTTTATTTTTGGAGGAGAAATGTCTACAGTGGGCATGCTGAGTTTGCCTCCTTTTACTTCACTCCCTTCTAAAACAACCTCTTTTTCAGATGGCTTCAGTTTTGGTAGGGATATATTACATGAAGGCATTTTAAAATTGCTTCCTTTTCCATCAGTTTCAGCCCCTCCCTTGTCTTTTGACAGAGAAACATCTATTGATGGCAGTTCAATTTTCCCTCCTTTGATATCAGAACCATGTAAATTAGCCTCAGTTTCAGATGTTCCCATCTTAGGGAGTCTGACATCAAGTGAAGGCATTTTGAATCGTCCTTTAGCAGAGGGAGCCTCCATTTCAATTTTGCCCTTTGCCCTTCCCTTTTCAAGAGAAATATCAACAGAGGGTATCTGCATTTCACTTGGTGGTAAATGAAAATTTCCTTCCCCTTCAACATCAGTCACTCCTGCTTTGCCTTTGGGAAGGATCAGGTCCACTTTGGGTAACTTGAATTCCCCTTCCACACCTTGTCCCCTTATGTTTACTTCTCCTGGTTGAGAAATGTCAAAATCAGGCATTTTGAATTTTCCATCACCACCAACATAGTAGTCCATATGGACATCTCCACTGTCTGATTGGACCTTTGGGAGTGAGAGCTCAACAGAAGGTAGAGAGAATTTTCCTTCCACTTCTGGGCACTCAGTGTCCACCGATGATCCCATCTTAGGTAGTGAGATATCAACCTTTGGCATAGAGATCTTGGGCCCTTTAAAAGTGCCCTCGACCTCATCAGGAATTCTCCGTCCGCTGTCTAATTCCAAATCAATATCAGCTACAGAGATGTCACTGGCAGGCATGTTGATTGCAGTCTTCCTAATTCCTTCGTGATCTTTGATCAATATGTCAGTCTTTCCCTTCACTTTAGGCAAAGAAATATCAACAGAGGGAAGACCGATCTGCCCATCTCCTTTGATTTCTACCTCTGGAGGTTTTATGTCAGTATGAGGCATTTTGATGCCTCCAGCTTTTACCTTGATGTCACCATCAATTTCATCTGAATGGTGTGAGAGTCTAACTTTGGGTAGTTTCAACTTTGGCATTCTGACCTTTGCATCTCCTTTGTCTGCATCTACATGAACTTTTCCTTCAGCTGTTTCAGCTCTTCCTTTGATGTCCATTTCAGGAGCTTTGATTTTGGCCGTTCCCTTCACACTGGGCAAAGATGTCTCAGCTTTTCCTGAAGGGAGAGCAAACTCCACATCAGGTAGGCTAACTTTAGATGCTCCCTTCTCCACATCTTTATTAGCAGACAAACTGAACTCCACAGATGGCGGCTGGATGTTTACCCCCGGAGGCTTCAGCTCCACAGATCCAGTTTCCAAAGTAGAGCCTGACTTTGTGTGTTTGCTTGTAGGAAAGGTGATGCCAAACTTGTGTCCTTTTCCTTTGCTTTTCACTTTAGCTCCAGGCATTTCAGATGGGGAAATATTCACTTGTCCTTCAAACCGTCCTGTCTCCACTTTTGCTCCTTTTTGCGGGAACCTTGGAAAACAGTGTTTTAGAGAGGAAAAAAGGAAATAGGAAAGAACATTGTAATATTTCCCCAAAAGATTATATCTAATTTAAAGCACAACATTACAATAGATATAATTTAATGTTGTGCAATTTAATGTACAACAAGCATTGCATTGTAGTATTATTTGGAACTACCAAAGAGAAAGAAACAAACAAAAAAGGCCAACCTCATCCTCTTCTTTGCCTTCCTCTCAACTGCTGCTCCTCTGGCTTCCTCTACTTCAACTTTTGGACTTTTCCTTTGTTTGAATTTGGGAAGAGAAAACTCTACATCACTCATCTCCAGCCTGGGAGGTGTTCCCTCTACCACCAGCTCCTCTCTTCGCTTCTCTTTTAGCCTTTTCAGACCAAAACGTCCACCTCGTTTCTTCTGAGTCTTGAATGGTTTGGTCCCCTTCACACTCTGAAAGAAACACGTGTGACAAGAGCATCAGTCAACAACATTTAAAGACCTGCATCTATCTGTACTAGTTGATCACTCACAATATATTTTTTCAGCACAATGGCTTTCAGGATTAAAAGTGATTACAATAAATTGATAAAGCTACTTTACCATTTTGCCCATCTTGACTTTGGGACCTTTGACCTCCACACTGGGAACCTTTGGGCGCACGCTGCCATCCGCTCCAGGGATGGTTCGCTTAAGCTGGAAGCTGACCCTATATGGCTCTGCGCACTGAAGGATTTTTAAAGCGTCTTCATACCTCACATTGTCAAAGTAGACTTTGGCACTTAGCAGCTGGTCACCTTCATACAGAAAAACAGTATGAACAATATATTCATGTACATCAGTTTGTGATGTATATTTAGTATAGGATGCATTTAGTGGAAAAAGTAGAAAAAGTAAAAGTGATTTATTAAATAAAGTTTGATTAGAGACACAGTTAAGCATTTTGCAATTTTGCACAATTTTAAAAAGTTTAAATTTGTTCAGAATTGAACAGCAGAAATGAGGCTTTCTTGTCGGAAGTAAGCAAAAAAACCCAAAACAAACCAAAACGAAAAAAAAAACAAGCAAACAGCGGCCGACACCTAAGACTGGTGGGTAAGTAAGCGACTAATGCAGAAAACAGAGATTTTTAAATGGGAAACTGTTCTTGAAGTGAGTCAGGAAGTGTGATTTTTATCGTGGTGGAAGCAAAACAGCAAAAGTAAGAGGAAATTCGTGACGATGTTTATGTGAAGCGAAATGTGAAGCGTAGTTTGGATCTTCTTTTGCTGCTGGTTCAGTCAGTATTGTTTGGAGAGAGATAAAACCTGCAGCTTCAGAATCTAGCACAAAAAGCACAGAAACACAAAGCGCCCGCCGACGCTTCAAAATCAGCGAGCAGTCGGCTTTCAGCCCCGACGGCGTGTCCGTGTCTGCGTATGTGCTGTCGGGTGAAAAGGCGACATCTCACTGATTCAGATGCGTTGGGTTGTGTTTGTGTTTACGTCTTCGTGCAGAATCCGTGTACCTGCTCTCATTTACTGTTTCAGCTGTTTGGTGGTTGTAGAAATTTTGTGAGGTTTAACCTGAGATTCTGGCGTTTCGGGCAAAATAAATTTATATTTAAAAATCGATTCAGGATTTTAATGAATCGATATCACGTTATCCAAGCCAGAATCGTTTTTAATCGATAAATCGATAATCACCCCCCCCCCTTAATGACAATGTCATCAGAATAAATGCATTTAAAAAAAAGTGGGTTAGAGTTTGTTAACTCTTTGGAAATTGCAGACTCCCTGATGAGTCAGGAAGTGTTTAATCAATATTTGAAGATTTTTACAAAAATTCTGCAAAATTCTGCAACAAAAATAGGCGTCAACTGTTGTTGGAATTTGTAGATTTCCACCTTCTGGGTCAAGACTTGTCCTATTATCTTCTATTGATATCATGTTACATTAGATTTTTTCCCCTTTTAACTTCAACTTAATTTCACCTTAATTTTATTTGCTTTATTTGGCCCCAACTTTTTGGCTTTTTGTTTCATATTTCATTATATTACTGAAGCAATTCATGAACTCTATTTTTAAAGGTGGGATATAAACAAAGCTGATATGAAATAAAATGAGAACAGATGATGTGGAAAATGTAATATTGGGCTTTCCCCCCAAATAATAAAGTTTTCTGTGCAAACTCCTTAAAAGAAGTCTAAATATCTTTTTAATTACCTTTTAAATCTTATATAAATGTTATGTATGTTAGTAGTGCTTTCTAAATGAATCAGGTGTGCTTGCAGGCACCTTGCTGTAGACTGAGGTGTTTAGCAGCTGGAGAGTCTTTGAGGACGTCTTTTACAAAGATCCCTCGTTCTCCTCCACCAGTCACACTGTAGCCGCTGGCTCCAGCCCCTGCCTCTGTCTCCACCACAATCTCCACAGATTTAGAGGCTTCCTCCACACTCTGCGACACACAGACACCAACACAAAACTTCGGTTATCCACGAGATTCTTTTTTTGTTTTATTATTACCAATACTAGTTTAGTAATAGCAAAAATATAGTTAAACACAAAATACTAGTCATTATTTCAGTCTTTTAAAAGAAGTTAGTCAGTGCATAAATCCTGTGGTTTTGTCAGCCTGCATCACACTACTGCATCAGAATTGAATAGCAGGTCAAAAGCAAGTAAAAAATTGCTAAAACGACTTTTCGGTCTTGAATTTTAATTATTTTTGGGCTCCAATGCTGAGTAAAATTTTGCACTTGTTTGAGTAGGTGCATGTTTTACTGTACTGTTCTCAACTTTACTTCAAAGTTCATTTTATCCATGAAGCTGTCGCAGAAGAAAGGTCATTCTATTCTTAGACTACATTCACTTTTCCACAGGCTGAAGAGAGGAAGTAAAATGCAGGAAAAAGTTAACAGTTTTCTGTGTTTAGCTGTGCATCACCTGGCACATTACAGCTTTAAGCCATTGATACATAGAAAGGTAACATATTTCAGCCTGAAAAGTCAGACTTCTGCTTACTGTCTGTTCATTTGCTGGCTCAGAGTCCATCTCTGGTTGGGCCAGCTGGCAGGTCGACTCTCTCAGATGACTTCTCTTCTGGCTCAGTACCTGCTTCAGCTCGGCATGGAGCTTCTCCTTCTGCACCTGCAACAGCACAGATGACAGGGGTTGAGGTGCCATATCATGATGCAGCAAAAAAAGAAGAAAGAAAAACACCAAAGTGGATTTGTTATGCTTTTCCTTGTTTTCTTAGTTTGTTATTTATGTTTTTTGTTTTCATGTGCTTTGAACTTCAAATTCTTACTTCCAGGTTCTGTTTGTAAGTTGTCACTTGCATTCCCTTCCTCCCTGCATCCTCCGATGTGTGAAAGTTCAAATCTCTACATCTCCCGTGTCAGTTATTGTCACTCACTTCCTGATTTATTTTGGTAGTTCAACTGTGCTGGTAGATGGAAGGAGAAGCGTTTCCATCTACCTGACATCTGCCTTCATGTGTAGAAACAGTCTGTCTTTATTCTAGCCTTTGTTGTCTTTTCAGCATAAGTCTCTGTAGTCCTGTTTATAGCCTTTTGGGAACCAGCTTCATATAATCTTGGATTACACTTTATTTTTTCCCTTCCTGGACTAAAGCTATCAGCTTTGGAATAAAGCTTACCTTTTGTTTGTCAGCCAACAAACAAACATTTGTTTGTCTGTTGCTTAAACTTTGCAGTTCATGACACTCTACTGTATATCCCAAATTTTGCCTTCAGAGTGCCTTAAATCTTCAGTTTTAGACATTTTTCTCACGGCATTTTAGACCCACCACCTTTTCAAACTACTAGTTAACTTCTGGCAGCCATAATAAGAAAGCTGACTCAAAGTGTGAGGGCTTAAAATGACTTATCATGCATAGCTACTTCAGTAATGGAAAGAATAATTGTGTAAATCTTTGACATAAATATAGTTTAACATAATGAAGATAAAAATAGATATATTTTCAGCAGTTTATTGTGTTACTTTCAAGCCTTTGGAAAAAATAAAGGACAAAACTGTAAAATAACTGAAAGCTAAAAGATAACTAATATTATTGTTTAATGTAATACCTGTAGATGGTAATCAAGGAAAATAAACTTAAAATCAATGAAATTTTAAATAAAGAAAAAAACCTTAATTAATTGGATACATTTGTTATAAGGCACCCACTTTTGTTTTTGTATAGACTGTCTTGTTAATTGATAATTACATAAGAATGCAAATTTACAACATTACACATCTAAATGTGAAAAATAAGAACTGAATTTTAATTACATGCATTGTTCAAACTACATATTTAACCATGTAACTAAAAATATCACCTAGCTAATATTCAAATAATTTTGGCTAATTGATCCCGCCCCCCCCGTCCTTCCAGCTGTTGTTGTTCCCACATGATAACAAGATATATCCCATTCACCTTGTTAGCAATGCAGACAAATGGGCACAAAATAACTGCAACCAGTATGTGTTACTGTCTGGTCCCATCCAACAGCAACCGCCTTTTGCAAAATCCTCCTAAAAGTCCTCCTTCTAAAGTTGCTAACATTCTAGTTTGTGCGTTGGGGTGTTTACAGAGTCCCAGCACCTGCACTGTCACTTCAGCTTCATCATATTTAGACATTTTGTTGTTCATTTTGCGTCCAGTGGCTGGCGGTCACCTGCTGCCGCATGAAAAGACTGTGGAGTGACATTCCTGCTGAGCTGGGAGAAATGAGAGCTTGTTTACGTGTGGGACAATGACCTCAGCATATCTGTCCTGGGCTATTGTATTCCAGTTTGAATGGTCCTGGTTAGTGTCCAGGTCAGGAGGTCAGTCACCTCTCTGCTCTGAATATATCTATATACCAACATAGTTTTTTTTAAATAGACATTTTCTGAACGTGAGTGGAGCTGCGATGGCTTTGATCCAAATCAAGGAAATCATAAACAAATATGAACCTAGCTAATAAAATTAGTGTTACTTAAAAACTCCCAGAGAGCAGCCATTTGGCTTTTCTACCTTTAAAACCCGGAGAGCAGCCAAATGGCTGGTAGGCTTTTAGCTAAGCTTTAGCTTCAGCCAAGTGGAAGCTAAATTGGCTAGTCATTCATATGTATATTAGGTTGTTACCTGGGAATTCTGGAGGGAGGGGAGTGGGGGTGTGTGATTGAGGGGGTGGGGGAGCTGCTAAAAGCTGTGAACTTCCTTTTGTGTTTCATCTTGATGCATTCTCAATCATCCAGGGAAATAAATCTCCAAAAGTCACCAACTTGGAGTGTTTCAGTTTGCCATCTTAGGGAGAAATCAACACACATGGGTGTATGTCCTTTGTTGCTGAGATTTATTGATAAAAACAGTACAAAAAACCAACCATTTGTACACATATTTACAAATGGCCTGCTGAGTGGTGCATGGAGCATGTTCATTGGTTCATGGACCTCCCTGAACTAATGGCATTTATTGCAATTGTCATCTTGCGGGGGGTTAACAGGGTTCCATCTCTAAATGACTGCTGGTCAGCAAACCTGGGAAACCCACAGATAATTGGAATTATGGCACGAAACCGCTTCCAAGACATCATGCAACACCTACGCTTTGATGACAAGTCCACCCGCAGTGATCGAGCAAAGACTGATAAGTTCGCTGCAATTTCCAGTGTGTGGGGATCATTTGTCACCAACTGCATCACGTGCTACAACCCTGGTCTACATATCACCGTTGATGAACAGCTTTTCCCATCAAAGACTCGGTGCTGTTTCCTGCAGTATATTGCAAGTAAACCTGACAAGTTTGGGATCAAGTTTTGGGTGGCTTGCGACCTAAAATCCAAGTACATTTGCAATGTTTTCCCATATCTTGGCAAGGACCCCAATCGTCCCACTGGGGAGAGACTTTCTGAAAATGTAGTAATGAGGCTGATGGAACCATTCCTAGACAAGGGCAGAAATGTTACCACGGACAATTTTTTCACATCGCTTTCACTTGCGCAAAAACTTCTTAGACGGAAAACCACCATCCTCGGCACAGTCAACAAGATTCGCAGGGAAATTCCTCAATCCACTCAAACCCCCACTCCCCTCCCTCCAGAATTCCCAGGTAACAACCTAATATACATATGAATGACTAGCCAATTTAGCTTCCACTTGGCTGAAGCTAAAGCTTAGCTAAAAGCCTACCAGCCATTTGGCTGCTCTCCAGGTTTTAAAGGTAGAAAGGTAGAAGCCTGGGGATGCTACTGTTAACTGAAATAAAGCAAAAACTAACTAAACTGATACTGTGTATAAGCTAAATAAATAAAGATTTTTTGTTTTTTTGGTTAAATTTATAACACTAGCATTGAGAATCTGATATTTACATGACTGATCAGAACCCTTTACACACACAGAAAGCTCCACAGCTGAAAAACGTTAATATTTAAATGGCTGTCAGTTCCTTCAGCAGCCACTAAAGGCTGGCTCCAAAGGTAAATCAATTCCTGCTAATCAAATTTAATTCAATTTATTTTTATTTATATAGAGCCACATCACAACAGCAATTACTGCAAGGTACGTTATTTTGTACGGT
Source organism: Copadichromis virginalis (assembly GCF_057382275.1). Lineage (NCBI taxonomy): Eukaryota > Metazoa > Chordata > Actinopteri > Cichliformes > Cichlidae > Copadichromis > Copadichromis virginalis. The sequence continues at coordinate 38,008,023 of NC_140631.1, read as the reverse complement.
AAAGACCAATTCTGTAAAATTCATAAAGCTAGTGTAAAATATTGCCTGGTAGGAAGTGGCATTTGTTATACTGATCACAATAAGATGGATTACCTAAAAGTCTTTTCAGATACACTTTAACCTCCTAAGACCCGAACTCTTCCACAGCATGCATTTTTAATTTCTCTTTGATATTTGGGCTGATTGGGACCTGATGAATGTAAAAACAAAGAATTACTAAAAAATTTTTTTTACCCAATTTTTGTTTCTGAGAAAAATGAGAGCCACTTATGAGGATATTCGTTTAAAATTTCGATAGAACAGTAGCAGCATAAAGTCCTCATAAGTGGATATCAGGCCCTTGTAGAGCAAAATTGAGTATTTTGGTCTAAATAACCCAAAATGTGATGTCCACATATGTGGACGCCAGGTCCTAGGAGGTTAAAATGACCCAATGTTTTTACCTTTTATGAAAAATGGATGAAAAAGATGATTTGTCAGCGCTGTTGCTTTTCAGACAACCTTTTTTTTTTCTTTATTGACAATTAGATTTGTAAACACCTTTATTCTGACACATGGATGCATGGCAGTAAAACTCAGTTTATGCATGAAACCTTCATGTGCATCCTATCATTGCAGGTCATTTTCTGTGTCTCACCACTCTCTCAGGGCTCTCCTGTTCCTCTGTGGAGCCGCTGTGGTGAGGGTTGCGCTGGGGGGCGGAGGGGGATCTGGAAGACGGGGGTGACCGCCTCTTATCTTTTACCTGCCCAGACAACAGAAAGTGAGATGTTTGAGCGCGTGAGGCAGCAGTTTCTGGTGGTTTTACCCTTTAACTCAATTAATAAGATTATTTTGGGCCTGTGAACAGCTCTGCAGTGGAAGCTGTGGGAAAAATCTTAAGAACAGGGAGACGTATGTTTTAAATTTTAACACATATTGACATTTCTTTCTCTGCTGCTCCAGTGAAGCTGTTTAACAGAGGAAAACTGTACTGGGAATCTCCCAGATGTGAAAAATGTAAGCTACAGTGTGCATGTCCAGCTCAGCAAACGTCCTCTGCATGAGTAAAATAAGATTTACAGTACAAGCTGTAGTCTTGTTACGTTTCTGACTCTGTGTGCTAGTCATGCTTCAGTACCATCCAGTATCAGGATGAAAATCACAGTATTAAAAAGTGATGCAGGTTTTATTGCAAACAGTATTTGCAAAATACAGAAGCATTGTGAAATTTTTTTTCTGAAGCAGCTACATTTTTAATGTCCCCCAGATGACTGGTGATCCTGTTGTTTGCATTGGCTGTGTTCTCCTATTGAAGCAGGTTTTTCAGAGACAGCTGCAAGAAAAGATGAAGGTATTTTTTTTCAGGTGACTGTTAACCACTATAAATTGAATTATGAAATAAACTCTTTGTGATCTACTTTATAATTTCATTTTTTCTGATTAAATCCACCACGACATATTGTTGTTATTCTGCTGCTGCCTCTAATTTGCAAAGAATATTTTTTCTTGGACTGAAACGGTGTTTCTCCCCAAGACTAATTTTAGACTAAGTCAAAGTTAAAAATGGGGGCATTTACCTCTCGCCCCCTTTTCTAGAGGAAGCACACCATGTCCAACCCTCCTATATCTCCTTCCTCTGCTTGTGACATGAACTCTTGCACAGATGATCTTGTCAAAACATTATGTTCCAACACTTTGACAGTGTAACCTCTGACACAAACTATAAATTCCCAGCACACAGTGAAAGCTGAATGCCTGTGATAATAGATCTTATAATTGTTCCCATTAGAAGAATTCAGTTTGAAACCATTTTGCTTACCAAATGTAATATTCCTGAAAGCTGTCTTACCATGCTCATGTCTTTAGTGCTCACCCCGCAAGCTGCTTGTTCAAAGATATATAAATACACACATTTCCTCTCACAGAAACACAGCAGTCAGCAGGCATAAAACTTAAAGCTGTAATGACTTAGTGCTCTGTTTATGAGGTGCTACGCCACTAGAGATAATGTGCAGCTCGCTTCATAAAGTGCAATAATGCACTACATTTAAAATAGATTTGATTAGAGCAAATGAACAGCCACAGTAAAATACACGGCTGTGCAACATGACAAACAGTCACGTCTGTCGACGCTCGTTTCAGTTAAACAGCAGTCGCATAAAAGAATCGCTCCACTGACTGAAAGTGTCCCCTGGGTACTTAGAGCTGAAATGCTGCATGTTTTTTATAGTTACAGAATCATTATTATTATTATTATTATTATTATTATTATTATTATCATATACAGTCAAATGGAAATTGCTCAACTTTTTTCTTTGTGTATTGGGATAAGCAAACAGTTGATTCTTGGTCAAACACTGCAGTTACTTAATTAAACAGTAATATACTATTTTTGTTTTTTATGTTGTAATCTAAAGGCGACCTGTTCAGCTCATTTCCAGTATCGGATTTTTGTTGTTGGACAAAAAGTCACATTGCATGATTTTTTGTGCAAAATCACCATTATTTATTTAAGACTGATTCCTTGGTTTCCTTTTTAAGGTCAGCTTTCTTCTGATTTGCTGCTTCTTGTAAACAGAGGGTTTAAATGGCAGGTGGGCGGGACATCTGTGGTGACAGCCACAGCTGTTTGCCTGATATGACCACATGCCTTCACTATGACATCATACAAATCCAAAAGCAGAAAAAAATGCATGAAACTGAGCATTTGGTGGAGTCTGAATTATTATTATTTTTACTTAATGTTTGAGTTTCTGGTGGCCGTGTTTCACATGATCATCGACATTGTGGACAGAAAACAAGAAAAGGGTATAAAAAAAAAAAAACAACAACCCAAAACTGTCTAATGGAGAAGTGAATATTCCTTATATTTATCATGCCTAAAAATCTATATAACTTTAAAATCACAATAACCTTTGTGTATGAGATTATTTGCCACTGATTAGGGAATGATCTGTTTAAATCTCTTGCATCTCAGCTCTGTATTTTTAAGAATTCATGAATTTATGCCAAGATCTAAAGAAAGTCTGGTACAGGTTTTTAAACCTTTTTGACACCAGGGACCCTTTCGTGCACATAGATATCATGAATTAGTTGCCATTTCTGTCTCTAAATGAAGGATGCATGTGCACTTTTAAAACCTAAACATGATAATTTCTGCGTGCACCAAGATAGTTTAGCTTTTGTTTGGTTGTTTATGTGCAGATCTGCACATTTTAAAGTGACAGCTCAGTTTGTACATACACCTTATTTAGAGTAAATTCCAAATTTCATTCATGCAGGTAACTCTTGGTACTGTTCGTATCAAACATTTTCTCTGTAACACCTGTAACATGACTTATGGGTGTGTTTGCATGAGCAGGAAGAAGGCTGTGTACTTACGGCTGGATCTCTGGTCTGGTTGAAAACATGGCTGTCCTCTTGGTCTCTGTCTAAAACATTAAAAGAAAACAACTCCTTGTTAATTTGTTAATTCATTGATTATCAATCAGTGATGAACAGAATGTCTTTGGTATTATCTTTAGATACGGAGCATGTTAGTGATTTGTTGAGCGGCATAAAGAATGAGAGTGGAAGGACATTTCCTGAATTTATTCAGCCAATTTTCCTGCATTTGAAAGACGATAAACAAGGAAGAATGCAATTGTGCAATTACCTCAAGTTTCGTTAGAAAAAAAATGAAGATGGTTCAGAGGTGAGTTCATTTTCATGTATAAATCAAAAGCAATGAAAGGGTGGATGCTTGGGAAAATTTGCCCAGCAAAAAGAGCAGAATAAAACTAGAACAAAAAACGCCTAGTAATTGTTGTTTCAGTGGACATTTGGTGACATAAAGCACTTTCTTTGAGACAGCAGGACACCACTCACTATTCACATGCCATCGAAATATAACAGCATCATGTAACAGTAAATTAGCCCCGGTAGTGCTCTTGAGAAAATGAACATCTGGTATTCATGTCAGGTTTAAGTATATGGAGTTAGAGGCTCTGATATAGTGACACAGCTGTCAGTCTGAAGCTTCTGGAAGGGTTTACATTCTTTCCATAGTCTCAGTTATTGCTCTGCACTGATTGCCCGAGCCCAGCCATCTGCACAAACTGTCCATTCACACCTTTAGGAAACCAGTGGTCCCAACAAGCCTAAACTAGTGTCTTATAAATATTCTGTAGAAATACTAAAATGCCAAAATTGTTTATTTTGGTAACTTTTCATGTCAGCAGCTGCTCCGAGGTGATGCACACCACTATGCTCCCTGAAGGCTGATAAAATTATACTACCGCAGTGGCAATATGCAAAGTTTGGAATAATGGTATGAAAGAACTGACCTTCTTACAGGTGCACTGTCTGACTCTACTCACCACAAGAGTTAAAATGGATGATAAAGCAGGGCATTTTTTTCATGTGACACTGCAAGCTTCTAGCCTATGAGAGTGCAGCGTTTCTTGGTTTTTGAGTTATATAAACTGTTCACATGGCACAAATGAACTTCATTAAACAAAGGTGATGTCCTAGAGACTGCAGTGCAGATACAAGCATGACAAATCAAGCTGTTTGTAGGTCAAATAGTAAAATACAGGTTTAGGTTTGTGTGTGTTTAAAATGAGGATTGATCAAGGCAAGAATACTTCCACTGCTTGTTTTAACCCTGTGCATCCTGAACCTTTCTGTTTATCCAGTGTAACTTGGCTGACCCTATGTGAAAAAGTGCCTAAAGTACCACCCTTGGCGGCAAGAAGTGCAATCAGGCATTTGCAATATTGGAAGGTTTTTCAGCATGAACACTCTGTTTAAAGTCATGCCAAAGCTGTTCAATTGGATAAATCCAGACTTTCAAAACGATCTTGGCATGTTTTGGATCATTGTCCTGCTGTATAATCCAAGTGCTCTTGAGCTTCACAGCACAAACTGATGCCCGAACATTTTCCTTCCGGATTTTCTGGTACAGAGCAGATTTTATGGTTCCATCAATTATGACATATGGTCCAGGTCATGAAGCAGCAAAGCACTTCCAGAACATCACTGGCGCCCACAAGTTTGACTGTTGGTGTGATGATCTCTTTTTGAGATACTTTGTTAGTTTTACACCAGATAAAACAGGAATCAAATCTTCTAAATAGTTCAACTTTTGTCCCATTAGTCTACAGAGTCCTTTTAACAAATGTGAGATGTGCCTTTGTTCTTTTTGGTAGCAATGATCTTCTCCTCTGAACTCTCTCATGGATGCCATTTTTGCCAAGTCTTTTTCTTATTGCTGAATCATGAACTGTGACCTTAACTGGAGCATGTAAGGCCTGCAGTTCTTTACAAGTTATTCTGGGCTGACTTGTCAATGCACTATTTTTGAAATTTTGGTAGGCCAGCCACTCCTAGGAAAGTTCACCGCTGTTCCAAGTTGTGGATGAAACCTCTCACTATGGTTCGCCTTAGAAATGGTTTTGTAACTCTGAGTTTCTTTAGATCACGGCACGATGTGTTGCTTTTTGAGATCTTTTAGACTCCTTTGGTTTGTCAGACATGTTCTCTTTAAGCGTGGCTAGAGAAATTTGTCTCAGCTTTGCAAAAGCTGTTGCTAATCAGAGTCAATTAATGATTGAAGGAGGGTCAGGTAGGTTTGATTAGTTTTTGTTCCCACACTGTATTCACTCATGTTAAGATTACTTTGATGATCTGAAACATTTAAGTGAGACAAATATGGAAGAAACAAATAAACGAAGAAATCAGGAAGTGGGCTAATATTTTGCCCCTGTGCACAGTGCATCTGCTGGACAAAGTTTGGTTTGTTGGAAATATTTTTAAGAACGTTCTTGAATTCATGGACTTGCCAACAACAGCACAAGTCTGCAGGAATCACCTCTGTTTCTCTGCAATCATGTGGTTACTTTTCGGTGCCTCAGCTCAGCTATGTGCGTGTGTGTGTGAATTTGAGTGCGTGTGTTTGGGCGTGTGGTGTCAGCGTGGATGCCGTGCCTGTTTGGGTGGGTAGGGGGTATCTGGTGTCTAGCGGGTCACAGGAACACATAACATACATTCGCTGCATCCCAGCCGTCAGTGTATCAGTCACGGAGGAGCAGGGACACGAATTAATGGAACAGAACAACATTTTGAAGAGACCGATGCTTTTAAAAGATCCGCGGAGACATCAGAACCATCCCAGAGTACCTGCTAATTCACTGAATGGTGCTCTAGTAGAGACAGAGACCTCACCCTCACACATGTTTATTCTTCAAGGTTTTAAGACAATTATCTAAAGAATAATGATCTACTTTTAGACACTGAGCTCTGGAATAAGATGTTTTCACTCTCTGGTGTTTTCACGTGCATTTGAATATAGTTTAAACTTAAAATCAGACACAGACTAAAGACAAAATATGATCTTTAGAAATAGAATATTTTTATTTAGGATATTCTAACCCTTTCTGACTTGTTTTTGTGCTACTGAGAGGGACTATTTATCAAGTGCAGCGGCAATAGCAGGTGTACCCACTGCACTGCTGAACTAATGGCCCATAAGTGGCGTCAGAGTCTAAATGAGCAGTTGTTACTGAAATGTTTTATTAAACTAAAGTAGGCATAACGGTGACAGAAATTTCCAGCGAGTGACGTAATTTTTAAATGTATATACAAACTATATAGAAATCTGTTCAATTATTGAAACTGTAATAAACAAAATAAAAATAAAAGACACTTAAAACACATGTTTACATTTCCTGATCTGTGAAATTAGAAAAGTGAAGAAACATTTTCAGGTGAGAATATTACAGTGAAAGTGTAAACATGCAGATGACTGGGGATTGTTAAGCTGCTGTAGGTTTTCACCTACAGCAGCTTTAAACTGCAGCTCTGTGCTGCAGATGGACAGCAACAGGTGGAGGAGGTGGCACTCCCTGGATGGAGCTAAGGAATGGAGGCATGGCAGTGGAGGAGGAGGAGAAGATTTGAAATGCCTCACAGAGTGGTCTTATTATAGATCAGACTCACATCTGCAGGCCCCCACACGCCTCACGACTGCCCCACAGACACCCCAGCATGTGTAGGTGTAAAGTAGTGAAGTGGGAGGTATTTTTACCCACAGTTTAAAACTTCCTTCAATGAAAAGTGGATGTTAGAAAAGTATCATTCCTCATACCTGACTACATTACTGCTTGATTGCCTCTTTGCTGCTGCTCTGATTAGTAAACAACCAGGTAAAATAGAGACATAACACTCGATTTATGCAGTCGCCTTGATGCCAGCTTTCGGGTGACGACACCCTGGAGCTCAGCTATGTATCCCCTATGTATAAGAACCAGAACCAACTCGTTCAGGAAGGCGTTACACGATGCAGTTTTATTTTCATATTTTTCATAGTAATTCACACAAATTACTTTCTGATTATTAGTTTTTCTGCCAATGTGAGTCTAGTTGGAGCAATATCAGCAGAATTACAAGGAAATTACCGAGCAGAGTTTCATGAAACATGCTGAGGACCTGGAGGGTGAGCAAAAGGATCCTTTACATACCATCAGGAAGTGTTCAGAAAGCCAGCAGAGTATAATTTGCGGTAAATAACACAAAAACGTGACCTGAAAACACAGGAACTAACAAACAACTAACAGAGTATGGCTGTTTACTGGTTTCAAACTGATTCCCAAAATGTTGACTGACCCTCATCCTTTCAATTTTAATGCAACTATGGCCAGTGGGAATATATTTAAAGCTAACCACACAAGTTGTTCAATTTGCACTGCAATGTTAAAGGGGACACTGCAATCAAAAATAACAATAAGATGCTGGATGTTCACCCTCTCAGGGGTCGGGAGTGCATGAAGACTCGTGTGTCCAATGTCACAGCCAATAACAGCATCTCTATGCTTTGGTTGTCCCTGAGAAAGATTACAGTTGGCAAAAGCAGCACTGCAGAGGGAGACTGCATGGCAGCTGTTCATTCATTTTTGAGGGAGTGCCAAACTACTTTGCATGATACCCGCTAGGTGGATATTATGTAAAATTGGTACATAGTGGTGCAGATAAATCAAGAAAAATGTGGACTGCAAAAAAAAAAAGAAAAGCTATCTGGGGCAGTTTAGAAGACCTGTTTTCTTTGGGAGAAAACTTCCTTGATTAGGACTTTGAAAATTTGTGGCACTCATAAAAATGTTAAAAGTAGCCTCTTTTAACAGTGTTCTACAAAGCATTTAAAGTAATATTTACATAAAACAGGCCAGGGTGTGCACGAGTAAAGCAGCTTTGTAGTATTGTAACTGTATTAGTTTAGTTATAACTGCAAGTATTGCAACCATACTTACTGCTCGTTCGTGTAAATAACTATTCTGCTGCATCACAGGATCCACTCTTTTATTTTTCCTCAAGGCAGAAAAACTTTCATTTTTCATATCACAGGGTATGGACTGAAACAACAGCCCAGGCTGGGAATTTGACTCATCTCCAGACCACTGTGTTCCTGTAAACTACCAGACTGCTGGTTTTGCAGTCTAACCCTCTGTTACCCTTTTTTGGGTTCCCAGAAGACTTCTACATTTCTACTTAAAACTACGAGAGGAAAAGGTTAAAGCGGATCAGTGTGTTTGCTGTAGCTCACACAAATATACGAGGCTCAGCACACAGACCAGTCACACAAACCAATCTGCCTACACAGATGAGGTGGAAATATTAATGATTGCATTAACAAGCAAACCATCAAACATACTGAAGCGTTCTAAAACTTCAGGTACAATCATTTCTTGAAATTGAAAACTACAGGCCAGAACAACCCTCGGGCCAGCGGGAAATGTTCAACATTATAACAGCAGCTGGAAGCCATTCAGGGATAACTCTCCTGGTTAAGACTAAGCATGTGTGTACGGTTCTCCTTCACACTCATCTCCTCTCTACACCACTGAAGTGAAGACAACACACAGAGAGCATAATGAAACTGTAATGCATTTTTTTAAAAACAACATGTAAATGTAATCATGGCCACAGCTTTGAATTTGGAGATGCACATTATGCAGGTGGTCTGGTGTTTTCTGTATTCTGGTGAATTTTCAGGCAGTTTATTTAAAATTTCGAGTCCCTGACCTTTAGCGCAGATGGCCTGAGGTATGAAGTGAATGTTTAAAGTTTCTGAAGTGAGTGAAAACAAAATGAACAGGAAATACTTCCTTAAATTAAACCTGAAAAACTATTGTCCATCCATACATTTACTCCCATTCTGCCTCCACCACACATCCGGGTCTGGGTGGTGGAGCTAGCACTCTAAAGAAAGACCCCAAGACCTCCCTCTCCCTGATCAGCTTGTAAAGCTCGTCTGGAGGGAAACAAAGATCTTCCCAAGCCAGCTGAGAGATGTACTTGTGTATGTACAAAATATCCAGGAGGCTACAATTAAGCCGAAACGTGTACAGTCGTATAATTTCTAAGCAACATGTCCAAGACAGATACAGTAATATGTATTTAATAGTCTTATTCCTTGGTGCCTGACTGTTCTTACGATGGGCCCTGAATCTGAGGAAAAACTTGAAAGCCAAAGAGTGCGTTGCTGCTGTCAGCCACTCTGCATTTTGCCAAACAGGAGCTGGATTAAGTTGTCTAAAGTAGATTTGATGGTGTGGGTGGGTTTATTTATGAAGTCAGAGTGGAAAAAAACTTAAACGGGGCCTGACAGTACTTCACAGCTTCACTGCTAAGTTTGAGCAAAAAGCTTCTTTGCCAGTTTCACATGTAAATCGTTATGCAGTGTTTATCAAAGTATGCTGGGATTAAGTGGATTTATATGCTAACTACAGCTCTGCAACATTTCTATGTCGCTGTAGGTCAGTGCGCAGTAAAAACTCTGAGGGATGGATGCAGCCTTTCCTGAATGGAGAGCGTTACTTGGTTCGTCTTTACCTGTTGCACCAATATGATCAAGTATTCACACCAATAAGAGAGATGTCCTCTCAGAGAAAGATACCGGAACTATTTTTCTATTTTTCTAGTGTTTGCATTAAAGAAGCAACAAATTCTCATGTCCCTTAAAATGCAGTGGTATTGTGTTGTTTGTGAAGTAATCATTTCAGTAAAATATATTGACCCCAATCACCTCCTGAGATGATCCATTCTTTCAGTTTAACTGTCAGTGAGCTGCAAGGAGAGCAAGGAGTTAGTCTTGTTCGTCACAGCTTTTCTGGCTTCGGAGTCTACACAGTACGGAAGTGAGTGATTTGGTGGACAAATCTTTTAAACAAATGTGTTTAATGGTCTGTGAACTCCAGTGATAGAGAAAAGAACTGCTTTCCATATTAGCCATGGTACATGTAAACATTTGGACGTCAGTGATGCTGAGCTCTCTGACACCCTGCTGCCTGATTTTCACATATTTTAAAACCCTCCAGCTTTTTTTAATATTTAAGGATTAGACTTTCTGCACCTACATTTTTTCCAGAACATTAAATGAACAAAGTTGGGATATTATGGGAGTGGGAGACATTAAACTTAAAAAAGTCCTTAGTAGAAATCTGTGGGAGAATTCTGCAACTGCAAAGATGGTTGTTCCACTCTTAACGCTTAACACGGACCACACATCAACCAGTCACACTGCTCCACTGACATGTGTGGGAGAGGTTCACGCCTGTTTCTGAAGCAAAGACTGGCTAAAATAAACGACTGGCTTTTAGAAAGGTTTTGCCCAAAATCAAAAACTTCCCGGAAGATTCCTAAAATACCACATAAGCATCTTTAGCATTTACTTCCAAGGCTTAGTTAGATGGACTAGGATTTAATGGGTGTTTTATGATGTCCCTGGGATTTCCCTGGGTCTTTCTTGTGTATTTTATGAATAAATCTTCTTTTTTTGGGTACCAGTACTGGTTTTATTTTGTTGTATTTATCCGCGACACCTTAAAGGCTGGTCCGTGAAAATATTGTCGGACATAAACCGGTCCGTAGCGCAAAAAAGGTTGGGGACTGCTGTCCAACACTAGGAACAGTATTAACCCATTCACACCAATTCATACAAGACCTTACTTTACGCATTTTAAATGGTTATTTTTTTCAATCATGTACATGGGCAGAGAGTTTAGCTGGTAGGAGCCTTAGTATCAGCATCCAAAGACATATGGGATAGCCTCCAAGCTACCCCGTGACACTGAACTGGATACCCAGTTAAGAAAATGGATAAATGGGCATTCATGGGACACCATATCTGTTTTGAGTTATGCAGAACTGAGCTCCAGTTCAGCTCCCCAGGTTACCACGACTCAACACATACCCATGTACCACTTTACACCACAGGTAAACGCGGTTGAATTAGACATTTTGTCCTCACAACCCATTGATTTCTTTTTCTATCACTTTAACAATGTACAGCTGCAAGAAGGCACTTGTCTGAACAACCAGTATCGCTTGTCTGCTGTCAGTGTGTGACTGATAGCTGTGATTCCTCGCACTAGTTTGGACATCCATCATGAATTGTGATGATGTGATGTCAGCTGAATCGTTTTTGTTGTCCCGCAGTGCCTTAAAGACGAAGCCTCATGAAACTGACCCTGCTGCTCTAATCCTGTTCAGCGGCTGCTTTAAGCCTATTAAAGATGGACAAGTTAATGATGTTATAGTTGGCTCAATGACGGCTGGACTTGAGCATCAGGTGTCCACGCAAAGAAAACAAGTCTGCCCTTTAAAAAGTTGATAACATGTCTTTGACGTAACACATTACATAGCGCCTGACAAACAGCTGAGGATGTGTTTGTGATTTATTTCTAGAGAGGAGTATTATCAGCACAGGTCACATATACTCTAGATAAAAATATTTTTTCTCCTCACACACTTACGCAAGAGTTCACACACAGAGGAAATACCGCCATACCGCCACACTTTTTTACAATTGGTGGGAGACTGAGCAGATAACACAAAACTTACTGGGTCTAAATTTAGGACAGAGAGCAAAGGAAGGAAGCTGTTTCTATTCCAGTCCCCAGACTGACTGTAAATACTTCAAAAAACATCAGCTCTTAAAAAAAGGAAAACAATGAAATCTGTGATTCAGCATCACTGGTTTGTTCTGACACAGTCTGTTCATGGACCTGATGTATGAAGTTGAAGTGGATCTACTTAGTCTAAACCAGGGGTGGGCAATCTCAGTCCACGAGGGCCGGTGTCCCTGCAGGTTTTAGATGTGTCCTCGAACCAACACAGCTGATTTAAATGGCTAAATTAGCTCCTCAACATGTCCTGAAGTTCTCCAGAGGCCTGGTAACGAACTAATTATGTGATTCAGGTGTGTTGACCCAAGGTGAGATCTAAAACCTGCAGGGACACCGGCCCTCGTGGACTGAGATTGTTTAGACCAGGGGTCGGCAATTTCTTTCAAATGTTTAATAACCATAAGGCACAACAGATTATAAGGCGCATTAAGCGAAACAAAACAGTCAGATAATTCAAACTTTACTTAACTCATTCTTCTTGCTTCTTTTACTTCTGTACCATTGATTCATTGATGTTGAATTCTCTCGCAGCTGCTCTATTCCCAGGTTCTGAACCTGAAACCAGGGTTTGATCTTTGGTTTCATTCTATAATACTGGACTTATTTTTCTACAAAGGTTTGAACTTTGAGAGTGTTCAAACAAGAGAGAAAAGTGTGAAAATGTTCATGCCTGTCTGAGAAAGTGTAGTGAGGGGTTTTACAGCCTTAAAGCATCTATAATAATTCACCTAGTATTTTATTATTTTTAGAGCCTAACTCCTGTGGTAAACGAGGGACCACTGTATGTGCTTTAAAAAATTGTTCTTGTCACCACTGGAAATGCCAACCTGCTAATGGACATGTAGAAAAACATTCACTAGAACATTACCGTCCACACGAATGAACAGAAAGAAAACAAAACACTGTTTTGTCTCATGTCATAGCGTTTGCTCTGAATCTACAAGCCACTTTGCAACCCACCTCTGATACAGCTCCTTCGTGTCTGATGCCACTGATGTTTGCTTTATTTTGTCCTCACTATTTTTCTGCACATGTGAACGAAGAATCTGAGATGTCCCAGAACAGCACCATGGTGCCAAATGTAAATTACTGCAGATGGAAATAATCTTCATTCGATTGTTTTTAGGGAAATGGATGTTTGTCTTGGGGAGTGATAACAAACCTTCCGTTTGCCTGTATCATGACTTATGTACTGGACTCTAATACCGAGTTGACTCTACTGGTATGTTGGAGCTGCAGGTGGAAAATCAGAAGAAATGCATGATGTAAGTGAGTAATTAAGTATTAGCAAAGAGTACAAGTTCTCCCTGACATGTTTAACAATAATTTAAAACAAATGCCATACTTTTTGTTCAGGGTGTGTTACATACAATGTTTTTCATATATCTTTTTTCCCATAATATCTAACTCCCTTCATCTATGGCAAGGACTCCAGACCATTACAGACTACAGGACCACCAAACCCTCCCCCGCATCCTCTGATGTCTCCTTCCTCAACGAGCTCAACAACTTTTATGCTCGTTTTGAGCGAGGGAACCCCACAACCACAACCAAAGCAGACATGACGCCAGACCACCAACCTCTGACTCTCTCCCCCACCGATGTAGGAGCGGTGCTGAGCAGGATCAATGTCCACAAGGCTGCAGGTCCAGATGGCATCCCCGGGCGTGTTCTCAGAGCGTGTTCTGGGGAGCTTGCAGGAGTGCTCACAGACATATTCAATCTGTCCTTGGCCCACGCTGTGGTACCGGCCTGCTTCAAATCCACCTCCATCGTCCCGATACCCAAAAACTCCAACCCATCTTGCCTCAATGACTACCGCCCAGTAGCACTCACCCCCATCATCACTAAGTGCTTAGAGCAGCTGGTCCTAGCACACTTCAAATCCTGTCTCCCCCCCACCCTGGACCCCCACCAATTCGCATACCGCCAGAACAGGAGCACAGAGGATGCAGTCTCCATCGCACTGCACTCTGTCCTCTCACACCTGGACAACAACAACACCTACGCCAGAATGCTGTTTATAGACTTCAGTTCAGCATTCAATACAATCCACCCCTCACAACTCATCAGGAAACTGACAGACCTGGGCATCAGCTCCCTCATCTGCAAATGGTTACTGGACTTCCTGACCAACCGCCCCCAACATGTCCGGCTGGATAACCACTGCTCATCTACCATCACAATGAACACCGGTGTACCACAAGGCTGTGTGATGAGCCCTTTCCTCTACTCCCTCTTCACCCACGACTGCAGACCTGCTGATGGTTCCAACACCATCATTAAGTTTGCAGATGACACCACGGTGATTGGCCTCATCAGTGACAACGATGAGGCCGCCTACAGGGAGGAGGTGGATCGTCTGGCTGAGTGGTGCGACACAAACAACCTGCTGCTTAACACCGAGAAGACCAAGGAGCTCATCGTGGACTACAGGAGGAATGCTGACCCACATCCACCCATCCACATTAAGGGGACGGCTGTGGAGCGTGTGAGCAGCTTCAAGTTCCTGGGAGTCCACATCTCCGAGGATCTCACCTGGACGACCAACTGCTCCAAGCTGGTCAAGAAGGCTCACCAGCGCCTCTTCTTCTTGAGGACCCTGAGGAAGAACCACCTGTCCTCAGACATCCTGGTGAACTTCTATCGTTGCACCATCGAGAGCATCCTGACCAACTGTATAACAGTCTGGTATGGGAACTGCTCTGCCTCGGACCGGAAGGCGTTGCAGAGGGTCGTGAAAACTGCCCAGCGCATCGCCGGAGCACCACTTCCTGCCATAAAAGACATCTACAGGAAGCGGTGTCTGAAAAGGGCTGGGAAAATCATCAGAGACCCCAGTCACCCATCACATGGACTCTTCACCCTCCTGCCCTCTGGGAGGCGCCACAGGAGCCTCCGGACTAAGACCACCAGGTACCGGAACAGCTTCTTCCCCACAGCTGTCAGACTCCTGAACTCTGCCTCCTGACATCTGACCCACGTTAAACTCATGGACTGAACATACACACACCCACAATGGACAACTGTACCCTCAAACACACAATAATAACATGGACTGAACCACCACTCACAACCACTAGCACTTTATATAGCCTCTGTAGAAACTATCTACACCCTCACTTATCTTAACTGCACTACTGTATAGCTCTGTGTAAATAATCATTCTGTACATTCAATAATCTTTAATCCTACAACTGTTTACAACTTGCATAGTTCCCATTTCTGTATAGCTGTATATCTCAGATTTCTGTAAAGTTATTTATTTCATATTCTGTATAGTTTTTCATATTTATATCCTGTACATAGCTTGTACTCACTACAGCCTTTACATACTTAGTTATAGAATATTCACAACATACTTCATACCGTGTACATTATAACATACCATAATAGACCCATTTCTGTAGTATACTTACATATCTATACTATTGCTAATATATATTGTAATATATCTATATCACTAAAGCACTTCTGGATGGATGCAAACTGCATTTCGTTGCCCTGTACCTGTGCAATGACAATAAAGTTGAATTCTATTCTATGATGCTTATACTGAATGTCATCTGCATACACTGTAAATTCCTCATTTTGAAACAAATGGTATGTGAAAATGGAATATATCAGAAATTCAAAATATGACAATTTAGAAGTGATGCAACAAACAGACAAAGGGGAGTGATGTGACGCTCATACATTAGCGCTATATCATGCAAGCCCACACTGCGTTGATTTTATTTCAACTTGCACGCAAGCCAGTGAAGCACTGTCCCAGAAACACATATTGGCAACAAACAGTGAACAGTGAACAGTATTAAACAGATTATTGTCATGGTTGGCTGTGTGGCAGGCAGGCAAGCAGGAGTGGTGGATCCAAAATGCAGGACTCAGACACAGAAGTTCAACTTAAAGCGCAGCTTTATTGCTGGGAAAACCTCTTACTAAACTAAACTCACCAAAGGACAACAAAAAACACTGGTGGACTAAAACACTGAAGCAGAAATACTGAACTGGAGCTAGAGCTGGAAACAAAACACTGGTAACACGGAGGCAAAACACACACAGCTTGTTGAGGGTACGACGCAACACTGACTCAGAGAAACACAGGGACTAAATACACTGGGAAGTAACGAGGAGAATGAGACACAGAAGGAGAGCACAGCTGGGGGAAATTAGAACTGATGAGACAAGCAAAGCAGGACACATTCACATAAGACACGGACCTACAAAGTAAAACAGGAAGAAGGATCACACAGAGACGCAAACTTGACACAGTGGAGACAGCAACTAGGAAACACAGAGACATAAACCATAAGGCAGAGGACTCTAAGAACCGAGAGGCACAGAGGGGAACTCAAACATGCAGACACAGACTTACACAGAACAGAGGGGACATAGAGAAACATGAAGGGCAAGGGATCGAAACTAGAAACTCACACCAAGTACAATAATACAAAAATCACAAAGAACTAAAACGCTGGGTCAGGAGACCCAGGACCCTGACAGTACCCTCCCCCCAAGGGCTGGCACCCGACAGCCCAACACAAGAAAACGAAAAAAAAACCAAAAACCGCCCAAAACAGAAAACAACCCGACCAGGGCGGGCGGCGGGGGCCCAGGAAGGAGGGCACGAAACAAAAACACCAAAGCACAAGAAAGCCCCAAAACAAAACACGAGCCCAAAAAAAAAGAACAATTCAGGGGGCCGGCCAGGGGGCCGACAGCACAGGAGTCCAAACAGGTCAGGGGGCCGGCCGTGCGGAAGCCAACGGCGGCGACGAAGGAGACGACGGAGCAGTTCAGGGGGCCGACCGCGCGGAAGGCAGCGGCGGCGACGAAGGAGACGACGGAGCAGTTCAGGGGGCCGACCGCGCGGAAGGCAGCGGCGGCGCTCCAGTGTCAAGCGTACTGGCTGAGGCCCAGTGGGCACAGGACCAGGCGGGGCATGACCAGGCGGGGCACAGGCAGAAGCTGGACCAGGCGTGGATGAAGACATGGAGGCTGGGCCTGGCGAGGCTGAAGGCTCTGATGAGGCTGAAGGCTCTGATGAAGCTGGACCAGACGAGGATGATGAAGCTGGACCAGACGAGGATGATGAAGCTGCAGCAGGAGGCTGGACGGGCTCCTCGGGCCCTCCAGCTGACGTGGCATGAGGCTGGACGGGCTCCTCGGGCCCTCCAGCTGACGTGGCATGAAGCAAGGGCCGGAGTGGTCCCTCGGACCCTCCAGCGGAGACAGGAGACGAAGGCCGGAGCGGTCCCTCGGACCCTCCAGCGGAGACTAGAGACGAAGGCCGGAGCGGTCCCTCGGACCCTCCAGCAGAAGTCATCACTAAGCCAGCAGTCATGGAGGCCACTGGCTGACACAGAGGCGACACAGGAGCCTGAGCCGAGAGTGGCTGCTGAGCAGGCGACACTGGGAGCTGAGCTGCTGGAGACACAGGTGACACTGGTGTACTGGGGTGAAGGCAACGAGGATGCAGTCCCTCTCTTAAGGGAGGATGGAATGATTTAGTGATAAAGCTTGATGGGAACAGATGCTGATGCTGAGAATACCAGGCAGCGAGGGCTTCCAGGAGGGTAGCTGACTCTACCTTGCCTGGACCGCCCATGCCAAACAGTTCGAAGCAAATCCTGGCTCTCAGAGCTGTTATTAATTGTTTTAATCCGTTAATGTCCAAAAAACCAGCTGCGCAGAGGGTGGAAGACAAAAAGTTGTCGAAAAAGACCACCTGAAGGAGTCTCTTGGGGGTGTCCTCAGCGTGGATTACCTCCCGGCAGTAATTCCACAACTGCGCTAGATACTGAGACCGTGAGTCCGCCGGATCCATTTGATGGTTGCGTCGTTCTGTCATGGTTGGCTGTGTGGCAGGCAGGCAAGCAGGAGTGGTGGATCCAAAATGCAG
Source organism: Copadichromis virginalis (assembly GCF_057382275.1). NCBI lineage: Eukaryota > Metazoa > Chordata > Actinopteri > Cichliformes > Cichlidae > Copadichromis > Copadichromis virginalis. The sequence continues at coordinate 37,990,194 of NC_140631.1, read as the reverse complement.
GACTCAGACACAGAAGTTCAACTTAAAGCGCAGCTTTATTGCTGGGAAAACCTCTTACTAAACTAAACTCACCAAAGGACAACAAAAACGCTGGTGGACTAAAACACTGAAGCAGAAATACTGAACTGGAGCTAGAGCTGGAAACAAAACACTGGTAACACGGAGGCAAAACACACACAGCTTGTTGAGGGTACGACGCAACACTGACTCAGAGAAACACAGGGACTAAATACACTGGGAAGTAACGAGGAGAATGAGACACAGAAGGAGAGCACAGCTGGGGGAAATTAGAACTGATGAGACAAGCAAAGCAGGACACATTCACATAAGACACGGACCTACAAAGTAAAACAGGAAGGATCACACAGAGACGCAAACTTGACACAGTGGAGACAGCAACTAGGAAACACAGAGACATAAACCATAAGGCAGAGGACTCTAAGAACCGAGAGGCACAGAGGGGAACTCAAACATGCAGACACAGACTTACACAGAACAGAGGGGACATAGAGAAACATGAAGGGCAAGGGATCGAAACTAGAAACTCACACCAAGTACAATAATACAAAAATCACAAAGAACTAAAACGCTGGGTCAGGAGACCCAGGACCCTGACAATTATAGTGAGAGGGTCACTTCAACCACATTCAAAACAAGAGTTTCCCACCTAAAATATCAGCACTTGTACGTGCAGAGAGTTTTGATGCTTGGATATGTGCAGCTCTGTGTTTTTATGAGGGACTCTGGATTAGTACCTGCAGTATAATACACACTGGAGTGTTTATAATGAGGCTTGTCATCATTCAATCTAATAAGGACATTGTTTTAGGAAAGATGCTCCACTGGTTTTAATTTACAGATAAAGGTTAGTTTACAGCTTAGCTATTTTATCGCCTGTCTAAATGTTACATAATATCTTTTCCACTGGAAGTCTGCAGAATACGTCAGTGGTGGACTTTGCTACTGGTAACAATATGGAAAATGTACAATTTAGCATTTTAACACCCAAGAAATGCTCCAGCTTTTTTTGTCCTGTTGGATATTGAACATTGATTGTAAAAAGACTGATTACCTGAATCTTAAACCTGTAATTCGTTACAACAATCTGGAGCCAAAAGGGAAAATGGTCTTCAACAGGTAAATTTAAATGCACTGTGATTGGGTGACTATGTGCTGTCCTGTTTGAATAAGAAGACAGAAACTGTGGAGCTCAGTGGCCTCTAAACCACGGGTGGCCCCGAATCCCACCGGGTCTTTTCCAACTGCAAATTTCGGAAGTGTTGCCGCCGTGCGCCACTTTAGATAAAAGCACCAAGCAAACAGCATCATGTCCAAACCATTGAAGATGAGAGAGATAGATCCCAGTGTTTTTCCTGCCCCTTTGAGACATCAGATGGGCAAAACAAGGCACACCCGGAGGCGTTAGCCTCTGGACAGGAAATGCCTCTTATAAACAGAAGTTTGTTTTTATTTTAAACGATTGAATTTTCACATAGTGAAAGACAGTCACGGCTCAGGTTAGCTTAGGATAAAACACACAAACTATAAGCATCTTATAATTTGAACAAACTGACACAGTTTAAAAAGACGTAAAATAGTAGAGGTAGTTTTTGCAGGGAAGGAAGGAACAAAGAAAGGTTTTGATTGGATGTCTCACCAATTATTTATACTTATTTTCTATTTTTGATTTTTTTTTATGTATATATAGATGCATGTGCATGTATATGTATTTATAAGTGTGCGTATCTATGCATACCTATTTCTATCTGTGCGTCTTTTTGGTGTGTTATTGGGCTTATACAATAAATTTATAGAAAGAAGAATGTAAACAAGGATTTATGAGCGAGAAGGAAAAAAACAGGAAGTAAAGTTACTAAATATTGAAGATGGGGTGTGATTAAATAACCTTGTGCTTCTCCCCACTCCTTCCTTATGTTTTATTGTGTTATTTTACCATGTTTAAAATAAAGCCTCAAAGAAAAGCAAAGCAAAACAAGTGTACTTTCAGGTCTTTTGTTTACAGGAGTCTTCCTTCCTGTAACATCCTCTCAGCTCTCTGCGTGCACCAGAGGAAGTTCACCCTGCATGTACGTCAAGTGGTGTTTCCTCATGAGGTCTCCCCCATGAACTACCCCGTCAGCTCTTAACCCCACTTGACCCCTTAAATGCCGGTCTAAAACTGACCCCACCCATAACTGCAACCACCACCCAAAATCTGTCGCCAGGAAACTGCTATCATCATCCATCATTTCATTTCTGACGTCATTTATTCTCAGTTCAGTGTGGACACACACATCCACACACAGTAAATGTGTTCACCTAAACCAGTGGAAAAATGAAACCATTTTAACCTTTAACCTTTAGGGCGCTGGTGCAAATGTTGCTGGAAAGAAGAATCTGCCTTCTGGTTTCGCTGGTCTATTTTGGTGTTGTTGTCAAAGATGTAGCTTTTATCGCCTAAAAATGTCCAGTGCATGCATTATGTAATCCAGAGGGACTTATTTGTTTGTGATCTTCAATCACAGAGTGGGTGTGCTTTGGCTGTGATACCTCTGTACCCACTTTAAGCCAGCGTACATACCAGGCTGGTAAGCGGTGAAGTTGGACCTGGGGGCCAAACAGATCCTGTGACCGTCACACTGCAGCTGTCACTGTGTGTAACATTAAGACAGGGACTACTGGAAATGACTGCGTGCTCTGCAGCATAAAGACGTACTAGTGCGTACACCAGGAGCTTGGTCACTTGGTGTTTTTACAAAAAAACCTTGCTGGGACATGAGTAGTTTACTGACAGTTGTTTAAAAGAGCAGTAAACTACTTACAATGTTGAGTGGTTTATTTATGATGAGGGCACTCTGTTATGTGGGCTGAACAAATGGCACTGCCAGATACACGGTTAAAATAAGTGCTCTGATTAATTTTCAAGTGTTATTTCTCTTGGGTCTCTTGACAAAACTCCCTTATAAACTTGGAGCATAACGACATGTCATGCTGCAAATAGTTACCATAAACCTCAGTGAATACTCGCGTGTTTGTAACCAGCAACTGGCATGTTGGAATAAACACTAGCAGCAGCTGTCTTACTAAAACTGTCTTTGCATTTAAACAGCACACTATTGTTATGCTCTCCAATGTCAGCAAACTGGAGTCTGCAGGCAGCTCCATAAACTATTCTGCCCAGCTCTCAGCAGCTCCTGAGCTGCCAAATGTTAAACCAACCTTTCAGAAAGACAACAATGTGTTTTCAGGCAGATTTATAGCTAAATTATACAGACACAGAGCAAAAAAAAAGGGAAAAAAAACCACTGCTGCTATTCCATAACACAGAGTATCAGGAACACATGCTTTCATATTTGCTCTAACCAGCAAAAATCTTCCCCATCTTTTAGCACATTTTCCTACACAGCAACAGACTGGTATCCACAGACTGCAGTGTTGCATGAGCACAGACTTTATTAAACCACATCCACACAGCCTACCTTAATTTTCAACCTCAGCGTGTCCTCAAAGGTGACAGGCCCTCCACCTGCAGCAGCAGCAGCAGCAACAGAAGCAGAGCTTCACTCTCAGGCTCGTCCTCTTCTCTTGTTCTTATGACTCTTTCACACTCACTTCGTGTTGGTCGGCTGCTGTCATTAATTTGTTGTTGGTACTTTTTTCTCTTTTCCCCCTCTCTTTGCTTTAAACATTTGCCCCTTGTCACCAGCCAGCCTGTTGCTCCCCTCACTGAAAGCTCAGGCCTGGCCAGTGCCCCATCTCGAGGAGGGATGCATGCAGCCACCCGATTGGCTGGAGGGTAGAGATATGCCCCCATATTAGGGCACCTGGAGGTGGGGCTGAACGACCATAGTAATAAAGGAGGGAGGAGAAGAAGATAACAAAGTTTGTGTCATAGTAGACTGCAGGAGCAGCGAGTGTTTCTCTGTCTCTCAGTGCCTGCTGCAAGCTATTAAGACAGTGAATGAGAAGAATTGGAAAGATGAACTTTATCATCTTAAATCTAAAAATGAGAACTTGTTAAAGCTTGCAGAATACATGATGCCAATTATTTATAATTATGATGCCAAGGAGATAAGCAGACTTAACTCTTAGCTTCTATAGAGAGACCCCTTTACTTGTTTTAAAGAGGAATGTAAATAATGCCTATAACAATACTGAGTTAATGATATATCATTTCTGAAACACAGACAACAGGCTATAAAACAAAAGCTCAAAGGTCACTCTTTTTACTTTGAAAACGCTCCTCCTACTCATCTGCTATCCAACTGCACATTGCTGAGCTTACAAAATATGCCAGAGTCATTGATCTTCCAATAAGTTATAATGACTTAATATGCAAGAAAAATGGGACTGTTTCCAAAGAAAAGTGTATTGAGTTTGTGTAAGCGCCTGCTGTGTGACATCTGAAAGGTGGATTTTCTTTCCAGCAAGACGCCAACTGTTGGTTGCTTCGGTGTTTCAGCTGAGCCAATATAAACAAGAAAACAGCTCTAATAAAAACTCAGCTCGTCTTTGCTTCCAGTAAGTATCAGGATGAATTTATCAGTGAGTGATGTTTCTCCCTAGAAGCTATTTTTATCCCAAGTGGCTGAAAATAGGAACAGCAGGCCTTGGATCTTGTTTTAGAGAAAGTGTGATGTATTTCAAGGAAGCAGCTGCTGTTGTGAGCTGGATGTTGTGTGTGTATTTATATATGCTTGTCTCTGTGTATTCCTGCCTGAATTTGAGCATTGCCGTGTGTGTATGTCTGTGTATTTGTGTATGTCTCTGTATGCTTCCTTGAATTCACTGATGATTTGCAGTAATCCAGCTGGTTGCAGAATTTATACATGCCAGCTGGCGAGCCAAAGTCCTCTCAACTGTCATCTAGAAACCAAAAGATTACCTGCTGCTAAACTCTCTTTTCCTTTACACCCACTGAGCTGTTTGGGATTCAAGGATCTTCAACACTGTGGATGTTGTCCAAATATTAATGCAGTGGCACTGGGAATGTTTTTCTCCTCTCCTTTCAGAAGCATTAAAACATCTACATCTACACTGACATTTTCTAAATAAATCATTAACAGTATTATATAAAAAAGTTCATATTCACTCCATATTTCCTTCCCTTGACATCCCCACTCATTTGAGAACTTGCATGTTAGTGTATACAAACTCATACTTGGCAGCTGCCACTTACAGAAGAGATCCAAGGTGGCACTCGTGCAAACCAAAACACAACCAACAACTTCACACTCACTGAGGTGAAACGAAGTGGAGAGGCGCTCACTCCAGTGGAAGTAACTCAGCTGCATAAAAGGAATTTGATCCTGGAAAGTAAACAACTTCATCAACCATAGCTGCAGGTTCCACTCCTAAATGCTTAGCGGTATGTAGGATAATTATGCAGATCATCACAGCTAAACTCTCCAGAGAAGGTGCTCCTACCCAAAGCATTCATAGTGAATATATTAAATGGACTGGTTCTGATATGCGCTTTTGCACTCAAAGTGCTTTATGCAGCATGTTCATTAACCTATTCACACACATTCATTTGTAAGCAACTCCGATGAATGCATTGGGAGCAACTCAAGGTTCAACATCCAGTCCCATGAAGACTGGAGCAGCCAGGGATCGAACTGACAACCTTCCAATTAGAATATGACCCGCTTCCTGTGCCAAAGCCACCATATAATATTGTTTAGTCCAAAGACATGGGCTACTGAAAGAATGTGAAAAGGGATCACGTAGTGAATAGATGAAAAGTAAAAAAGTAAAAAGACATGCTCATGGTTTACTCACATGAAAAAGGAATTCATTTTCAGTAACTGCATGGCTAAATAACCCGAGGAGCAGAGAAGGAGGGATACTGTTTTTGGCCGCAGTGAGTCCATACCAAATAATCAGCAATAACAAAGTATGTGAAGAAAACTTTGGATTTAATTTACAACATGTAGAAACAGGCATCTTGCTGTACCACCTCCAAAAACATTTCTTGCCAAGCCTTCTTTTGTCCCAGAAGGTGAATTAGTTTCACTTGTAAACAAAAGGGTCTCACCCTCTAGTGAACTTTGTATAGTAGAATTATTAATTGGAAATGCTAAAGGTGTCTTCAACCAAAGTTTATGTTTTCTCTGCCTATGCTCCTCCTCTTCACCAAGTTTCAAGAAATTTAGTTTAGTGATTTGTACAATTCTCTGCTTACACACAAAGACAAGCAAAAACACTGAGAGCATAATGCTCAGCCTTGGCTCAGGTGGAGCAATTTAAAAACGAAAATGTTTTGGTGAACCGATGAAGTTCATGGATACTTGAATACAGTCCCTGCACACCTGCAGGGCAGCTACACACCTCTGCTCTGGACTGTGGATATGACCACACAGCATTGGGCTGACATCTTTTTAATTAGCCAAAAAAACAAAATACAACTGAAAACACCTGCAGACCATTTAAACCTCCACTCAAAGCCCAGAGCTTTATAACCCATCACCTGCACACCAACCACGTAACCCCCATAGAGCCGACCCAACCAACCAGCCCATAGCCCTGCAGATGAGCAATAGCTATCTGCATTTCCAGTAAGCCAAGCAGAGGTGGGGTTGAGGGGGGGCTTGCTGTCAGCGCAGATCAGACAGCCAACACTGTGTCAGCTAACATGGTCATTGTTGCATTTCAGCTCCAACACAAAGCCAGGATTTAGATACAGAGAAGGCCGGGGATCCTGAATCAAGGGCAGGGCCAGACAATAGCGGGATGAAGGCTGAGAGAGAAAGAGAGTGGAAGGTATCTGTAGGTATTTTACTTTGTAGTAACCCGGTCTGAAGGATTACATAGTCCTATGTCAGAAGTATCACTGAGTAAAACACATATTTCTCCTAATTTCAGCAGAAGCTTTTCATAAAACAGCAACGATCTGCTGATATGATTTTATGTTATTTGGACTGAGGGATCAGATAGAGGAGAGCAAACACGGGAGTGAGGAGCGGTGCTTCTAGAGTGGGATGGGGGTGGAGGAGGCGAGACGGGGCGAGGTGTGGCACTGGGCACGAGGTCCCACCAGACCCACAGTTATGCCCTCGTCAGCGCTTAAATGGGCCAGGAAACTGGAGCAGGCAGTGTGTAGGTATGTGTGTGTGTCAGTGTGTGTCACGGTAAAAACATCGTCTAACAGCCTGTCTGCGTGCATGGGGGTGGGGTGCTGGGTGATATCATAGCTACCACTTCTCAGAGGTTATTACTTTTTAATTTATGCCTGCTGCGGCTGCTGAAAATACCAGTTTCTGATTGGCTGGAAGTCATCCATGCACATTATACATCTTATTGCCTTAAATACAGTTCTGTTTAGCAGTTCAGCTGCCATTAGAGCATAAAAACATGATATGGCTTGAAATTTAAGTAACAGTTTAAAAATACATTAACATATCAATACAAGTGAAAACTATTCTCAACAGACATTTCTGCTTGAGGTTAGATGTTCTTCCAGGTGGACACGATAAACATAACCCAACCTGACCTTCAGAGTGAAGATGCAGTCTGACAACAAGAACATTTATTTTAGATACATTTTGCAGGACTTTCAGACAGATGTAGCTGTATGTGTTAGAAGATTGTTATTGCCTATTTCTATTTCTATCTGCCACCGTGTCTCTTTCTTGGTATGTCCCATGGACAGTAGCAGAAAGTCCCCCACACAGAACAAAACAGGCATCAGTGACAACAGATATGACATCGATTAAGTCAGTTACAGCATGAAAAGAGGTGGCTTGCATATACAGAGCAAACGTGTGCTCAATGCGATACCCAACTGGATGAGAAGAAGGGTATCGTCTCAGTCTGCCTGGACTTACGTCATGCTGGATTATATGTCTTGGAAACACACAGAGGAAGCAGATTGTTGCTGTTCTCTCTCTCCTACATGTACACACTTCATCAGCATGAGCAGATAAACTAAACAGCAACTGGAAAATGTTATCAGTGACAAAATGCTCACTTCCTTCCCTCAGCTTCACCTTAACTTGTGACCTGATGACCTTTCACCGCACTGACCTGACCTGAGGGTATTAATAGAGATGGGTGTGAAGGATTCAGCAGCCTTTGAATTGCATTTTGACAAAGATTGATTGTTGGATGTTTTTATGACATTTTATGAATAGGTGGATCTGCAAAAAAAAAAAGAAGAAAGAAAAAGAAAAAAATAGAAATGTGTTTTTGTTGGAATGTTCATCTTCTGTGTTTACAGGTAAAACAAAAACTTGGTTGGGGCTGTTCAATGCACAAAGTATAAGCGGTAGTGGGTACTTCATAGCCCAAAATTAATGTAATCATTTACAACTTTTATCATATGAAAATTGATAAAAGCAAGTAGTGTACAAACAAAATGGCAACTACATTACAAAAGAAAACTTGTCAAGTGACACAAAGATCTCAAACAACTGTTAGACTTCATTCATCAAATGCTTACATTACTGTGATCTTGGCACATATGAATGTATCAGGTTAAAGATATTGTTATTCTATTACTAGTTTCTTCTGCTTATCTTCCCTCTAATTTGTTATTATGTAAAAGAAAAAATACATCTGACTAAAATTTTTATTCTAATTAGGATAATTTTGCAAGTAAAGCAAAATCTGCTGATTGTGAAGATCCAAAAATGTAAAACAGTCTTGCGAGTCTAACTAGAAAGTACGTACGTAATTGTTTGTAACAAGGCTGATTCTAATAATGTGCAGAATACAGTGTGAATGAAACAGAGTTACATGTAACAGGATACATTTTGACTTGCTGCCTGGCAGATCTACTAACAGCCAATGAGTCACTATCAGCTTGTCAAGCTGACATCATTTTTGTTATTTTTACAGCGATTTACAATGGACAACAACAATTTTGTGACCAAGCTTTGGCCAAAGTATCACCAAATACTGAACAAGAACAAAGACCAAATCACCATGCAGCCCACATCTTACGACTAAAAATCCAGAAAGAGCGATTCCTGTTTCAAACAGCATGCAGCAGAGGCTTATAACTTGAAATCAACCCTCAATATTTTTTAAAATTTAAGCCAAAGTACAATATTTTCATTAATCACAAACCAGTTCTGATGAACTTCAAGGTAGGTCCAAGATAAGATGAACTAAATTCATCCCAAAAGTGGTAAAAAATCTTATAAACAAAGACAATAAAAAAGCAGAAAAGTAAAACCACGGAAGAGGATGTTAATCCATGGTAATGAGCCTCAATTTCATTATCATAATTTACTCCAGATATTTCTTTAAACTAAAGTGAATGAAGTGGACAATTCTTTTTCCAAATGTAACTTTTTTATTTTAACCTACTCACAGCCGGAGATGGTCCTAAAGCTTAACAGAAACAGTAGAGAATCATTCCTTTGATGATGAGCAAATGTAATTTAGTATAAAATACATTTTTTGCATCAAATACAAAGTTTGCAAAATATTTCCAGGGAGCTTGTGTTTCTCTGGGCAGTAAAGCAACACATAACTGATTCATCCTGACCTGCATCGGAGGAAGGTGTCCAGGTGACTCTGAATATTCCACGCAGACACTCACACATGGTCCACAGTGGGAATCCGAAGGAGGAAACACACCGGTGGAGCAGCCCAAGTGCAGGCTGCGGGATTGGAAGAGCTGGGAGGCAGAGCTGGGGGAGGCAGGTGAATGTTGGAGTTTATCCAGGGGTCCTTTTGACTGTTTGGGCCCGAGGGAGACTGAGCTACACGCTCGGCATCGACCACAAACAGAAAGAGAGCAATTGAGAGAGGGTGGAGAGGTCTGAGGGCTGGGAGATGGATGGATGGGTGGAGAGATGGATGGATGAATCTATGGATGGATGGTAAATGGATAGATAGTGAATGGTGAATGGAGCTACAGGAGTATAGAGGGGCCATCTTAGTGTATGGACTTATAAATGTAACGATGGCTAAAATCCCTTTTTCTTCTGCAAACCACTGCAAAGATGGGAAATAGATGTTGAATATGCACATATGTGTAAGTGTGTGTGTATGTGTTTGTGAAGGAAGAGTGACACCACTGAGATAAGACAGAATAGGGGCGTATTAGCACTAGTGGACAGTCAGCAGTTTGCTTCGACCCATCATAAAGCCCTGCTCCATTGTTTGTGGTGCTGGAGGCTTTAGTTGTGGCCCAGCAGGGCCTTGTTACTGGGCTTAGAGGGGCTGGACACTGGATACCAGTCAGACACAACGACACACAGTCAGTTGGACAACATGACCTCTGCTTATAGCAGTTCATTACGGAGTGGTCAGGAAACTCACTTAAAAGCTAAAGGTAGTTATTGCATACTGCAGATATATACAAGATATATGGTAAGCGGGTGATGGGTTTATTTCTTAACTTATCATTAATAGCACTCTTTTGTATATTTATATACCAATACTAGCTTTATTTTTCTTAAGAGGACAGATACATAGAAGCTAATTGGGAAGATGTCCTCAGAGCGTCTTGTAATGACAAATGATACACAGGACACAGGAGACAATAATAAAATCCAAATCTTAAATAAAAAAGTTCATGGTGGTCGGGTGGCAAACTAACCAGCTGATGGACAGAGAAAAAAGACAGGCAGAAGGTTATTTGTGCAGAGAACATAATGAAGCAAAATAAACAAAAAAAGTATGGCCCAAAAAACATTGAAACTCAAGAAACTGCTGAAATACCTCAACATCTGGTTGTAACAACCCAATCTGGTCAGTGACAGGGAAACACCGAGGGGAGAATGTTTACTGGGGAGAGGGATTAACTGATTGGGAGCAGGTGGTGCAGAAGGTGGGAAAACTACCATAGCAAGGAAGGGAAATTGAAAGCAGTATGAAATAAAACAGGAACACTATTACCTTCAAAACAATTACATATATGTGTAACTACTCATAATGGTGCTTAAGGTGACACAAAGAGAATTACAGAGCAGTGAATGTGTTTGGATCAGAGGTAAAAACTCTCAAAGAAAATGAGTAAGATTGACTTATAGATAATTATAAACTACTTTTGATCCTAACATAATATGTTCAAGCTCGTTCTTTAGTAAACTGTTATTATCAGAAATCAATATTTCCGAGTACTACCAGCTACAGACAAGAGTTAGTGGGATTTGGGAGGTGGGAAAAGCTACATAGGCGGAGTTTACATGTGCCATTAAAGCTGAAAAGTGGATGATAAACTTATATTCAAAATGATAAAGTCTCTTTACATGTCAGCTATATCGAAACACATCCAATGGCTTATAGTTACAGTTATTTTGAAGCATTATCTTTCACTTCAAAGTTCAACTACACATAAAAATGCCATGCACAGGATATTCAGTCAAATCTGATACAGATTGCTAAAAAGTTTGCTGACTTTGCAAGGTTTTAAAAGCTTCCCCTCTGATAGTTCCCCCACTTACTTTCTATCCAAAATTTTCTCATAAATGTTAATTCAGAACTGAGTGCCCAGTCTCTCTCTCTTATAATGTCCCTGGTGCTTCCCAGGGCCAAAGATACCAAAGCGGGCCCTGCACCTGTCCAACATAGTCTCACACTGTAATCTGGAACACAACACTGCAAACTATCCAGTTTAACCTGCACTTAGTGTCTAGTCTGAATAACATGGAATTATCATTATTTAATTTCCTTAAAAAATAGATTAAGAAACATCCAGATGACTTCAGCAACACATCATGTACAGCTCTAACACCTTATTAGTGAATCTAAAATGAACTATAACATTAACTTACAGTGCCAGAATGCCATTCCGCCCACTTTAACCTCTGGCTATGGATTGCAAGTTATTAGGAAACCACTAATGAACAACGATTAAGCTGTTAAGCTGCTCCTGATTCCTTCCTCACTCACTCTTTATTAATATTAATCAATTTTGTGTTCCTACTAAGAAAGTGCAAGCATTCTTTTTTCTTTTCTGACTGAAAATGAGAGCGTCTCCTTCCACAGAGACCATCTCTCACTGAAGCAGTTGTTGATTCAACCTGTGAGACTCGTGATGAAATTCTTGCAAAGAACAAGAAGCTATGTTTTTGTCTGTAGTGGCTCCTCATCTGTGGAGCCTGTTAGTCCAAACATTGTTTCTAGGCCGAGTCATTACCTCTCTCCACTGTCTCTCCTGTCTCCTGCTTATTGTACAGTCCTGCCCGCCCTCTGACTAATCAGGGGAAGATCATTACTCAGTCTGAGCCTTCTCCAGCTCCCTGGCTGCAGCACTGCAAGCTCCTGCTGCTTGAGGGTATTTTATATTGATGATGTATCGTGAGCTCAAGAAGAGAAGTTTCTTCGTCATCTCAGCTTCAGACTTTATGTTAAAGTGATCTACAATCTATCCATATGTGTGATTTTAAAGTTTGGTCAAAGTCAGGTTTTCTTGCACATACTGTGCTGGCTGAACAACACACTTTAATGCTTTTTATGCTGTACCACTGGCACAAGTGTGTGCTGCACAACTGTCAAGTACAACGAAAAATACTGTTTGAACTTATCTAGTACGAGCTCCCCCCAACCCAATTTGAAAATCACTCCTTCAACAAGAAACCAGCCCCTAGTCTCCTGCTGTGGATTGATTGAGCACTTGAGAACATTTCTTGAATCTAAACCAGAACTCTTTTGTAGAATCTTCTGAAATGATTGAAGCTCTGTTTTTTTTCTCAGGTTTTTTTTACCAGTATTGATCCCATAATTATTATGCATACTTTTGGCGGAGGTCATCACAGCTTTCGACCATCTGAGTGTTCTGTGTCTCATCCCAGCTTCACTTACATGCAAGGTGAATGTGTCAACCACTACACCAAGGAGATACTCGAAATACTAAGGACAACGGTGGCAGATATAAAAGGACAAATATACCAAATTTGATCCCCATCCCAGTTTGGACAAAGAGAAGGACACCTGAGCTACTCTATGTATTTTATAATAAATTTTTCAAATGCACCCCCCTCAGTCACTTTTTCGTACAAAGTCTGATTTTATTCACTACTTCAAACAATTTTTTGGTTGAGTGCTTCTTTTTGAAAGGTGGTCGACTGCAATTTAAGAAAATTGTGATTTCTGCCTCACAGAGAGTATGCAATGCTTGTCAGCTTTCAGGGTGATAAATGCAGTTTCCGTACTCATTAGAAACAACATTTGTCTGCCACATGCCTCCGTTAATCCCTACAAAGTGCAGAGCAGTTGAGAGCTGAGTCATCGAGGGTGGAGTGGTGCACGCACACACTTTGACTTCACACAAAGCTGAGAATCCTGTGGGTTTAACCGAAAGCAACTCAGAAGGATCACACAGGTTTTCTCCTCCCCATTCCTACTCACAGCTCAGCTCTTTAATCTTAAGAATTCCACTGACAGCACTCCTTTGCTTTCCCACCATTCAGACAGAGGAATCATTTGTTTTGAGCCATGAATCCTTATTGTCTGCTGCTGTCAGAAGAGGAATAACAACACAAAGAAACCAGAGCACTGTTATTTAGTTCAGTCCAATTCCGTTGTATGTGCATAGTGTCTATTCACAACGAAATTGCTTCAAGGTTGTTGATATTGTAAGGACACAAAGAGAAAAGTCCAACAATTTATGAACCAAATTGGGTGTTTGTGGTTGTTTTTCTGACAGATCTTATAGAATGTGCTCCAATAATAATGCTACCATACTATTTAGCATGCCAGAATGCATAAAAATGCAGATTATGTATTCTGTCACATGCCAGAAATACAATTACTGCATCCAGTTGCATTTTGCAGGTATATAACTCTGCATGATTCTCTGGCATTTATGAGTCCAAATGCTCCTGTATCAGCCACAAACACAGCCAGAAGGTCAAAGTGCAGTATTTCCTGTTATTGCCCTCTGCAGCGCCTGCAGTGGTGCTGCAAGAGTCTTTAAGTGTTTACTTAACTGATTGCTGTTAACACTTGATAAGGTATGGAAAAAAGCAAGCTTGTGTTAGCCTGGGAAGGCTGACACTTTTTGCCACTCATAATGCTCTCCCGGCTCTTTTTTTTCCTTATACAAGTCCTCTTGGTTTTAACTTAAGATAGCTAGAAATTGAAATTAAGTTTCTTCTCTTGAATCCACCTGATAGCTGGGTTGCATGTCCTACCTGAACCTGTATGGTTCTCTCCATGTACTCCAGCTTCCATCCACATACCAAAGGCTAATTTGGGATTCTAAATTGGGTATGTGAATGTGTATTATTGTCCCCTCTGTGTTGGCTCTTGAATAGACTTGAAACCTGTCCAGGATGTACCTGCCTGGCATAGGCTCCAGCATCCCGTGACACTAAATTATATAAAGTAGAAGAAAATGATGAAAGGATGGAATGTTGGCTGAATGAATGGCTAAGAAAATGCAGAGGAGCACTGAAAGGAATGTGTATATGCATGTGTAAAAAAGTCAAAGACTGTATCTCACCGTAACCGGTCACAGCAGATGGCCCCGCCCCTCCCTGAGCCTGGTTCTGCCAGAGGTTTCTTCCTGTTTAAAGGGAGTTTTTCCTTCCCGCTGTCGCCAAAGTGCTTGCTCATAGGGGGTCATATAATTGTTGGGTTTTCTCTGTATGTATTATTGTAGGGTCTACCTTACAATATAAAGTGCCTTGAGGTGACTGTTGTTGTGATTTGGTGCTATATAAATAAAATTGAATTGAAAATTCAATTGAACATAGAATAGATGGAGGAGTAAAACATGGACAGGATGCCAGTCTCTCACAGGGCTAACACAGTGACAGAACATCCCCTCCCACACTCATGACCAACTTATAATTATCAGTTATTCTCACATGTAAGTCTTTAGACTGTGTAAGAAAGATGGGGAACTGGAGGAAACACACAGGTGCATAAAGAAGATATAAGTTCAAGCTGTGAGGTGACCACAAGAAACTTACTTGCTGGAAAAACTGACACAGGCTGAACCAGAACTACATGTACATGCAGGTTAATGCTAAAAATGACCAAAAGGTGCCTTCCTATCATTTCAATGTCTTTAAACAGGTTTGTTTTTGATCTAAACAACATTATCCTAACACTTACGATGTAAGACGACAGCATTATTCTCAAAGCAAAATCCTGTACATACAGTTTCATAGAACTGCTAGTAGACGACCGCTATTCCCCTTCATCTGTCCTTTCCCCCCCTCATCCTCGCTTTTTTCCTTATTGCTGTCCATCTATCCTTTACATTTGTTCTGTTACAGTGGAAAAATATTTAAAATTCAAAGTTGCTGGGTAATTTTGGAGGTAATTGATTCTAAATTATTTAAAATTTGGCATTGAAATCCATCTGGTTGTCATCTTTAATTTTTATTTCAGTAAAAAAAGATTTTATTTTACATTGAGCTATTGCCAGCATCACCATGTGGGAACTGTGACAGATTTTCTGAAGAGGCGTTCTTCATGAAGCCCATCTTGCAAAACATGTTTTGGCAATCCATTTCAGCGCTTCAGGAAAGTATCCTGTACGAGTTAAAGACCTTTAATGAATCACACAAGAGACGCACTGAAACGGCTTGGCGTCAGCTTTCCAGACCCATTAATGATCAACTGAATTAGTCCAATCACACTGAAGAGATTTGAGAAATGATCTAAATCGCTTGATTACATTCAAAGGCTCGCAGGAATGAGGAGAAGGGACTATATAGATACTCAGAAGGATAGTTTTCCTCGTCTATGCTCCCAGTCCTGCTGTGAAACCTGACCGGCTGAAAATGAAACACCGAGATAGTAAAAGTACTTAGAACTGGATTCATTTCTGCAATGATTCAGTAATGTTAGAAATGTGCAGCTGATACGCTACTGGATGAAAATTCGTTGGTCGTCGCTCCACTTCCACTGTATAGTCAGTGGTTATCGTTTAAGGTTATGCGTTTTCGGGGGGCCAACATGTTGACTGTTATTAGTGCATCACTTGTTGGTTTGAACATACTGAAACCTCAAAATAGCACGTTTAAGTACAAGTGTACAAGATTTTAGATATGGTATAAGACTTAATGGTGTTCACCTGCCAGTGTGAGTCTGGGCTTAGCCTTTAATCATAATGATAGCTCCAGAGTTGTGTCTGCACTCCTGGCACGCAGCGTTCAGACAAAAGAAGATCCACTCAGGCAGAGTGCAATTTCCACATCCCATGGGAGGATTTCTATACATTTACTTGTGTTAGCAAATACTAGTGGTGATTTTTCCAGTCTGTTTTATCAATAAACATGAGGATTAATAAAGACACAAAGTTTATGTCATATAACTGAACATAAATTGGGCTGCTATGTTGTGATTTTGAAACTAATGCGATATAAGAGACTATATGAGATATAGGAGAAAATATTATTTTGAACCACAGACTTTGGCTGATGTTATCTTTCTGTTGCTCATACTCAATTCTTTTTGTTATCTTGGAGCCTGAAAAAATACGACTTTCCCAGTTGGACGTTGACATGACTGCTAATTGGAAGTAGAAAACAAGTAATTAGTCACTCTGACATGACATGCATGCAGCATATCCTCCAAGACGGGCGAATGAAGGCTAGAACAAAGAAAGGAGTCAGACTCTTTCAAACGTCTGACTCCTCTTCTTCTAAGTGAGTGACATGTGAGCCTCTGACCCTTCAGCCTACTCTTTCAGACCATTTCCAGGTGGTGGCAGAAATTTCTCCCTGCACTTTCTTGCTCTAGTTAAGGTATCGACAACACCAGAGAACACAGCCACGCCTGTTGCTGACACTTCCACATGCTGGTATTGCTGTTTCCTCTACCCATTTGTGTGTTGCCTTATTTGAAGGCGATTCAATCAGAGGCGCACATCCTATAAAATAAACCTGTACTGTCACTGATCATCTTCTATAATCCCTTCTCCAGTTTAGACACGCCTGCTTACACGTTTCACTGCAGCAGTACCCCACTGCCATCATTTTCCCTCTATAACCCAAGGTAGGGGGACCTGCAGACCTCTGCAGTTAATTCAGAAAGCTGCTACGTGCCTGGTATCCAGCCATCTCAAGAGTTCCCACACTACTCCTCCTCTCCGATGCTCAGTATAGGCAGAAGGCATTTACTCACAAATGCACGCCATTTATTCTTCTCTCACACTGTATTTGCTTCTGTGGTTAGTTCACAATGCCTATAAATTACACACATTTAGTTTTAATGATTTAATCAGCTTTAATCACACCTATCTCCACAGGAATTAGCAATGACTTCAGCACTCAAACATCACAATAAAGCTTTTTGAGGAAGTAATTAAAAATCTCTACCCCTATCTCACCCTGCCCTGCACCCTCCTCAGTGACAACAGCCATCTGCATGTCTTCTTCACTACATCAGTGAGTCTCTTCTGTAATCTTCCTCTTTTCCTCTCACCTCAAAGCTCCACCTTCACCATCCTTTGCCCAGTATATCCACTATTCTTCATGTTCTTTAACTTTGTCTCCCGGTACTCAGTCCGAGTTGTCCCTCTAATGCACAGGTGTCAAACTCCAGGCCTCAAGGGCCAGCGTCCTGTAGGTTTTAGATGTGTCCTTGTTCCAACACGGCTGATTTAAATGGCTAAAAGACCGCCTCAACATGTCTTAAAGTTCTCCAGAGGCCTGTTAATGAACTAATCATTTGACTCAGGTGTGTTGACCCAGGGTGAAATCTAAAACCTGCAGGACGCCGGCCCTCGAGGCCTGGAGTTCCGCCACCCCTGCTCTAATGTATTCATTTCTAATCTTGTCCATTCTGGTAACTCCAAATGATAATCTGAGCATCTCCAACTCTACTTTGCCCCGAGACTCATCTCCACCCACTCTACCCCGTCCACCCACTCTTCTTCACCTCTCTTGTACTACATCTGTCTCTTTGGATGGTTCACCCCAGGTATTTAAAACAATCCATCCTCACTACTCTTTCTTGCACCTTCACCTTCCCTCTTGCCTCCCCTGCAATAACAGTTATTCTGTCTTGCTTCTGCTTTTATGCCTCTTCTCTCCAGTGCATACCTCCACCTCTCCAGGCTGTCTTCCCCTTCTCCCCACCCTCCCTACAGATCACAACATCATCTGCAAACATCATAGCCCACAGAGACTGACCTCATCTATCAACCTCCAAACAAGAGCTGATCTCTGATGATCCCAGTCCCTCTTTGAACTCATCTGTCAGTCCTACCGCACAGCTCACCACTATCTTGCTGTCCTCATACATATCCTGCACCAGCCTCACATACTTCTCTGGCCGTATAGTTGTTCCCTTTATAAAAACCGTGGTTACAGTTTCTCTCTCCATCTCCTTTTATCTTCCATTTATTCATTTTTTAAAATAAAATACTGAAGTACAAACCTGGATCACCAAACCTCTAACACCAAACCTTTTCCTCAGTTTTTAATTTCCCAAAGCAGCTTAGTATCTTCACAGAAAACACTTAGAGCAAGATCAACGTCACCTCAAACAATCTGGGGCATAAATATTTCACATACAGATGCCGTCTTCCCACTCAGGAGCAAATACTGTTGTTTAATTGTCATTCTCAAGATAAAAGCAAAATGTCACACACACACAATACTTATTATGTTAGTGTTCCCTGCGCGTCTAAGCACCTTGGCACTGAAACATCTGCACAAAGAGTAGCAAAAAGAGAAAAATATATCAATCTGTCACAGTGCAGCTAGTAAAAGAGTAATTTGGGTGGTCCTGAGGTTGGCACAAACAAACTGAAGTGGCCCCCTGGCAGCAGAGACTTTTTCCGTAACAGCATTTAGTGGGCGGTGCAGCTTGATGCTGCAGTGATAAGTGCTCCACAGATAAAGATATAAATTTTGTAAGCCTTTGTACCTTGAAAAAGTTTCAAGGTACAAATCTAATTTTACAACCTCACAAAGCGAAGATTACGGACCCAAACATTAAATTAGAGCACATCTTTTTAAATCCCATCCCATCACAGGTGCACCTGAACTCAATATTTTTGAGCAGCTCCATCAAGTGTCCACAGAAGACCTAAACCCAAGCTGCCTCTCCCACCACAGACACACTTCATGGGTCACTGAATGGGTGGAGACTGTGCGTTTTTGGATAGTTAGCCGAGGGACAGAAATAACATCCTGGGTTGGGCTCTGCTGCGTTCCATGACCACGGACGACTGCATAGTTTACACACCGGGAAGCAACATGTTGCAGATACCTAAGAGGATATGTTTCGGGTTAAGATATATTTATAAGGAACACTACTTTGCAACCCACTATTCTTGTGGGTTTGAGCAGAGACAGGTATCAGCGTGAGGTATCAGGGATACAGTTTATTGTTGGGTATTCAGACCACGGCAAGAGGAGGGGGAACATGCTGTTTCAGGTGCTGGTGACACCATCAAATGATTCCTGAAGAAGAGCAAATGTACTGATCAGAGTTTTGAAGGCTCATCAGATACTTATCTGCTGTGTAGTTTTATAAGGCATTTGTATTTTAATGCACAGAGAGCAGCAGGACTCCTTTTGTATTGGATATCCGGTAGAACAAGGACAGTTAAATCAATTCAGGATGGTTTAAGCAGAGCTCATTGGATCCTGTGACTTACAGGCGTGTTGTTCAAGTGCAAAATAACATTGAAATCAGTCAGCAGATGTTGAGCTCAGCTGTGGGAGAAAACTGTGTGAGTTTAGTGTTTTGGTGCTATGAATAATCTTCAGAAAAAGAAATTTGGCATAGCTGTTTTGAAACAATTTTTGAAAGGATTGCAAATTGAGGGGCTAATATTATATAATAATATAATAATGTGAATTTTACTTCATTACAATTTCAGTTTTTCCAGTATATTGAAAACCCTCCAATTTAAAAATGACTGTTTTGTGGAGTTCATAAAAGGTTGTTCTTCAAGGACATGTAGTATTCACATGCCTGTATATTGTATATGTATATTAAGTTAAAAACATTGTAATTAATTTGAAAGTACAGGGATCATCTTACTGCACACAGCACTTTCACTGCTGGTGTTTGTAGTGTATTTGAGTTAACAACCACAAACCTACTCAGTAGGTATGTATTTATCAAACAGCACGTATCAGCCTGGTCTGCAGTCAGCAGAGACTGGGTGTGTTCGAGTCTCACATTTGAACCCACCCATAATCAGATCTGGACTCTGATTCACTTCAAAACATGAAAACAAAAACAACTACAACAACATAGCATTAAATACACAGGCTGTAAAAAGCACCGATACTAGGATTTCCTTTTATTTCATAGTAAAGTTCAGTATTTCCATCATATAGGAGCAGCACTAGGTTATCCCCCTTTGGTAAACTTTGATTTCATTGGTCATGAGACTTTTTAGTTTAGACGTTTTATCAGAAACAAATTTTAAAACAGAATCCTGAAATTGAATCTCACAGATCGGACAAGGCTCAAAACTGCACCAACACTGCCCCCCAGTGTTAGACATCTGATACTGCAGCATCACAAATGTGAACCTTCAGGTAGAGCAGCTCAAGCTTAACTCCCAGCATGGTTTTTATGCTTTTAAATAGCAGGTAGTGAGGCTTTGCTATGTGCTTTAGCATTTCATTTGTACGTAGACATGTCTAGCAAGTTCCTCTTACTAAGTTTAGATTACTTAGGAACACTTGGGCTGTTTGAGCAAGCAATAAAATGTTGTGCTTCTCTTTTTTATTGCTTGCCTAAGCTAATTCATTTGGCCCCGAATCTATATGTGTTTTTACAAACTAGGGGTTTTCCAACATATTTGATGAGTTTACAATCCACGCAATTAATTCAGTTTGATATTTCTAGCACTGTAAACAATGTCTCCAATCATAATTAACACATTATAGGGGGATTAAATTTATTTCAAATGGTCAAATTGTGATCAGTGTGTGAAAAAAATATTTTGCACTGGAGTGGTATGAAAGAAGTTTTTATTTCCCTTAGATGCACTGCAGACTTTAGCTTTTATTTGCTTATTTCAACGCAGTCCAGAGAGGATTTTTAAATGATTTTAAATTCCAGAAAATTACAAAAGCACTCAAACTCCCTGAGATGAACTGGGATGAAAACTCCCACCGAGGCTGAAGCTGTGATTCACTGAATTGATCCCTTTACACGAGTCACTGCAGGAGACAGCAGAAAACATGACGTTCGCCACTGACCTGACGCCAATGCTGAAACAGCGCCCCCTACAGCTATTGGGAGTACATGATAGAAACCACATGATGAAAGTTAAACATTCATGTCTGACTCCTTTGCTCCGACACTGCGGTAAAACCTTTAACAGTAGATATGGTGTGCATTTGTGTGCATGTTTTTATCCCATCATAACGTTTCCTGGTATATACAATATATGACAGTACAAAAAGCTGCTGATCATACAAACCTTTGCAGCTATGGATGTGAGGGATTCGCTGACTAAACAAACTTTACTCCTCTCACTTCAAGAAATACTAATATGCTGAATGAATTATTTATGTTATCAATCTATAACACAGACTCACTGCAGCTACCCCTCATTACTCAAGGCTGCAGTCTTTGAGGCACTGAAGAAAAGAAAAACACTTCTGTATGCAGGCTGTGTCAGAACAAAAAGACACAACCACTGGACCGATCACTGCATGACCAGTGTCTGCACAGACACGTGGACTGTAACCTAGAAGGAAACAAGACTGCAAACCTTCACCACACCCTGAGTGTTTACTGATCTAAATATATATTTACATTTAATCTATCAGGAAATCAGCAGCTGAGAAGATCAGGGACACCACTACCTTCACCCACAGATTGTTGCAGGAGGTCCTGCTCACACTGACAAATATAATGCGAGACGTGTTAACGTCTTCATCTGCAAATATCTACAAACTAATCCTGCATACACCTTTGCCCATGCTGTGCATGTAAATGAACTCTAAAAATTCCTAAATACTTCCTGCAGTTGGCATATTTCACAGCTCACTGAGCTCAGCTGAATATTCCCAACTTCTGCTGGCATATTTCTGTAGTGCACAAAAAAATGGCCTCAAATTGGCATCTCTGTACCAGTTTAAGAATAAAGAAAAGCAACTGTTTTTGGTGCTATTTTTGGCAATCAAACTTTTGGGGTTTGTAAGTACATCAGTATATTATAACACTGTGATACCAGCCAAATGTAGTTGAAAGTTGAGCATAACATATCCAGCCAGTATTAGCCCGTTTCATGTTTTTTGTATCCATGTGAATGCTGGTGTGAAAACTTACAGACCATAAGGCAGACAAAAATGCTTGGATAAAATCGAACTAACAGATCAGCTTCAATGTTACTTAAAACCGGCCTAAAATACAGAGCATATGTTGGACTCTCTTTAAAAAACTGTCTGTATTCTCTCTTTTTTCTGATGAAATAAGAGTGTGGCATTAAACCTCAGCAGTCTAGCAAACACTCTGCTAATAGGTTGCCTGTTGCTGATTTTAAGCTCAGGGGTTTCCACATTACAGCTGATCAATTTTCATACGTTTCGCACTTCACTACTAAAATCAAAGTGCGCTGTGTCGAAGTCAGAAACAATGACTTTGTGTGTCTGTAATGCTGTTAAAAGTAACAGAAGTCTTTGAGGTTTGAGTGCTGGGTGAGAGGAGTGCTGTAGCCCGAGTTCCAGTCCCTCTCAAAGACAGCCTTCAACTGTGATTGGACAGTTGACTCAACAGACTGTGACGCCGTCTGGTTGACAACTAATGCTGAGCCAGCCGTGTTCACAAAGTAGTCTCCTGACCAGTTGGATGTACCTGAAAACAGAAAGCCACAGATTATATTTAAGCACATTATCTTTTTTTTCCTGAAAGACTGATTGGACAGATGATAATAAAGTATGTGTGACTAACGACATGCTTAGAAAAGCAGCCATCAGCTTGGCTTTTAACACCACCAACAAGTATTCAATTTCAGTATCATGATGTATTTTCTCATCTTGATGAAAATCACATTTTTCTGTTTTTTGGGGGATTAATTGAAACTGTAAGATAGGTCATTGAAACTGATTGAAAAAGTTCTCTATGTGTACTCTTTAAGTCATCTTAATGATTTCAAGAAACAAATTTATTAGTAAACAAAGAAAGTGTGCCTCACCTATGTATGCTATCTTGTCCGTCACCATGTACTTATTGTGGTTAACTCTTGCAAAGGGAATCTCCTTCTGCTTGGGGGTGGCAGGCACCACGAAGAGCCTCTAAATAAAGAAAACACAAAGTCACAACATAATGTTTTTACTTTAGGATAAGTGCCATAAGACGTACAACCTCCTTTCCCAGCGGGAGATGATGCTTGACCATAAGAGCCACTCACCACCTGGATGTCGAGGTTATTCTTGGGGTTATAAACCGAGGCCAGAGACTTCAGGAAAGAAAACATGACTGGCTGTGTGCTGTTCCAGCAGCTGATCAGCAGCCGCACTTTAATCCGCTTCTCATATGCAACTCGTCTCAGCTGCGTGTCGATGTCCGCCCAGTACCTGCAGAGGGCGCCACACGCACAGTACAAGCACAATGTTAAAACTTAATGTTTCTCACTTCCTTTCGGGATGATTTGATCAGGATATCCTGGTGTTTTATTGTGCAAACACGTTCATATTAATTTTATTACTGTTGATTTGACTAGAGTTGATGTAGGACCATAAAAGAAAAACAAAAACAAAACAACGATCAACTGTTTTCCTGTAGTTACATTTCACAACTATTAACAAAACTGCACCTTTTAGGATGTGAAAACTCCATGGTGGGCAGGTAGTTCATGACAGCGATGTAGACAAAGCTCTCAGCATCCTCCATCACACTGAGGATGGACTGAAGGTCTGGAGTCCTGCCGGCCGCACATAAGGACGGAGGGGAACTCTGATCGAGCAGAAAAAAGGATTCAGTTAATTTTAGCAGCATTTTTTAAAATGCAGAAAACTACAATACGCTAAACTACAAATGCACAGTAATGACTGGACGAATGCGCGGCTATGTGGGACTGTGGGTTGATTTAGTAGCCTCAGTGGGACTGTATTAAAAAAAACATTACATTTTAAAAAGGTTTTGAATGTTGAATCCTGGAAACGTGAGCGCTGTAACAGAAACCAAAACTCTGTGCTGCAGATTGTTTTCGAACAGCTTTGGAATCCCCCGGCCCTGCATCGCCCTGAAAGAGGTGTCGATATCTGCCCACTTCTGTGACTGTAACAGAAACCAAGCATTCACATCTTCTTTCAGTACTGATGGCCAACTGTAGAGGAGTCAGAAAGTCACAAATTGTGACAAGTGACAAATTGTGGTTGCACGTTGCATGTATACAAGCGCAACGCTGAAAATGTCCCTCTCTCTGCATGATGTGACCATCTAGAAACACCAGTTATTTCCCATTTGGTC
Source organism: Copadichromis virginalis (assembly GCF_057382275.1). Lineage (NCBI taxonomy): Eukaryota > Metazoa > Chordata > Actinopteri > Cichliformes > Cichlidae > Copadichromis > Copadichromis virginalis. Next base: position 37,965,888 of record NC_140631.1, on the reverse strand, counting down.
AGAAAGCAAACCTTAAAACTGCTTAGAGGTGATTAACTGGCTCTTATGACTCAACATCAAAAGAAAATCCCGCTCACCGACAGATAGACGTTGGATGGCGTGTTGTTAAGAGGCAGCTGGAGGGGTGTATCCTTGTTGTACATGGTGGAGAACCTCTCTGGCCAAGGTGATGGGATTGACTTGCTCTCCCCCAGAAACCAGTAGGCTTCAAAGATCTTACTGAGGTCTGCTGCCAGGCAGCTGCAGTTGTAGACCACCACACCCAGCTCCTTCACCTGGAGACCAACACTAGAACATTACTTACGTTCGTTTTTTGCTGGTTTTGCATTTTTGAAACTGCAGAAAACAAAGAAGAAATAAGAAAAGTTGTTCCTTCTCTTCTGTCCCAGTTTAGATTTCTTTGTCCTACTGTTAAGCCGGTATCTTTTCTGATTAATTTATCAGAAATATGTTTCTGGGACTTTAGCGCAAGCTTGTAAAAAAAGGATGCGAATGACAGCTCAGCAAAAGTCTGATTGAGAAATGTAAAAGGGAGATGTGGTTTACCACACTGATGGTCCCACATTAAACAAGTGTAGACTAAACAGTTCAGCATGTGACTGAAACTTTATACCAACATAAAAACTTCCTCGTGAAAGCAGAAGAAATGGGACAGAGTCAGTGTCAGTATTCGGGCGGGACTACCGACACTGACGCTGTTTATAGATTTACAGGCCTGTTAGAGAAGCTTCAGATGATTCTTACTGGTGGAGCCCCGTTATTCCTGTGTGAAATAAACTGCTTTCTACTTTAAGACCCCCTCCCCACTGTTCCAGTTAAGCCGTTAGTTCACAAATTGTTGTGCACAGACCCAGTGCCGGTGAAGAAAGTGAAGCTAATGTAAATATGTAATAAAATAATAGATTTTTGAGCATATATAGACCATGCTGATTTAAATATATATATATATATATATATATATATATATATATATATATATATATATATTTTAGGGAAAATTATTAAACGTGCTGAACTTTTGATTCTTTCTTATTGTTAGCGGTTGCTGGGAGTGGGTGTGTGGACTTTTTTTTAGCTTTTGAAGAGAGAATCCCACATAAGGTCTGGGCCACCTTTCTTCTGATTGGATGCCCCCGCCCTGATGGGCAGGTGGGCAGTGCTGCTGTTCTCATATTCAGAGGTAGGTGCTTAAGCAGAGGGACATCCACTCCCTTTAACGCCACACCAAGTCAAGAGTAGAAAGAACTGTTTAATAATAAATATACTGATAAGTTTGCTCTGTTTACCTTTAAACACACCGACTGTACTGAGCATCCACCTCTAACAGCATTTACATGACAGTGAGAGAGAGTCTGAGTGTTTGTGTACCTGTGTGAGGGACCTCCAGTCCATGTTGGCACTGCCAATGTAAATATGCTGCTTGTCCACAACCCAGAACTTGGTGTGAAGAACGCCTGTGGTGAGCTCCTTCATGTTTACAGTCCTAATATGGGCTCCTAAAAGTCACACAAAACAAACACTTATTTCCTAAAAACTAACAATTCTGAGGGCTGGAAGCATTTTGGAAGCAATACTGGACAATGATAAATGAACATAACATATTCATTTTAGATGATTTTAGACAGAAGGAAGTGATACTCAGTATCTCAGAATAATCCATTTTGTAAATCAGAATGTTTATCAGTCTTATGCACCAAAAAACAAAAACAAAGAAATAAAAACAAAAAATGGTGCTTATGCATAGTTGTATGTTGCAATACCAGAGTTACTGTTAATGTCGCAGCTAAATAACTCCCATCACAACCAACCAACTTAACACAAGTGTCGATAAGAGGCTCACAGACGTCATATGATGTCCCACACACAGTGAGACATCACAATATGTGTATTAAACTAATTTCATAATAACTCAGACAGCTCAGATCAGTCTGACCCCTGCAGGTGTGACGTTCAAAAGAAGCCAAGAGTCACCTGAGTCGTTGAGCAGCCTGAGGTCGTGCCGTGGCTGTTTCTCCTGCGGTGTGTTAACAGCAATACGAACTGATAAATTCCCCGATAGTTCAGCGAGCCTGTTCAGAACAGCCTCACCCTGTGAGCACGGCGAGAAAATCAGGGATCAGTTATCTGGTTGTTTCACAATAACTGCTTTAGATCAAGGTCAGTCGGCACAATTAAAAGCACTTTGCATCAATTAATAATCAATCATTCTTCAGCATAATTTAATATTAGAGGAAAAGAGAAAAAGAAAACCGCAGACAACTCCAGCTGACCTGATTGGCTGTCGGCTCACGAGTGTGTGTGTCTTTGTTGGTGAGGGTCCAATAGAAGGAGGCGATGTCGACACTGCTGCGAGCCTCGTTCATCAGATTCATCCACGCCTGGAAGATGGATGGATGAGTGGTGCTGGAGTTAAACTCCAGGCCTTCGGGAATGCTCTCCACCAACACGATCCTGGAGACAGAGAAGAGTGGGAGAGTTTTTTCCTCAACGTCCAACGTCAAGAAAAATGAAATTACATGAATTCATGTCAAGCAGATAGTTTAACTAAGCTTTAAACTTTAGCTATGTTATAGAAGAGGCTGGGTAGAGTATGGATAGTAATGAAGATGCTGTTTCATGTATAGTCAAGAATCTGCACTTTAAGTAATTTTCTATTACTGGTATGAAGCTGGATAGAATCATCAGTCAAATTTGATAAAAAGTAAGAAAGTTTGCTGGCTTTGTCATCAAATAAGGTTTTAAAAAGCTTTTTGTTTTCCTGGATATTGAACTCTTCTGCATATGCAGATTAAGCTGGAAGCAGGTGTTGGTTTCTAAAGTAAACTTACCTGCAGGGATCTGTGCAGGACTCCATGTTAGGCAGAGGGAGGCTGATGTCGGGAACAGGGTGGGAAGAGGAAGAGGAGGCCCTTGGTATCAGGAGGTTACAGAGCGCCATGATGACCAGCAGCACACTAGCCACAGTGGCCAGAGCTATCAAACACCTGTAATACTGAGGAGGGAGGAGGAGACGTCCTTAGAATCTGCAGCTCTTGATCAGTGTTTATTTCTTTGTCTTTATTTTTGACATAAACTGAAAAAATCATTGCGATTTATTTATATTGACGAGTAAAAATTCAGGTGTATTTGTGTGTTAGTGCTCTAACTCACCACCTGTGTTCTCCTGTTGGATTCTTGTCCCCGGGACTCATCCTCCAGCTAACACACAAACACAACCACCACACAAGGACACTGTGAGAACATTCGATCCAGACTGAACCATAAACCTCTATCATACCAGACATCCACGGTCTCAAAATCGCCACCTCAATAACTGCTAGCACCTGCTAAAGTCATGGAAAAACCATCATTCTCTGAACACACAAAGGAAAAGAGTTCTACGTCTGCCAGCTTCCTAAACTGGCACTCATTCACCAAATGCTGTCATTAAAAAAACAAGTAACATCATTTAATTTAAGCAGTTACAGTCAATATAAACCTAAAGCAAGAGCACTTCCTGAAACACAATCCTTCACTTCCTCACATGATTTAAAAATTCCCTTGACTTCCAGCATTCGGCACGTCTGCAACATTACAGGAAAAACAACGACGTGGCCAAACCCCAGCAACATGCTTGGGATATTTTTCACAACAAAACAGAACATTGACTATACTGTGGCGCCTCGTTTATCGCAGGAGTTACGTTCTAAAAATAACCCGCGACAGGTGAAATCCGCAAAGTAGCGAATGTTATTTTTTTTACAGTTATTATAGACGCTTCAAGGCTGTAAAACCCGTCACTACACACTTTATACACTTTTCTCAGACAGGCATGAACATTTTCACACTTTTCTCTCTTGTTTAAATTCTCTCAAAGTTCAAACCTTCGTAGAAAAATAAGTCCAGTATTAGAGAATGAAACCAAAGGCACCTGCGGTTGCCTTCGACAGTGATTGTTGAGTTTATTGGGGTGAAATCTTACAAACATGCAGTAATGCACTTCAGAGTCACACTGCTAGCGACCAAAGATTTATGTAAATTTGACAAGCTGAATGCATTCTGTACTGTACAGGAGACACGGCACCAGATTGATTGACAACGGTCTACAGCCAATCAGGACGCAGAACACAATGCGCTGTTAAAAAAAACAGCGAGGGCGCGAAAGGTGAACCGCGTCATAGCGAGAGACCACTGTACACAGCTTTATAACTGACCACTTAATTTTCTATGCACAGTGACCAGTGATTGCAAAATCATTAATCACTTTGTCTCACATCAAAGGGGCGACATTTGATTTAAAAAATATAAAGGAAAAGAATACAGTGAAGGTAAGTAATAAATAATTAAGCAATAAGTAACTTAAATAAATATTAAAACCGCATCAGGAAATGATTAAAAACTAGGATGTTTGTACACTGATGAAGCCCACATATTAAAGGAACTTTACCTGGTGGTACGGGATGCCGGTCTTCATGTTCACGGAAGAAATGAGCTCCGTCCTGTCAGCTCACATTCACTGTGTTGCTCTGCAGCTCTGAGACCAAACAAGAGGAACAAAACACAAACGTTACTTCAAGTCATCATGTTTCAGGGGTAAATACAAGATGACTCAACCAATCCCGAAGCTGCACCCAAGGAAACTTTGCTACACGGCTTAAAAACATTTCATTCCAAGTTTTGGCTGTAATGATATCTGTAAACAGAACCAGCAGCAGTGGATATTCATTTAATGCTATTTAATGATACATGGCTTTGAGAAAGGACGGACCTGCACAGTTTCTATCGTTCTTAAGAGGTTGTCATTAACTTAAAGTAGCAGTGTAGTTTTCAACAACACAGCAGCCTCAAACACAACCAAACGTGGGACACACACCTCAGCTTGTCCTTTACACACTCAACAAAGAGAAGGTTCTAGGTGTTTTCACCACCACATACACAGAATGAACTGCACCATCTCCAGCACAAAGACAGCTCCAGCTGCTGAAAAGCTGCCTGCAGGGTGACAGGGCCTCTGAGCTTACAGCTAGCAGCTAGAAAAAAGGACCCCCACAAACTTACAAGTACAGAGATTAAGGATTAGTGTATTTTGTACTGAAATCAAATCTGATTAAACACAAAAATGTGATAAAGACAGAATGTGATGCTTCTTTAGATCTGACTACATCAAAGACAGGAAGTGCTGTGACTTGGTAAAATTGCGATATCGCTGAGCTGGAAGTCACAAGAGTCAAAGAAGCATGTGATACTGCATTGTGAAGCAAAAGCATTTTAGCTCTGAGTCATGCACAAATATTTGGAAATCTTTCAAGTCACACTTATGAAAGTTTTTATGAAAGCAGAGCCTATTGTGGTCTATCACAGACATACTGCTATACAGGCTGTCCGACCTGCACCAAGATATTTCTCTACTACTCCCACTATAAGTGCTATTACATTACAGCACAGTGCGATGGCTGATAGCTAGTTTGTAATACACATTGCTCCAAAGTCAATTAAAACGACCGCATCATTTTGAACTTTTAATATAACACACTGAACACATTTATACACTTCAGGCCACTGGAAGTTTTCGCTCCTTATAAAGCTCAGTCACAAACAAGCTCTTTAACATACAGGACATATTTCAGGTAACCGACTCTTCCTGAAAAATGATTTCAAAGACGGGAAACACATTTCCTGCTAGAGACATATTTCTGGTCAGAGAGGAACACGTGACTAATATTTTAGTTTCACACGCTGTTGTTGTTGTTGTTTTAAGCATATGAAGAAATTTCTTAAATTAAGAAAAAGCAGATGAATGAATGTAAATGCTGAATTATTGCTAACACGCTAAAAGCAAGATGGCCCTGACTTCATTACACAAAGAGTCTTTGAGTGTTTTGTTTGTATCAAATTGTAAATTTTACTAGCTTTGACATGTTAAAATCTAATAACAGAACATGTTTAAGGGCCAAATGCATCTAAGAAACACGAGAAGAACACTACGAGTTTTGCTGGTGACCTGGTGGATGTTCAGAAGTTTTTTAAATTTTACTTAAACAAACCACAGAAAGAGAAACTGCTTTGCACGTTCAAGTAAATTTCATACATCTGCTCTCAGTGATAAATCAAGTACACTGTTTAGTCCTTTTCAAGTTGCTGGTTTAGAAGAAGCATAATAGTATTGAACTGGCCAAAATACCTAAAACGTACAAAAAAACCTGTAGTTTACAAACAAAATTTTGTTAGTTCCATACAATGAAACTCACTAAGACCATGATAGAAAAAACAACAAAAAAACAACAACTTTTCAACCTCTTTTTTTTTTGCTTTATAAAATTACCAAAAATAAGATGAAAATGCATCGACTTCTTTTAAGGTCACACAGATGCTTTGTTTTGATAATGACCAATTGCTGTTATTTGTATATAGTCTCCTACAAAGTCCTCTTCTGAAGCAGGGAAACCTCTGACCTACTACAGTTTCCCAGTTTGAAGTAAGCAGAGTACAAAGTGGGCACAAACTGGAACAAAATATTGTGTTTTCATGTTCCTGCTATGTACACTGGCATGGTGGCAGGACAAAGACAGTGCTCTTCTGTTTCTGAGGTGAAATTTTGGAGCTGAATCACAGAGAGAATAAACTTGAGTTGCTTTGAGCAGACTCACTCTGTGATCTCAGTGGACTTATGTCAAACTCCTGTGCCTTCTGTGGGACATGACACACTGAACAATGCTGGAACATCATTATAAGAAACTCGAGTCTGGAACATGTTGAAACTACAGGTCAGCTCTAAGTGTCATACTGTTATAGCACCATATTTAATTTTGTTATTTTAACTGTACTTAATAAAGCAAACCCAAAAGCCCCTCGGCTCGAACTGCATCTGTTAGCAGTGGACAAAGAAGAGTTTGTGCATCTGCGCAGAGGAACAAATGAATTAGAATTAGAGAAAATAACTCGGTGAGGAAGAAGTGACTCGAGATTTTTAGCTCAAGTTGTAGCGAGTGTGTCAGTGAGTGCAAGGATTGCTAAATCACTAAATTACCTCACATGAATAAGACGACTGTAACCATTTTCTGACGTTTGACTTAGACAACACAAGTGTGGTTAGCCAGCAGGAGGCTAAAACATGAATGTAGGTAAATGTGGGTCACTCTGGAGTTCGGCAAAGATCAAATAAATTAAAAACTACACATTAAGTAAAGCACGAATTAATTTACGATGAGGGAAAAGTCTTTGTTTAAACTCCATAACTGCTAACAAACACTGTAGCCTGGATCTGTGTTAGTGAGCCGACGGAGAGTCGCTGACGATGCAAAACAAAAACAGTTCGCTATAAGCTCTAAAGAACATTTAACCCACCTGCTACTATGCGTCCAGGTTACTTACAGTCCCTCACACAGCAACGACGACGTGTGCAGTTTACGTACAGTGGCATTTACGGTTAATATTCATTGTTAGATGCACGGAAATACATAAAGAGAAACACTTTTACAGCACTTGTTTTGTTTCACTGCCGTTTTGGCTACATGAGTGAGCAGGTCATGTGATCCGTGCAATTCAACCAATTAGAGTGGCGTTTTCACGTGACGTACTATATCGGCCTTACTGTAATGTAATTCTCCCCTTTCACCACGAGATGGCGCAAATAACACAGAGAAAGCGCTTACCCGAGTGAAGGATTGACGTTTGAAGAAAATGAATTTATAAGGACATTAAAGGCTTGTCCACTGGGTGAAGTGTTACAGGGTTTGCAGCTCCACCAGGTGGTAAGAAGAATAAACACAAACGCTAACCCCCTTAAAAACGTACTGAAATACTGGGATGGATTCAGAGCATGTTACCTTAAAGCTTTTGACCTTCTACAGCAGAAGCCGAAGAAAGAAGCAGGAACGATTTTGTGAGCTGAGGTCTAACAACTTATCTCCTCATGTCCATCCGCCAGTTGCACTGCGGTTCTTTTTGTCTTCTGACACAGGTGATTTTTGCAGACTTTAGTTTTAACTGAAGGATCAGGTCACATGCTGTTTTGCATACTTCTAGCTGAGATAAGCTATCAGTGTTTGACTTAAGCTTGTGACCCCTCAGTTTTATGCAGGAGAGAACAGATAATTGCACTTTCCACATTTTCATTTAGTTTGAGCCCTATATCTTCTGGGGGTTCTTGATCCTTTTTTACTGTCTTATGCATAGTTTCCGTGTTTCACAATGACTGGTGCGGCACTAGTCACATGTTGTGTTACAGTTTGTGTGGGGCTATATTTAGGGCTGGCATCTCAGGGCAGAGTGTTCTGGGCCTGGATCTTCTGTTCTGTTCTCCATGTGCTTGTATGAGCCTCCTGCAGGTGCTCAGGCTCTGAAGACATGCATGTTAGATTATTTGGCGATTCTAATCTGGCCTTAAGGATATGGAATAAAGTGCACTGCAGTGCATATGTGTTTAAAAGTAAGCATGAAAACCTCTTTATTCATCACCAAAAGAGGTAAATAGCAACATAAATGAAATTAACAAAAATATACCCACATCAGCTGACGTAAATCCAACTAGCCAAATCTCTTGTTACTTTACATGTATGGTTTCAGTTGTAATAGTAATACTAATACATTTCTTCTTGTTTACTAGCTTTGTCAGCATATCTAATAGTGTAAAACGTGTGCATGCCTGTCTTTGTTTCTTCTTAGCTCCTATGCAGCTGTGCACAGTTTTAAGCAGGACTGACGATAAACTCCAGACAAAGCCCTGAAGGTGTTTGCACAGCCACAAAATAAAGAGGCTGGTTAACAGTTTTACACGGCAGTGTTCCCATGTCTCTCTCTGCTGTGGGCCTGATGGATCACCTGACAGAATAAAACAATGATGTGAACCCAAATACATATTTTGTATCTTTTAATTTGAAGTGCATTGATTTCACATGCCAAATGTTTTACACCACTTGGTGGCCATCTTGAAATGCCTCTGGGTACCTATTTTGGCAGGTATTTTGATGTATTATTTAATACTCAGGTTTAGCATATGAATGGTAAATTTCTTTGAGTGCCATGTTTCCAGTATATTTCTCTGCCGTGTTCCCACAATAACAAATAAATGAACACATTTGTTTGACTGTGGCTTCTGCTGCGGTTTGAGTTTTAGTGTTAACTCGTCTTCCGTCACTCACTCAAACTGCACGTGAACCCTTCGTTCCAGGGTTCTCAAACTGTGAACCACTGGCCAGTTGTTGCCCGTGGTAACATTTCCTGCAACCCACAGGCATCACAAAGACGGATATTTGAATTCATTCACCATCATTGTGGGCATTGCTCTTAGATTCCAGATCTTTTGGCCTGAAAGCAAAGTAAACCTCTTCCGCATGACATCTGGCGTTGAGACAGAAGGCCTCATTCATAGTCATAAAAATGAGATAAACCCACACAAAAATGAAAATTAACAGCATAAACCATCTGAGGAGTACGTGGTGTGTTTATTTTTCCTGTGTGTTTCCTGTCCTCAGTCATGCTGGCTTCCTAACTTGGCACTTGGCAAAGTTCTTCTCGAAGCAAGCCTCAGCCATCTTGAAACACCTCCGTGCTCTTAATCGAGCAGCTATTTTGCAATATTATTAAAATTACTTTCATAACTTTGTAAAAATTGCATGCATAGAATCACAGAATCATCATTGCCTTGTCTCTCTCTTTTATAATCCTACAGGGGGCATTGTAGTGTAGGTACAGACTTTGGCCTTTCCTTTTGCTCCTCACACATGAGCGCTGGTTGCAGGTGGAGGCAACAGGTTGGATAACAGTAGAGAGAAGAGGGACAGAGTGCAATTTATTTACACCAGCAGCTCACAATACAGTGACTATTAGGATCCATTAAAAACAGGGGATTGTGTTCATAAAAAAGGGGAGTGGTGAATGGTCATATTTCCTTTTGTTAGCGGTGAAACCTGCTGTTTGATAAGAAAGAGGCCAGAGCTAAAAAATTCCATGATTATCACTCACACCTTTCCTCTCCTCGCTGCAGTGTTCCTACATAATTGTAGCAACGGGAATGTTTGCACTACAGAACAGCTTTACTATTGATTAGCATTTAAGTGTTCTTATTGCTGCCTTGAGGTGTGTTATGTATAAATGTGCTTTAGTGTAACCATGGAGATGGGCTCAGAAAAATCCCAGACAGTTTTATTTTTTTACAACAACAAAGGGAGAGTTATGGCGAGGTTATAAAAAACTGGCCGGCTTCACTTCCGCTGTGAAGGGCTTTCCTCTTCTGGAGAACAACTTCATCTCTTTAGATCCTTGTCTTGTTACATTTATTTGTCCCACTAGTTTCTCATTTTATCTGTTTAATCCAACCGAAGCTGGTTTATCGGATTAATCTAAATTACATTTCTTGTTATTTTAATATTCATTAACAAAGAGAATGAATTGTGCTGCTATTGCTTTGTTTTGGTGATAGTAGTCATGCTCAACATAGAATCATTCATAGAATTCTTGGTTAGTGCTTCATATATTCTCTTCAGGTGATGGCTACACAGCACCACATTTTCTTTTCTAACTTCCTGATTCTCTAGAAGCGAGGCTGGCAGGACGTTGACATCACTGCTGAGGTTTTTTCCTCTTGGAGTATCAGTGGTGGTGTAATACTACGCCAGGACTGATTGCAGTGAGTCACTAAGCAGCTCTCCATAAGAGTTGTGGCTCTGAGCTTTATTACTGACAACACATCAGATATTTTATCATTGTAGCTCTGCTGCTTTTTCCTTAAATCACTTTCATTTCCTCTAAAAAAGCTAATATTCTCTTGGGGGATCCAAAAGTAGGTCGTTGGTTTAATGCACTGCATATTCTCCCAGACAATGCAAATCTTTTTTATGTTGTATATGTCTGTATCTTGTCCGGGCCCATTCACGCTTCTGCATGTGAGGCATGACGATGCAAAACAGGTGATGCAAAAATAAATAAATCAAAATAAGAATTTCGGTGTCTTCTCGCTAACTTCACTTAGTTACACAAATAAAACTTGTGATTCTGTTTCTAATGTTTTCACACCTTTGTGGGACTCGTGTGAGATTATTCAAATAACCCTCCTGTTTTCCCGAGCAGTCTGCCCCAGGTCTGCTATTACTGGCTGTGGGGGCCATAAAACCACTGACATCACCACAGCAGGTTGATAACGGCTGGTGTTAATGTTAGTGGCGTCACCACTTTTTCAGATGGAAAAACTTGAACGCAGATTTTTCCATTCAGCAAATGTCAGAATTATGTTTCTTCAGTCTGTTACATTTCTTTTTCTTTTTAAACCCCCATTTTTATTACTGCTGATAATAATCAACAAATAAGATACTTGTATCTGCATTTAATCACAAAAAAATCTAAACTTTAGAGTTTAGATTTAGGTTTTTAAAGCTGTCCTACACCACACTATGAAAACAATCTGCAATCACTTATCCTTACACCAAAACTTGTTCTTTGTCTTCTAAAAACAACATTAATGACTGAATAATTTGAGTCACTTACACTATGAGCAAGCACTTTGGCAAAAGTGGGAAGGAACAATTCCCTTTCAACACGAAGAAAACTTTGGCAGAGCCAGGGAGGGTTACTCATCAGCTGCGACCATTTGAGGGTGACGGGAGGAAGACAGGACAAAGACAGAGATTAATTATAACTTTTTAAATAGATAAACTGAGAAGTCACACTTAAAAATATTCGTCTTTATGTAAACTTTACACCTCCCCCAGTTTCTAGTTTAGGCACAAGCCCAGTTAAATTGAATTACCTGTAATTTTTCATACTGAAAACAAAATAAAGACAAACATTAGCAGGGGATTTGTGGAGTAACAAACAACAAACAAACCAGTTAATTTGGCTTCTTTTGGGGAAATACATTACTCCAGTTTGAGGTCTTGCACAACAATGGCCCTTCTTTTCCTCTGAATATGAGGTCTGAGAAGGTGTGGTTGTTTTATATTCACTGAGAATTACTGACATGTAACCATGTCAACAGATACGACAGAGAGCATTAAGCGTTGTTTGTGACCTTAATATTGCTACTGGCGAGCCATCAAAAATGATCCCTCCCATCGTTCTCACATCCTGTTCACTCTGCTGCAGTCAGGGAGAACAGGAGCGTTCAGTCCAGGACAACAAGGCTGTGAATATCTGCCAAACCAAGAAAACCAGAACCTGTGACTTCTAGATGTAAACTTGCTTTTTATGACGGCTTTTATTACGCTCAAGGTTTTTATTCTGCTTCTAATGTGAGCATTTTATTTGCCACTACTTTTTAATTATGCTTTCTTTATAACCCAACTTCATTTAGGACCCGTGCTTATTCTATTTATTACTGTTTATTATATGTTGCACCAAATATTTACTCGGCCTGGCATATGTGGAAATATTATTTTGTATTCATGCTTAAAATCACAAATAAAGTAAATGAGTGTTTTCAGGTTGTTTGTAGCCAGTCTTTCAAAGTTGCCTGCAAGTGTTTCTAAATGCTTTGCATACAGTTACAGTTAGATTGTAACACAGCTGTGTGTGTGCATGTGCTTAGGTGTGTGTGTGTGTGTGTGTGTGTGTGTGTGTGTGTGTGTGTGTGTGTGTGTGTGTGTGTGTGTGTTGGAGACTGTATCAGAGCAAAAGATGAGCTCAGTGATAAGAAGCAGGATAAAGACGGTAATCGGGAACAATGCCAAAATTTAACAGGTTCATTCTCTGCCCATATTCCACCTGTCCAAAACGTTTCATGAAAGCTGGCCTGGTAGTTTCTGATGAAGGAAACACTTGCATAATATCACTGTGTCACTTAACTTCTTACTTTGTTATTGTCACCTGCTGCTCTCGGTGTTCAGGTGTGTTCAACTGTCAGTTTAGAGTTTACAGGTTACGTTAGCGGTCTAGAGAACTATTTCTTAATGCTAGCACTGGTGTTGTTTGGAAGACGTGTGTCACTTTAAACATTTTTCAGCTTCTGCCAAAAGCAGAAAATTTGAAGCTACACTCAATGAACCATGCACATAAAGTGAAATTGATTAAAAATCTAAAACTCTGTTATTAATTGAAGTATTTAAACTTGATCTTCTTCTGCAGGTTCATAAAGATCATGTTTTTGTCCCACATAGATCATTGTGGGGGCAGGTTTATATGATAAAGGTCTTATTAAGGTAACGCTAGCGCACACCCACAGGTTAGTACCTCATGTACACTGACTCATGACTTCCCGCTACGCACTCTGCTTCATTAGTCATCTACCATTGATCTGTTGTTCTCTTGCGTGCTTTCTCTCTCTCTCTCTTGCACACGCACACACACACGGACATTCAGCTTCCAGGATACGAGGAAAGCCAGTCATCTGTGCAGTTAAAGGATGTGCAGAAGGAAGCGGAATGACAGCTCATGCCGCTATAAACCAGTCGCCACCCAACCGTCTTTTAGAAAAGCTTCTCAGGTATCTGACCCCTACACATCTCCTGTACCCACTCTACCCAGATCACTTGAATTCAGTTAGCAATATAAAGCTTTTAAGCCTCCTTTAGAACAACAATACATATCCTTACTTCTCATGCTGGTGTTCTAAAAGTTAAAACTAGTCCTAAGAAACATAGAGTTACAACAGCGTGCACTCTACCTGGACCACACCTAGCTCTCCCAGTGCAATGTGACACATTAAAAAAAAACACTCCTTGGAGTTGCTCAATTCCTGAAACATGATAACATTTTATGAACAGACTAAAAACTATACATACTTGTGCATTATTCTCAGAAACGGCTGTTGCAATGTCAGCAAATCCTACTTCATCTGCAGATAAAGTCACGCACAGACGCAGGTTCAGCCATGAAAAAAAAAAAGAAATATTTCTTGATTTTTTTTTAAAACCCTCTAATCTTTTTATTCTACATTATTTTACCTTGTATGAGCACGTTTTTCTGCCTAAGACTCAACACTTTGGTGGCTGAATTAAAAAGTACACGAGGTAACAAGAAAATTGATTTTGACAGAAAGCCAGTTCATTCTGTTCATCCTCCACCCACGTCTGTCTGAGCTGAACCTGATGACCAGGGGTGGGGGAATGTGGGGGAGATATAGGTGACAATGGTCAGAGAGTGGTGGTGGTGGTGGGGGTGAGTGGGGCAAGAGAACAGCCTGTTCAGTCACAGGTGAAGGCTGATAGATAACCCACATAGTGAGCTAAGGGGGGTGGCAGTAATACTCTCAGAAATGATAAAAACATTGTCAGTACCTAGTTTGGGGCTTTTCATTCGTTAATGTTCTAGATTTCAACATGACTAAAGGTGGAGATATGTGGAGGTGTTAAGGAGCTTTAGGACACACCAATCAGCCTTAAAAGTCATACATCTTCCCACATTTGTGTGGGCCTCTGCTGCATGCCTGAACAACTCTGACCCACTGAGACAAGGACTTGACGAGATCTCTGAAGGCGCACTGTGGAATCAGGTTGAAAGATGTGATCCTCTAGTGATTGGGTTTTTCCAGGGCATTCCATAGGTGCTCAATCAGATTGGGATTTGGGGGAATTTTTAGCATAAATTACTTTTAACTCTTTCAGGTGTTTTTCATTCCTGAGTTTGGCAGGATGAATTATCCTGATAAAAAGGGCAGTCCTATCAATAAATACTGCTACTGTACTATTAAGAGGTGTATATGAGACACAGCTGGTTGTAATTTAGCCCTTTGGGCTGAAATATCTTCCAGTGAAGCCATTCCCATCACAATCCCACTGCTCCTGGTTTCTTCTTCCTCCACATTCTCCTCCATACACAGTAACAGCCACTGCTTTATTGAAATAGCAGTTTCTCTCAGCTGCTTCTGCAGCACACCGCCTTATAAAATGAAACCGTAAACACTGAGCGGCCACCACGTTTACTTCCCTGAGCTCCTAGGCTTGCAGTGTGAATGCAGCCTTTCATGACGTCACTTCACAAACAAACCCAGATGAAGAGATCAGCTACAATATGTTTAGTTTTGCTTCTGATATTTGGAGGTGAGCCATTCCTTTGTTTGTTCATAAATGCAGAGAGCAGTTTGCAGCAGTGGAAGCAGCGTTTGTACCATTTTTATTTTAAATAAAAAGATGTTGAGATATGATCTTATCTTTGTTGCTAAAGATATCAGGCCTCTCAATCGCTAAATCATGCAAGTTGTCGATTTGAATCGCGCACACTTAGTGGAAACATTCGTATTAGCTGCAATAATTCATGATTTGTTGTTATAAATGGCGAAAGCTGCACGCAGTGGGTATGAGCCTTTTGTCTGCAAATGAGAAGTGGTAAAATCTTAGAAAGGACTGAGATAATATGAAGGAGTAGCCGGAGTAATTTGCTGTGGATTTCAAAGGTTTGATGCTTCAAAGACAGATTTTGTTATGGAATATTTTTAACACAATAAATGACCTTTATACACATTACTGTGAATGCCAACTGAACTTTCTAAGTGGACTTGTGGGGCTGTTGCATGTGTTTGTGCATGCTCATACTAGAAACAGCCCCGTTGGTTGTAACTGATTACCCAGTCCAATCGAATGAGGTCTGTGTGTGGGAAGAGGAAAGGAGAAGAAGAAGAGGGAGGTGGTACATCCAGAAGTATATCTTTATGTCCTCATTAGCTTGACTCCTAAAGCTTCCGACCCTAAACTTTACACCCTTACCGTGAATGTGAAGGATTTCCTCTGCATTGTTGTGTTTAACGTGCTTTTGTTCAGTTAAGACACAAGAAAAACACACTCTGCGAGTCGAACCCTTTAAGCAGGTGAAGGTTCTGCAGTTTGGACAAACAGGATTTGACCGCTGAGGGTTTCAAATGACAACATTCAGCAAAGGTTTGAAATGAGGGGACGATTTGCTTTAAAGAAAATCTATTCAAAAGTGAAAAGTAACAAGAAAACTTAAATCAGATGGTTAAAAGAAGGCGAAACTTTAACCTAAGAAGCTCTTTCTTTATGGGTGCACCATTACAT
This sequence comes from Copadichromis virginalis, assembly GCF_057382275.1. Classification (NCBI taxonomy): domain Eukaryota; kingdom Metazoa; phylum Chordata; class Actinopteri; order Cichliformes; family Cichlidae; genus Copadichromis; species Copadichromis virginalis. The sequence goes on along the minus strand of NC_140631.1, from coordinate 37,949,968 downwards.
GCAGGCGTAATAATCCAGGGTCACTGTGAACAATGCTCGTCTGTCCTTTTTTTGTAACCAGTGCATCTCTGTTAATAATTTGCCTCACATATATCATATTTTCAGCTGCATAGTTGATCTTTTGGCGCTAAACTGCTTGAATAAATTCCTGATGTTAATCTCACTTCGGTCTCCCTCCTGTCTCGCTGTCCAGAACAAGGAAGTAAAACTGAAGTGCTGAGGTTAAAGGTGATATGTGGTTGTCATGGCAGCCTCTTTTAGGCCAGTATCAGGGGTCTTATCTAAACGTCTCTGTCTGACAGCAATCAATGTGAATCAACTTCACATTCCAGCTCACTCAATTAAAAGCATTCTGATAATCAATGAGCACATCACGCCTTGATTAAACTGAAGACAGAGCATTGTTGTTGTTTGTATATGACCACCACGACCAGGGCTGGACTGGGACAAAAAAATCAGGCCTGGCATTTTTGTTACAGGTGTATATTGTGCATGCACATATGTTTTTGGGTTCATTCTTAGTTGGACTGCAGCACGTGACAATAAATAAAAGCTACACTTTATTAGCAGTGGCTCATGGTCAAAGTAAATGGGCTGCTGTCAGTACTTTTAGTGCTGATGCGCAGTGACCCTTCAAACCGGCCCATTGGCGCTAAAGCGCGTCGGCCCACCGGGAAAATGCTCGCGATACCACATTACTAAGACTGTGTAGATTCAACTGGCATCCACTTCCACTGCAGCAGAGGGTCAGCGCGCTCATGTGTCTCTGTTACGTCACTTACGGTATTTTAGAAGCAACAGGAATTTCCCAACTGTTAGATCAATAACCTACAGCCATAGTACAACTGCCTCTGCTACTGATACTTCTAAGGTAATCTAATGGTACTATGACTGGTACTAACATTACTACTACTCAGTGGTAAAGCTGCTGTATGCTCTGAGTAAAAGGTAGTCGTCACTTCTGTGTCTCAAGAGGGAATCGAGTGCAGAAGTAGCCAGCATGAGGACTCTAGGAGACTTCTAGAAGTTTGATTGTACAGAAGTCTGAGAATATAAACCTGCTTCTCACTCGATTTGGTGATTTGAGTTTATGGTCTCGCTCTCTTTCATCATGAACTCTGCTTTAGGGTTGAGCACCCATGTGACTGAAAAGTTGCCACTCTATCAGTGGTGACATTGATTTTCACTCCTCACATGTCACAACTGCTCTAAAAACCAAGACAGTGGCCTCAGAATCTTTAAATGGAGAACTTCAAAGAAAGACATCATTTATATATATGTGTATATACCTATGTGTGTGTGTGTGTGTGTGTGTGTGTGTGTGTATGTGTGTGTGTGTGTGTGTGTGTGTGTGTGGCTAAAACAGGTATAAGAAAACTACACTGTGAAGTATTTACATGGTTTAAAGTGTAGTTATACTTCCATACTTCACACTTTAATACTTAAAGGTTTTCAGTATTAAAAAATTCTTATTGTAGATTTGGATGGTTCTCTTTGGTTATAAAATGAAAAGCATCATCATACAACCAAGATGTAAAACATACATATATTATAGAAGTATCCAAAAATAGTTTTTAATGACATCCCGTGACATTATTTTTATGCAGCAGGAGCACCACCAACAAAGGTTGTATACTTTTAAGATTAGGCTTAAAACTTTCCTTTTTTCTAAAGCATATAGTTAGGGCTGGACCAGGTGACCCTGAATCCTCCCTTTGTTATGCTGCAATAGATGTAGGCTGCCGGGGGATTCCCATGATGCATTGAGTTTTTCCTTTCCAGTCACCTTTCTCACTCACTATGTATTAATAGACCTCTCTGCATTGAATCATATCTGTTATTAACCTCTGTCTCTCTTCCACAGCATGTCTTTATCCTGTTTTCCTTCTCTCACCCCAACCGGTCGCAGCAGATGGCCGCCCCTCCCTGAGCCTGGTTCTGCCGGAGGTTTCTTCCTGTTAAAAGGGAGTTTTTCCTTCCCACTGTCGCCAAAGTGCTTGCTCATAGGGGGTCATATGATTGTTGGGTTTTTCTCTGTATCTATGAAGCGCCTTGAGGCGACTTTTGTTGTGATTTGGCGCTATATAAATAAAATTGAATTGAATTGAATTGAATTATACCTGCTGCTTCCGTGACTCATCGAGTAACGCCACTGGCTAGCCAATCGGTGGCATGCAGTCTGCAGTTTTTGGACAGCCTTGGATCACTTGGAACCTCGGTCCAGTAGGTACTAAAAAGTACCTGGTTCCAGGTACTATGACCTAATGGAAAACCCTAAAAACTGGCTGAGCCGACCTGAGTAGGCACCAGTGAAAAAGAGGTGAACCTTTTGTATTTTTGTGATGTTTTAAATGATTAACCAACATCTTGCAGTAAGACTATAATTAAGAATGAAGGCTGTACTATTCTAACATTTTAAAATAGTGTATTTTATTGGGGGGAGTATTGGTCGTGTATTCTTACTGTACAAATGATGTGTTATTTCAGGCATGTGCGCTTCTCACCTGATAGTTACGACTATTAGAGTTACAACCTCGGTTTCTTTTCCCTCATGACGTGAACATCCTTACCTGAATTAACTGACACAAACATCAGAAAGAACAATAGTTGTGCCATTAACGTAAAGACAACAAAGCTCCAGTCTCTCTCTCCTGCTCTAATTCACTGCCCCCACCCACTAAAACTCACCCTGCCTTATCAGTGTGCGTCCTAGCCAACCCCCACCCACCCCACCTGTAGCGCCAGGCCACATCGCCACCATTGTTACTCATTAACCAGGACTTCCTTTTATCCAGGCCAGACAACCCCTAGGTCACTGCCCGACCTACGGCACTCAGGTTTCAGGTGCTGCTCGACCACAAAAATGTAAAATCAGCAGCAAAATGTTAGCAAATTGTAACTTTTAAGTTGTCACTTTGATTTCCTGTCCTTCTTCTTTTTAAATACTGATTTTCAGTTTTAATTCTTGCTTTTACTGCACCGTCATAGCCAGCAGCACAGATCTGACAGAGCAGTGATGACTCATTCATCTCAATCTGGTGTTTGATATCAATGATATCAAAGAAGAGCAAGGGGTATTAGTTAAGGGCATGACAGTGTGGGAGGTGTGCATGATAAGGGCCAGAGAGAGAGAGAAGGTAGACAAATTAACCAAAACACAACACTGTTATATCACAGTGTCTGATAAATGTCTCTATAGGTTCTTCTGTTTTATCCTCACTGTAGGTAATGTTTACACACAGTTTAGGCACAAAATGAGGACACCAAACGTCCCAAAGTCAGGAACAGTTGCTGTTGTTAGATAATTTTTCGTTTTGTGGCTCATTATGAAGGTCACAATCAATCACCTGGTTGACTCACAGTAGGTTTGAATCTTAACAGAAGAAGAATAATACACCTTGGCCATGAGCCCACAGGTATCTGCTGGCACATGCTTCATCAGCACAGATTCATCTACCATCTATATGCACTCCAAAACATACTGGCTGAAAACACATCAAATATAAGTTTGGAAAATAACATGTTTTGGACAGAGGTTGTGCATCTTCCAAGCCTGTAATATTTGTCATTAATGAGGTGTAACTGAAATAATTGGTTGTGGAATCTCGGCAAATCCTGTGCTTTTCATTCCACTGCTTTTGAGAAGGGAAAGCAATCAATGTCAGTGGCGGGCTATTCCACTGAGGCAACATCATGGTGCTACAGCCTAGTCTGTAAGTTGCTGCTGCAGGTTTTTTAAAAAGCACAAACTTTTTGTTATGTACATTTAAAAAAAAAGTTTTTCTGCACTCAACGTGAGAAGAAAATCCCATTTCTACATTGCCTGGTTTCATCCCGGGGTGTCAAATGCAGCTGTTTTCTCAGAAGATGCTCCAATCCCCATTGTTTTTTTATGCTGTGATACACAGGATATTATAGACAATGTCCTATCACATACAGTACACTGTATGGAGTATGAGTCTAAAATCCACAGCATTGCACGCTGGCAGGAAGATGCTCAAGTCTGACCATGCTGTGATCATGCTGTATCCTGCACCAAAACACAGCCTGCAGTCCTAAACCCCCGCTGTCTAAGAACTGAGGACCAAGCTGACACAGCATGCACTGTGAAAGCCCACGACCACACACACTCTTGCAGGTAGTTAGCTGTGCAATGATGTGCAACGTGCTGTGAACAGCTGCCATTATGTATGAAGACATTGCCTCCATTACAGCCTGTCAGCGTGACTGTCGACTGAACTCTGTTTGATGTCAATGAGGATTCGCTTGATTCAACTTGGTAGCCTACTACTGTATATTCAAAGCTCCCTGCGTGGACGATTCTCCCTCAAATTGCTTCCCTTTATTTGGAGAAGTTGCACACTGATGTACATGCAGGTTGACACTTTACATTTCCTTATAAAGAGAGGACAAGATATGTTTGATGTGCTCCTTTGGCATATTTTATTGCAATAGCAAGAGTGGAAACTGCTGGCAAGCACAGATTTCGGCCTCTTACTTGATAAGATTTAGTTTCAGCTCAATGCCCGAATGATAAAGAATTATGTTAAAATAAAGGAGCTGGGTGAGGGCAGAAGGCAGGGCTAACCAATCATTAATGCAGCAGGTATGCCCCTTGTTGTTATCAGCTGGCAAAAAGCCAAGCCCCAAGCTGAAAAACAACAAAATGGCTTATCAGTCGAGGTCGGCCCAGCTCTCCACTGCACAGGCCTTGAGACCTGAGAGTGAACTCTGACATGGGTCTGAACAGCTGAAATTAAAGGACACATTGTGAAATAGGCCTTTATGCAATGGCCTGATCAGCTTTTAAGATACAGTCCAGGTTTGAAATATTTGGACAGTTACTGCAGGCTCTAAGCTTTAGCACACAGATTTCAAAATAAAGTTGTGGACTCACCATTTACATGTAAATCCTCTGATTTAATTTGACTAGATCAACAATAGAGAAAAACTGAACAGGATACATAAATATGGCGTTATTTTTGTGCCACTATTCTGAGCGCACGTAAAAAAAATTGCAGGTGCAAGTGTTGCGTTTTGAGGAGAAATTTATTTTGAGCGAAGAAAAACTAAATTTGAGTGAACAAAATTCATTGCTGCGTGCAAAAAATGTATTTCAGTGTTTGCTATTATCCACACACACACACACAATAGCAGCCCCTCTCGCACCCGCGCTCTCAACATTTCTGCCCGTGCGCGCTCTACTCTTTCTCTACGCCGTTATATTTGTGCTACAAAACCAGAAAAAAGCCACAAAAATCTGATTGGCTGTTTTGGTCTCCAATCAGCTCGAAATGACGAAATGCAATATCCCAGAATCCATTTCGTCCAAAACTCAAACGAGGCATTGGCGGAGGAACACGGAGTGGCGGAGTTTGAAATATTACTCTTTCTGGGTCACAAAATAAACTTTTAAGATATTTTCATGCGAGAATGGTGCTGTGTAAACTTCAAATATCACCTGTTACCCACCAGCTGACCGCATAGCTGGACTGGCCGTTGGGCATACCGGATATTTGCCCGGTGGGCCGATGGTGATTTTTCATTTTTATGCTTGTTTGTCTTTGTAACGGTATAAACAATGTGGATTAGCCAGTTGGTCATGATCAACTCTGGGCTGAACCAATTACAATACATCCATATTGAAGGGAAAAGGAAAGCGATTCGTCCCGGACTTCAGCTAGAATGAAAAAAAGACACAGGCTGGAGTTATTCAGTCTTTACGTTGCACAGCTGCCTCTTCTCCCCTCATTCTCTCTCCCCCCTCTCCTGTTGCTACTTCAATCATGAAACTGATCAATGATCAGCTGATCGTCTCTCTTGTTTGTTTATCTCCCACTTTGCACCAGAAACAGGAAACCAGCGGATGTTGCGCTAAACAACAACAGCAGCACGTTCAAGCTTGATCAGCTGTTGTTATAATTTATTTAAAATTAATTTCTAGTATCAGCTGATGTTTGCTGGAGCCACAGCTGTAAAAGCTGCTGGTCATGATATCGGTTTGGAAACATGAAGGTGATACAAATCATACATATATACCAACAAGACAGTGTACATCACTGTCACAACAGCGTTTGTTTTAGTTCAAAGGAAAATATCTTAAAAGTTTATTTTGTGACCCAGACAGAGTAATATTTCAAACTCCGCCACTCTGTGTTCCTCCACCACTGCCTCGTTTTGGACGAAATGGATTCTGGGATATTGCATTTTGTCATTTCGAGCTGATTGGAGACCAAAACAGCCAATCAGATTTTTTTTGGATCCAAGTCTGCAAAATGCAACACTTGCACTTTTATTTACGTGCGCTCAATTTTTTTTTACGTGCGCTCAGAATAGTGGCACAAAAATAATGCCATACATAAACAGTATAGTTTCACTGCACTTATACTATTTTTATCGTATTAAATAAGTCAGCTGATCACTCAGTAGGATAGCGGCAAGGTTGTGGCCAAGTTAAAATCACTTGTAAACCTGTTTTTACTGTGAGAGGAAGCTGGGCTACCTGGAGAACCCCACACAGCCACAGGGAGAACATGCAAACTCCACACAGAAGGGCCTCAGCCAGGACCCAAATCAGGAACCTTCTTGATGGAAGTCAACAGTGCTAAACCCTGCACCTCCTTACTGCAACTGTTTCTGTGTCAGGCGTGTTAGTGAATGCCACAGAGGGGATTGGGAAATCAGACAGTGCTCACAGAGATATATAGTGTGTTTTTGTCTGTTTAAGGGATTTGTTAAGCCTTGATTATACTCTGTTGCGGACACGGACACGGACAGCTGGAGACACCACAGCCGAGTACTCATTCCTGTTATACTTCTTTGAAGTCCGTTGCCTGGAGCATGTGGTGGCATAGTTGGTGCATTGTAATGTAAATTCTCAAAGGAGGAGTCTGCACAGTCACAAAAAAGAGGCCAGGATGTCCGCACGGACCCTAACACTCACCGTCTAATTCACGGATGTGGAAAGTAGACCAATCAAGGCCTAAAAATGATGCATTATTTAAAAAGTTTCAGCTTTACCTTTTGTGTGTGTCTTTATCAGTCCATGTGGAAATGTCTTTGGTTGTTTTTAGTAACAGCCATCATGAATTTTTCCTACATCACAACCCCACAATTCAGACATACACATGCAGACACACAAAAACCCTCGTCTCTCACCCTTGTCGATCAAACAAGGGTGGGGTGTGGGCAGGGTCACTCTGAGGCTTCTAACTGATCCCATCAAAACCCATCAACTCTGCTTGCAGTGTGTTTGCACAGTAGTAAAAACCTGAAAGAACCCCACCCCGTTGTCCCTCCCCTCTTTCTCCTTCACAAACCCTCCCTTCTTACCCAGACCCTCTCAGGACACCCAGGTGTGACTACATACAAAAAACACACAACATATATGCCTCACACATCACTGTGTCATCATTCATTACTTGTGTTCATGTGTGTTAATTTCATGCCGATAAAAGTGAACGTGTATCCCACCAATTCGGTTCTCAATTCTTTTTTGTTTTGTGTGTGTGTGTGTGTGTGTGTGTGTGTGTGTGTGTGGGCTGAGACCCTCGTCCACAGCACTGACAGATAGAGCCGGTGCTATTAGCTCAGTGCCAGGTGAGTCTGTGAGTAAACAGAGCAGACAATAGATCCAGCCCATCTCCTCCTGTCAGCCTACCTCTCTCAAAGCCAGCCATTGTTCTGCACACACTGCGTAAGTGTGTGTGCGCGTGTGAGCCATTTAACAGAGAATATATCCCACTGTATACAGGTAGACACACACCTATATGCACAATGCATGAAATTATTCACATGCAGACATACATGTTCAGGTGCAGCTGTTAGGTGCATTAGTCTCAATTCAGCAGAAGAGGGTGTATGATTTATGATAAATGGAAACACTTTAGTATTTAATTTCTGTACACAAAAGATAAAAAACAAACTTTCTTTGAAGGATAATTAAGTAGCAGTCAGTAAAGAATAACACTTCTAAGGAGCACATTTATTTATAATGTTTAAAGAGTGTTCTGTAGTCCATGTGTATCTTGTTTGGATAGCATATTTGGATGCAGATTATCAGGGAACGTTTTCAAAGCTCTTGGACAACCTGGTAAAGTTATTGTTTATGGAACTATCAACTATCTTTGAAACCCATTGTGTGGTCTTTTATTTAGCTCCTTAACCTTAGGTATTCACAACAGGAAACCTTCAGTGGAAACCGTCCTATTAAAAAATGGATAAACAAAAAAAAAATATGTGAACATTACATCAGGATGTTGACAGTACATTCATACATGACACGCGGCTTTAAAATTTTAAATATGGAGAATTGCTAAAATATTAGCGAGCATTTCCTCTAAGCTATCTGGAGAATCGGGACACAGCAACAGAAAAGGAAAATGTTAAGGCTGACTACAAGTAAATAAAAGACCAAACGACCGTAGCAGATCGGAATCAGTAAGGCCACATGCTAACACGCAGCAGTGACAACGGGGAGCAGCAGGGAGGGAGATACCCCCCCATCAAGACTCATCTTACAAACACACAGAAACTGCACATCCTACCACATCCACCCCACCTTCTGAAATGCACATGGAGAGTCAACCCATCTGATCACCAGCCAACGACAACCCAGACACGGCTCGCTTGTCCGTGTTACAAGCAGCCTGTTGGGTGCATGTGTTGGTGTACATGAGTGTATGAGGTGTAAATAGTGAGTTTGACTGTGTGAAATCTAGAGTATTATTTAAAATTGAGAGGAGCAACACAAGCTCAAAACTGCTGGTTGTCAGCTTTTTATGCCAATTGCCAGTTGGATAATCAGCCACCTTAAGCAGAGATTGGAGACTTTGGAGACTCGACAGCTTAGTAGTAAAAGAAGTTATGCTTCTTTAAATTCCACTTGAAGTCCTCTGTGCTGGGTGGATGCATAGTTAGTCCATTGTAATGAAAAATTTCTGTGGACATCCACGTGCCTGCCTGTTTTTTGCAACCGCTCACTGTCAAATGATGAAATTTACATCACAGGGAGCCAAACTGACTTGTGGATGTGTAAGGTATAAATTTTGCTTTAGTGTTCGTGTTGGTTGTTATACAAAAGGAACTCTAAAGATAAACAGTTCCCAGTGGACCACCCAGAAATGTTCATTTATAGTCACCTTCTGTATCAAATGTTTACAGGCTTTGTTTTTCAGTCATTAGTCTGGCGGTTGGTTGGTGTAGTATTAGAGATAACTGCCACATTTTGCTCTTGTCGATTGGAAAGAAAAGTTATAGGTGGCGCTCTGTGTCGAAGAAACGTTCAGCCCCTGGTGTTGCTGCCATTTTTATAATAGGGTGTGAAACAGATGCCACTCCCATTGCAAACAAATGCAAAAATACACAGGCCTCAGGAAATAACGCTACGGTGTACACACCGGCTGAGAAAATCATGTTTATGTTAATTTACTCCTTCATAACTTCATAACATTTTTTTTAATTAACTCATCCATTTAGATAATGGAGTCCAAGAGGTCTGTGCTTGATTAATCTGTTATTCAGCACTAATCAACAGGTGTGTGTTGTGTGTGTGTGTGTGTGTGTCAGTCCATATAGTTATGGATGCAGCTTGCTATTCAAAGTGGTTAGCCTTGACTGATAACTAGCCTCTCAGCTAAATGGGGAATCCAAAAACCGACGGGTGTCATGATAGCAGCGTTTGTCTTGTTTTCAGTCATAGGAGTTTCCTCATGATTGCTATTAGAAAGAATGCAGGTTTAAAGCTCTTCCATATTGCAGATTTACAAGTTTTGTTCCCTGTTTCGTTTTATGTGATATAGGCCATGGAAACAATAACTCCAGTTTTATACTTTTCACTCCCATATCCATTTCACAACAACACTCGCCAGATCATCGGGGTGACTGCGAAGTTCTCTCAGGAAGACTGTCTGTGCCAATCCTAAAACAATAAAAGTGCTGCAGCTGATGAGCTTTTCTGTGGTCGTTTAAACAGAGGAGAGAACATCCCTGCCTGAGGTTAACATCCCTGCCCCTCCTTAGCTGTTCTCCCCCGCCCAGCCACCATATTGTGCAAACACACCATGTAAACAGCTGAGAGGAGCATGTGCGTGTATGAGTGTGCGTGTCTCCTGTGCATGTGTGTGCTAGGAATAGTGAGAAGAATGACTGAGAGAGAAAATATGATGAAAAAGCACAAGATGAGAGGGAAAGAAAAGAGATCAGGAGGATTAAAAGTTACAGATAGTGAGGCCCAAACACAGAGGCCTTTGTCTCTCTTATCCCCACCTCATAGGTGTCTCACACTTTAACCCCATGACTTCTTCACCTTGCAAACCCCCAGTCACCCCTATCCTTCCCCCTCCTCTTCACCCTCCACACCCTACCCCATTCATCCCTCCATTTTGGCATCCCTCTACCCTGCGCTCCATCCTAGTGCAAACACTCCTGAGCACAGCAGGAACAAAGCACGGATGAATAATGGCAGTGAAATGTCACCGTTTCTTCATAGCTGCCACCTCCTCCCCTCGCTCTGCGCCAGGGCCGAGCCCAAGGTTAACCATTAACCACCCGGCGGCACAGCACCTGAACATGGAACAATGAACAGAAAGAGGGAACGAAGGAGGGAAGGTAGAAACTAGATGGAGAATGAGTAAAAGTACCAATTCTAGTGTGAGACACAAACGTTTTCCACCATGAATGTTACAGAGTCACTCTAGATATTTGTTATTGCTGTGTGAAGCAATGTAGCACTAAAATGAAAGTAAAGCTATAAATGTTTAAGTCAGTATTTTACATTTTATATTTTCAGATATATTTTTAGCCAACAATTTGACTATAGATGCAGTTTATTAGTTTGCCTATGAAATAAAGTCCAATATATGACAAAATGTCTGGATTTTATTGTAACAGCGAATTAATTCAGCACTCTATACTTTTATTTATTCATTTTTTTGCATTCCCATCTTAGCTCTGCTCTCCTGTCTGTGCAGAATAATAGAGACACATATTAAACTCGCAGCACTCCCTCAGCTTTACCTCTTTGCCACTCTTATGTCACTCTTGCCTCGGATGCCGACTCCACCTCTGCTCTCTACTTTATTCACTATAAATACCTCCATGTGTTCCCTTTTCTGCCTGTCTCTCTCCCTCTCTCTCTGGCCTCTAGCTAACACTGGTACCTTTGTAGGACTCGCATGTCAGATGAGACTAAAATTAAATGTGCTTTAATTGCAACACGGGCCCTGCTATGTGCAAGAGCTGAAGAGAATTTATGGAGGCAACATGGTATTTTTAGACTGTTACTGTTTAATGAGAGAAATATAAGTAATCAAGGTGACATTTCAACAAATCAAAACCCCAGAGGGCTTTAGGAAGGAGCCACAGCAGGTCTGTGTGTAGAACATGAAATGGTAGCAGGTTAAATAAACAGAATCAGAGGAATGGTATTAATCCCTGCAGGGAAACTGCTTTTTAAGAGTTGATCAAGACAGTGGAAGTTGTAAATTTATACAAGAAGTAAAAGAAATGTGGGTTTGAATGGTCTGGAGTCCTGTGGTAACAGAGTGGATGATGTCACACGTGGTTGCCAGGTTAGTGGAAGGAGGGATGTAAACATCAACCAGTGGAATGTGAAAACTCACTGGGTTTGTCGTAGCAGAGATATTGAGAGAGACATTCGGTGGGACGTGTCACTCCAAGAATCCTGCTTGAAGAAGCTTTTTAAAACCTCGCTTTCGAACCGGTGGTTCTTAAGTATGGCTTATGTGCCTTATGTGTCAAGATCAGGGTAAAATTTAATTGAAATAATGCTTCAAAATAATAGACCAAAATAAGCTGCGGAGTGGCAATATTTGCTTCCAGAACAAGGGTGCCAAACATGCGGTTCAGGGCCCACAGCTAACTTGCAAGAGTGTCCAATTCACACAACTTAGTATTTAGTCAATGTACTAATAAGTCAGTATTTTACAATAAAATCCTGGTGTGGTGATGCTTACCTCACAGGAGTATTTTTAGGTAAATAGTTGGAGTCCTAAAGACATGCAAAGCTACTGTGATTTTCTTTCAGGAACTCTACACGTCAGGGTTAATGCTCTTTTGGATTCACTGTGCACAAAGTACAACTGTACTGCACATATAATGGCAACAGATGTACTGAATGTGGAAAATTTGTAGAGCTTTACCTAGGGTTGGGAATAGAGAACTGGTTCTTGTAGAAACCAGTTCCCAGTAGTTCAATTCCTTGGAATCTTTGCATATTGATCCTGCTTACTTGCACTTGCACTATAATCATCGTGTGTGGGTGAGGAGGTAAATAGTGGGGCAGTCTGCAGCGTGGATGTGACATTTTATTTTTACTGCGCAAAAGGATGACAACGCAATGGTGAAGAAGAAACTGCATCGAGGACAGAAACAACACAACTGCGTTATGCTGCTAACACAGCTTGAACTCTTTGCTAGCTGCACAGACAGCATGCTAACACTAAGCTAGTCAGGAACCCAGAGTGATGTTAAAGCTGAGTGAACGCCGACCCCAGCCAAACAGCCAGACTGTGAAGTTCAACAGGTAACAAGCTGCAGCTTCTACCTATTCATGTTCCAAAAGTAGAATTGCTGTGGTGATCACTTCTTTGTGCTCGTTTCCATCTTTGCTTTGTGTTGTCAGGTTTGTGTTCATATGGAAATACCAAGAGAAAGATCATATGTGTGCCCTCAGGGATTTGTGTTGATGTGTGGGACTGTAGTCCATGAATGTTAATTATTAAAGAATACATTTCATGTCATCTTACAGCAAAATCTATAATCCCTAGTAGTGCAAAGAAAGTAAATTTCTGTGTAATATGTGTAATAACAACAAAGGGGCAATACCTCCAACATCCACAAACATTTGATCACGCAGCATGCAGGTAATTTGCACGAATGTAATGTCTTTGATATGCTGCTTAGTAATGGTGGTGACTCTCAAATCTGAGCCAGTGAAAACCCAATGAAAATCTATAAGTGATATTGATAATTACATATGAATCGCTAAATTCTCATCAATTCTCATCCCTCTCTTGTGCACCTAATAAATAAAGCATTACTATGATTATTATGCAGATATTTTCCTTGTGGTCCATGAAGTGAAATGAGCTCGAAACCCCTGCTGTAGAAGTATCTTTAATTTTGTGCAAAGATATTATATAAGGAGCAGAAATTGAGCATCAATCCTGAATCAAAGGCCTCTTTTCCACTCGATCTCCTCGGTTCAACTCGATTCGACACGATTCTTAGGGTTTTCCATTAGGTGGTAGTACCTGGTACCAGGTACTGCCTTATAGTATCTGCTTGGTTAAAATTCCAGGCAATCTGAGGCAAACTGATAATGTGACATCAACAGACTATAGTCGACTGGTAAGTGACCTTACTCAATGAGAGCATCTCATTCATGCAAATAGAATCTGCCATTTTTGAAAAAACAAAACAAAAAAGGTGGTCTCTGAATCTGATGAAAAGCTATACACCAAGCAGCGGGTATACCTCGCCCTGACATCCTCTATTGTTGTGGTGTTTGTGTCACATACATTGCTATAGCGACCCCGTGCACATTAGGTGGTACCCGATATTAATGCAAAATGTTCAAAACTGAGTCGAGTCAAACTGGAAGTGGAAGAGTGCTATTACTGGTAGGGTGAGGAACTTGGTCCTGGCCACAAATCCACATTTAAAATAGTCAGTTAGTCAGTTGAGGTGGTTCAGGCATCTAACTCTTCTTTGATGCCTTCTTTGTGAGGCATACCAGTAGGCCCTAGGGCAGACCCAGGACATGCTGGAGAGATTATATCTCTTGGCTTGGGAACACCTTGGTGCGTGTGTGTGTATTTGTGTGTGTAGGTGTTTGTGTGTGTGTCAGAAACCAGGAAGTGCTATAGGTGGTGACTGGGAGGTCTTGGCATCTCCTGCTTAATGCTGCCACTGTGACCCAGATCTGGATAAACAACAGAAAATTAATGGATAGTTAGAAATGTAAGGTCAAACTGAACATGGGTATGGGTAGAGTTTTAAAATACAAAATGTTTCCTTTTGATTGCTGATTTGAAAAAATCCATAAAATATTTAAAATTATGAATAAGTGCTTAAATCACAGACATACAGAAATAGCTCAGTCTTATGGTTGCCCTGAATCTGGGACAGTGACTCAAGAGAGGGAAAAACTTGTTCCTTTCCTGTCCTAATCTGTTTGTTTTATTATAAAATGCATTTGAATCATCTTTTCATTAGTAATCTGAGGGCTATTGTGTTAAACATACTGCACAATGAGCAACCTTGTCTCCACAAAGAAAGATGGTGTTGGTCATAAACAAATCACCTCCAGTGAAAACCAACAGGTGATACCATACTACAGTACATCCATTTATGTAAAAATGTACGAGACCACTCATAAAAAACACTCCTCCATAGCACCAATATTGTTTAAATTTCTTACTTTTAATAATTTAATAAAAAGTAGAAATGCAGTACCTAAATGTTAAACTGAATCATGCACACCAGTATTAAGAGTTTAGCTCAATTCGCTGTATGTTCAGTGTCCCAGCATCGTATAATAATTCATCTTTACTGGAAGTTATGCTGTTGTGCCCGACGAGTTCATTACGTTTACTTGCACACCAGAAAATTCAAGGCTGAAGTGTATGTATGCAAACATACAGGGCTGAGCTCAAACAGCACAGGGCTTCAGGTATGTTCTGGATGTCATGCTTTCAGCTATTTCAGCTGTTATTTAATGATGTAAAATGGTGAGGGTTACAGTAAGGGTGTCATTACTTGACAGTAAAGTGTGTGAAACGGTAATTGAACTAGTATTTACTTTTCTACTCCCACTGAGCACCGTAAACACTTTTTATATTACAACATGCATTCACCCATTCAAGTGCACATTCACTCAGCACTTTGTTCTGTGCATTTTAAGTGCATTTGATCTGTTATGCAAACACTTTCACTGTATGATGGATGCATATGGGCAATAACTGGTTAAAAAACTTGCCCAGGGAGTTGGGGATCAAAGTGACTAAAAGAAATTGTGTTCACTGTCAATTTATGATACCAGACAAATTACGGTCAGAGAACTGTACCCACTACTAACCTGCTGAGTGCTGATCTAAGCAGCCACCATACAGAACACACACAGGAGGCAGGAATGTGCATAGATATGGAGGTACAAGCAAATGCATCCTTACCTCTTACTTAGCTTCCCAAAAACTAATGTAAAAAGTATTAAAAAACTTCATTTGAGTATAATAAAATGTGTCTGATGATGAGTATTGTAACTGTTTATTTATCTTCAAGTGGTACATGTAACTACTTCAAAAGCCACTGAAGTGTTCAGAGTTGGTGGACTAAAAATAACGTTCAGAACCACAGTTGCTTATTTATTCTGATCTGTAAATTTTTTTTCCTCCGTTAAGAAATCAGAGGGCTCTTTGACTCATAGTGGTTTTATAGAGAACCACCATGGTAACCAAAGCTCTTTAAAGAACCTTCCCCTTTCTGGGTGTACGACAAGAGGGTAGGTGTGGAGGAGAGGGGTGAGACGGGCGGGGTAGCGGTGTATGGCCAGAAGAGGAGGGGCGGAGTAGAGGGAGTGGACTGAGTTGGAGGGAGCACTTGGTAAATAAGATGTCTAATTCATGGAGCGGATGTTTTCAAGGAAACAGACTGAGGATGTAGCTGCACTAACTGTACCCTCTGGGTCTCTCGCGCTCTGTTTTTACTAAGGAAATGAACTGAACTGGACCTGTTCTGTGTGCCTTTCACTGAAACCTCACCTGTACCTGCAGCAGGACACTTTCTCCATTGATACAGTTAATTTCCTTCTGTCTCCATACAAACCTCACTGGCAGAGTAACAGTGAGTCCACGTCCAAAAAGATCCCTCTCATTACTCTCGCTTTACAGCCTCCAGACTCAGAACTGCAGCCAGTGCTGGTCTCAGTAAAACAGGAATATTATTAAAAAGTGAGATTTTAAATATCAGTCACCACCTCGGATGTGTTTGCATTTTAACAGTTTGTTAAGCTGCCGTGAAGGACCAGAAATGAGAAGTGAGCTAATTACATCTAAAGACGTATGAGGCGGGGTTTTTTTCAATTTGTGAGCCAAACTGAAAGAAAACAGAAAAGTCTGTAATCATCCAACAACAGAAAACACTTATTTAAAGATTTTTCAAGTTGTGAAGACTCTGATATGTAAATCTTTCAGAATCACAAAAAAACCAACGTTATTTAATGAAACTCTTAGAACTCCAAGGGGAATGTAGAAGAGTCTGATTATTATAAAACTTGGACATGCATCTAAAATCAAAACGTCTGTTCATTCCTGACTTATAACTAATAAATAATAGCAGACAGCACTTTACAGTGTAGAACAAATAAGTACACTTAATGTAATCTTCATACTAAACTAAGTTTTTAATATCACGATGTCTAAAAGGAGCCATGGGCAAACCCAGACTTGAAAACAATCCATACCACAAATAAAGAAGCTGCACATTCACATAATGGTTATTTATTCCAGTTTCAGTTTTTCTGTTTACCTGAGTATTTATTTAAACTATTAATAGGGAAAACAAGGAAAAACTTGACTCCTCTGTCTCCCCAGTGGTGAAACGAGCTTTCCTTTCCACCCGGACCAGATTCGCTGCCAGACGCCTGTCTCCTCACTGAATCGCATCCATTCACCCACATCATCATCATCTTTGCTCTCATCGCTTCTCCTTTTTCAGTACACCTTTTCTCAGTAGCTGCAGTAATGTTCTTTTTAAAAAAGTATAAGGAAGTATCACAAAAGAGATACAGTTGTTGATAATATCATGCAGTTGTTTTTATTTGGTATAAACTGCTTTTTTGCAAAACTTTACAAAGAGAAGCTTTAAATGATTTACAGCTATTACACTTATCCTAATCGTTAATGTATAATAATTCTATTTAACAAGATACTATCAAGTGTTGTTTTGGAAAGCAGGTATTTTGAGACTAATTTTGAGCTATAAAAATTAAAACTTGCAGTGCAACTTGGACGAGTCCCTGCAAGATTTGCTAAAAGAAACAAGCGAAAAAACAGGACACTGTGTCCTCCTACATTAAATATATCAGCCCCACTGAAGCAGTGAAACTGTATTTAAAAACAAGAAGCCATGTTGATGCGTTCGGTCTGCTTTGGGTCAGTTAAGGTATGTATTTCTTTTTAAGGCCTCTGAGAACTGCTCTGACCTTTTTTCACTTCAACCAGACCCTTTTAAAACGGACTCTCGGCTTTCTATTTATCCAGCTATTTATGTCCAAACGTGGTGAAGGAGTGTGTGTTTTCACTCTCTCTGTGTGTGTTTGTGTGTTTAGTGAGCACGTGACCGTGTGTGTCTACATATGCACATATATGTCTTTTTCTGTGTTGTATCTGTGTTGTCAGTGTGCTGCTGAGGTTTGAGTGGGTCTTCATCTTCACTTGTTTGTCTGTGTGCATGTGTGTTTTCTCAGCATAAACCATTAAAAGGGAAGGGAAACTGGTTGTGGAGGGAAAAGTGAATGAATGGCGGTGTTATTTATTTGGTTTGGCCGAGAGCAACTTTAGCAGTGAAAAATCACCCGCCGTATCACTAATTCCGTCCTGTCGGCTGCTGCCTGTGGGACTAATGGACCCGAGAAGGGACAGAAAGGAAGCCTGTGTTTGTGTTTGTGTGTGTGTTTGTGCGTGTGGCAGAGTCTGTAGTCCGTGTAGCTTTTTTCACACGTGCATCGCAGCCCTGAGCTTCTCTAGAGATTACCTGATGGACATAAAACGTTTTCAGCCAGCTCCGTACGAAGTGTGCTTGATGACAGGGTTGCAATTATGCGAGGACAGTGCAGGTAATAGTCTGGTGAATTTGTCGCAATGAAGCGATCATCCTTTGTCCCACCTCGTGCCCCCTGCGTGGTTTTCCGGGTGTGAGATCTCGTGCTATGTGATAAACGTGATAAAGGACATTAACTTTTCACAGAGTCCCAAAATGATGTCTGTGGTATTTTGTAGACTTCATGATTGTCTCCATGCATGTGTGAGTGTAAAATGTGTAGGCAGCAGTGTGCTTTAGAGCAAAAGAGGGAAAGTAGATGTGACTGTGATATATGTATATGATCTATTTATGGCATGTATGTGAGAGCCAAAGAGAGACAGGAGTGTGAAGCAGATTTCAGCAGTCTTCTCAGACCATACCTGCTAAAGTCAGATGCATCACACTCACTTCTTACATTAGGCTAAACTTTCCCAACATTTTGATTGGCTCAAAGGTCAACATTGCTTCACTGAGATAGCTGAGAGTCCAGGGCCTTTGACCATGTATGTAAATAGTCCTGTTATTTTATATTAACATATTCACAGCTACAATATACATATGATCTGCTTGCAAAATAAGTAGATGCATTATAGAAGGATTGAGGAAATCCTATGAAGTACTCTGCAGGGAGCTTTAGAGAGAGAAAACAAAAAGGTTATGTTGAAACTGACCAAAACAAGCCTGCTCAATTTTACATGTTTTTTTAATGCAACAACTTAATATATATTTGATGGTTTTGCAGGGATTTGACATATAAAAAATAATGAATGAGCTTACAATTCAATTCAGTTTTATTTATATAGTGCAGACTAGCAACAGCTGTCACCTTTAAGTGTTTTTTATTTTAAGGCCAAGACGCTACAGAGAAGAAAGAAAGACATCCACAGCATGTCTTCTTTCCTGTCTTCCTTCTCTCACCCCAACTGGTCGCAGCAGATGGCCCCGCCCCTCCCTGAGCCTGGTTCTGATGAAGGTTTCTTCCTGTTAAAAGGGAGTTTGTCCTTCCCACTGTCACCAAAGTGCTTGCTCCTAGGGGGCCATATGATTGTTGGGTTTTTTCTCTGAATGTATTATTGTAGGGTCTACCTTACAATATCTGTTGTTGTGATTTGGCGCTGTATAAATAAAACTGGATTGGATTGAACTGAATTGTCCACTGGGGAAACTACTTTTATTGTATGAGTTACATATTTGTGTGGGTAAACAATCAGTATGTAAGTAGAACACTACTACTAAAAGCCTATGATGTGAACTATGGGCAACCACTGCAATCAGGTAGTGATGAGCAATCACAAAGCACCCAGATTTCACATAGTCAGCAACCCCCGACAATTATTCACCAACCGACTGGGGAATACACAGTTTTCCATAGTGACAGGTCTCTATAGGTCTCTATACCAGTGTGGGCAAAATATATTATTTTATATTTGACTGTATGAATGGGTGAAATGCCTTGTGATAAAAACACCCCCCCCCCCCCCATCTCTCTGCCATTTAATTTCAGCCTTACAATGCCCGAGAGTTCAATCAATTTGAAACTCTCATAAGTCATGTAATTCTTTTAAATGGGCGACGAGTTTTAATTAACTGTCTTTACGAGCAAACAAGCCATAAGGGGTTTTGTTTGACCTGTTAGGCTCATTCAACTTCAAACAAAACCCAGATGGAGAAAAAGGAAGGCAGGTGCTCGTCAGGTGATAAATGCTTCATTTCAAAAGGCAATTTACAAACTGCTGTTTATCTTATCTGCTGGGTTTTCATGTAAAGAGCAGAGGAAGATGAGTCATGCTTACTATAGAGTTCAGTTTTCAACACTGATCTGCTGGCATACAAAAAGTTATATTTAAAAAGTACTTTCATAACAGGGTTTTTGGGTGATACACTTATTTGCATGATGCGTTACATGAACCAACAAACACTGATTTATTTAAACAAGAAAAAAATGCAAAGTATTAAGGCGAAATCGTGCATTGAGACCAACTTCATATTAAAATATTTCATTTAAAATCAGGCTTATGATGTCGTACACAGTTATGGAAGGTTTTCTTCCTCTTTATTGTTGATTTTCTTTTTGTAAATATGTCATAGCTCCTCCCAACTTCTTAATTTATGAACGTTGCTAGAAGACAAAAAATAAACTCTGGGATGGAAAATTTTCAGACGTACCTTCACCTTCCCTTCACCATTATTAGCATCTAGAGGAAACCAGTCAGACCAGTTATTTCCCAGTCCTGTTCTGTTTGCTTTCAGCCAGCATCTCACTTGCTGCACCTACACTGTTAGGTGAACTTTTATTGAAACCGCTGAAACGTTAATGTTGTCTCATGATCAGTTTATCTTCTTAGCAACTATGAAGACAGGATATGCTTCGGGATGCTTGTGTTTTTAAGCTGAAATTGGAAACGTCCTCATCAGAGGCTCACGCTGAATGGAAAAACACGAAAGTCACAAAAATCTGAATCAATTACTGTAGACATTGTTTAGCTGTAAAAAAACAACAACACACTTGTATCTTACTCAGTCACAAATGTGCAGCCTTTTTGAAAGGTGAATTACATTTTTATTTTCAGAATTAACAAATCCACTATTGGATTTTTATTTGTGACACTTCTAACGTGACTCAGTTTAGCTCTTCTCTGTTGTCTTAAGTATCTAACTAAACCCGTCCTTCTTCCTTAAGTGCTGCTTTATACTGGGCTCAGACTACACAGTGGTATTGTCTGTTATTTTGGTCCCTCTGTGATGTTAGTGACTGAGACTCAGACTGAATGTTGCTCCCCAATCCGTCATGCTTGTTTGCCTTCAGGAGGAGGTATGTGACCAAAGTGGTATGTGTGACAATAGCTGCCCACCAGTGTTCACAGTTCCAACATAGCTACACTTGCAACATCATTTCTCTTTGGCTTTTGTCATTTTTAAAGTTTCAAAAAACTAAAAAGTAGAAAAAATTGGTGACACAGTCTGTGCTGTAATTGGTTGGTATCACAGCAGTCTGTGACCTACTGAGACTCAATAAGCTCTGTCAGATTAATATTCCTCAACACAAAAGTGTGAAGACTGTGAAGAATCCCAGATTTTACCAGTATCTGGAGAAATCTCTGCATGCAAAGGGAAAAAATCTGTATATTGGATATAATTTATTGCATTCTGGATGCTTGTGATCTTCAGACCCTGGGATGGTGCTGCATCAAAAACAGGGTTTAACATGATTCTGTCATTAAAATGACTGTGTGGGCTTGAGAACACTTCCAAAAATCATTGCCTGCAAACAAAGTTTGCTGTTCCATCCATAAATGCAGGTTAAACCTCTACCATGCAAAGAAGAAGCCCTTTGAAGTGAAGCTCATTTAAAATGGACTGGAGCTAAGTGGAAAACGGTTCTTAAGCCAGACAAATGTGAAAAATGTGGTTCAAGGTTACTTTATTTATACCCGTAGGTAAATTTGCTTTACAGAAAACTGATAGCATTTGGCATCCCTTCACAAAACACAAACACCTATTTAAACCTGACAGACAGGTATTTGGTAATATTTGGTAAATTGGTTTCTTCATCCTCTGCATCCTCATCCTAAAAAGGAAAGGAACCACCCAGCTTCCTATCAGGGCTCAGTTCAGCAGCATGGCTTCAGCAGAAGAGTCTGGGCGCTGTACTGGCCTGGCTGAAGTCTCCACCTTTCACCAGCTGAAAACATTTGACACTTCGTGAAATGAAAAATAAAGCAAGTGTGAGCCAGGACTGTTAATCAACCAGGATTCTCTGTCAAACAAGACGTCCAGGAGATTCTTGTCTTCTTGTCCTCAGGTCCTCTTCATTTACAGGGGACGCTACATGGTGGTAAACATAGATATGTTGCTGCCAAAAAGAGATAATGTTTTTGTTAAAATTTAGATTTTTCTGAGATTAAACATTTGAAATGTTTTCTATTGTGTTTCTATTGTAAATAAATTATGGGTTTATGAGATTTGCAAATCATTTCCGTGATCGCCAACCTCAGAAGATGTCATACGTTGTCAAATCATCAGTGTGTTTAACTCATTTTGAAGTGTACAAGGAAATGATGGAAGTACCCATGCTGATGTCATGTATAAACATCATTATGAGGATAACTATGCAGTATATACACTGTATGGATGTGTATGGGACTGAATCAGTTAGAAGGCAGAGTTTTCACTGGGGTAAAATGGCTGCTCATTCATTCATATGTGAGTTCATATATATTGAGGTCAAATTTTTGCAGATGCCTGGTTTTAACACGGTTATAGAGATACGCTCAGCTACTGCTCAGCCAGGCCTGAATGAGTCTATAGATACAGACGCTTCTGGCCCGACGAAGGTTCAGGAGAAATTACGATGGGGTGAAATGCAACCTTTATGAAAGAAACATTGAGTGAGCTTGATTGCCTGAGATGATGGAGTTTGGGCAGAAAGCAGAGAGCGGCTCAGTGTGGATGGCAGTAGACGACAGGAGAGGCAGCTAAAAAGCAGCGGGCCGTGTTAGACGAGACAAGGTTTGCATCCGTCCATGGACACCTGCTCAGGTACATAAACATTCAAGCGTGCTAATTCTCACAAAAGCAAACTCATCGCCGCTGATGTCGTTTTTTTTTTTAATTAGGAAAGAAAGAGAGAAAAAAAAGGGGGCAGCAACAGACAGAAGAGACAGGGAAGGAGAGGGGAATAGGGAGAAAAAGGGATGTGCTGCAAGTGTGTGTGTGACTCATGCGTGAGTACACATTGTTAGCACGGTGAAAATCCTCACAAGTTCCTGGAAGGAATTAAAATGGCTGACGTGACACCAGGATGCAAGCGTGCTCTGCATGGCTGGTCCCACCCCTCTCCTGATCCATGTCAGGGTGTGTGTGCATGTGTGTGTATGCACATGTGTGAACGTCTGTGTATTCATCCAACTGCTTAGCAGCACTTTTCAAAGCTGCTTCCATCTGAAACAGTATTTTGGTGGGAAAAAAAACAACTTCAAGTAGCAATGATGCCAGCGTAGTATTCCCTATAGTCAAAAAAGTTTTTAGAAGTGCAGAAATACTATTATTGTACTACTCTCTCAAAGACGGGATTTCCTATGAAAACGCAGCTTTTTGGTCAAATGCAGTGGTGTCTCACAGTTGCACCCACAGTGTCCTTTGCACCTGTAACACACAACTCTCCCATCTTGCCACACATGGACTGCTGCAAAGATCACAATCATGTTGCACTTAAAAGTATGGATAGGTGTTATTTTTTTTACAGAGCTAATGCTGTAAAGAGCCGTCTTTGAAGTGAAACCATAAACTTTTCCTAAATCCAATCAAGCACATTTTAGTGCTGCAACCGAGACTAAATGGTGGAAGCAAAGATAAAACATCAGCAAAAATGAAACAAGTGAAAAGAAAGCAAAAGTGGGAGCTTTCAAACGGAGACAGCTTTAAATCACTCATAACAAGCCTCCTAATACAGACTTTACTGCTCTTTAAAAGATTAAAACGCTCTTCTTCTGGCATCTAATAATGCACGTGCTGCTGCATCAAAGCACTGGTGCCAAATGACGCACTGTGCACGTCTCTGGGTTGCCAGCAGCACTTGACAGAAGGGTAGTATTTGATACCCTATGAGAACATGTGCTGGACACACAGGTCTGTGTACAGTTTCACTTTTGACTGCTCTGCTAATGATATAAGTAGCAAACAAATCACCATTTTGTTGTCAAACTGTAGCTGATTGTGTTGAGATTAGATTTTGGCAAACGCAGTTCCTCTTTCAAGCATTTTAAAAACACAAACCAGGAAGCTTCTGCTAGCAGAAACCATGTCCCTCGCCTGCAGATTCTGCATGTTAGCATCAGATATTTGTCGTAGAGATTGCTTGTCTTCTAGCAACGTCACAAGATTGTAAGCTGAAAGTTGTTCCGGGAAGGCAAATAAAGAAACAGCCGGCACAAAACAAGCTAAGGCGAGATATGATGCTGATCGATGCTCTCAAGCAGATCACTCTGTTAGAACTCAATGTTCCATTGAAGCACCACATTTAGGAGTCTAAGAAGAAGAAGAGAGCAGAATATGTGGAGGCTGTGAAAGGGCAGGCTGAAATAGTGGGTGGCAAATGAGGTGCGTGCCCACTCAGGTGGGATGGAAAGGGTTTGCAGTTCAGCCCTTCTGAGCAGCCAAACACACGCAGGGCAACGTCAGGGTCAGAAGTTTTAGGGCGATTAATTTGGCACCAAGTGTTGCGTCGATGTCAGGACAGGATTGACATACAAGCAGAAGCTTTATCAACCCCACTGAGTCTCTTGACTGAGGTTTTGTAATGCTCAAACATCACCGCTGATGAGTCCAGGAGTATCAAAGTCATGCTAAAAGTGGGATTTTGCAACTCCGCGATGTCCTTGTGATTGTGACACAGCACATTGATTAATACCGTGAATCTTTCAGCTCCAGGTTTTTATTACATTTTCCATGTCCCAGGTTGCCCCTACCGCTGCGCAGATGCCTGGCCCTCCCTTCAAGCTTCCTCCGTGTTGATTTGATCTTTATTTGGCCTTTTTACCACAGCTCTTTGAATAAAGCTACTCAGCACCTTTACGGGAAGCACACAGCACAACATCACAACTGGTCCCCTCATGCTTCCAAACCAAGCTTTTCCAAATTGGTTTTCACAAAACCTGCTAATTTACAGGGACGAGTTTAGAAAATGTCTCTCTCTCTCTCCTTCTCTCACTTCAGGATGACTTTCAGTAAGAGTCGTGGTCCCAGAGAAGGTGATTCTAAATTTAAACCTGCAAAAAGGTAGCTTTGTAAACCCAGATGTGGCTTCAGTGGGGATCTAGAAGGAGAAGATGGGGGAGGAAAGCTTCAGAGACCAAGATGAAGAAGGGCTGTGAATCTTGTTTGCTCAAAACTTGTTAGTAATCTCGACAAGAATCTCTTCTTCTTGAGGTAATATAAAAAAAAAAAAAACTGTTTACTTTTACATCCTAAACACAAAGGAAGCGATATAAGAGAAACACACATCAACGCAATCTAAAGCTGATTTTTTTTTAAAGACTTTCAGTTTATTTCGCTCTGACTTATATAACTGCTGTGAGCATGTTCCTGCTGAGGTCTCTGAGCAGCAGCAGTGCCTCTGCTGATGCAAATACATGCAAGTGTTTTGTTGCAAAACCAGTTTTTCACATTTTAGCATCTTAACCTTAGCCAGATCATGCCCAGTTTTCGTGCTAGGATGTTGCATCCGTGTAAAATTAACTTTATGTGTAACATTCATTTTAGAAGTCAATATTTTGTTTTCATTTCTTTTCTTTTTACAAAAACGTAAAATGAAAAATGATTAGACAACTGCTTTATCGGTGGCCTAAAATTTAAATATCTCAACTTTAATAGCCCCCTCTGTGTTTGCAGTTCACTGTTAAAATGCACGCACATGAAATGACAGAAATCAACAAGTGGCAACCCCCCCCCCCCCCCCCCCCAACCAAAACACAATTTAGAGATAGAAACAGAAAAACAGTGAGAGAGGGTCCAGAGAGAGGGAGAAATTCCCTGGCCATGGCCTACGAGCCAATGGACGGGCGGTGCTTTCTTCGGCCCATGAAAGGTGTGATTGTCTAGTGGCTTCCCCGAGCCAGGAAAGTTCCCCCAGTGGCGGTCGATGGCCCCTCTATCTGCCAGGAACGCAGGGCCACAGAGAGAAACCCAGTACCGGTTATGTCAGATACCACGCCTGGGCCGGAGGGGCAAAGCAGGAGGGTTGGGGGTAAAAAAATCAGCTTTTTAATGTGTGTTGTAAATACTTTAGAGAAACACACACATAGACTGAAGAGACACTAGACACACACTTACGGGAAGAAAGCCGGGCCCTAAATGAGGCCATCGACTCGGAGCATCTGAATGAAAAAGGGCAGCTCTCCAGGTGTTTATTTTGATGGCGGGGAAATAAGCCCAAAATTAAGAGATGAGAAAGAAAGAGAGAGGCAGAGAGGGGAAAGTATTTTAGGCTTGGACATTCCTAACCTTCAGCACGTTTAAGAAGGCAAGAGAGACCATTTGTAAGCCCGGCATTTTTGACAGACATGTTTTCTTTTTTAGGAAAGATTTAAAGCTGCGGGACTTTGCAGTTAGTTCACCATTCACTGCTTAATAATTACAGGGGCTTGTGAACATTGAAATAGACTTAAAGCCTAGGGGCTAACTGATGTTGCTTTGAATGTACCGGCTATGGATGCTTGTGTAAATGATGCAAGATCCCTCTGAGACAGCCTTATGTGGACAGGTTGTGTGTTAGCTATTGGAGTGCTGTTTACACTGGTTTTATTCAGTTCAGTCACCTCGAGGCATTTATATTGTAAGGTAAGCAACACCTGACAATGGCAGGAAGGAAAACTGAGAAGAAGACAATCATGTGAGTCATTTTTAAGCAACCTGCCTGCTATTTGTAGACAACGTGACTTCATTGTTTGTTGCTCTGTCTCTCGTTGTGCCAAATGGTGTGCAGCTGCAGAAATAAGATCCTCATTCCCTTTAATGTCTATAATGCTGATACTTTGTCAAATGCAAATATCACAGCTGAATGTTGGTATTTTGTTCTTGTATATTTACAGGTTTTCTTCTACGAGAGGTGCCGTGCTGTGGTTGATTTTAGTTTTGATTACGTATGACTATTGTAATTGAACAGTGTCTAATTAGAGATGTTTATCTGCAGCCTTTATACCTTTATGCTTCCTGTCTTTAATAACAATGAAGTGTCAGATAACAATAGTTAATTTTGTCCTTTACTCACTGGTGTTGATTTATTAAAAGCACAGATCTTTCAGCATTAGTGAAAAGGAAACAGAGTTGTGCCTCAAATCAAAAACGACTCCTTACTTGCTGAAATATATTTCCAGATTTTTGTATTAACTAGAAAATACATTTTTAAAAAAGTTATCACACCTGACAAGTGTTTGAAGCCAAGAGTCTCAAAATGCGTGCAACATTACTGGCGCTTAGAGAGAAAAAAGTTTTTAAAAAGTGCAACGAGCGTGTGTAAACTTCTGTTATTACATGTTTACAGCTAAATATCCAACATTATATTTTAAAAGTGAAACATTTTTGTTCGTAAATTTTGTGATGTAATATCTGTGGTGACTAGCAAAAGAGCCAAAAGTAGCACCATGCTAAACTTGACTTCTGCTGTTACTCTGGGGAACATCTACAGCTTTCTCACCTGCAGCCTCACTCTTCTGCTGCTGCCACTGTGGCTTGTACCATTTTGAGTATTTGAAGGCATCAGCCTTCAGTTTCTCCAGCTAATCTTTGACCTTAATATGCAAAAAAAGTTTTCAGTTCTTTCATTACCTTCCTTGTTTTTCCAACAAGCAACACGTAGTGACGCCAAAAGAAGCACTAATTGTCACTTGTTTGAAACAGTCTGGTGTATTCTTCTGGAGACCATGCAATAAAAGCTAAGTTTGACACTGTTTATTGAGCTTGTTAACTAGCGGCTAATAAGAGATTTAATAACATGTATTCATAAAAAAACAAAACAAAAAAACAATGCAGGATATAGGCAAAAACATAGCTTTGCATGTCTGGGGTCTCCATCTCATTTTAGCAGGTTCAGGTTGTGTTCAGAGGCCACCACTAGTCCTGAAACTTCACTGAACTAATACAAACAAAAACACAAATAAGTCTCACTTTTGCAGAAAATACTGCAACCACGAAGGAGTAAATCTTTAGGTCGCAACTTTGCAAACATAGTTTTTGTTTTTTCAGACATTAGACCAGCATGCTACACCTCACAGCAATTATATAAAGTGATGAAAAATGTGCAAAAAATGTGAAAAAGTTTGGTTCTCATTACACTGATATATAAAGAAATACAAAGCGAGAGAAATGACATTATTTCACAAATGTTGTTGTTGTTTTTTTCTTTTTATTGTACTGGTTGAGGGAGTACACCCACTTTTACATAAAAAACAGCAAGTTACCTTTCAAACAGTGCAGAAAACACAGGCACATACACACTGAGTCTCTTAATTGTCTTAACTGTGAACTTAAAAATGACTGATGGACATGCGTCAACAGTTATTATAAATAATCACGGCTCCTTTCCTTTTCTACGGCGTCTGCCATGGCCCAAACTGTGCAACTGTGTGTTTTTAGGCTGTTCTGTGAAAATAAGTGGAACTTGTGTACCTGAGCGTGAGAGGTTGTCGACCTCTCCTCAAGGAGCCCTGTTCAGCCGCATGCTCAAACACACACACACACGCGCGCGCGCACACACACACACACACACACACACACACACACACACACACACACACACACATACATACACACAAACACACGAGCACACATGCACAGAGTCTGGAGCCAGCAGACATAGTAGCCCTCATTCATCCCCTGGCAGCAGTCGCCCCCCCTCCATCTCCTACCACTGGCCTTCAATCCTTCCCCCTGCTTTTTTCGTCCTTCCACCCACCTCCTCATCATCATCCCCCTCCTCAGACCACGTCCATTTTAGGTAGGAAAAACAGTCTGACGGATGAACAGACAGGATGGATACATCCATAACACAACTTGGCCCATTAGAGACACCAGCACGCGCCAAACCATATTACACTGTGTCCAATCTGTCGCCACAGACCGGCCTTGTTTTTCACTGTTTTTGATGGAAAGCACATGCTGCTGCACTACACACAAGAAGGCACGATGTGTTCAAAATGGCAATTTATAGCTTTATCTGTGTCTACCAAGAGATGCTGAAGAGGTACTGATTGAAATGTGGTGCTGGGTGTCTGACCTTTGATCTCGGAAGCTTAGGACACAACATACAACATATCCGTTTGCTATGTTTACTGATATTATTGTTAAAAATGGCAGTCAAATGAAAGAGCAAACACACAATACCTGCATGTGAAAAGGTTTTTTTATTGAACTTCGTTGCTGTGTCGGTTAGGTTGGAGACATGCAACATGGAACTAGAACACATATTAGCCAGCTGTGTTGCTCTGATTAATGAGGGAAGTGGTTCACAGCAGGTTCAGCTGGCGGGTGGCAGCCATATCACTCCTCTTATTGTTGTAGTAGAGATAATATTACTTCCTACCCACAATTAAGCTAATGATCTATACCGGCTAAGTCAACTGGTGGCCGGCACAGTTGTTGGTGCAGCAGGATTGATATCAGGAAAACCTGGGAGTAGCCATGGAGTCAGACATGGAGGAGGAGCCAGCAGCATAATGACCGATTAGTGCGACACTTTCTAGAACATTTATTTTAAGATTGTGGTGTTGTGGACATTTTGCAATTTACTTTGTGTGATTTTTGTTTTTTTTAATACCCCGAGTTTGGTTTATAAATTGAGTTCTAACTATTTCCCTGTGTCCTCCTTTTTTTTTTTTTAGCTGCTCTTCACCTGATGGATATCTTACCTTCTTTTACACCTTTAGCTATTGACCTTTGATCCTACTTTAGCTCAGTCACTGCTTGTGTCTATGGCAGACTGGATTGGGTATCAAAAGGAATGTAAGTGCTTCCAAGAATTGGTCGAGGATTAGCTCTGTTTTTTGGAACAGGAAGAAGAATTGCTGTAGCGTAACCAACAGATGTAGAAATTTCTTCTGAGCTGTAGTGAACGGGCCGACCCTCTTTGACAGAGCAGTTAAATACGCATCTTGCTCATAGTCCATAAATTTATTGGGTCTATGTGATAAATAGCTAGCAGTTAGCTGATGCTAGCTAAACTAAACTCATTTTTTCTAGATGGCCTAAATGCAGATGTCGTTCTTCCTTGCACGTTTGACATTTACCGCGGAGCTTTGGGTTCATTACCACCACCATCTGGACTGGAGGAGGGTTGGCCTTGATTTGCATGTAGCTGGGAAAACAAAGATGGTATGCAGTCAGATCAGAACCAGTAATAGGGGAGTCTCTCATGTGTGGGTGTTAATTTGAGCTCCCTGATAAGGGTGGCTACACAGTAGGGAGGGTGCTGAGGGTGACTAATCTGCCCCAGCTGGGTGCTGGGTGCAGAAGCCTCTAAGGGAATGTGTGTGTCTGTGCATGTCGCTGTTAATTGGTGCTAGCCAGGGGGCTCTGTGAATGAAAGCACTGGACAGACAAATCAGTAACAGGTTAGTGAAAGTGACCGAGACCTTCAGGTTTTTCTGTAACAAGTCATTGAAGGGGAGTGGGAGTCAGGGAAGCTAAGGTATGCTAGTTACGTAGACGCCACACGGGTTCTGGCAGAGTTTTGCAGCTTTGTACTGTCACCAGGGCGCAGTGTCAAAAATGCATGAAACAACTGGTAATGTGGAGAATCTCGTTTATATTTGTTCTGGTGTTGATTCTTTTGCTTAATCTCTGCTACTGAAAAAAACAGAAGTCATAATATGTGAAACCGAGTATCAAAAACTGGAAGTTAACTTTCCTCTGCAGCGACAGCTTATGCATCACATGATGCTTTTTATCTTCAATTTTTTTGCACTTCTTCTCCGTGACAAACTCTGCTGTCGCTCAAAAAAGTACACCGTTTTGTTTTAGATATGTGCATTTGGCCCATCACTCCTTTAACGTGTCATGCAGTTGTTCCACTAGAGTCTGTGTTCAGTACTCGTTAAAAAATGGAAAAAATATTGTAACTATGTATCAAATCATATGCCAGTTATAAAATTTCAGCTCCCATGAACATCTCTGGGAAATTTTGGAGTGCACGTCCAAAAGATGTTTCACAGGTGAGGAAACATCTTTGTTAGTCTGGTGTTCAGTTCTTCCATTAGACTTGTAAGAGCTGTTCTGGTGGCACATGACAGCCCCAAAACTTACTTCAATACTTTTTGTTGGTTTTTCCTTTAATTTATCACTTGTTTATATTTTATTTGATAATGTGGAAACATATGAAAGCATTTTTGTTATTCTTCAGAAGGACTTTTCAAAACTCTAAAATTTCCCAAACATCTGCTTTGTTATCAGCAAAATTTGTGCAAAAAATGATCAAGGTACAACTTGTCACAACCCTACGGCAGAGAGCGAAAGTGCTGCCAATCAAGCATTGTCTGTACAGGCCCGGCAATCATGAGACAGCCAGAATTACCTGTACACCTGTTCCTGCCTCTAGACAGGTGCAAAGACCCAGAACACCTGTGGAGATTGACAGTTACATTTAAGTGAAAATGTTTGTTTTAGTTTTGATGCATTGTAGGCGTACGGCACCGTTTTACACCTTTTTGTATGACAGCTCCAATCTTCCGTTGTTGATTACTTTGTGGCTGAAGCAATGTGATCAAAGACACATCAGCAGCAGCTGCTGAGAGAAGAAAGAATCTTCGGGGTTCCCGACCCTCACTTTCCCAGGTGGTCTAAGGATTTAAACTCGCTCCTCTAAGTTTTCTGTCACTTTTGTGTCTGCAGCACTACAGGCCACAGCCCCAGCTGTTATACGGTCCCTACTTACATGTATGTGTGTGTCCAGCTGTACACACACACAGCTAATGAACTAAGTTCCTGGTTGCAGTTGTCACTGTGGTGTGACTATCACAGTACCTTGGGTCAAAGGGCAGAGTGGCTTGATTTGAGTTAAATATGAAGCAGTGTGAGAGGGCAAATTTGGAGACTCTCTTAAAAACTAGAAATTAAATGGTTTCCACTTTAGTTTTTGATGTATTTTAGGATGTGGTTAAAAAAAAATAATGATTCCTGATTTGTGTGGGGAACCTAGGTGAATATTTAAATGTGACATTTTGATATTCAAAGAGATGCTTCCTGTAATGAATGTACCAGTCCGCTTCTCCTAAAACCCCGAATGTTTGTGGAGTCATCTATAACCCTAGAAACACATATGTTTTATAGCATTATAGGCATTGGTTTTATTGTAATTTTGCAGTTCTAATTATGAAAGGGATTGAGAAGACTTGAATTTCTAGTTAGATGGCTTAAATTCTTTGGTTCTTTGGTTACATAGTTAGGTCTAATTATTTGTTGGACACAAAATGCAGTTTTAGTTTTGCCGCTGCACAACACTGCAAAAGATTTTAAGTGAAATAATCAGTGTGTGGTTGAAGTGTGCTCTTTCACCTTTAATCCAAAGGTCTTTTACAAAATCAATTGTAAGAGCATGAAGTGTTCAGGAATTACAGCCATTCCCCACAGTCAGAAGCTCAAAATTCATTATCTGATTGACAAGCAGTTTCATGGACAGGTGAGGCTCGCTCCTGTCTTATTTCATTAAAATGAAGCAAATTAAATACCTGAAGTCGGTTCAAAATGTTAATTCTATAGCTTTTCATTTTAAATACAGCCCAAAGAGATGCGAATGCAAATGAGGGAGGCCATCGTTAGGCTGAAAAACCAAAATAATCTCATCAGAGAGATCTAGGAAGAATCTTAAAACAGAGGCTTGCACTGACCAGCTAGGCACACCAAAAGGCCTGGAAGACCCCAGAAGACAATTACAGTACATGATCACCAAATTATACTGAATCTCTGCTCTCAATGCGGTGGGTATCCTTGTCAAAGTCTACAATCAAGAGATGTCGTCATAAATAAAATAATAACAGCCCTATAACATGTCAACAGTTCAATGTGTTATAATTATAACTTCAAAGTGTGACAATATTGTGATCACAAACACATATTTTTCAAAAGGCTTTTTTAGGTGATTTTTCTCTTCTTTCCAACGACTTCCCAGGCAATGTCTTGTTGGTTTCATAACTGTACTTCCTTGTTGCTACTTCAAACTGGAAAGTGCAAAAATCTCACTCCTGTCCATGAAAAGTTTCCATTTCATTCATTTTTCTTATTTTACTACACAGCAGCTTATAATTCTGATAAGTTTCTGTGACAGCACTGAGCAGCTCCTTCAGTGGGAGACTGCGGCACCCACGGTGTGGGACGGAGAGATTTCGCAGGTCTTTCCTCCCCACTGCTGTCAGACTCCATAATAAAGACTTTAACTGATCAAGCACACACATCCATACATATGCAATAATACTAAGTGCAATAATCCTTTCTGTCATCGTTGTATTTTTACTCAGTTGTATATAGTATTTGTATTTGTATTCTATTTTTATCTTATTGTATATTTATTTTATTTTATTCTACTGTATATAGTATTTTATTTTATTCTATTCTGTACAGTTGTGTACTGTATTTATTCTTATTGTATTCTAATTTTTGCCTCATAACTTTTGCACTGTCCACTTCCTGCTGTGACAAAACAAATTTCCCACGTGTGGGACTAATAAAGGTTATCTTATCTTATCTTATCTTATCTTATCTTATCTTATCTTAATGTCCGTAATTTAATTTTCAAACCCAAATGAAACATCTATCTTCATATATTCTACCATTAACTCAGACTGTGAACAATAGTCCCATAATGCAAAGCGTTGGTGAGTGCACATGCTCCACAGCCTGAATACTTGAGGATCAAAATTAGCTCTGCTGTTGATTTAATCAGATTTAGCCAGGTTCCAAATTTTGGTTTAAAATTGGATAAAATTGGAAGTGGCATGTTTGCATTTATTCTTTTATTTGCAGCATGCGTTAAGTGTGATAGACTCTTACTGTTTAGATTCTCTGCTATGTTATAAAGCCCAGATGCAAAAGTTATAAACTATGTTTCATTTTCACTGTAATTTGCATGTATGCATATTTTTAGCTGTTGGTGCAAAAGTGTATAAATTATTTTAAACTTGCTTCTAATGTGCTGCTTAGTCTGTTTTGCACATGCTGGATTTCAGCATCCATCCATTTCAGCATCCATCCATCCATCCATTTCAACATCCACCCATCCATCCATCCATCCATCCATCCATCGCTTATCCAATTCAGGGTCGCAGGAGGACGGAAAAGTAATTTCACTTTGTTCTGCTAAGAGTCTAAAGTGATTTCTGCATCTGCTTTATTGGATAGTAACTTTTAATATGTAAATGTATCCATTGTAAATTTTCGAAGCTCAAACGTGAAACTGTCATATTATAAATTAACAGCACCAAGAGTGAACTCAGCATTGAAATAAATTTGACTTGAGTCAACGTGTTTCTTTTTATCACTATGTGTAATAAATCCCAAGATTAACAGTTTTCTGCAAAATTAATTTGAGTTCTATTTTCTGTATTCGGTAGAATTTTTTCATGTTTTTATCTTATTATATTATTATTATTTGATAATTTCTTATCTTATCAGAGTGGGTGGCTCTCATAGGGATCATTTTTCGCAGAATAAGAGTCATATGCAGCGTTGTTGAAAACCACTGCTAATTCAAAGAAATCCTATTTGTGTTGAACTTCCTTTGTAGTATACCTGTCAGATTGCCACCCTGTTACCCAAGTGCATCTGCTCACAGACATTAACCAGAAATCAGATTTTCATATTTCTTGATTATATTTATGCAGAAATATAAAAAAAATCCTCAGAAAGATTCTGTATAACACATGAATGAACATACATGCCAACAAACTCATGGATGCACATAAAATGTCGTTCCTAGCAGGAAACCGGCAATTGGTACGGTACCTTCAATATGAACACCTGTGATAACTGATAAGATAACAGCAGGCTGAGTGTGTGCATGCACATATATAATTGCATTTGTGGCGGTTATATAGGTATGAAAACTCTCAAGCACATATGCACTGTAAACTGCAGGACTGTAGCTTTTACCTGTGTGTGTGTGTGTGTGTGTGTGTGTGTGTGTGTGTGTGTGTGTGTGTGTGTGTGTGTGTGTGTGTGTGTGTGTGTGTGTGTGTGTGTCATGCTTTGCTTTGTTTTTTTCTCTCTCTGAAAACTGAGCTGTTGGCCTCTGGGCCATCACATTCACAGTTGTCTCTCTGAATTATAGACAGATAAAAAGTCACTCAAAGCAAATTTGGTTTTCCGCTGGCAGAATATTAAACAATCAGCGGCTGAGTTGTAACCAAAGATTAATTCTTTGATTTGCTGTAAATATTTGTGGCAAATAATCAGTGTCATGAGGTTATTTGCTAAGTCATGGCTGTTTTCCTTACTCTTCTGCTGCTTCCTCACAAACAGATCAGTCAAAGCCAAGGTTAATCTATATTTGATTAGACAAAATGGTGTGTTTATTTATGTAAAGGTGTGTGTCTCGTTTAGGAATCATTAAAGGTTCTCACAAGAGATGGAATTAATCTAATCATAATAACTTTTATTTCCTTATCTGTTTTAAAATAATTCAAACTTTTTATTGATCAGTTTTAATTCAGTTAAAACTGTGGGGAAGTGTGAGCATGTACTTTTCTTTTAGACTTTTAGAGTTAGCAAAGATAGTTATTAGGATTTAGTCACTATTTCACTGGCATTTATCATAAGCAGCAATTCACTGTTACTCTGAAGGAGCCTGTAGTGCTAACTTTAGAGTCCATGGGTGGATTCGGGGCTTGGGGTGGGGATTTTTGCATTGTAGGGTTTGACATATTGACAGGGCTGGTTTTAGTCTGCTGTATTTTTTTTTTGTTACAAAACGGCATTATATGATGCCCTGGGAATGAGAACAGGTTGTAGCAGGCTGACCTCTCCTCTGCACAGAATGAACTCTCATGGCTCAGATTGCACACACTGACCCACTGCCCTTAAAAACAAAATTGCACACTCTTATAGCACACAACCTGCTCTAAGTCATGCCTGAAATAGAGAAAATCTGTTTTTCCTAATGTTAGCTTGAATCAGTTACAAAAAAAATATATCCACATCTATATGTTACAGAGCAAAGAAGAGGCAAGAATCTTGCCTGGATGAAGAAAACTTTAGACCACAATTTCACCTTCCTGCCTTCAGGTCTACTGTTACACCTGACTCCCAGGCTGACCACTTATTCCTTCTACAACCCCACCCTACTGCAGCAGAGTCAAACCAGAGAGGGTGGTGCGCTACGTTATCAGCTTTAACTTGGATGTTGCTTGTGTAGAAAATCTTCTCATTATTGCTAAATGACAGAGTCATAAAATACTACAATATCAGGCACCAAAACTGAAGAAGAGACTTCTTGGATGATCTATACCATACCATACTAGCTTTATTTATAAAGCACTTTAACATAAAACCAGGGTTCACAAAGTGCTGTACATATACAAATAGCATAAGCAACGTAAAATAAAATAAAATAAAATAAAACAAATTGAGTCAACCCCTTAAAGAGTACCTAACTGAAAACGATATTATTTGTCAGATAATTCTATTAAAACAGTCCAAACATGGTAAAAAGGTCCAGTTTAGTGACTGATTTAGCACCTATATGAATATGAAGAGTCGAAGGAGCGGGCATCTCTGGTATCAGTTGCCAGGCTGTCCATCCAATCAGAAGACATATTTTTCTTGATTTTATTTTCTGATGGCTAAACAAAAAAACGATTAATCACATTTTGTAATGTAATTTGTGGAAGCAATTTCAGGGCACCCACTTATTGGCGATTGTTCTTTAATGAAATATAATAATGTATACTTTATTGATCCCTGTGGGGAAATTACTTGTTTTTCCTCTGCATTTGACCCATTCACTCAGTGAAGCAGTGGGCAGCCACTAAGCAGGCGCCCGGGGAGCAGTGAGTAGGGACGGTACCTTGCTCAGGGGTACCTCAGGGTAGCCGTTCAGCAGATTTGAACCCCCGACCTTCCAATCATGGGGCGACCACTCTACCTACTGAGCTATCCCTGCCTCAAATATGAAGATGTGATGGAAATAATTAGTAGTTGAAACAGTGTCTCTTTTCATCTTCAGTTTATCTGTCCTTACTGAAATCATTATTTGAATTGGGTTAAACAAACATTTTAGGCAGTGAAAGTTGTGCTTTTTTTTTTTGTTTTTCCTCTCCAACTCGACTTGCTGTCCAAAAGCTGATATTGTCTTCTGCCTGATTTCTAAATGTTACACATCTACCTCAGAGGATTTTGGACAGAGCAAAGACTACTGCTTTGTCTGATATCAGTTAAAAAACACAAAGATGAAAACTGAGCAAATACACTAAAATCTTTCTCAAGGGAACCCAACTCGGCCAAAGTGGTTACAAGCTGAGAAGCAAAGTCGTGCTTGTTACCCGGTCAGAGCCAGGTTCAACACAACAGTTTGACACATTGCTCCATCAGCTTCTGTTATTTGGCAAAGGATGGGCACCCTGTCTTCATCGGCTTGAGAGCCAGAGACAACCTCCAACATGCTCTGTGTGTCTTTATATGTGTGTGTGCAGAATATGTGCCTTTGGCTCAGTGTGTGTGATTTACAGCAGCATACATTGGTGGCTGTCATGTCAATTCAAGTAGTTGTTGTCTTAAAGTCTAGCCAGTTGCACACACACTCTTGCACACTTTCACTGTGTGTTTGACCCGACACATGCTCTCCAGATGTTGGTAGACATTCCTGAAGGTCTCATCACACTTGTGGACAATTTATGTCTCCTCACACCATCCTGACACTGTCACAGTCCACTTGTCGGTTTGTTGAACCTGAAAGTAGCTATGAAGAAACAACTGCTCGGCTTTGGGAACGAAACACGCTGACCTGTAACTCTTCCTTTTCTCATCTGAAAGCATGAAAATTGTGGCTGAAAATTGGAGGGTGTATTAGCAACAAATATCTTTTTTTTTTTCAACTCCCGCTAAAGAGAAGCTCCAAATCACGATGTTATGGAAACATTCTGATTCAGAAGTTGACTGAATCAGAATGTAGCACTATAAATGCTACATTTGTAACATTTATAGTGCTACATTTGTAGCATTTATAGTGTACTGAATTACATGTAATGGGCGTACTAGGAGCTGTTACAGTGTGATTATTCACTCCACTCCAAAAATTGCTTGTGGATGTGGAGTTTCAGCAACACATCCTGAACAAGCCACCAGGCTGAGAGACAGACAACCATTCAAACTCACACCTAACCTAACCCCACTACATGCATGTGTCTGGATTGTGGGAGGAAGCCGGAGTACCCACGGAGAACCCACGCAGATATGGGGAGAACGTGCAAACTCCACATAGAAAGGCCCTGGCCAGATGGTGGATTCAAACCCAGAACCAACAGTACTAGAAAATGGCAAATGCTGTTTGCCAATGTAAACTATTCCAGTGTAAAAACTTTTAGTTCAAACAGATGAATTGAATTGAATGTATCCCCAATGTATAAATAAGGTATTAGATCTAAGTTCCTTTGGTTTTAAAGTGTCTGATAGCGCTGTTGACAAGTAAATACCATTCTAGCCTTCATGTTTGTGGCCAGCTCGAAACGACACATTAATAGAAATGTGGTTTTGTACATTTATTATGATCTAAACTGCATGACAATTGTTCTTTTGTAAGGTTTTTAAGCTGTTCTGAAGTAATTGGCATCATTGGCTGTGACCATTGGAAGTTTCAGTTATGTTAATGTACCATCAACTTTCCCGGATCCTAAATTTCTTGGCAGAGAACGCCATTGCAATGAGATGATCTGTTGTTTAAGCTGTTTGAGGAAACGATGGTTTTATTGTTTGAGGACGTTTATGCTGAAGACACTCCACCAGCATTAGCCTCAGGTGAAATGTATCACAGTGGTTTGAGCTAGTTTGCATGATAGATCTGTCATTTAGATAGGCTATATGTGGCTATCCCTCATGTCTGGGAAGCAAAGGTGATTTTGTGAATCAAGGTTTATCAGAGTGATACAAACAACTGCGTGGGACTTTCCCATCATTGTTGATCTCCGGGTTCAGCGCCCGGCTTCATAAATCCAGCCTGCTGGTTTCTTCTGACACATGAGAAAACAAAGTCCTGAGGAAATTGGTCTTCACATCCACAGCACATCCTGAAAATACAGAGCCGAACTAGGTGTCAGCATATTAACCTGTGGTATGATGCATAGCTTTCGACTTAATCGAAATACCACAGCAAACAATCCATGGATTTTATTTTCAAATCTGCTTTGTCTAATGTTACAGGGAGGACTGGACAAACCCGGCAGGTGCTATGTGCAATCATAACAGAGACAATATTACTATAAGATAAGATAAACTGAAACTTTAATGATCCCTCTGGGAAACTGGGTCAGGGTAAACAGTCACCGGACGCAAAAAAATTACATGAAAATTATAACAGGAAGAAGTATTCAAGCGGGAAATTTAAGGATTTAAAAAAATGATCTTTTGAAAAACAACACACAGTTTTAAAAGCTGAATGAATGGCACATGAAAAAACAGCGACCTTTTTGGGGACGTTTCAACATTTATTTACAGTTTG
The DNA here is from genome assembly GCF_057382275.1 of Copadichromis virginalis. Classification (NCBI taxonomy): domain Eukaryota; kingdom Metazoa; phylum Chordata; class Actinopteri; order Cichliformes; family Cichlidae; genus Copadichromis; species Copadichromis virginalis. The sequence continues at coordinate 37,910,955 of NC_140631.1, read as the reverse complement.
TTTTACACAGTTTGCTCCGAGCACACTATCAAAACAACAAGAAAACAGAGCCATCTCAGCCCAAACCCAGGGTTTAGAACCAGCAACCAGTCTACAAACCAAGCTCCCTTGACCTTTAACCTGCTGCTCTTTTTTGCATCCATGAGAGTCAGTGGTGCTGGTTTGATCAATACTCCACACACACACACACACACACACACACACACACACACACACACACACACACACACACACACACACACACACACACACACACACACCATTAGGTTTAAATGTAATCATTCTCCTCCTCTGTGTTCGTCTCTCAGGCCAGCACTTTATCTCGGGCTCTTTGCAACACCCACAGCCGACGGTGCAAAGTCCAACTGCTTATCTTTGCCTCTGCTGGGCCAGTGGCGCTCTGTCTGTCCGTCTGTCTGGATGACATACTGACTGTGTTATGCACTGACAGTCTCTCTGTCTGCTTTTTTTTTCTCTTTTACCTGCAGCTCAGTTTTTAATGTCTCTTCATCCTGATGATTTGGCCACTGATAAACGGCTTTTTTTCACGATTTTTGAGATTCTTTTCTTTACTTTACTCTTCAGTTTAAAGCGATGTTTTATATTGTAATATTTATATAACAGAGATGTACCATCATGATTATTGCTGTTCAAGGCAATAGTTGTTGTTTTTGTCGACCATCTCCTTCAAAACCTAAAAAAAGTTCATTCACCACACCCCACTATTTCGATTAATCATTAACAGTAAAAAAGGACCTGAGCTGGGTTTTAGTGAAATAAAGGTCGGCATGATAGCGTCAGCAAACTCTTGTTTATTTTATTTTTTCCTTCAAAAAATTATGTTTATTAATGTTAGTTTCACTCTCGGCCTTGCCCGCTGTGGCCTTGTACAAAGCACATTTTCTTATGTTACTGTTTATCCAACACACTATTTTCTTACCCACTTATCCTATTCAGGGTTGTGGGCGGTTAGAGCCTGTTGCAGCTGTCATAGGGTAAGTTGCAGGGTATATCCTAGACACCAGTCTATTGCAGGGCTAGCAGTTAAAGACAGGCAGCCATCCACTCTCACATTTCTACCTACAGTTAATTTAAATTGTAGGCATGAATGTGTTTAATTTATTATGCATGTCTTTGGGCTGTGGGTGGAAGCTGGAGAACACGGAGAGAGCCCAGGCAGGCACAGAGGGAATGTGCAAACCTCACTCCAGGAGCCTCATGACCTTCTTGCTCTTAGGGTGCAGATTTATTATCATAGTAATTTTTTTCTACTGACGGATCTACAACCTAATCTAAATTTCTCTGACGACTTCATAGTTCTTATTTTGTTAGATCAACAGTTCAAACACTAAAATGTCAAGCTTCTGTCTCACAAAGCAGAAATGCAGTGCATCTGCAAGCCGCATTGGAGCCCACCTCTGTCACTGACACCTGCTCTGTACTGCTCTCCCCACTTATACATACTGCAAGATGAGGATATCTCAGAACACAGCTATACTACCAAATAGAAAATTTCGCAGATGCAAATAACAACTGGGGTTGGGTCCTTTTACTGAACTGTATTTATTGATGTTTGTAGAGCTGGACCTTTGTCTGTCTGTCTTATAAAACCTGTGACTCTTTGGCAGGACTATTTATAGTTTCCATTTACTGCAAGCAGTTGTCAGTCTGGTGGATGTGTGACTTTATTAGTCACACTTCCACCAGACTTGATATTTTAAATTTCAGCATTTGTATGTTATTGATTTTTATCTCTAAGACCTCCTCGATTAAATTATTGTTGTTATAAGAGTCTCATAATTACCAGTTTGAGTTTTTTGGGAGTAGCAGGTTTTTGATTTTGTTGTACAAGTAAGTGCAAATTTGTTGACTAACTGTCATACCCCTCTCACTGACTAACTAACACATGAACTTATATGTCATCAAATAATCGTTCACTTTTCAAGTAGCCTGAGGACTGAACTGTAAGTGCTTTGTTCCTTCTCTCGCTATCTCTCTATCTCGCTCGCTCTCTTTTCCCTCCCTTTTCTCGGGCATAACAAGTGTAAACAGTTCATCCACAGAACAGGATCCAGGATGCACTGCCTCATTTGCATTAGACATCTTAGAAACAGACACCACCCTTTTTTCCTCCTTCCGTTCTTTCTTTCTTTCTTTCTTTCTTTCTTTCTTTCTTTCTTTCTTTCTTTCTTTCTTTCTTTCTTTCTTTCTTTCTTTCTTTCTTTCTTTCTTTCTTTCTTTCTTTCTTTCTTTCTTTCTTTCTTCTTTCTGTCTCTTATGCAAATGAAAAAATATTCATTTTAGCACAGATACTCTTTGTGCAGGTGTGCATGCTGGCAGGCTCCTCGTTGGATTGTCTGTCTCCAGCAAGAGAGCCTGAGGACATCTGTCATCACATGCTCAACAGAGAAACTGCTGCACCGCAGGAGACAAATACTCATTATACTAAAAATGACAGTTGTGTCACGATAATGTCTTTAGGAACCATTTGTCACTGAAACATATCTTAACTGTCATCTTATAAATCTTCTGGAAGCACCACCAAACGAAGTGCTTTGCCCCAAATTAGGGATGTTTTTTTAAATAAGCAAAATCTTCTGCCTAACTCACAGGTGTCGAACTCCAGGCCTCGAGGGCCGGTGTCCTGCAGGTTTTAGATGTGTCCTTTATCCATCACAGCTGATTTAAATAGCTAAATTACCTCCTCAACATGTCTTGGGGTTCTCCAGAAGCCTGTTAATGTGTGCTGACCCAGGGTGAGATCTAAAACCTGCAGGACACCGGCCCTCGAGGCCTGCAGTTCAACATCCGTGGCTTAACTGAACAGATGTTATGAAGTGGGAAAATATGTTTGTTAATTTGATCATTCAGTACCACTTGCAGACCCAGTGCTTACAGAACAGCACAGTATTCAGAGGAATTAAATCAGTTAAAAATATAATTTAAAAGATCCAACATGTGCGACCTTCCATCCATTGTTAGTGCCAGTACACGACGTAGCATGCCTTTTATGCAGAGATGACATCTGCAAGATTCAAGCTTGCAGTCACACATTCACGATGTACTCCTCCCAATTCATGAACATATTTTGTTGCTTAACTCTGAGAATGTTTTGCACAGGTTCTTTTACCTCCAGACGTTACTACTGCAAAGACCTCCTCTAAGCAGTGCATTCATGTCCTATGTGATATGCTCTCGTACATCTCCAGACATGTTTAGGCCTCTTTCTTGGATGATGTGGTCTTCTTGTGTCCCCAACGAGCTTGTTTGCAAGAGCTTGTTACTTGTTACTGTTACTTTTGGTGTGGTAAATACTACAAGTATCAACTCACTGTGCACTGATGTAAGAGCAATGCATTCACAGGTAGATATACTCTATAGAAGGCTAGATATATAAATAAAAGTGAAATAAATAAGATGTGAGGTAATCGTAAAGGAAAGTTTGTGTTTGGTAATACAAAATTACTTCACGAGTACTTGTAATCTAACAATTACTATTTAATCCCAATAATTCTGTAGTGTAACCAGCCATTTGTAACCCAACACTGTATTCCACAAACAAGGTGCATCCATGTTGCAGTCATGGTCTGAATGACATGAATACATCGGTATATTCCAGCGTTTGTTTCCATGTTTTCCTCTTTTACTTTTGTAACTTTGGAAAAGTCTTATGAACTTAATTGATCACCATACTCACCATAGAAAAAAGCCACAAAAATCAGTGGCTATTCATACTTATTTCATACTATTCAACACAGATATTTCAATTACTTTTTACAAGTCTGATGTGCATAATTATGTTGACAAAGAGTTGGTTATATCTGATAAACTTTATCAATTTTATGAGATTAAATCTTTAAAAGAAAATGATACACAGAAGTGTGTGGGAAAATCCCAGAATCTGTAACCAAAATCTGGGGCTGTTATGGTCATTTGTAGAGGAGAATATTTTATTGTGACATCCAGACTATTATCAGCAGTCAGTATCTGTTTTCAAAGAGTCCCATGTCTGGAAACTCGGTCAGCCCAGGGTTACAGATTACAGATGAAAGGTTACAAATGTAAGGGTCACATCTGAATTTTTTCTCTCTTTGGTGCTGAAATTGCTCGAGCTGCTGCACTGTTGCCCCTTCAAACCTTTAAGTCACAGTGTGTTATCTGTGGATAGACTCTAATCAGTTTTCCTTCACCAAAAGTCTGGAATGAATGTGACCACTATCAGCGAGGTCTCCTGATTACTATGAGTGACATTATAGAGTCAGGTTAGTCATACCTGGAACACCTTCTTGTGTGTGTGTGTGTGTGTGTGTGTGTGTGTGTGTGTGTGTGTGTGTGTCTTTGTAGCTGTGGAGACCATATCAGGTGGGTGCTTGCCTATCTTATCAAGCTAAATGCTCCAAAGGGACTATTGTGTATGAAAGAACTGCCCAAGTTTCACACTTAGCATTTCTTTATTTCTTTAAGGCATATGTATGAGAGTGTCTTGCCTGTGTGTGTGTTGAGGACAACCATATGGAAAGGAAAGAAAGATTAGTTATATTTTTTTCCTCCTCTCTCTAATAGTTAATTTTTCTTTTTTTAAACATGTCTTGCCTACTTGATTCATTCGTAATTCTTCATAAGTATCAAGTAGGCACTGTCTCCAATAGTTAATAGAAATAGGCTGGTAAGTTGGTGGTAACCTCTTGGTCTGAAGGATTAAGCTGATGTGCGAGCACCTCAGTTCCTCTGACGGCCGCACGAGCGTTCCAGTTTTGCCGGCTGTTCCTTAGCACTAATTTGCAGACATGTTTGTCTGTGCATTTCACTCATGTACTCTATGAATACAGTTTGCTAACAAAACCTACATGAGTTAAATGACTTACAACACCATACTTTTGGCGAAAACATCTTGCTGCAAGAAACAGACAGAAAAATGAAAGTCAGAAACGCTGATTCAGACTGAGGTTAAAAATGAGGCCAATATCTTCAGAGTGTGTGCTGCTGCTGATCATATGCACTGGCGTTATTTGTTACTGTGCTTAAGATAAAAGAGCAGTCAGGGACAAATCTGTGACAACAGCTACAGCATAGGGTTGGGTTGAGCAACTGTCAAACATGCAGACAGGTAGAGAGTAGGGCAGGTAGACAGGCGGCGTGCCAGCGTGCCAGCGTGCGGTGTGTGGGTGTGTGTGTGTGTGTGTGTCAATGCATTAACTCCTATTAAATAATTTGGTGACAAAATAGCATTGTATTTGTTCATGTTTCTAGACATGAATTGGTGGTTTTAGCATGAATTTACCTGCATTTCGATGCAGGCTCCAAGCAAGAACCGTTAGTGTTGAACAGAATTTTCTCTGAAGTCAACATTTTCATATGTATGATTATACTATCTCATCCTCTCCATATTTTGCAAGAGATTCAGCCAGTGTCCATGCTTAGTCTATATATTTTGTTGCTCCCTTGCTTGAAAAATCTCCTTAAACATGCAGAAAGTTGTGTGTTTACTGTTTAGGTGGAGCTCTCTGGAATTGGTCCTTAAAGGCAAAAAAGATAAATGTCCTGCTCCTACTTTCCCCTGTTTTTGTTTCGTTGACTTGCTGACGGTTTTTCTAGTGCAGGGTCAGAGGCAGGTCAGTAGTTTTTGGAGTGGTCAGGGCCTCACTCTGTGTGTGTGCGATGCCGCCCAGGCAGAGGGTCTGCGCAGAGGTCGGCTTTGAGGATCTCAGTGTGATCCAGCCATGTTTAGTCTACCAGTCCTACATGTCCTACATGTCGCACACCGCAGTCATTTGGTCAGGAGCTGTTTCAACAAGGCAGTGCTATTCCTGCAGCACTACCCTACCAAAGAGCTGTGACTGATTGGCCAGGACAAGTAAGAGATGTGCTGCCAACAATAGTGCAGGATGTAGAAAAATATAATTTTATAATTGATTTGTTTGCTGTAACATTTGTTTCAGTGGCTAACTTTTAGAAATGTTTGTGCATTTGCAAAAATGATCTTTAAAAAGACTCAACTTTTATTCTGTCTCACTTATTGAAATAATAAAATCTGTAATAAAAGGCTATTCTTGAATGCTTTATCTGTGTGAAATCCTTAAAGAGCTGATGTGTTTTCTTCTAATCCAAAACAGCAAATCCACGCTAAGGATTTGCTGTTTTGTTTATGTTTGATCCAGGATGTGCTGACCAACAAACTCTTCCTTTATTAAAAATGATGGAAAGAAGAAAAGCAAAGACACCATTTGTCCCCTCTTTAATAAGAAAAAAGAAACATGAATCAGTGTGATCACACTTAAACCGAAAGAAAAGGAAACACAAACAATATATTATATCAGCACACTTTCAAAGTTGGAAAAGCAACATATTTTAAATAAAGGACATTTGGCATTGAAACTAAAACATGTTCCACAGAGGACATCGCGTGACCTGAAACTTCTGCATCCTCTGCTGCTTATCATCCTTCAAAAGATCATCCATACATTGATCTCTTCACATCAGCAGTCATTTGAAGAAAAGGCACTTTTCAGACATGGGGGCGGTCTTTTGACCCACTTTTACACGGTTACTACTTTGCTGATCCGTTGACAGTTTAAGGAGGACATTCCTACGTATTGTTGTAACACACACACACACTATCAGCCCACCTGGCCATTGAGAGCTCTATAGTGCAAAGTACTGTATGTAAATCCTCCAGTAGTGCATCTCTCCTCCCACCACTGTTAGTAACTGACAGAACTCCTCCATGCACCTCACCAGTTAACTGTTATTCGAAATGTTACAGTCTCTGGAAAGGCATGCAGTTAAAATGCTTCACGCAGTAATAAAAGGAACTATTTTCTGGTCATCTGAAACACATCACATATTTTTTTTTTTACCACAGTTGCTTTGCATCTTTCCTTCTCACTACAGATTTTTCTCTTTTTTTTTGTTACTTTGTTTTACTCTAAACCTCAGCAGGAACACAATGTTTTTTTTCTTCATATTAACCAAAAAGACGACGCGTTTTTTTGAAAGCACAGAGTTCATGAGCTACACGTTTAAATTGACAGATGCCCGATCTGACAAAAACACGACAGATCAGGGCGTGAAAACAAAAAAATGACCAATGTTGTAACACACTCACAAAGAAATGAATTTAAATGTCTCCAGTTGCAGTAACACCTGCCTGAAGCAGTAACCTGAAACTTTCCTCTGGATAAAAAACGAAACCTCACATTGCGGTTGTAACTGGTCGACAGAGCACAATACAAGTTATATTAAAATTTCTCCCTTCATAAATAAATGCAAATATCCTTTCCCCTCCTCATTACCTCTATTTACATTTTATACAAGGCTATTTTTGCCACACACAATTCTCAGGATTGGACTTTAACTTACACACAGACAAATTAAATGACTTCACTATCATTTAAGACCTCCTATTGTCCAGCTTCACTTTTCTGTCCTCCGTGTAACCAGTTTGTCTCCTTGTTTGACAGAGATGGTAAAAAGAAAAGGTGTGTTCTTTTGTCCCTCTAAACATGGCAGCCATTTTATTTTGGATGTGAGTTTTGAAGTCCAGAGACGCAGAGAGAATGAAAGAGGAAGATGGCAAAAGCATTGAAGTCCATTTTAACAGATGCAGGGAGACACAGAAGTCTCCATCTTGGCTTTCCTCCATGAGCAGGTTTGTGTGTGTGTGTGGGAGTCGCTAAAAGTCCATATTAGGAGGCATTGAGTACTGAGCGGCTGTACAGAGTTTGGTAGTAAGCGCCCGAGTCCATTGTGGTCGGCCCCGGGCTGTCGTAGATCTGCTTCGCTGCTACAGGAGAGGTCCCAGTGTAGGTGTTGTAGGTCATCAGCTGGTCCTGGTAGGATTTGAGGTCCATCTTTTGCTCGTTGGACATGAGGTTGGTGATGGAGAATGGATGGTTGAAGTTGTAGTGGGGGTCTAAAGACTTGAGGGGGTCGCTCTGTATGTCCATGTGTTGCTGCATGACACTTGGCAGGAGGTGGGAGCTACTAGGTAGAGTCTGGGAGTGGAGGAGTGGGTTGGAGGAAGAGGTGCCAGTGAGGGGCATGGAGGATGGAGAGATGGAAGATGAGGGGGTGGAGGAGGGTGGCAGGGAGACAGGTGGGTTGTGGAGGTGTGAGGAGGACAATGGTGGACATTCCAATGAAACCATCGAGTTTCGGGAATGAGGCTGGTCATCTGAAGATCCCGGGTGGGAGTTATCCGAGTGGGTGGAGTCTGCTCCCTCTGATCCACCTCCAGGGCTGCGATCCTCCACCAAGAGATCGACACTGTGAACTACTTTTCCTGAGCCCATGTCCTGGTTCTTGGCTGCCTTTTTTGCTGACTTGTCCTCAATCTTGAAGCGTTTCTGGCGCCTCAGGTAGCAGCCGTTCTCAAACATGTTGCCGGACTGTGGGTGGAGAGTCCAATAAGAGCCTTTGCCCGGCTTGTCGGGTGAGCGAGCCACCTTCACAAAGCAGTCGTTGAAGGAGAGGGAATGGCGGATGGAGTTCTGCCAGCGCTGCTGGTTCTCACGGTAGTAGGGGAACAAGTTCATGATCCATTGGTAAATCTCATTCAGGGTTAACATCTTGCTGCCACTCTGCTGGATGGCCATGGTGATGAGGGAGATGTAGGAGTATGGTGGCTTGGCATGGGTCATTGGCCGTCGGAAGGGCTTTGGGTTAATCTCCTTTGCCCCTGCTCGGTTCAGAGTTGCAGGAGAGGTGTATCCCAGCTGACTCATGGATGGGCTAATGTCCTGGTAGTGGGACAAAGAACTCAGGGAGCCTGGAGCAGCAGGGCCCAGCTGAGTTAGTGAGCCTGAGGTGAGGGACGGGGCCACTGGGGAGAGGGACATGTGGCCGGGAACGGAGCCCATTGAGGCCAGTGGTGAACTGCTGATGCTGGTGGTGGGCGGGTGATATGACATGTTCATACCAGCAGGCGAGACAGTGGCTGGGTTCAAGTTGATGTAGTTATTGATGGTGCTCATAGAGCTCATGGAGCCCAGACCAGAGTTCATGGTTGTAGGAGATGAGTACATCTGGAGTAAACAGGAGGGACAAAATCTAGTTAGTTGCAATGTGAACACAGAAAAGAAATTAAATAAGACAAATAATTATATAAATTCTGTAACTATCTAATTTTGATTTCGATTTTTAACACTTCTGTTGGAAATAACTGATCTAAATTTCTCGGGCAAAACGTGAAATGTGAAAGGAAACACTCCCAGACTCCCAGTGTTAAAAGTCACTTCTTATCAATGCACAATGAAGCTCTCAGTGTGCTGAGAGGGGACATGGATTTCACACAGCGATGTTAACCTGAAAATGCGTAAAAAGCGCGTCATGGTGCCTCTCGGTCAGACGGCCTCCTCCACTGCTGCCATGGAAAAAACAAGTTCTTCAGTATTTAACCTAAAGTGGAGGAGTGATACTACTTCCAAGTCCTTTTTGTGTGGAATAAAGTTGAATAATTCAGAGCTAAATGTCAAGAATTGTGCTTCTCTGAATCCCGAGTCTTACTGATATTTAATTTTTATGGATGCGAAAATACTAAATCTTCGGGTGATAAAAAACAGTATCTTAGCCCGCTTAGTTTTGGTTAATTATTATCAAACGCTTTCTTCTCGGTAATTTAATCAGGCTGGGTTGAGGTGAGAATTGCTGCTGCTGGAATTAACTCCTAATTGAATTAGGGAGGAAAAAGTCTTGTTTCATTTACACTTGAATCGTTGCAACACTTAAGCGGAGTAGAGACACAAAGGATTAAGGCCTAACAGTGAGACTATGTCCTTTAAAAACATCATATAATTCTCACAGACTATTTATTACGAAATCCGTTAAATTATAACTGTCTCATTGTTGATTTAAAATCAAAGTATTTATTTTGCAGAAGAAGCGAGCCCCTTCCTGACTTGCTTTTTATTTCTTGATTTATTTATGATCTTTGTTTACCATAACTGCTAAAAATATTAGTTACTCACATATTACGATATTATTATTTTCTTAATTTTAGTTTTTTCGGGTTTTTTTTTTTGTTTGTTTGTTTTTTGTCCAGATTCCCGAGATTTGATTTTCCATTACTAATGCCATACGTGGATGTTTTTATTTTTAAGACAGTGTCATAATATTTCCATGTTAATTCGAGGTTTTCGCCTACTTTTATAAGATTATTTTCGAATGTATCAAAGCAACTACTTTTGATTCGGAGTCCCGCTCCATAAGCGAACATTTTGTCTTCCCTCACGGTCTGTCTCTCTTTCTCCCTTTTTTAAATCCCCCAAAACAAAGGCGGAAACTTTGGCAATATTTATAACAAGAGTAAAGAAAAAACTGGATTTATTTGTAGTTACTGTTGATATTTTCACGTTTTCGCTTGTCATTACCTCGCTGGCCTCGCTGGCTGTGTAGTAAGTATTCCACTCTTCCATCTTCACAGAACTCAACATCCCAAACAAAAGTCTTCAGAAGAGAATATTTTATCTGTGACCGAAGTTTTCAGAATAACAAAAATAAATATAAAGTCCTCCTAAAAGTTGGCACGTATCGGGAAGAAAATCCAAGCAGAAAGGGTTCTCCTTGTCGCACGGAGTCTAAAATGCGTAAAAATGAAAAAGTGATGCGATTCCGCTCCGGAGAACAGGTAGGTCAGCGTTTCTTAGTTGTCAGTAATCCATTGTTTTGCAGCTTTAAATTTGTTAATGCTCAACAGACTTCTGCTTCTTTCTCGTGGCCCGTTTTTTCTTTTGGTCACCGGGCCCTCGGGACGCAGCGCGCGACAGACGGAGATATAACTTGGAAATACAGTAGAGGAACCTGGGCGCCCTTCTCTTATAAGGCTCTGCTCGGCCCCGCCCAGCCCTCACTTTTGAATTGGGCAGGAAGGGCCCGGCAAAAAAGGCAGATGTAGCCCCCTGGCGTGCTGGATATCGGCCCCGCGGCTGTGCTGGCGAAAACCAGCCGAGCAAGCGTACTACTGTTCAAAAGCTGTGCCCATTTTTGGGATGTTTCTCAGTATTTCAGAAGAGTTACGTTTTGTTGGTCATGACGAAAAGTTAAATATCAAACACGTTTCGAAACTGGAGCAATAAAAAAATCTACATAAAAGCGCTTCATTAAAATCCAAAATTATTTTTTCAGTTCTTTTAACAATCAGCGTCTGGTTTCTGCAGTTTTGCTAGCAACGCGATTTTTCTAAAAGAATTCGAAAAATAGAATTCTGGCTTGAATAACAAAATATTTAATCGTGACAACTTTGACCTTCACATATTTTGATAATAGCACGAATCACCTGAGACTTATCAGAAGATTAGAGAACATCAAATTTCTCAATTTTCCACCATCAGCCTCTGTTTTCTTCTGAATCTTCGTCACGAAAACCAAGTAAAACATAAGGAGTAAAAAAGTAAACACAGCTGACTAAGAAGCTTATCCCCGTGCATAAACAGACAGATCTTTATCCAACTGTTGGGTAACGATGGCTCATGTGCGCATTTTACGCATATTGGGGTCGTTTGAATGTGAGAGACCTCCTCGCCCTGGGAACTTTGTTGGAGAGCTTCTTTTTTCTCAGAGGAGGCCCGTCGCTACAAAGAAATAAATAATGTAGCCTAGTCCTGGCCTAATGCATGGGCCAGGACTCCTGTATTGTGGAATATACATCAGGCCTCGCTGCAGACGGAGGCCTGTGAATGTCAATGCTTATGCTTAATGGCAAGTCAATGGAGATGTAATTGATGCGCAGGCGGGAGGTCGACGGGATTAAAACTGGGCGATAAGATCCCGTGGAAATCACAGGAAGGAACTGGCCTGTTAGTGCTCAGATGCAACAATATTATGCAGAGTGTAAAGGATTCAGCGGCGTGAACATTTCTTGGAAACATGACGTTTACAGCCATTAAATTTCTCCGTGGCGTCCACATAAAGGCCCCGCTGCCCTCACGAAAACAGAGACGAGAGGGAGGGACTCGGGTCAGCTTATAGTTAATCAGACGCTTTCCATGATATGACCTGTCAAAGACTCACAGATTATCACCTGCTTGCAAAGTGCTGTCACATCCATTAAACGTGGAATGTCGCCTGAATGTCGTAACGATGTAACCAAGCCTGGATGATTTATTTTTCTCCGTGGATAAAATATTTGTAAATCAACTCTGAGGTCACATGAAAAAAAAAGCTTCCAGGTTAAAATGTACTTTAATTTGACGTACTGGTGAATTTAAATGAGAAGTGGACGAAACGACTCTTTATTATAATGGAGCCTTGATTTTATCCCATTTTTACTCACGTTTACAATTTCAACGTCTTCTGTTTTCTTCAGGGGCGGAAACGATCCAAACTGCTTTACCCTAAGGCCTCAAACCTCTCCCCTACAAGGTTTCAGTTATCCGAGTATGAGTCAATAAAACGGGACAGACTAAAGCGCATCTGCTAATCATTTGCCTACTGCCCCGCAAATGTCTCAAATGGAAATTCGAGTTCATAAATATTAATCAAGTTTGCATGTTTTTTTTTCTGGAGAGGTTTGTGGTGTTTACAACTTCTCTGTCCTGTTAAACTTAAGAATAACAAATATTCTACAAAAACAGACAATCCTGCAAGCACAACCTGTTTAACTGATCATAGTTGATACTTAATATATATATCGACACACCTGCTGCGTAAAAGGGTTCAGTATGTTTTTTTTTTCCAAGACTTTTTTTTGCTGCGTCTAATAAACACCTTTAATCGAACTTTTCAAAGCCACCTCTCTCACTCTGCGGGCTGCTTTTCAATCCAATGGATCTTCCACCGGCCATTAACACCTCCATAACTGGTTTAACAATAGCTGTAACGAGCTGACACTAATGGAGAAAACAGCAGATCCGCGCAACTGGAGGACGATGGGGAGGGACATTTATAGGGCCACTGCCCGCCCTTTTCTTCATCACAATCAAAATAGTGAAAATTAATCAGGAGTGCGTAACTTTATTCAGGCTGACAAGTTTATTTACTACTACAGCTACTGACAAAGGGCAGGCACCTGAAGCTGTGGCATCTTTGGTGAAAACAGAAGGTTTTTAGGCAGTAACAGGTCAAAGTGCGACAGCTCTCGATTTTAAAGGATTACCGACTCCACAGGCTGTAGGCCTAATGGACCTGACAAAAGATCATGCTGCCACACAGCGTCTTCTCCGTAAGGCAGGCTAAGACCAGGAGCGCCATCATGTGGCCCTTAAAACCGAGTCGCAGCTATGCTTTGTGCAGTTTCTTCTGTTAGGATTATAAAGGAGCACAGATATAATAAGAAATTTCACAGACTCGAACTGCTGTGACATTAAAACACAGAGGCGCTTTATTCTCACTCTTTGATTTTAAAGGTGAATTAGACGTGAAGTTTAGCTGTAACCAAGTCTATAGGCAAGTCTTGCAGGTTAAATGACACATTTTCAGCATTAGAGCTGATAAATACCAACAGATAAAAGGCAAAACACACCATATGATGGACATTAGACACTAGTGAAACCAGTTTTGGCAGTCCCAAACTAAGCTGGCTTGGGAATGCCCCAATGTCCACTCTGGAAAAGCTGTAAGCAGTGGTTGGAAAGCAGAAGATCTGGGCATCACTGCTCAGAGATCTACTCCAGCGTGCTGGGCCCAGATAATTAGAATAAGGATGCATGGTTGCACAAGCAATAAATATATGAAAATTCCTTGACTTGTAGCAATTTCAGACAGCTAGCACTTAAGTCTTTCGATTCTAACAGAAGGATGGTGAGCAGTTCCATTATATGAAGTTTTACCCAGAAATAATTCAATAAACAGGTAAAGATACTCAGTAAAACTTGTAAATAAACAACAAAGAGAAGGACAAGTTTCCATCCCATTTATTCCTGGTTTTATGTTGTACAGGAAGCTGCAATAAAACTGACAGATCTACAAAAAAAAGTCACATAAATGAAAAACAACGTAGTGGGAGGATTCAAATAAAACACGAAGGGCCTGTCAACTTTACGAAGGCTTCAGATAAAAGCAAAAGCGGTCAGATGGTGATCGAAGGGAAGCAGATTCAGGTTAATCATTGACAAGACAATAAAAGAAGCCATTGCACTCCTAACTTCCCCTGAGGTTCCCAGACACAAAAACAGATGGTAAACATTTTTAAAAGGCACTTAACAAGGGATTGCATGACGTATCAGTGCATATTATACTATTACATTTCTTCAAAGATGTTTCTCTACAACAGGCCTGATCTGTGGGATCTTTTTGTAAAGCGGACCTATTATGCTTTTTTCCCTCCTGAATTTCTGTCAAATATATACTGAGGTGGATGCATATAAGAAACATGGCTAAAATTTCAAAACACGAGGTTAGTGTATGTACATGTAATCCTGGTCACTTTATAATTCAGGCTCTAAACACTCAGTTTCTGACACTTCTTCTGTTTGCGATAGGCAGCCAATCAGAAGAAAGATGACTTAAAGGGAGAACGGCCATAAAATGGCTCATTTCAGACAGAAAGAATTGGAGGGCTGCATCAAGGCCCAGTCTGAGAAAAATGTGAATTATTTTGAACTATGAATCATGCAAAGCTACTCTAGCAAAGTAAAACATAAAAATACTGAACTAGAAATTAGCATAATAGGTCCCCTTTAAAATATATAAGTGCTATGTAAGGATCTGCTGCAGACTATAGATTGTACATATCCTATAAGTACAGTAGAACACATTGGCCTGTTAACTGTAACGGCCTAATGAAGAGAACCAGCTGGTTGAAAAATAATGAAATATATGTCTTCCATAAAACATTTACAATTATAAACATCATTTTGGGCATAAAATTACCTTTGGTTTGTCTGTGCTTCTGTACTGTCAAGTACTCGCTGCACATAAAGAGAATCCACCAAAAAACAAACTCATTTTGATATATTATCATTACAATGTCTGGTTGTTCAATTTAGGAACATGAAATCCCTGCGCACTTTAATGTATTTATGAAATTCATTTTGAAATATGGCAAATGGGAAATAATATACAATGTTCAATAGTATGACTGGAAACCAGACCACACAGATTTATTAAACATCTCTTGATCAGAAACAAAGATTTCTGCTTTTCAGTGGATTCTCACTTAAAAAAAAAAGTTTAAGAAATGATGCGCAATTTTTTTTAATACCATATGTCAAACTCTTGCATGTACTATGTCTAAGGATTGCACGTGTGTACTATTACAGTTCTTTACAGTATATAACATTTAACATTCTAGTATAAAATATAATCATAGGCCTGTCAATAGATTTTTTTTATATACATTCGGGGTAAAATGTAGGCTGGGCTGGATCTTGTATGAAAGCAACATTTAAATACAGTCAAACACTGAGTTTCTGCTGCTGGTTGACGCGCTGACAGGTTAACTGGTTGTGTCTACACAGCAAAATATTCTCCTTTCTCTGAGTTAAAGTCAGCTTCAATTTAAGCTGACAAAAAACCCCAAAACAAAAAAACAAATGCACAAGCGCACAGAAATGTCTCTACTGGCATTCTGTCCACATCTAACGCAGGTTTGTTTAGATGTTTTACTGGAGATTTAAAAGAAAAAAGAAAGAAAGAAAAATCTGTGCATCAGGACACAGACTCAGTCATGAAGCAATTAAAAAAAAAAAAATCTGCTGAAGGTACATTACATCATCACTGTCAGTGTCATGTCAGTTATAAGCTGTAAATTTAACTTGTAAAAGCAGAAAATATTTCATTTGATGAAGCATTGGTAAATAATATGGCATTTTCTCCCAAGACAATTAACTCAACTTTTCAACAATAAAAAGAACAGCTGTGGCTGCTGTTTAGATATACTTTGACATACATGTAAATATATATATATATGTGTATATGTAGTATATATATTTGTGCTTTTTCCTGCACAAAGCTGAGTGTATGCTGACAACACTGGGAAGCGGCTATTGTCTAAGAGTTTGAGAACTCTAATCACTCATCTATCAGGTCTCCTAACAAATCATCACTGACACAAATTAAACTGATGTCAATTGCTTTGACTAAAGTATTTGTCTTTATCTCCAAGGTGCCAATCAGTACCACGTATTGTAGCTAAACCGTAACTAATTTATGCTCAAAGCGTCCTTTGGCATGTTTGCTGTGACACACTGGGTTATTGTATAAATGAGCCATCAATCGCCTGCAACGCATCATTTGTCAAGGAGCAGGGTTCACTAACCTTAACCAAGTAGTCTTTAGTGCCTAAACCTAACCAGTGAGTGGATCTGAGAGCATAAACCGAGGTAAAAAAAACAAAAACAAAGAATAAAACACACAGCTATGAATGGGGTACAAATCAGGGTCTCTTGGCAGTCAAGCCAGTAAAATGTGCCATCATCACCTCTACATCCTCACTAGGCCTTTGCACTCCTGTTAAAAGTTGCTGTTACGCCTCAGCAGCCAATGTAGCGCAGCTATAGTGCCAAAGCACCAACACTAAAGGATATCTTGTGCTTAATGGGAAGATCCAGGAAGCACCTGACAAAGCTGCATTGTATGTGTTCAGATAGGAAGGCTATAATCTATATCCATCTGCTAACGTGAAAGCGATGCTTGTTTCAAGTAACAGAACTAATTACCAACTCTTAAGCAGTAGCCGCTGTCCAGCTTGTGAGTCTTCCTGAATATGTGATTCCACCATCGCATGATTAGGGATATGTATACGCTGTATGTCTGGTTGTGGTGGTGATATTCCATTAGTATCTCTGCTGTTTTCTGGACTGAAAATTTAAAATGGCATTAAACTGTTTTACAGCATTGCTGCAAGTGAGCGCGCAATGCACAGAATGCATTGGGAAATTTAATTTCACAAGCTCACTATACAGTGGCAAAAATCAGCAGTTGCTCAGAGAAAAAACAAGTGATGTGTGCAGGCAGTCTTTGCTGCCATCATCAGATCTCTGATTAGGCCTAATAGTTTTGAATTCATTGCAATGTGACAAGCAGTTTAACTTGCTTAGTGGATGTTTTGAGATTTGTAGGTTGTTGCATTGCTTCTCTTCTGGGACTCTTAGCTGTTCGGGGGAGACGTCTGTTCTGATCTGGGATACGATTCTGGGACAGAAAACAAACACGTGAAAATATAGTTAATATCAGCTGCAAGCATATCGATCATACCATGGTTGGGATTATGGATATTACTGTTAAAACACTTGTAGAATACAACAGGAGAGCATCTCTTGTTGTATTTTAACACCATTTTGTGTCCCACTTTATATCAATAACAAAAACACCAAACATCAGTGCTTTTTATAAATTTTCTTCACAAAGGTCAGATGCCTGTAGACCTGCCTGTTGCTGTGCTGGGTCCATGCTGCCACTGAAACCACCATCACGTCTCTCTCTCTTTCTTGACAGTGACATCTCCACTCCCACTCCCTGCTCCGGCTCCAGCTGCTCCTGCTGCTGTTCCACTTCCAGGCCCTGATGAAGCTGCAGCTCCAGGACCAGTACTGGCTCCAGATGTAGGAGCTGATGCAGGAGCTGAAGCAGACCCTGCTCCGCTCGATCCTGAACTGGCAGCACCATTTCCCAAAATGGTGGTTATCTCCCCCTGCATGAAGGCCCATGGGGGACTGTTGGGAGAGGTATCCAATGGACAGCGCTCTCCGCTGGGGCAGTACACTTCCCCATCACCATGCCTACTCTGGATATACCCTCTTGTGCACGGGAAGCAGAACCTATATTTGGCGGAGGAAGAGTATTACAGTGGACATAATTATTTTGGACGCTAACAACTGCAGGATATATATTTATAACCAGTTTAACAAATACGTGCTTTTGTATGCAAGACATATTTAAATACCTAACCTGGCTAAAAGCTAAAAACAAACAATGTTATAGGATATTTATATAACAATAAATAAATGACAAACATACAAACCTGTGGCCTGGCACTGATGGACATTGAACAAAGTGGGTGTCTTCCAGTCTCTCATGACACAAGGTGCAGGACAGACTGTTTCCAGCCGAATGGCTGTTATTGGCAGATGCAGATGCCAGCTCAGAGGCACCACTGTGGGGTAACGCGGCAGCGGCGGTGGCTGCCTCCGCTGAGGTGCTGGATCCTAGGGGCTCTCCTCCTGACCTTGCAGTTAGGGGGCGTGACTGCCTGGCTGGAGATGATGCAGGTTTAGGACTAGTCTGGCTTACACCTCCAGCCATGGAGAACGATGAAGAAGCCAAGCTTGTACTCTTGCTGGTACTGCTGCCAGCCACAACTGTGTGGGTCTGCGTCTTGGGCTGGTTCTGGGAGGAACTCAGCTCTCGCTCCAGCTCTGGCGCGATAAAAGGGGTGATCCCCATGCTTATTCCCAGCTGTCTGCGGCTCATCTCTGCCAGCACAGGGGCAGGGAAAATCATAGGGCTGCTCATAGGGGCTGTCCGGGCCGTCAGACCCGCGGGCATCCCTGCAAGTATCCCAGGGGGAATACCGGGAATACCTGCAATACTCTGAGTCACTAGATTAGGAGGGATGGCTGCGCTAATCATGGATCTCCGGCTGCCACTGGGGCTCTGACGGTTAACTTCTTGAGGCGGCTGCCCGTCACGATGCAGCCCGTTTGGCGGTACACGAATAGTTGAAGCGGTAATTTCTCCTCTTCCTCCCCTCTCGAAACGGTCCCCGTGCGGCCTGCCTCCGTCTGCCGCCACCTCTCCCCGGGCTGATGTGCCGTGTTTATTGGGAGAGGGACCAGGTGACCTCACGTTACCGTCCTGCATGCCGTGAGTTCGCTTCAACTGGCGGGCGCTTGCGATCAGGAATTCAATCTGGTTGGCTCCCTCGTAGTTCACGCATCCACGGCAGACCACCTCGCTGAAGTCCCACACCACGGTCCATGGCATCTTTGGCAGGTCGCACAGGTAGCACCACTGGCGCCTGGAGGAGGAAGGGGACGACATGGCTGGCCGAGCTAACCTGAGCGTGTTCAGCGAACCTCCTAACGTGCTAGCACAGGTTAGCTGCGTTAACCTACTTAGCGTGGACAGGTGCACGCCCTCTTTGCTACTGACTTCGTCCCCTAACGGACCTCACACAGCTTTAAAATAATGTTACGCATTCTACATATATGAAATTAGCTCAAATACTTTGGTTGTTTGCAACTAATTTTGATATATTTGTTGTGTTTACCGACTTCGGCCTACTCTTCCCCGCTGTCAACGGCTTCCCAGACTGGCTCTGGAACGTTACGTAACCACGTGAGGTGAATTGTGGGTATTTGAGTTTGCTTACTCGCCGAAGTCAATAGAGGGCCTCGTCGTGGAACTACAGTGAGAACTGGCACGGAAGTGAAATACTTAAAGGTCACGGTTCAGTTTTTGTCAACACGTGTGCCTCCCACACAAGCCATGCGATTGGAGACAGAAACTTTTAATTTCAGAAATTTGATCGTATTTTAAAATAAAAAAATGCCGAAAGACATATCCTCATCGAGCGAAGATGAAGCGGACACCACTGGTGTGGAATCGGCGCCCAAACCGACAGAATCCGGTAAGTTAACACGCAGACGTTGCACGAAGTTGGTGTAATAATGGAGGTGATATGCTAGTAGTTACTTACGTTAGAGCAGATTCATTAAGGCTTAGAAGTAGCCAGAGGACGGCAAACGGTATAGCAGGCTAGCGGTAACGATTGTGTTTACATTAAATATGTGGTTTAGATAAAGCAACAGAAGAAAGTTAATATCCACACTAAAACGTGTTCCAGTTTCTGTGCTTCTGACTCGATGGTTTTGTTTTTTAATCCACAGATAAGACTACAAGGTACCAGTGTCCTCCTGACTTTGTCTCTTTCTGCCACGAGCCTTGCAGCAGCACTCTCGCACAAAACCTCAAGAAGAACAAGAATGAGTTATGGCTCATTAAAGCTCCTGCCAGCTTTGATCCCAAATGGTGGGTACAGTCTGCCTTTACCTTTATCCCACACAGCAAACATTTTTTTTTTCTAACATAATAACAATTTTTTAGCCTTTTTTCTTTTTTGCAATGGTGATTTGTTTTAGTTTTTTTGTCCTTCCTCTCCACGCAATCATATAAACAGTTTAAACCACAAACAAGTTTCAGATGCAAATGCCACAGTAATAATACTTTCATAAAGAAGCCAAAAGCTGAAGATCTCTCTGATATCATCAGTAAACATTCACACAGACATCAGCCCTCGCATATCTCCGGTTACTGAAGCGAAATCTCCCAGATATCCTCTGAGGTTTTGGTTAAATTGAAACGATGGAGTCACTGCTCACCCCATCTCATTCTGGAATTCAGTTTAAGATTACAAATCTTATTTGTTTACAGCTCCCAGGTCTCTCTGAACCATTGGCAAACTTCTCTTATATGTCTGAATATCATGTCTTAAACAAAAAGTGTCAGAACCTTTAAAGATGCTCCTCTACGGTTGTAGAATCAGTTACCACTTGACATAAAAAAGAGCGATTAGTGTGTCTGCTTATTGTTGAACGCCTCTTAATTCTGTATCATATGTGTTCACTTTTTGTTTTGTTTGTTTTTTTACCGTAATAATTTGCCTGTGTGTGTGTAGTTGTAGATACTGTGTGCAGCACTTTGGTCAGTGAATGCTGAGATTAAATCTACTTAGGTAATTTCCAAAAGGAGTACACCTCTAGTCTCATTTTTGTTGCCGTGTTGCACAGTTTCCACAGTGGAACTTTGAGTTAACTGCATTTAACAGCAACAACCTCTCCGTGGCATTTGTTAAAAACTAGTCATGCAGTCGTCAGGTCATTGAAATGACTGTAAAATCTGTTAGTATCTTTTTAAAATCTACAAATGGTAACTGACCCATTATGACAAGTATCGCTAAGGTGAGTAAAGGTGTTGGTTGCTGGTAATGAATTCAACATCCCATTGTGAGAATTATGTTGCTTTTGTACTAAAATTACATTAAATATCAAGTAACAAAGTAACAGCATGAGGGTGTAAGCAGAAACAGTATGTTTAAACTTTTTTTCAGAGTACTTTTAAGTGATGCATACTTACCTTTTCTCATTCCATCCAGCTTCAGTGGCATCAAGGTGCCCCTCTCTGGTCTCCAGACCCTGAAGGTTCCTACTGCTGCTCAAGCTGGAGCCAAGACTGGGAGCAGGCAGCAGATCTATAGCATCCTGGCATCCAACCACAGTACCTCAGAACTCCGCCTGCTCACCAGTGACAAGAAGCCGTCAAATGGCATGGTTGTTGGTCCTGCTTTTTCAGGCTTGCTTAATGTGTGCGAGACCTACGGAGACAGCAGCAACAATCAGGCCCCTCAGGTCATCCCCGCTGCTCCAGCCCCCTCCATACCGCCTGGACTCAAACAGCGATTCCAGCCTTTTGGCAGCAAGACCCCCACTCTTACCTGCGTGGCAGAGAATGAGTTGGATGGAGTTGCCTTTGGGCCCTCTTCCACAACTCTCCGACCTCTGGTAGTCAAGCGATTCATAGAAGAAGCAGGTCAAGAAGAAGAAGATGAGGAGGAGGAAGAGGAAGGGAGGAAAAAGAAGAAGAAAAAGAAGGAAAAACGGATAAAAAAAGAGCGACTAGAGGAAGTGGTGAATGTGAAAGAGGAACCTGTAGATGAATTTCGGGAAGAAGTAATGATGGAGCTTCCCTTCCAGGAGGGTGATTATTCTGTGGAGAAGAGGAAGAAGAAGAAGAAAAAGAAGGACAGAGAGCGAGAGGAGGTGGAGGAGGGACTGGAGCCCAGTGTCAAAGTCAAGGTGGAAGAGGTGCCTGTGAAATGTGAACCCATGGACACATTCTTTGGTGAAGAAGTGGAGGTCTCAGGAAAGAAGAAGAAAAAGAAAAAGAAACTCAGAAGTGATGGTGACTAGTCTGGTGTCATTTTGGAGTTTTTTAGTTTTGTTTGTTTCCTTTTGACCATGTGAGCACGTCAGAGACAGTTTACTGCTTAATTACTTCGCTATTGTTGTTGCCAAGACGTTGGCATGGTGTTGCTCAACAAAAGGGCACGTTGTGAATACAATGAGTAGTGAGGTGAATTATAAAGACGATTCACTCTAGCATCTTTAAGACAAATGTTCGTTTCAGTTTGACCAGATGGAGACAGATTCACACACAATGTGTGCAGCTGGAGGCATCAGCGACTACAAAACTGATAAGAGTGCACATGATAATGGTGTCAGGAACCACAACAGATTTGAGCAATGCCACAGCATCTCATTAGATTTAGCATTTGTTTTAGTGTTTTTGTAAACAGTGTGAGTCCAGTTCTGGAGACCTTTTTTGTTTCATGAAAACAAATGTCATGAAGTCCAAAAGCGATTAAAGGAAATTAAAAATGAGAAAAACTTGGGGTTTTTTTTGTCCTGCTGTTGGCAAACGCAAGTTACCAGCAACATTTTCCTCTTGTGCCTTTTCAGAGCAGTGACTTCATCTACAAGGAATGAAAGTTGAATTTGTGTGTGAACTCCACACTGTGGATTTGAAATTGTGCAACAGTTTGACTGTACCCAGTTTACAGAGGTGTAGTTTTGTAATGATGTTCGTGATGTCAGGCAAAAAAATCCAAACCATCTGTTCTGTGAAATATGATTTTTATGAATGATCTTCCAGTTTTTTCAGATGGCCCAAAGACTAACATGAAATAAAATGGTTTAAGCCTTGTGTTCTTTTTTTTCTTCAAATTGGCAGATTTTTTATTCTCATGTAATAATATGGTTATAGAAAATGTGATTTCTCGACACATGAACTGCGGTTATTCAGGTAAATTTTCGTGCTCATAAGAAGTTGCGACAGGGAGAGGGCGCCACAGTCCAGCTAGTTGTCTGCGTGGAACGGCTGCCTGCAGCCTTTGAACAACCTCTGAGCTTCTAACCTACATGCTACTATTTCTTTTAACTAATTTAACACAGATCTGCTGTAGCCGTCTGAATGCACAAAGAGGCGATTCATAATTTTTGACATTTTCTGATGGCAGCGACTCTTCAGAGCTCTCTGACACTCAGGTGAAAAACCTCAGTCCATGCTCTGCATCCTCCCCTCCTCCTCCCTCTCCTCTGCCTGCTCTGCACCGGAGTATGGTCCTGTTTCTTAATGAGCTCAGGCACCACTGGTGCTATCACACTCACCATCTGTAGTAACCCCCTGCACATGCTGCAAGCCTTATTGATCCAACCTCATGAGTGCATTAACATTTTTTAGCCTTTTCAAAAGGCCTGTCAAACTCGAAATGCTAAACACCATGCTAGAGGTGTAAAATGTAGCCTTAACACAACAAGGAACATTTTTTGCGTTCTTTCTACTGAGTGTATTTGACATGACTTGGCATCAAGTCATCTATTTTTATTTTTATTTTTTTGGTGTAGCAGGCAGTCATTAAAGCCGAGAGCCACAGATGTCAGATGCTGGCTAAAATGTTTTTCTGAGAGTCGCAGATAATGCCAGATTTCTGTGTATCCTCACAGGTATGTCGAATGTGTGTGCGAGCTCCTGCGCCTCAGACCTTTCAGGCTTGAGTGCCTGAGTGCATATGGCTGTGTTGCTGAGAGAGGGTGTGTGCAGCTGTCTGAGCTTAAGGTCAATGAAACGAAAAATAATTTTTACTGTGTTGGCTAAAATATACAAAATTCATTCGTGCTTTCTTGTATCTTGAGCACTTACCTTTTAAACTAAGAGAAAAAAACATTTGTTTCCATATATGATCTCCTATTGTTTATAGTATAAAATAAAAATGTGTAAAGACCAGACGCGATAAATTAAAAAAAGAAAAAGCACTGTCTTTCAGAAAATCCAAATATATACAAACCAATGGCAAGTGTTGATTGCTATCCCTGAGTCCAGCAGCCGGCTAAAATCCAAGCCAAGTCGATATTTCCCAAAATGCTTGTCTTTAAGAAATTTTGCCTCAGGATTGTAAGATGTCTGTTGTTATTTTTACACACTTGATTTGGAGCCCTGCTTCAAGTGACTATTAAAGGAACCTTGGCCTTAAGGTGTGCTCAGACTTGTGGTAAAAGCTATTTTAGACTTGTGATATTCGCATGATCTGTTGCAGTTTAACAGTTTTAACATTTCTGTGTTTGTTCAAGGCAGCCAGCATACTGCACCAAACGGGTGTTTTGTCTGACGTTTGTTAGCCGTTATTTAATTCCAGCTACGCATTTCAATTTGCCTCAATTCTTCTACTTACATCTAGTCAACTACGGGAACTGAGATCATTTGCTGTAGTTTTGAGACTAAATGTTTTCCTATCCTGTCTTGAGATACCATTTCAAATTCTCAATAGTTTTCGACTGATTTTGGCATATTTTTTCCCTATTACTCAAAATATTTTAAATAGGGGGCAGACCACTCTTTTATTACAGAGATGTGGTCTTGTAATCTGCTCAGAATCTGGTTTGGTAATATTTTGCTGAAAGAAACAAGAAGAAAACATTATCTGGGTGGGAACGCATGTTACACCAAAACCTGTTTATGGTGTTCAGCAGTAGTGATGGGTCGGTCGCGAACGAAATGGCTCTTAGAGCTAGAACATTTTATGTGGAGTGAATAAATAAAAGTATATTTACGGTGGCCCCTACAGACAAAGCACATACAAACTTCAAATCACGTACAAACTCTGAAGCACGTACAAACTCCAAAACACATAAAAACACGTAAAAACTCAGAAGCACATAAAAACTCAAAACACATACAAAAGACAACAGAAGTGCTCCAGGATGCTGGGCGCAGTGTTGAGCTTTTGTTACCTAGTGGCTACACAAGCCAGCAAGTACCAACGACCGGATTTGGTGTGTGGTAATAACAGGTAAATTAACTGTTTTTTAAAATTATTTGACTACATATGAATGCTTGTGTATAAATACACAAACAATACACACATGCTTTCAATTGTGTAATTTAGGTGATCTAGGTAGCTCTGTTTTGGAAGTTCAGTTCATCCTAGAAATGTGTTTTGGAGTTTGTATTTGCTTTTTGGAGTTTGTACATGTTTTGTCTCTAGGGGCCACCGCATATATTTATATATAAACATATATAAATAAAACCACTTTTTTTTTTACATTAGTAATTCCTTTTGTGCATAATTTTATAATATTGTTAATAATAAATTAATTAAAGCAACAAAACAACCTGAAGAGCCGGTTCGGAGCCGAAAGAGCCGGCTCTTTTTAGTGAGCCGAACCAAAAGAGCCGGTTCTCTAAAAAGAGCCGGAAATCCCATCACTATTCAGCAGTGATGTAGCTGTGCATGTGTACGAATCCACACTCACCATGTGCTGATAAAAAGTTTGATGATCTCTCTCCTCTGTAGACTTTACAGGTTGTTGCCAAAGATTTGAAATTTTGATTCGTCAGAGAATGTGATTTCACACTCTTGAATTTCAAAATAAAATACCTCAGCTATAGTTTGTCATTTGAGGCCAGGTTTGCACACACACACACACACACACACACACACACACACACACACACACACACACACACACACACACACACACACACACACACAAAAATAAAACAAATAAAAAAATCCTCCTATTCTGTATCTATGCTCAGTCTTTTCAGCCAACCTCCAACTTATTTAGTAGCAACAAGCCCACAAGTTATTATTCACATTCTTCCCAAACCTTCCACCTATTTAGCCCCGTAGTTAAATTGTAACTACCAGCTTGATTGCACAAGCATATATGTGGTCACTTAGTAGGTTTTGTTTATGCGTTATTTAAGTGTTCAGTTATACATATGTGAGGCAAAGAAAAATATCCTGGCTTCAGCTGCTTTTGAATTGAAACATAAAACAGTGGTTGGTGATGACATCGGGGAGCATTAACGCATTAGCAAGCTTTATATTTCTACCCCCCTGTATGCTTTCATGAATCATTAAGGAAACAGCTAAAGGCGTGATCTCTGACCCTTTCTGACGTGCATCTTTTTAATACTGCTGAGGAACAGGTTTTTATAAACAGTCATCTCCCAGGAACTATGTAATAGCTTTTATGGTGCATGTGAAGCACTACACAGGCTGATTCAAGGAAGCTGGTTTCAAGGTAGAATACCATTTATGTATCTTGTTATGCTTTTTATAATGTTTTTTTCTGAATCTTTCATCCTGGTTGCGTCATAAGAAATCTGTGTGTGTGTCTGTGCACGTACCAGTGTGGTCAAGACAAAACGTTATAGTCTCACCTAATTTCCATTATATGTAGAGTTCACTATCTGTGATATTTTATGTGAAATACACAGGCAGATGAAGTCTAAGAGTTGAAATCTCCATGATATTCACTCTTACAGTCATTACTGGCCTTCCCCGAGTGTTATGCTGCACACAGGAACTGTCACTGGGCATCATTTATACCATCTACACTACATTTGTTTCCAAGGAAGGAAAAAATAATTGGGTTCCTTTCAGAGAAACGGGTTCGTAGATTCATATTGATACACCTGCTGGGATGCGAGTAATGGTTTCTGCTTCCTTGACAACCTCACTTCTCTGAAAGAATACAGTTATATTCTGTGTCCTGCACGTCTGAATGCTTTCGCCAGTTTTAAGCAGTGAAAAGCAGCACAACATATTTGCTAATTGCTCACACAAATGAAGGATTAGAAAGGAGATTTTGACTACGGGTGTAGTTCCTCTGGACCTGAGTCATCCTTTTAAAACGTGCCCTGAATTAGATGACGAGTGTAGCAGGAGAGGTGGTGGGAGACATTTCAGCCAGATTATGTAAGGTGAATCATTGTGGCCCTGCACCAGACCTGCCCCAGCAGTGTGTAAACCAACAGGGAAACTTCTCTTTGTAAACTGGAAGCAAACACACCAAGACATGTTGTTGTTTTTGTTTGTTTGTTTGTTTTTACCCAGCTTTCATGCAGATAGATGAAAAAAGTTGGGGTTTTTTTACACTTTAAATGTATTCATGTGCATACATTTTCAGTCACATAGAAGTTAGAGGTAGATGAACCTACTATGTGGATCAGCAATATCTTACTTTATCTTATCTTAAAGGCACACTGTATAAAATCTCACCACTAGGTGTCAGTAGATCACAGATTGCGGTCAACTGAATCCAGTTTTCTTCTCTCTACCAGTTCAAGTGCGCAATCCTATCTGTGGTGGCTGTTGCAGGACAAACAACTCTGGCCACAGTTCACCTGCAGTGTTTTAGGCTGCCAGTCCGCTGTTTACCACACTGTTTGTCCACGTCTGTTTGCTCTGGAGGAGCCTGCGAAACTTGGCGATGAGACTTCTGTCCAATAACAGTGATGCTGATGTTGAGTATATCCTGTTAGCCAGCAGTAGTGAAACTTTATTTAGTGAATAAACTCATCCAATGTGATGATATAATCAAGCTGTTAATCAGCATTATGTTAGCTTATAAGCAGCTGTTGCTGTTGTTTAGCCGGCTTGTTGTCAGCTGTGAGAGTTGCATTCTGCTGACAGTAAATAATTGTGACAAAATCTGGAATTAATAAGCTTGTTTATGCATACTTTGTTCTTTTCTGACTTTTTAAAAACACGATTTACAACCTGAAGAGGTGATAAAGCGATAGATCTTTCAGCCCAATTCTACTTTTTCTGCATAATCCATCATACAAAATGTAATCAAATGGAAAACTCTCTTTTTAAAACTTGTTTTATTAGTTTTCATCTTTTAACTTTATGCATCAAGCAAAGATTTAATTATATGCAACATTCTCTGACTGGAAGAAATTTGTTTAAGATTTAAACCTATTTTCTGCACATTCCAGCACATAAAATAAAATATTTTTTTGTGTTTACACTCAGTCTTTCAAATAGATGCAAGTAAAACACAGCAGAAAATAAATAAAAACAAAGACTAGCGGTCCTGTTGCTCTATTTTCACCTGTAAAGCAGGAGTGAGGTAGGCGGAGGTTTACCCTGGTGCAGGTGTGCCGTGGTCAGTTGAAGAATCCGCGAGTTTCTCTGTGAATTTCCCATTACGTCATAGCTACTCGGTGCTTGCTCGGAAGTTTAGGGGTTTTTTTCGCTGTAAAAAGAAGTTTTCTTCCCACGCACAACAGACACTAATGTTTTTGTCACTTTTTATGGAATCAAACTCAAAGTAAGGTCAGTACTTCCAAGCTTTAAACACTGCACGCTCATACTCTCTCCCGCACTCGATATATGATCCATTGTTGATCTGCACACAGCTGTTGCCACTAACGGTGCACTTGCTTATGTCACTGTCATGAGACATTCTCGCAAAAAAATCACGGTTTTAGTAACGCAGAATTCCTACGGGAAAGTAACTAATTACCGTTTTTGCAACAGTAATCCCTTACTTTACTCGTTACTTGAAAAAAGTAATCGGATTACAGTAACGCGTTACAAGTAACACGTTACTGCCCATCTCTGATATTTAATGTATCTAAGTGCTTCTTTATACTTGTGTCAAATAGTTATCATGTACAGCTACACATCTGAGACAAAGATAAACATCCTGGGCTCTGTTGCTTCTGAGGTGAAACATAAAACTGTGGTTATGCATTCTGGGAATAATCTTGGGCAGCATTAACATATGAGCAAGGTTTATATTTCTATCCTCTTGTATGCCTTCATGACTCATTAAGGAAACTACTAAAGGCTTTATTTCTGACCCTTTATGGCCTGTAATCATTATACTGGATGCATCCTTCGGAGATAAAGAGTAGAACAACAACACAGAACTGCAGGTGAAGTGATGTTACTTCTCTCAGGGGAAGCTTTCGACTGAGTAGTTAACTGTTGATTAGAGGTCTGAAGCACATCTAAATGGTACGCAGCCATCAAGGCTAAAATTGGTTTAAATCTGGTTCAAATGTAAATGTTTAGCATGTGTAAAATAAGTACACAAATGCAAACATTTATGCATGTTTGTTTGTTTTTTTCCAGCATTTTTTAGTTATGAAATTGTTGCAGTTGTGATTAGTAAGCCACACAACCTCCACTGCAAGTCATAAATTGGTATTAATGGATGGCTTGTTTTACTCCGGTAACTTGACAGTCTGAACCAGGCATGTCCAAACCATTCTATATGGAGGGTCACGTGCAGCCCACTCTGATCTTAAGTGGGCTGAATGAGTGAAACCCCACTTTCTTTCAGTGTAACAATGTCTTAATATAAGATAAAGAACTACAATTTCAACAGCACATCTTAGTTTTTCTACATGATAAATGTGTAGAATTACAGAAAACATCTGGTAGCTCGCTGCCCAGTCTATCCCACATTTATAAAACATAACATTTTTGTTGATTGATGAAACTTTTTTCTGTTTTTAACCAAAATTTCTTTAGTAGAGAGTGAAAAACAGGAACTTTTCTGTCATTTGATTGTTTATCCACTGCTTAACTACTTTGGTGTAATGTCATTGTAATGTTAGGTTATAGCAGGAAAATCTATAAAACTCGTGAAAATACAGTTAAAAAATACAGTTTTCCAAAGCTGTCCACTTGGCCGGATTGGAGTCTTTGCCAGGACAATTCTAGCGCCTGCACCTTATGTTTGACACCCTGAATCATAACCATTGCTATAATCTGCTTTGACTGCCTACAGTGGTAAGTAGTGTCGCCTCACAGCAAGAAGGGCCTTCTAGTAGCAGTTCTGTCACCTTGGCAGCCATCTATCTAAATAAATGGCTATAACAGTATTTTATGGGGTCAGTGGGACATAAAAACCAGTCAAATCCAAAATTTTGCCCCCCTAAAATGCTTGTACTTCTACTATGCATGGCCAGAGATTCACTGTTTTGTAATTGCAACATTATTATAGGCTCTGAGGTATTAACAGCACCTCTGCAGCCAATAAAAACCAAACAACAGTAACAAAAAAAAGTACACTCACCTACATCCTTACTATGATAACAAGTAGAGAGACAGCACTGCCGCTGGCTACACATCAGCACAACAACATGGCTGGACACATGTTTCTGCTGTCGACTGGTTCTTTGGGCGCAGAGCTGGGACAGCTATCCTGCCATCTTAGTGTTTCAGACTTTTACATTATTTCATTTATTTATTTAAAATTTTAGATTCTTTGCTATGTCTCTTCTTTATTTATCTGTGGTTTGATGATCTGGCCATCTGAGGTGTTTGCAGAGGTGAAGAGCAGTTGGCCTTTCTCTTTTCTTCAAAATTCAGACGTAACGACAACTTTTCACCCTTTACTCTTTCACCATGTCTCAACTTTGCTGACATGGCTTTTCAACAAACTTTTTTACTAAGTGGGATATGATTAAACAATGGTTCTCATTATTTAATAACTGTGAGGACAGTTAGATGTGCAGCTTCAACAGTCTTTGCATTTTTTTATGTTTTATTTTATTATTTTTTGAGATGTTAGGGACGTAAAAAGAGAAACTAAAAGAGGGGCGGGGTTCTTGATGTTCTTGTTGCGATGTCCATGGTGGGATTCAGCCTGTATCTTAGCAACCCTGCCTCAATGTGTTCACCTGCTTGAATGCACCACTGTCCCTGCTCAGCTTAGCAGCTGAGGGGTCAAGAGGTCAGAGCTCAGGCAGTGAGGCAGGTTCGACTTGTGCTGGAGTAGGACAGACTGACATTTCACCACCAAAACAAACAAACAAAAAAACTTTTTAAAAAAAAACCCAAAAGAAAAACACATGTAGTACTATGTGTGAACATCTGGTTATATGGTGCCATTTAGCTATGTGCGTGATGAGCACATCTGTGACATCTGCATTATTGTTCCACATACCTGCTTGTTAACTTTGTATCCTATATCCACTAGAGGGCAGATGACGGCCTAATTATCCCTGAAAACTGAAAGTCTTGCTTGTGAAGACAACATAAACGAATACTAATCATGTAATACAAACGGTTACGGGCCATAGGGATTCCTTTTCTGTGAACTGGACCGATCAATGGCCTTACCAGCACAAGACTCTGAGCGCATGGGAATATACAGTATTGAGTATTGATGAGGAGGAATATAACTTTGGAAAGTTCTTCTAGAAAAAAATAAGCACTCATGTCTCTGCTTTGAAGACGACAAACTCTGACACCTTCTGATCCTGACAGTCAGGAAGAACATTTGAAAAAAACCTCACCTCACTTCTGTGTCAGTGGAAGTGGAAGGTTACAGGGGTTAAACGTGAGCTGATGCAGTGAGGCGTCTTCAGTTCCAGTGAGTCACTGTAACCTCCATCTACAGACAGTAATCTTACACCTGCCTGTGCCTCTACTGTATTGCATTATACCATCTAAAGGTAATAGAATGATGCAATATATCGCTGTGTGCAATACTAATTGTGTGTTCCTGCTGTCTGAGCTCAGTACAGGTCCTGAGGTGTGTGTGTGTGTGAGTGTGTGAGTGTGTAGCTGGGTGTTAGGCTGCGGTGCTGTCTGCGATGGAGGAGGAGGAGGATGAATAATAAATGCAGTCTGAAGTTTGGATCCAACGTGTTCAGACTACTGAGCAGAGTAGAGGCCCTTCTACTGCCCAGCCGTGGCGATGCCAATGATAAGATTGTTGGGGGGGTTGGGTTGAGGTTTTTTTTTTTTCTTTGGGGGGGGGGGGGGGGGGGGGGGGGGGTAATGAATTGAATTGGAGGACCAATTCTCGCCTGCTCTCCCCTCCCTCTGCAGTGATCTCTCTCTCCCTCTCGCTCCCCGCTCCTCTCATGCTTTCTTTTTCAACCAGCGCGCCTCGCTTGAGCCAGCCTGCGGCAATGTGAGCGTTGCCATGGTAACGAGGACCTGCCAAGGACCATGGCGATGGAGAGAGAGAGAGGGAGAGCGAGAAAGGAGGGGTGCAGCTCGTCAATGTCTTAGAGTCCCCCGTCCCTCCCCCACCCAAACATGCGCACACAAACACACACTCACGCACAAAAAGAGGCACACACACACACTCTTCAGGCATGCTGCTGAAAGCACAAATATCACAAAGGAAATCTGTGGCAGGGAAACTGAAACACGGTTTTCAATTTTCATCTATCTATCTATCTATCTATCTATCTATCTATCTATCTATCTATCTATCTATCTATCTATCTATCTATCTATCTATCTATCTATCTATCTATCTATCTATCTATCTATCTATCTATCTATCATTCCTTTACATGACTTCACTGGTTTCATTTTCTTCCCATATTTTTTTAATTAAAAAATAAAGGATACAATCTACAGTAAGAGAATACTGAGTTGTTGTTTTTTTAAACTATCCACTTTTCTACTATTTCTGTTTTCTGCCGTTTGTGTGTGTGCTTACGTGCATGTGTGCGTGCAGCTCTGGCTCATTTCCAGCTCCAACCCTCTAATAAGCCCCTCTGCTGAAACTGAAAGGGTGACATGGATCAATAACTGGATATATGAAGCTCTTCTGCACAAACTGACATGGAAATGGCAATCCTTTTCTTGTACCTCTATTTTCTCACAGACAATGGTGGGAGTTGTTGTGCCGGTTGATTGTGTAGTGTGTACTGCGCGTTTGTGTGACACTGCGGTGCAGCTTTGAAAAGGCTGCGGCAGCCGTCGACAGACGACAGTCCTCACCGCACCAACAACTTGATTGCATACTAATGTTTTGGTATGACGCATCTCTCTTTCTCTTCCTCCCTCCTAATCAACTTCTCTCCCTGTTTTCCACTTCCAGGCAGCTCTCCCCCTCCTCATCTCAATTATTTTCATACGTCTCCCTCTTTCTTTCTTCCCTTCCTTCTTTCTTCCAACCCTCCTGCTCTTCACATTGTGTGGCAGTGATATGGCACTGAGCTGCTGCTGGTACAACCCACCCACCACCTCTGCAATGAAATATAGGAATTCAACCAGATGGGACATAAAGATATAAAGGCGCTGAACACAGCAGCAGTATGCATTTTACAGGCAGAACCTTTACCAGGGCTGGAGCTAACAATTATTTTCATAATTCATCAGTAGTTTACATTTCAGTTGAGTCTTTCAGCCATAACACAGTAAAGAGTCCCTATGCTGTGCTCCCACAACCCAGGGTGTCTTCTCTAACAGTTTCAGGTTTCAGCAATCTAACACGTTAATGTTGCAGATATTTACAGTGACGCAGTGTAAAACAGAGAGAGAGGCTGCAAATCTTCACATCAGGTCAGTGTTTGGCAGTCAGGAAAATTGACTGAACAATTAAAAGTGATGCTGATGGTGAAAGCATCGCTCGCTCTGAGCCGTTTAATCTTCTGTAGTTAAAGAAAGAGCGAAGACAGCAAAGGGAAGGGTTGTTAAGCCTTGTGAGAACTAAGAAGCTTGTTCCTCAGTATGAGGACATTGGCGATCATATTTTGGTGCTCAGTGAATGTTGAACGTTTGCTTTTCTGAGGGAGAGATTAGCTGTTATGGATTTTAGGATTTGAAGCTCCATTGCCTTTTCTTTCTTTCTCTTTCGCTGCTGTGAAAACCTTTAAAAGAACAAACTGAGATAAAAAAAAAAGACAACATGATGTTTTTGCGCAAACAATCTCTGCCTCTTCTAATGGGGGTAGTTTTCTTCTGACTTAATCATCTCAGACCTCTGACAGCAAAGTCAAATGTTAGACCAGTGAACGCTCTGCAAGACAGCGTGATAGGCTGCACACAGAATCTGTTGCTAGGCTCACTGTGAACAAACCAGTCAAGTCTGACATATGTTTTCAAAGCAGCCCTCTTAGCAGCTTGCAGCAGTTGCCATGGAAACCCCAATGCCATTTCCCCCCATTGTTTGGACCGCTCGATATCCTGAAAGCTTTTTCAGAGTCCTGGTATATTAAAACCTGGAAGCCCAACAGTAAGGGTTGGTTTTGTTAGTATGCATGTGTGAATATTTGTAAAAAAAATTATGTGTGTAGTTTTGTGTAAATGCGGAAGTATTTGTGGTTGTGGCTGCCTGTAAGTGTGTGTGTGAGACTGTGAGCAGGGTCATCTTCAGTCAGAAGCACCGATAAAAGAAGACGTCCTCTGCTTGACCTTCACGGGACACGCAGACATGGACTGCTCTCTGTTAACAAAGCCGAGGTGTGCTCAGGTTGAGAATCACAGATATGAAATATTTTAAAAAGTTATTGTCAGAGGAGCGCTTTTATTCTCAAAATTTAATCATATTAAACTCTACCATGAAAATGTTTCCCTTATGATTCAGATTAGATTAGAGATGCATAAAACTCTGCTGATGCTTTATGCATTATAAGCTGCTCTGCCTTTACATTTGAGTGTGGTTAATGTCATCGTGGCGCTGAGCTTGAATAATTACTGAACTTTCTATTAATAAAACTATAATAAATACTCCCATTTGATGTTTCCATGTGAACAGCTTTTTAACGATAAAAAATGTTGCTTTGGGCAGTTTGTGCAAAGCAAATTCAATTATTTCTGTCGTGAATTGGTGACGCTCTTCTTCACAGACGTCGCTTTTCCAAACAGGCAGCTCCCAAAAGAAGATTTAATATAGAATCAAATATATTAAAAATAGAATTACCTTAAAGAAAAACTGCTGGAAAGTAATTTATATCAACAGTGCAAATCAATTACCGTGTCTAACTTCTTGAAGTAAACAATTATTGTCAGTATTGCGTCATGGGTAGCTCCTCATCAACCAGACAGAGACCTCATTCTTTCTGCTTTTTCCCAAAGACCAGGACTACAGGTGAGGTTTAGATACAGATCGACCGCTAAATGAATGGATTTGCCTTCAGGCTTTGGTCAGGAATCCAATACAGCAGCCTCACTATCGCTGACGCTGCAATAATATGACTGCAGATCTTTCTTGCTCTGACTAATTAACAAGACAAAACACATTAACTCTTTTTTAAGAGAAATTCTCTCCAGTCCCCTACCATTTTCCTACTGCTTATCTTGCAAACTTATCTTGCAAACAATCATCAACACACAACAGTGAATCCAGAAAAACAACAGAGATGTAGCAACAGCTTTCAACAAAGTGTATCTCAAATAACTGTATATATATATATATATATATATGCTCTTCCAGCAATACTGGAAGAGCATATGGGAGAAGGATGCAACCCATAACGGCAATGCTCAGTGGCTAGAGGATCTGAGGGCTGACCACAGCGACCTCCCTGAACAGGGTCCAGTAACCATCACAGTGGCAGATATCCAAGAAAGGGTCTCCAGTATGAAGAGTTGGACAGCACCAGGGCCCGACATGGTTCACGACTACTGGCTGAAGAAGCTGACTGCACTCCACGAGCGTCTGGCAGCACAAATGAACCAGCTGCTAGTTAACGAGAGACACCCGGAATGGCTAACTGAAGGCCGGACGGTCCTGATCCCCAAGGACCCCAAGAAGGGACCGGTCCCCTCCAACTACCGACCAATAACCTGCCTCAGTACTACATGGAAGCTCCTGTCAGGCATCATATCGGCTAAGATGAACAGGCACATGGGTCAATACATGAGCGGGACACAGAAAGGAACTGGCAAGAATACCAGAGGCGCAAAACACCAGCTACTGGTAGACAGAACAATCAGCCGAGACTGCAAGACCAGACTGACCAACCTGTGCACTGCCTGGATTGATTACAAGAAGGCCTATGACTCAATGCCCCACAGCTGGATACTGGAATGCCTAGAATTGTACAAGATCAATGGGACCCTAAGAGCCTTCATCAGGAACTCAATGGGGATGTGGCGTACAACACTAGAGGCCAACTCCAAGCCCATAGCACAAGTCACCATCAAGTGCGGGATCTACCAAGGAGATGCTCTGTCCCCACTGCTGTTCTGCATAGGCCTGAACCCCCTCAGTGAGATCATTAACAAGACTGGCTACGGATACCGACTACGGAACGGAGCAGTTGTCAGCCACCTCCTGTACATGGATGACATCAAGCTGTATGCCAAGAGTGAACGAGACATCGATTCACTGATCCACACTACCAGGCTATACAGCAATGACATTGGAATGTCGTTCGGACTGGAGAAGTGTAGTCGGATGGTAACAAAGAGAGGGAAGGTAGTCAGAACTGAGGGGATTGAACTACCAGAAGGCAACATTGCAGACATAGAGGACAGTTACAAGTACCTGGGGATCCCGCAGGCGAATGGGAACCATGAAGAGGCCGCTAGAAAAGCTGCAACCACCAAGTACCTGCAGAGGGTCAGGCAAGTCCTGAGGAGTCATCTGAATGGTAAGAACAAGATCCGGGCCATCAACACGTACGCCCTGCCCGTGATCAGGTACCCTGCTGGGGTAATAGGCTGGCCAAAGGAGGAGATAGAAGCCACTGACATAAAGACAAGAAAGCTCCTTACCATGCATGGAGGGTTTCACCCCAAGTCCAGCACCCTGAGGCTGTACGCTAAGCGGAAGGAAGGGGGCCGGGGACTGGTGAGTGTCAGCACCACAGTCCAGGATGAGACAACGAACATCCAAGAATACATTAGGAAGATGGCCCCAACTGACCGAGTGCTCAGTGAATACCTCAGGCAGCAGAAACCCAAGAAAGAGGAGGGAGACGAGGAACCATCATGGAAGGACAGGCCCCTGCACGGTATGTACCACCGGCAGATAGAGGAGGTGGCTGATATCCAGAAATCCTACCAGTGGCTGGACAAAGCTGGACTGAAAGACAGCACAGAGGCACTAATCATGGCAGCACAAGAACAAGCTCTGAGCACAAGATCCATAGAGGCTGGGGTCTATCACACCAGGCAAGACCCCAGGTGCAGGCTGTGTAAAGATGCCCCAGAGACAATCCAGCACATAACAGCAGGGTGCAAGATGCTAGCAGGCAAGGCATACATGGAACGCCATAACCAAGTGGCCGGCATAGTGTACAGGAACATCTGTGCCGAGTATAACCTGGAAGTCCCGAGGTCAAAATGGGTCTTGCAGTCTTGCAGTCTCGGCTGATTGTTCTGTCTACCAGTAGCTGGTCCTTTGCGCCTCTGGTATTCTTGCCAATTCCTTTCTGTGTCCCGCTCATGTATTGACCCATGTGCCTGACAGGAGCTTCCATGTAGTACTGAGGCAGGTTATTGGTCGGTAGTTGGAGGGGACCGGTCCCTTCTTGGGGTCCTTGGGGATCAGGACCGTTCGGCCTTCAGTTAGCCATTCCGGGTGTCTCTCGTTAACTAGCAGCTGGTTCAGGGAGGTCGCTGTGGTCTGCCCTCAGATCCTCTAGCCACTGAGCATTGCCGTTATGGGTTGCATCCTTCTCCCATATGCTCTTCCAGTATTGCTCCGTCTCCAGCCTTGGTGGTGCTGTTCTCTTATTGTTCCCTTGCCACTGAGAGTACACCTTTGCTGGTTCTGTGGAGAACAGCTGGTTTATTCTCCTGCCTTCTATCTCTCTGGTGTACCTCCTCAAGCGGCTGGCCAATGCTGTGAGTCTTTACTTGGCAGTTTCCAAGGCCTCAGGTATGGACAGCTTGCTGTATTTCTTAGGCACCTTATTTGTCGCACCTTTCTGCAACTCCGTTAGTTGGCTAACCTCCCTCCGTGCTACTTTGATCTTGCCCTCTAGCCTCTAGCCACTTTGCAATCGTGCGAACTGTGTATAGAGAGCGACAGCACTGATCTGTGAGTGATGATAATTTGTGCACCAATTCCTCTGACATCGTCTTATTAATCGTTAGCTTACTATGCAAACATGACAAGTGATATCTCCCGCAGCAAGCTTATACATGTGAGAGGTTGATCGCGCAGAGAATCGCTGAGCTTATGTGAGTGCGTGTGTAAAAGCATTTCAGTTCTGCTGAGCCAAATAAGACAGGTCGGGGTGAAGAAGTGACAGCCAAAGAAAAGCTTACCGCAAAACGGAGAAGTTATGACAAATCAGACTATGAGGCAAAAAGAAAGTGCAGCTTTATGGTTTCATGGACAAAAGAATTTCTGTGGCTGCAATATGATGAGCTAAATAACCAGGGCTGCAGGGCTGCACATAAGTGGTCCGCAGGTGCGCATTCGCTGTCAAAATAAAAAACACGCACAAGGGTTAGGGTTAAATTTAAAAACTGTACTTTTGAGTTAAAATATATATTTATAATTTTAATAAATGACAAATTAAAAATGCATGAACATTTTTTGTATCGAAAAAATATCGAACCGTGACACCAAAGTATCGAACCGAACCGAACCGTGAATTTTGTGTATCGTTGCACCCCTAATATATATATATATATATATATATATATATATAAAATTAGAAATCCAATACTTGTAACAAGGACTTCATTCATGAGGCACATGCTCGTGACATTTTAAGATCCCCCTTTTTCCTTTTCACTACAAAACTACATACAGGACGTTTGCCACATTTCAAAATAAAACTCCCATGACAGGATTGAGTTTATTTTTCACAATACCAGAATTATAAAAGTTTGGGATCTACGTTTTTAAACATTTTTCCGTTTGTATTCAGAATTAGCTTTAGTGGGAAAAATAACAATAAAAAGTATATGCTTTTCCTAAAACATAATTTAAATTATTTTTTCAGTGATTTCATTTCACATGTAGTTGTAGAATTTATTATAGCTCAAAATAAAGTCTTTCTTCTGCACTCAGCCATTTCTATCTAATGCCAGTATCTATTGTCCTCTAACTGGCAGCTGTGTAAGAACTCTGTTGATCAAAGGTATCAGCGTGGGACCCATCCAATCCGTGTTGCTAAAAGTGATCTTACTTCTTGTTGTACAAGTGACTAATTTTCACTGGCATCCAATCCTCTCTCGTCCTACGCTGGTGGATCCAGAAATCAGTTTGCCACAGACTTAAATTTCACATTTGTATTAATAATTAAATTACTAATTGCGAGTGAGCAGCAGGTGTCAAGTATTGCAGAAACAAGTTTGGACAAAACCAATCAACATTTTTTCAGTTTGAGATTTCAATGTAAATTTTGGTTAAATATTTGTTAAACAAATCTCGACTGTGTTATTTAAGCTTCTGGTTATCAAATTATGGTCAAGGTTTGATTACATAGGTCTGC
Organism: Copadichromis virginalis; assembly: GCF_057382275.1. Taxonomy (NCBI): domain Eukaryota; kingdom Metazoa; phylum Chordata; class Actinopteri; order Cichliformes; family Cichlidae; genus Copadichromis; species Copadichromis virginalis. The sequence continues at coordinate 37,872,069 of NC_140631.1, read as the reverse complement.
AAAAAATAGTTTTTTTCAGCTGTGTGGGATATTTGATTGGTAAATTTGATGCTTTTTAGGGTGCTGAATCCAAATTGATCTCCATTTTCCTCCATCACATACAGTTGTTGTTGTTTTTTTGCAAAACATGAGGAGTTTATATTTAAAAAAGCACAACAGTGATGAAAACAAAAATATTTTATTACAGTTATTTATGCATAATGTTTCTGAGATTCCTTACCTTTTGCGATGAACAAAATAAAGCTGTTGGGACATGATCATCTGAGCTCCTCACACCGCCAAACCCACCTCCCCCTCCTAATGACCCCCATCAATTCATCGCATTTTCTTTTTGTATTTCTCTTGAGTCTCACTCTTAGACATATTAAATTTATGTAAGAAATCATTATTGGATATGGTTCTTTGACTCAAGTATAGTTTACCAGATTTCAGTTTAAAAATGGAAATTGCAAGAAAACCTGATGAGATGGAGTTTTTAAAAATATTTTCCTGGTTTCAGTGAGTAAAAATCCCTAAGAAACAGTCAAAAAATCCTATGCAGTTTTTTGGTTGCAGACCTGTGTTATAAGCCTTTGCACATCAAAATAAACAATGGTAACTATACTTCATTTAATTTGCCTTACTGACAATTTAAACCTTCCATTACAGGTAGACACTTAAAACAAAACTTTAGTTGAGGCTGTAGTGATGGCGAGGTGATGATTTCCTCATTGAGGATTCTTCTTCTTCTTGGGTCGTAACAGTTTACTGGGCAGTAAAGGTGCCATGTGTTTTTGCAGTCTGGGCCTTTACTCATTCATCTCTTCATGACTTACATCATCTTTCCAGAGAGCCTTGTGTGTGTAGGCCCTCATTTAAACTTAGGTCAGAGTTCAGGCTGCTGGATAAGAGATGAATTGGATGTCGGAGACGAGCTGCTGCTCGCTCCGAAGTCCTGCTGGGCAGCCATCTGCACGCGGGAGAAGGCAGACGAACCATTCTGATCAGACTCTTCAAGACTGGGAGTTTGGTAAAGTAGGACTGCCCATTTGAAACTGTTACGACAGCAAAAGTGGATTAACGTGTCATTCTCCTCATGTAGTCTTACTGTACCAATGAATTTCAGACAATTGAAAGTTAAGTCAGCCTTTTAGCTCTGGAGTGTTGAGGGGTCCACTTTGTTCTGTCTGTGTTTTCTTGTTGAATTGTTGTTTGTTTTTAGTTGATGTGCAGCAGTTTTGGTAAAGACTCGGTGATATTGTGCACTTTAAGATCTAAAACAATATTTCTTGTGATTTTCTTATTGTGGAAACCAAATATTATTCTGCCGGGGAGAGGAATTGCTCTCCTTTAAGTTGCTGATCTGCTTTATTCTCCATTAGTTAGCATCCTCCTTTATGTTATGATTAAATATTCATGATTGAGTACTTTAATCATTGAATTGGCCATTACTTAATCCACTGTACACACTTGTTTACTTTTGTTCAGGCTGCAACAATATTTTAAAGTTAACAATGGCTCAAATAACTATGTGTCATGTGAAAGGTGTTGTTTGTTGGCTCAAATACAAGCAATTATTGCCTGAGTGCCCTTAGATGTGGGTAAGCTAAGAGCGCATCAGTCTGACTGATGAGCTCCACTATGATGTGATGTCTGCAGTCCAACCCTGCAAGGTTTTGTGGTTCAGGTTACGTTAGATAGCTTAAAAGCGATGCTTTGCCTTGTAAAACAAAGCGTTTTTGTGGGCTGGATATGACAGATGAAATGCAAACCCTCATTTTCCTGCAAATCTGCAGTGTGACAATCAAACACTAAAACCTCACTGCTCAGCGCACACTGTTAAATGTACTGCAGCATTTTATTTTTACAATATGTCAGTATAACACTGTAACATACAGCATGTTAAAACATAGCTTTTTTTTTATTGTACTCCAAAAGGTCTAGTCAGTTTTGCGATGTAAAATACAGCAAGAGCTGGATAATAAGTTACTCGCAATTTGACAATAAACATTTTGCAGTGTAACATCAAGCATAGGAAAAAACCATGACATTTAAAATTTTGCTCTAAAATTTCACAACTTCTTCATAAAAAGCCAGATTGTGGCGTTAGTAGCAAAGAAATGTTTTATCAGTCTGGTGGTCAGGATCCCCATAATGACCCCAGACATAAAGATAAAAAAATGAAATATACGAACGCATCTTAATCATCTATTAAAACTAAAAGCACTCAAGAATCAATAGTGAATATGAGTTTTTCCTGAAAAATAAACCCTTTCACTATAATTTATCTCACTAATGATAAATCTATATTCCCAACATCCTGAGTACAATAGAAAGATACATGCATCAAGGGAAAAAGTGCAATAAATTCCTCTAATGTGAGAAAAAAGGAGACTCAGTGAGACTTGCAGAACCATGACACTGTACAGTTACCAGCTCGCTTTTACTACATTACAAAATGAGCAATGTGAAATGAAAGTCTGAGGTATACCAACTTCACACACTTATAATATAAAAATCCTGCTGTTCACAGTCCTCCAAAAGGGGACTGTGCTCTATATGTTATATAACTCACAGAAATAGGTCAGTGCAATAGTAATGGAGTTGCTTCCATAGTGTTGTTCCCCCTCTCCCGTTGTGTCGAGTTTCAACATGACATAATGTGATATAATTTTAAAATATGTTTCCGTTAAAATTTAATATGGTTGACTTTAATAACAGATTCTGTTGTCAGACACGTGGCAGTGAATTATTGTACTGACAGTTTACTCCGACTGAACCTTTCCTGTTTTCAGACAGTCTGTTGCTCCATAAGCTGACTTATGTAAAGGAGATTTAGCTGGCACTGAGTGTGTTGCATAAATAGTCCCTTTGTATTCCAAATGTCCATCCAGAAAACTGCCTCCACTTTCACAGAGCAAAGTACATCCACTTCACCCCTAACCTCAGCAACAAGTGACTCAGTCTGAATTTACATGATTTCATTTTCCTTGAGCCCAATGTCCATGTTCCAGGACTCTGCAAGGGGTATTTTTACCAGACAGAAGCTCAAAACGAGACAAAGGAGGCACTGGAAGTCTTAAGATTAGGATTAAAGAAGTGGGCTGTAATAAACATCGGACACAGAGGTAAAGACAGCATTGATTGCATGCACAAGCTGCCAAAAAGCAGTTTGTGTGTTTCATTTGGGGGCTCAAATGCAAAGGCTGTGGTAAAATAATAAAGGAGAGTTTGGAAAAAATAGAAAATAGTAAACTTGCTCATCTATTTCTGCTCTCCATTGTGATTGCTGCAGCAACAGGCTGTGCTGGCTAGTTAAACGTAGAAATGCACATTCAAGACAGTTTTTAATTGTGGTTAAGAATGAGGTGACTGAAACCATGACAACTGTACAAGAAACTCACTTAAAGCTATAACAATACAAGCATTATTTGTTGTCTTATAAATATTGACACTTACTGATATGTTTCTCCAGTTGCACTGACTTCTTACATCTTGGCATCCTATATAAGGTCACCTGCCTCTGTTTAGGATGTAACTAGGTGTGATCATAGAGTGTATATAAAGAATAAACCTACCCAACATGACATTTGTCCAACACTGTGTGGATTATTCTGGAGCCACCTGCAGCATATTTGGACAAGAAGATGGAGAGTGAATACTGGGTAGCTCGGTTAGGAATCTGCACCCAGACTATAAGCTTAGCTGCCACACAGAGATAGATACCCCCTAATTAGTGCTAAGTACAAATAGCACTGTTGGTTAGCACTGTTGCCTCACACCAAGAAGGTCCTGAGTTCAGTTCTTTCTGTGTGGAGCATGCTCTCCCTGTGTTTGCATGGGTTCTCTCTGGGTACTCCAGCTTCCTCCCACAGTCCAAAGACATGCAGTTAGTGGGGATAGTTTAATTGAAAACTCTAAATGGCCAGTAGGTGTGAATGTGGGAGTGAATTTGAGGACAAATGGCTGTCTGTGTCTATGTGTTAGCCCTGTGACAGACTGGCGGCCTGTCCAGGGTGAACCTGTCTCTCACCCTAAGACAGCTGGGATAGGCTTCAGCAGAAGTGAATGGATGAAGGGGCAAATAAAAGGGAATTTCCCTCACCAAAACTGCAGCACAACCTTCTTGGATGGTCTGCTAGTACAATGAACCATGCAATGATTTCAGGCGTGCACTACCTACACCAAAACTAACTAACCCAAATTTTTTTGGGTGGCATTTTCTCTAAGCCTTGGGGAACATAGCACCTAAGTTGGCGTAGCATTGGACTTTGACCTTTCTTGTTTTTTTCAAGGTCAAGATCTTATTGTGTGATATGTCACATAAAAAGGCACAGATGTCCCATGATGACGCAAAGATGCCATAACAGGCTGACGTTCTCTGAGGGCTCGTGTTTAGCCACTGCGTTCTACAGTTTTTTCCTTAAGGTGGAAAGTTTAACACTGCTGAATAACTTTGATTTTTTTGCTGTTTAAATATATCCTATAGATAGATTTTTATTTCTTGTTCTAACATCAATGATTTTTCCAATGAAATCTGCTTCATTGCATTTTGGATTGAAACCTTGGGATCTCATCCGTCTGACTGGAGGAATAAAGAAAGCTTCATTTCATCCTCTTTATTTCCGAGCACTTAGCCTGATCAGATTATCATTCAGTTATTAAATGACCCGCAACAGTAATAACTTAAAAGCAGAGCAGAGGAATGCAAAGACTGAAGGTTAGTTCAAGTTCACCAATCCGCTAAGTCTGTCTTGAATCTCACTTAGTCCTGACATTTATTTTTTTCCGACTGCTGTCTTCCAATGTCTCTTGTTCAAATGAGGAAAGAGGAAGGGATGGAGAAAAGCAGGGATGGAAAGCCCGAGGCAAAGAAGACTGAAGGGAGGAAACAAGTAAAAGGGGTTAAGGAGTGAGGCTACACTGAAACAGATAGAAAAGGCAAGGAAAGGCTGGAGTAGGAGTGTTTATGTATTTTTAAAGGTGGAGAAAAGCAAAAGCCTTTTATGGAGAGTAGTAGGCAGAACCCTGAAGTCGTGTCAGCGTTTGCCTCAGCTGCCTTTAGTTATCACTGACTCATTCATCAGCTTCTTGATTACCAGCTGACTAATAATAATCAAACAATGTCTCAAAGTAGAAATAATACATGTCTCAGATATTAATTCATATTTAAAACTGCCTTTCACCACAGCCCTGATCATATCGAGGTATTTGGCATCCCAATTTTAACGTCAAACTTCTCACTGTTGCTTTTCTGATACACTCTCAAGCCGTGTTATCAGTCTCCTCCCTGTGCGCTGTGCTCTCTGGCACACATACAGACTTTTCCCTAAGATAATGTTCATGTATTGTCATATAGAGGCTCAGATTCTTAGAAAGAATGTCCAAACAGCAAATATTTTGCTGCTATATATAAACCTTATAAGTCATTGAGGACTTATGTTTGTCATTCCCTATTTTAATGCATTTTATTGGGACCGATGTGATGGGTTTTGACAGAATATTCACCAACGATTTACATTTTTACAAGATTACAAGAACATACAGCTCTCTTTGTTAAAATTTGATTTGGCGTGTGACTCAGTTATGCAGTAGTGACCACTGGGTCGGTAAAGAGATGTTACCTGTAACGGACAGACAGGTAAATGATCATGCGTGATACCTGCAGATCATAAAATAAAGCAAAAACAACCACGAGAGAATGAAGGAGCTTACATTGTGTGTTTTTGTTGCTCCGCTGTGACTGTAATGTGTAGCAGCCTCAGGCAGTCAGAGCAGCCTGATGTGGTTTCAGCGCTCTCTGGCTCACTTCCATACATCACGGAAAGTCTAATGTCTCCCGACAGGGTTCGCGTGATGGTTTGGGGGTCTCAAAGACAGGTGGATAGTCGAACCCGCTGGGCAGAGCCAAACGTGTCAAGAGGCTGCTACACTGTGATTAAAAATGACTCTGTAAGATACCTGCAGGCGGCTCTTCTGGTTTCCAGAGGAATACTTTGGCCAAAAAAACAGGAGTGTCTTTGTTTTTCACAGATTTGATCACAGTCTTGTAATTAATGAATGTCACATGTGGGTACACTAATGAAGTATGGCTGTATTGCTTATATTTTCATACATGATATTGGTAAGTCTAACCCTCCTAAAGTCTTTTCCTGCACCATCTAAGAGAAGGAATTTCCTGTTTGGCTTCCTTACAGATATTCCCACCCCCTGCGTGGCATGTATTTTAATACAAAGGTGGCGTATTAGTGACGTAATAGTGGGAATTAGGAGCCACCAACGTTAAACTGTTATGGTCTTGGTCACGACCAAAGCACCATTTTGGACCTTTGAAGAACTGTCTTGTTTTCAGAGTGCAGTCTGAGTGCAGAGGGCTGCTGGCTTCTCATAAACTGTGGAAAGACTAATGTGTCCTTGTGGGTTTGTGTGATTTGCAGGGCCGGGAGGCGAGGGAACGTTATTACAGTAAAAATAGAACAACAACGGCAGTAATAAGCTCTGTTTCTATGCATGTCTTCAAACTTGTGCCAAAAATAGAGTCAAATTTGGACTATGGCTGTATTATGTTGCAACACTGGATGTGTTACATTTTTCTGATTGGAACAACCAAATGTGTAACACGTGTATTATGTCTGTGTTAAAACAACAGCACAATCCTGTAAATGTAGCCAACACTTGACAACACTCTGTATATCCAGTCAGGTCTTTTGCACGGTAGACACACAACAGATAAAAAAAACTTATTTTAATCCTGCTCCTTTAAAAAATAATGCAAATAAAATAATGCAATAGCCTTTATCAGTTAATTATACAATACGCTGCATTACATATACTTAATGTAATACACGCATGTTAAGCCATGCTTTTCTGTCTGTGCTGTAAGAGCTTTGTTGGCATGACTGCATGTTTCACACATCCTATTAGAGGAGAGCTTACACTGTCTAACCCTGCTCAAGATTTCACTATTTTTACTTCCAAGCATTGCTGCCGAATCTATTCTTGATCCCTCATAATGCAAAAAGATAAATTGTATAATTCTACCCAAAAAATTGCTAAAATCCAGTAAAAAAAAATCACCTTTTGGCAATTAATTTCTCTAATCATGCCATTTTAATGGGGTAATGCAATAAAAATGAGCATAACTGTTAGCCGGGCGGTGGCTTTTTGACTACTCTTGTACTTAGCTGCACTTGCAGGCTCACAAATTTAGCCTTAATTACATATTTCTTTCATTGCATGTCTTGGTCTTTCTCTGAAATGAGCTAAATATAAATCTGAAAACATGCATTGCCTGAATAGCATTTAATGTTTAATAATTAGTTTGAGGTGAAAACCTTTAAGGTGACTATTTCCCAGCAACATATAATTTCTTATTCATTTCCTAATAAAGTAATGAAGACATGTCGCCTTTTATAATCTATCCATTTGTTTATTCATTTTTATTTATTTCTTTGGTTTATTGTCATTTATAAAGTGTAAATCTGTATTATGGAACATAAACTGCGTAAAGGCCCACCACTCTAAAAATGCCGCCTCTCTCTCACACGCATCGACACCGTCTCTCGCTGCTGCCTTCTAAAGATGCTCACACAAATTTAGACTCCATTGCTGATTCCTCTTTGTCATCTTCCTCATGCATACTTGCGAACACACTGTTCACACTTTTTGTTATGTTTAGAAGATTACCCAAAGATTCTGCCTATATCCTCATTATGCTAATCTGTCCTCGTCAGCCCACGCAGCAGCTCTGGATGCTTCTGTGCTTCAGCCGCAGCTCAACACAATTTCTTAGTCTTATTCAAATCAGAGTTCACCCTGCACAGCTGCTCCGGAGGATTTGGTGAATTCAGGTCAAAGTAAAACAAAAATCTGCATGCTGGAAAGAGTGGGCTGAAAACATGCCCTGACACTTGCAGAGCTAATGGAATAAAGCATTAGCTCACTGTGTTGGAACATAATAACAAATATATATCATGCTGCACTTTCCTAAACGTTCCTCGTAATAGTCTCTTTAATTATACTGCAGGCCTATATAGTAGCAAAACGACTTTGGCACCATGGATAGCTTGAAATGCTGGGATATGATTCCTGCTGGCTGAGTTGTGGAGCTTTTTGATGAAAACAGCTGCCTGCTACAGCTGGAAATGAGCACTAAGACGTTCTGCAGAGCTGACGGGAAGTGCAGCATCAGGTGATAATTCTCTGCAAACCTTTTAGATGCCACATGCAATCCTTTATTATACTGCAAACGGAGATTAGAGCAATGTAGAGCATTAACAGCCGTCCAGATGTGTCTTACCTTCAACGCAACAAGTTCCATTTGCTTGCCTGAAAATGTTCCAAGGAGAAATAAATCCAAGAAGAAAAGAAGTAGAGCAGTAAAATAGTGCTTTATGTACTAAAAGAAGAGGCAGAGAGCATTTGGGCAAATTGCATTTTTATGTTGTTCACAAATGAAAAAAATAAACACCAGGGAGAGAAGGGAGCAGGACTTCTTTGCGTTCTGGTTCTGCCGCCACCCACAGCAACATCGGCTAGACACATCAAGCACTGCGTAGGTTTCACTTTTGTGCCGTAGAAAAATGTATTTATTAAAGCATCGACTCCAGAACAAAAACAAAAGAAAACGAACAACAGCTGCAGGATTGCAGAACATATTAGGTACCATAAAATTGATAAAGCAATCACTGTACATACTACAGTGTTCTTTTTTTTAAGTCACAGCTTTTGTAATGCAGTTATGGTTGATGTAAATATTTTTTACACATATTATACATTCAATAAAACTGAAATATGTTTGAGAAAGAAATGTACATCTGAATTATAGCACTTATGATGGTGCTGTAGGAAAATAATATGGATTAAAGACGGTGACGAGCAATTTAAATTGATAAGCACTCTTTTTAACACAAAACTATAAATATATATTAATATCATTAGTGCAACAAGTTGAGTTACTTATGTTAGACATATGTTAGGTGTGTGTGTGTGTGAGGTCACTTGAAACACTTGATGAAGGCAGGAGAATGTGTTGTTCGGCTTACAGCTGCTGTAAGATTAGTTGCTTTTAGATGAAAGAGCAGACGGACTATCAGCTCATTTTCACTCCTAAATATTCTCCTTATGGTTCAGTGACTTTATGTGAGACAAATCTGCTGTATGTGGTTACGATACTTTCATAATGCGAGATTTGAAGCTTTCCGTGTAAGTACAAAGCATTTTAGGTTCCAAAATTATTCAAGTTAATTTAAAATGAAGTCAGATTAGAAATCATATCTTTAATTATTAAACTTTTTATTACACTCTAAATTTCATATAAAATAGGTTGTATCAAAAACCTGCAAAGGGACTGCGCTGTTGTCTTCTTTATATCACTTAAAGGGTTTCCTTTCAAAAAGGTAAATGCTGATTTTTTAAATCTGTTATCGCTGAATCTGCTGGTGGTTGATATATTTTCATTTCTTATCAAAAGAAGAAAAAATTCTATAGTGAAACACATCCCAAGGAAGGAAAAGTGAGAAGATAAAATTTGAGAGCACTGACAGATGAATCATTTCATGTTTCTGCTCCATCTTCAGCATTTCATTCGGGGGCGAAGCACATACACTGCCTCAAAGCCGCAATTTAGATTTAAGGTGATATTATTAAAGATCCAATAATGCCCGCAATTTTACCTACTGAATTACATTTTTCAGATCTGTTTTTTAATTTGCTTCATCCCCTCGAATTAAATATAGCCCTATGGAATGAAACCCTTTGAGCCAACCTCCCTCCTCACTGTGGATCCAGTTAAACGGTGTTGCTCAGAATGTGAATTGCAAAGGATTAAGTGATTGTGTATCTTTTAGATTCAAAACATCTGCTGCTTAGTTTGGCAAAGGCTCACATGCCCTCAGACTGGGATGGAAAGCAGGCAGCTGGAGGGAGTGGTGATTATTATTTGGTTGTTTGCTGTAATTTATTTTTAAGACAGTCATTGCTTCTCTGTAGGAACAGTGGTGCGGTCATCTCCATCTTCACCATGAAAAAGTAGAAGATTATAGGTTTAGTCCAAAAACCTTCTTTTCCCTAACCTGTGCTAATAAAAACAAAAATGCTGTATATTCACCCCCTTTAGGAACCATGGAAACTCTTTGGGATCGATTGCCTTACTTATTTATAACAGCTACTAAAAGTTAACAGTTTCAGTGGGGTGTGGATATGTCACAGCTTAATGCCTATGGTTGTATGTAAACATGGTCAGGTCAGGGAGAAAGAGCACAGAGAGGCATCCAGTACCGAATCCAACACTATAAATAATTTGCTGTAATACTCTAAATATTTGCATGTCCCTTTATGCCTTCCTGAATTGTGAAACTAAAGGATGCATCTGTGGGTTGTTTTTTTTATTAATGCTGTGAAGATGCACTGCCAGCACCGGGGCAGTGTAGTGTGATTCTGCTTGTTGCTTACTTTGGTTTAGTTCAGATATCTAAATCTGCAGATGGACAACTTAGACATTTGGCACAGACCTACTTACAAAATGTGATCATATGAACCTCCATCTAATCCTCAGAGATAAGGCAAAAACAAAAAACAAGAGCTGCAACCCAAGGCTCGTAAAAGCTGAGCATTGTTGCAGAAATATACACTCCATGAGGAAAGAAATGTTGCAGTAAGCGAGCACATGCGATTTATCTTCATCCCTACTTCCACCAAACCTCACTGGAACAAGTTGGACATTCCTGTGAAAACTCCTTTGGGGTTCAGTGGGATCTATTCTTAGAGTTCAGATGAATGAGGGAGCGTGTAAAGCAGTGAAAGGAACACATGAAGAAGGAGGAAAATCAATATGCAGCTTCTAAGAGGAAAGGTGAGCTAATAGCAATCGTAGGTGCTTTGTTAAAACTGACAAAGATGGATGGCAAGCTAGCACTGGCTACAATTAGATAAAGAGTTACAATTAAGAATCAGAGGAATTTCCTGGGAAAGATGCTTCATTTCATAGTTTATTAAATTACTTTTAAGGTCTGTGGTGGTATTTAAACTCTGGATTTTCAACTTATTTATAATTGCTTGACTGGTTGACAGAAAATCGCAGCTGCATGAACAACACCTGAGCAGCCTCATTTCAATGAAGTCGGTGATCTATGTGTTAGCACCAGGCTTAGTTTATTAACCTAGCTTCATCGCAAGGTCCTCTATAGAAAAGCAGGGCAGTGGTGACTGAAACACTGAAAAATGACATGACATATAAAAGCAACTACACTTCCAGTTTGGATTAGTTTAAAAATGTCTTTCATAATAATGTTGTTTATGTATTATGTGGCTAAAATAATCGTCAGAAGACATTTCTCAAGCTTTCAAATGAAATGCTTAACTGACAGCATGAAGTTTCAACAGAAACGAGTTTTTAACTGTATATTTTAATGCAGGTTGTAGCAGTGATGTGAGGGGATTTATTGCTTTCTTTGTCTTTATTCTTCTACAGAGCTGTGACTTTGAAAATGTACTGTCTCTGCAGAGGAAGAACCAAGCTTTAATCACCCCCTGCACAATGCACAGGACCTTGGAAAAATGAAACTACTATATATATTTATAAACCATGTGTTCCTAGCTATACACAGGTAGAGAGTTTGCATTCATCTTCTTACACAAAATTATCCTTTAACCTCTCTCAAGCCACTAATCCACTTACCTTCTGTCTCCTCAAAGCACTCTGTGGTTCTGACACAACCTACAGCACCTTTGGGAGCTGATCTAAGGCACAGTGTAATTCATCTTAAAACTGGAGTACATCCCAGTGGTCAATTTTCAAGCCATTGTACAGATGAGGAGAAAGGACGAGAACACATTCAAAGTAACTGTCAGAAAGATGTTGTTTTGTTTCTAAAAGCATCTGAGTGAATATGTTTTGTCACAAAAATGTTTATTGGAGGAAGAAGTGCCCTGGAGCCAGAAATAATCCTTTCTGTTAAGTAAGAGAAGCCAAAGAGTGGAGGCTATTTCGTGTTAACTATGAAGCCAAATGCCACCTTTTATTGATATATTGTGAATATATTATAAATGACAACAGCATGGAAAGATATTGGGGGTGGTAACTATTTGAATCAACATTTAGCTCATTGAGCCATAATCAAACAAGTTTTGCTTTGAAGTAAAAGCAAAAACCTTACCTGATTAAAATTTGGCCTCTTCCACTAGTATGAGATTATTATCCTGAGAGCTGGCACCATTTGCACTGCTGCATTCAAAAGTCCCAACAGCAAGGCAAAGCATCCCTGTATATACTGTCTTGGGTTCATATGTTGGATTTTCATGCTGCTGTTCAGCACAAAAAAATAGACTTGTGTGAGTATTTGTTCTTAATGGCTCAACAAGGTTTCACTGCAAAATGCCAAAGGGTTGTTCAGTGACAGTGGTAATTCAATTCAAACCCCAATCACAGAGGCCTAGAGACCAGTTAACATGGGGAAAATGTATATCTGCTAATGGGTTGGCAAAGCGATGAAGGGCCCAAGACTGACAGGCACACTACAAATCAGTGAAACCTGGTATTCTCCCCCAAGATCCTTGAAGTCTGCAGACCAAATGCGCTTGGTTGTCCCAAGGTCCAGATTAATACACAGAAGAGACCGGGCCATGACTGCTCCTAAATTATGGAACACATTGCCCCTGCATATGAGGATCTTCCCAACACTGGATACTTTTAAAACCCGTCTAAAGACCCACTTTTATTCTCTGGCCTTTAAATCAAAATGTGTCTGTTACTATTGTTCTTTCTGTGATTCTATTTTCTCTTAATTTACATTCTATGTTATTTGATAAGTCTTCTGATTTGACTATTTTATTGCAGAGTACTTTGGTCAACAGTTGTTGTTTTTAAAAGTGCTATATAAATAAATAAACTTGAAATAAACTTAAACTTGAAACAGTTAATTAGTCTTTTTTTTAAATGAAAATAATGAACCTATCACCATAAAATAATGTTTACTTAACAGGTACTTTTAGCTCCTAGTTGACACTGAGCGGTACAGATGTAAGACGATGGGGTGGTTAAAATCAAAGTCTGGGTCTCAAACCAGAAAAGAGGGACAGCTGGAAATTAAACTCATAGTGAATTCAGAATTAAAGATGCTGCTTGCCTCTCCAAGTGTAACCAAGTGTTGGTTAGCGCACTTCATTTCTAAGAGACAATAATGTGTTTGTGGTTTTTGGTTTAGCCAACATGAAATCTCTGCAGGCAGACCATCTGTACATATACCGACCTGCTGACAGACCAAACACACATGGATCAGGCCAACCCCACCTCCCCATACCCACACTCCTAACACTGAACCTGCCACCCTGATATCTGAAGAAGCAGGTCGGTTCTCGCATGTCTGATTACAGGATGCCTGCTGGGAAATGTATTTTTTCCTACATACTATTTATCTTGTAATAATAATACATTATCATTATAACCCAAATAAAACCCAAATGAAAAGAGCATTTTGAAGAAGTGCGTATTGCTCTGGACAGAGAGCTATGTTAGTTGGCTATACTTTGAAAATTAATATGCAAGAGAGTATTTAAGTTATATTTGTCAATACTTTATATTATAAATCAAATGTTTAAGCACATTTACATACAAAAATCATTTGCATGTGGTGTATCAATGTAAAATAAATAAAGAACACTATCATTAAAACTATTAATTTTTGAAACAATGGCTTCCACTTTGGGGGCACAAAGTGATATATTATTTTCCTGGGCCCTAAATCCCTGGATCCACCCCTGCTGGTAATCACTGTAAAATAAATTGCTCATGCCCCGTTCATTTAGGCTTTAAATCTGATCATTGACACCCCGTCACCTGCTGGTTGCTAGGGAAATTCATGTATTCCAAGACTGACTTGTAAGTGGTTCGTAATGTGAAAGATGGTAGTTGGAAACAGGTTGCAAATACGGATACGATACTGCACCAGAACCTCCTAGCAGTTGCTTTGGTTGCTGGCAGGTTGCTGCGGTCACCAGAGGTTCGCATGGAAGTTGTCTGCAAACAACAGCAAACTACTCATCAAGTGGTAGTGAAACATTGTAATGTGTGATGAAAACCAGAAATAGAGATTTTTCAAAGTAAAGGTTTCAGCCTTTGAAAACGGTTCGTTCCAGCAATAAGGCTTTTACTTTGAAAGCAAACCATCACCATTTCTGGTGTGCGACTCAATTTTTCAAGTTTCACTGCAGGCATACTGCAGGTATTTGCAGGCAAGTCAGCGTCTTTCATACAAACTACAAGCAAACGTGGCACTCAGTCTGCCCGCAACCAAAAGAATCACATTACGGTTTTTCCTGCACGCTGTTTGTGACCAGTTATACCTGGTGACAGGGAGGTGGTGTCTAGGTCTCTGTGACTGATGCTTTTGTCAGTAAGTTCAGTTTGAACTGATTTGTCGGAGAGCCTGGCACGCATATTTGTGGTATTTGGTCATAATAGTCAGAAATAATGTTATAATATAGTGATCAATTTGGTTGAGTTGCATCATTTAGAATTAATTAAGTCAAATGTATTTTTTATATGTCACATCCTGCGCAGGAAATGCCGTTAAGAAGATGCTGTTAGCTGTACAGACAGTTAAGTCATGTACTTCTAAAGGAGTTTTGACTTGTTTGTATCTACAGCTTCATTTTAGAGCCACATCAGGTCAGGTCGAGTTCTATAGTAGTGCAACAGTGTGATTGGACCCTAAAGTTAATAGTTTAAACCCTGAATATCGGTTGTAATTTTTTATATGACCGGTAAATCACTGTACTTGAGGTATAGTTTCTGAAATGTGCCCTATTATTTTGAGCCTGTGACTGAACTTTTTTGCCAACCCCACTGTTTTTCAGCGTTTCCACGTTTGAGGTTAAAGTCTACCAATAAAGTAGTTGCTGCTCCAACAGCACTTCTAGCTTCATAAACAACAAAAAAAGTAAAGTTTCACATAGCATTTATAGTGCAAAGTGTAGCGATGAACATCTCAGTGGTTAGATCTTAATACTGAATGTATTATGTAAGAATTGACTGTAAAAAGTCACTTTTACCCATTTTTTCCATATTGTATTTTTAGCTGCCCGGAAAGCCCGTATATGTTCTTGTTTGTGGCGACCTAACCCATCAGGAACAAAATGGCATGACCTTCTCGCTGGAAGCCGGAGGAACTTCTTTAGTGGCGTATGGAGAAAGGTGTGTGGGAGGAGAGTGACAAGAGGTTGGTCAGACCATGCTGTGAATTGTTTGTGACTCCATTTCCCAGGAGGCTTTGCAACAACAGCTCAAAAAGCCACTAGCCACTTAGCCGATGGCATGGAGAGGGCTGAGACGATTTGGCCAGAGGTCACAGGAGCTGACATGGTGGATGCGGGGGTGCAGGTGTTTGTTGATCGGATGACTCTGGTGCACAGGAGGATTGTGGGTAGATGGATATGTCAGAGAGTTGAAGCTCACCCCTTCTTGATTGTGATGCCTGTCGTAGGGAGGATGGTGATGTGTGGAAGTGGATCGAACCCTGATTTTCTTTCGTTCTTGACCCTCTCTAACACTTTGACACAACTACATCGAGCCCTCCGAGTGTTTGAATGGAAGCACATCACCAGCTTTAACTGTTGAAACTTACCTCGACTGCATTATCCAAAGTACCTTTCTCGGCACTGACTTTACAAATAAACGTGTGAGGGCTTACTCCTTAAGACTAAAGATGTTAATTTGCTTCAATGGTTTATTTTACCCATAACCATGTACAAATAAACAAAACCTTTACAGCTTTGTATGGTCACACATTTAGCATTCATTGGTCCATAAGCACTCCTCACGGCGACATGAAAACACTTAGTAGACACCGGCTGACTTCTAGCGTCGGTGTCTGAACGTTGCACTGACGTCACAAATGTACCATCCATTCTAACAGTTTCATTGCAAATAAAAATAGTCACATGCAATGACTGAAAAAAATTACATTACCTCATGTCACATAGAAAGTAAGCGAAAAGTTCCATCATTTAGAAATAAGTACTCTTCAGAGATTTGTCTCTCTTTTTTTCTTTTTTTTCCCTTTTTTTTTAAGTCCTAGACATTCTTTCAACAGCGTTGTTGGTCTCATTTGGGTTGTAAACATTAGTTACAGTGCTGAGCTCCTTTCAGCTCAAGCTCTCAAGAGAATTGGTCAATCAATACTATCAATCAACTGATGGAGAGGAATTAGTCAGTAGTCAATCAAACAAGGACTTTATCAGAGGAGGACATGATCGTCTTTGGGCTCAGTTAGGGGCAACAGGACACCAGTGAGAGACTGGAGAACAGACTAAACAGTAGATCTATATAAGACACCCTGAGAATCACAACTACATCTCTTTCATCTGTCATCCCTTCTTCCTATCCTCTCTCTTCCTCTATCTCTTCTTCTACGGAGCGATCATAGTCAGGTGGGCGTGGCCTCATCAGTTGAGAAAGATGGCTGGTTGGTAGGTTGTTTTGTTGTGGCGGAAGCCGGTTGCCATGCAACTGGCTCCTCTGTGGTTGGCATGGAGACAGGTTAAGGTGGATTCTGACCTGGTAAGGTAGTATGCAGCACGTACAGTAGTATGAACAGTAGAAATGTAATATGCAGTTCTGGGGAAAACAAACTAAATTTCATTAAATGACGCTGAAGAAATTAAACAGAACAAGTCCACCTCAGGCTGATTAACGGGTCAGTTCATCCAAGCTATCCAAGAAATAGTTTCTTACTTAGAGGTACAGTTCTTCTCAAAATCAAATTGACATTTTGGGCCATAGAGTTATTTATCCATCTCGATTTATTTGGTGTAAGCTGCCCAATTTTGGAGATACCAGCTTTTCGGTGTAATAAAACTATGCGGGACCCGGGCTGTGGTGATCAAGGAACCAAAAAACATGATTGGATGACACCACAGCAGTAACTACTGAAGCCTGTTTAAGTTGCTGATTTATTTATTTTTGTAAGGCTGGGTTATCATCTCAACATTTCAAGTTATGTACCTCAAAATTTCAATGTTATAAATCCAAATTTGTACTTGTCGAGTGCTATTTTCTTAGAGTTTGAAAAGATTACTAAAAAACAAACAAAAAATTATCTTTATTATCTTTGATGTAATTTTTATTTCGCTTCTATGGAACTATATCTGCCACTTAAAGGAAACATGTAGCTAACCATCATCACAGCTCAGCTGTCTTGTCACAGGTAGATGCACGTTTCCTTCCACAGTTAGCAGGTGTAGTTTGGCAGAGAGAAAATACTTTCTACATAAAATTATTCACAAGGAGTTTCTTATATAACAGAGAAGGGCATTGCTGTTATTTGGTAAATGTAGCCTATCTCCTTCATTATTATTTAAGAGAAATCTGACTTCTGTACAGCTAAAATCTCCCAAACTGTTCAAGTCACATTCAAATTTTTTTAGATGGTTAGACAGCACCTGTCTTTTTGACTCACGTGGTGTTTTGACTTATCAGTCCCAGAAACTACAGCAAAGCTGTTTGCAGCGAGGGCTGTGGTTTCCTCAGAAATATATGCACACAAATGTGAATTAAATTTACATATGCATTTTTAATGCTGTGAGCACCACCACGGACTTAACTCCATTCACCTCCAGCGTTTTGGAGCATAAATTATTGACAGATATTGCACTTGTTGGGAAAACATTAAATATGGGTGAACTGATCCTTTAAAAGTCAAACAACCTGAGGGACACTTGCCTTGATTTAAGGAGCGCTTAGTAATAATCTCAAAGGTGAAAACACCTCGAATGAACGAAAGCAAGCGTATTTATCCCCAGATCTGTCAGCATGTAACAGTAGATTGTGACAGTAGTATGTTATCAATGGAGAACATCACATGGGGCTGACGTGGTGTGCAGCAAAGGATGGCGCAGGGGGAAGGCGGTAGTGGTGGACAGTGATTGGTTGATTTGGTTGGTCAGGTGACTGAAGGGGTTATGGACAGTCGAGTTGAGTCAGATCACATGATGAGGGTTTGCAGCTATAACGTCAGGAGGTTCCATCAGGAAGTATGGAAGCCTGACAAGTTTTAGCTTTTGGTGGACACTGGACACAACACCCACCCCGAACCCCCCCTCACAGACCCAACAATCGCGCACACACACACACATCCACGCAGACGCACGCAGATTCGCACGTGTGAGCAGACAGACACGCAAGATACAAGCACATGTGCACCATATTTTGCATAGACACACAAATAAACACAGGTTCGTTAACTAACACACATTCACGACACACGCTGCTCACACACACCCTCGCGCGCGCACCTCGATTCGCCCAAACACACATTCGGTCCCCACCCTCAGACTTGCGATGTGTTACTGTGATGATGCAGAGTGTGGTGGAAGGTGAAGAATAAGACAACGGAAGACAGGTGATGCTAAAATGAACATTTATAATGACTGCTGTTGCTGTCGCAAAATAAGAATCCTTAAAAAAAGACCTCATATATATTAGCACTAGATTGCCCACTTCACTGGTAATCCACAAGTCAAGAAACACAACTCACTAGGTTTTTTTCTCTTTACAAACACAATGCTACAATTACATTAAATATTCAGTAATCTTTAAGTCAGTTAATGAATGTTGTTAAAAGCAACCACTAAATACTAAAAATAAAAACAAAACAATTATAATATTAATTCACCTTTTTCCAGTCGTTCCCTTTTTCTCGTTGTGTTGTTATTTATTAATAGTATAATAATAGTCTGAGAAATAAATAGCTCATGTGGTGTTCTCAAGGCAATGGGGCAGGCAGCATAAATCAAGAGTGGAGCTCAGAGCAATGCAATGAAATGGTGGAGTCTAATCTCACACAGTCACTTTAATAGTTTCAACATGTCTTTGATGTGGAGGCGAAATATGGAGATATGATACAAGTTTGGTTCTGCAGGCAGCGGAGTGGTTGAGCGGCACCTGCAGAGGTTAATCATCTCTAAACTATCCTTCTATGTTATGTAAACTAGGACTGTATTGCACAAAAGTTAGCAGCTCATCTTCCTCATTTTGTAGCCCGGGAGAAGCTTAATTTCTTCTTCTTTTGTTTTTCAATTTTCCGCCTCCGCCTCCCTGTTTTTGTTTTTCTTTCTCCGACTTGGAGGAGCTGAGTCGAGCCGTCTTCCACGATGATATGTCTCTAACATGACCAAGCGTTTTCAATCACTATGGCTTGATGATTAAAAAGATACTAGTGCCACTACAACTCACTGTTAAGAAACATCAACAAATGTACAAAAGCAAGCCTACGTTGAGAATGGCTCGGACTATTTCTCAAGATTAGTATTATTATTTGATGAGCACACTTATCTAAAAAGTTGGCTAGCCGACATGAACGCTAAACAGCGAATACAGTAGGTAAATCAACACTAATAACAACAGCACAGGTTAACACAGTAGAACTAGCATAGCCGATTATACAGGCAGACCTAAGTATCGGATACAGAGGATGAAAAGTGTTACGATCGTCTACCGCGTCCACTAGTTTCTCTTTATGCTGCCCGCCCCTTTCTGCTCAACACTTCTCTCTTTACACCTCGGCAAAAAATCTGACAAAAATATTTACAATGAGAGAGAAAAAAAATGAAATTGTGGAGAAACAATTGTTTAGTGTTTTATCCTTTTTTTGTTTGTCTGCATTTTTTAAAATATTTTTTTCTTCCTTTCATATGTTTTTTTTTGTTCTTTTTTGACTTATAGCTCCGAGAACTGTCCCCAATGGTGAGCAACAAACAAACAAACAAAAAAATCCAATCATATCAGCTAGCATTGCACAGTCTCAGAGAGGTTTTGGGGATGGAATGGAGAGTTATCGTCCAAACAGTTGGATGAACACAGAAGGGAGGTAGGAGGAGGAGGAAGAAGGTCAATAAAGTTCATGAGGGGGTGAAAGTTCAAAAAGTTCAAGAAGACAGAGGATGGCTGCGCAGCTGACGGTGCGTAAACACTCCCCACACCACTGCACTGGGGGCGGTGCATGTGTCGGCGTGCGTGGTTTGGATGTTAAACAACAACAAAAAAAATCATCATTAGAAAATGGAGGTTTTTTTTAATCTTTCCCATCGAGAAAAATCAAATGGAGCGAGAGCGAGAGGGGTTATAGAGAGAGAGAGAGAGAAAGGTGGGGTGGGGGTATAGAAAGAAGGGGGAGGTGAGGAGAGTGAAAGGTGCCCCCAACACTATGGCACACAATCAATGAAGTCCCACAGGCTGAAGAAATGACAGAATTAGGAAAGCAGCTGGCATGAGCGGTAGGGCTTTTTTTTTAAGGTAGGTTGAGAGGCAGGACAGTAGGTAGGTAGCCAACCTGCAGAAGGGTTAATCCTTGTCGGGTTTAGCTCTGTGGGGGTGGTGAGGAGGAGGAGGAGGAGGAGGAGGAGGTGGTGGTGGTGGGGGGCAAGGTGCTGTTCAGTTGAGGCGTCATGAGCGACATCATGTTATGAGGGCGGAGCATGCTGGCTTCATGGGTGCTTCCAGGATGGATGTCCGACACACAAGAACAACTCAAAGAAACGCTTGGAATGGTAGTAGTAGTTGTTGTTGTTGTCTTTTTTTTGTTTTGTTTTGCTTTTTTTCCCTCTCTGTTCTATTTTGGCACTCGAGAGAAGAGACTCGTGGGAGGCGGAGGAGGAAAGTGTGTGTATGTTTGGGCGAGGAGGAGGAGTGGGCAGTGAAAGTGCAAAAAAAGAGGGCATGGAGGATATTGTGTTTGTGTGTGTGTGTGTGTGTGTGTGTGTGTGTGTGTGTGTGTGTGTGTGTGTAGGGGGGGTGGGGGGTGGAGTAGGGTAAACAGGCTACATACAGAAAATGGCATTTTGTTAAAACTGGTTTGGGTTAGAGCATACAGTACAAATCAAAACCAGGAAAAAAATAAACAGAGAAACGAGAGAAGGAACAGAAAAACAGTGATATGACAAATGCAGTCTACCGTTGCTGGTGCTTCGATGGGGCCCGAGTTGGGGGAGGAAGAAGGGTGGAAAAGGGGGTGGGGAGCGGGGTCCCAAAAGATGTCTTAGATGTTGTTTTGAAAAGGTGGTGGGTGTGGGTGAGAGTGGGTTTGTGGAGGTAGGCGTGGCGGTGGAGGGTAGGCGGGGGGCAGAGAACAAGAGCTGGGGACTATGTCGGAGAGCCACACACCCACTGAGAAGCAATGAGGTCACCTGGCGAGCAGGTTAGAATTGAGTTTGCATTCCTCTACACGTTACAGTAAAAACAAAAGCCAACAAAAATAAGACATGAATAAAACATGGCTAGCCAGCTACGCCGCAACACAGACACCACGGAGCGGGCCTAAAGCAGACAAACTCAGAGGGCGGGAGAGAGAGAGGAGCATGCACATCTAAATACAATGCTGAATGAACACCTACAGTAAGGCTACCATCTACAGTAGTCTCGCACACTGACCCCCACCTCAGCTCGGCGTGCCGTGCACTGTAACAGCAGAAGGTTTAGTGCAAACGTGTCACTGAGGAGCAATAATGGAAATCCCGATCGTTTCCCCATCTCAGTTAGTTTTGTGAACAGCGGGCCACTTCCCATGACAACATCTGTCAGTATACGAAGCATGACCGCACTGCAAATCCGGAGAGAGACTTTGGCAAAAAAACAAAAAAAATTGACACCGAAGCCAATAGCATCTAATTAAACTGAACTGGGAAACTTAGGACAGAGAGAGACAGAGAGAGAGGGGAGGAGGGGGATCAGGATTCAAAACCCACACTGGCAATGTTCAGTGCTGTTTTTTCTCTCTCTCCCCGAGATCAGAGCCTTGGATTGCATGTTAAGGGAGTGAAAACACAATCTGTCCCAAATTCTGCAGCGAGTCACCCAAGGGAGGCAGGCGGTGCAGCACACAGCATAGTGTGTCTGTGCGTTATTTTGGATTTAAAAGTAAGGGAGGGGATCTTTCACCTCTTTCTCACACACTGTCTCTCTTTACGAGTCACTTGTGACCACGAGGGGCGGGACCAGAGATGCTCCATGTCATATTTGAGGTCAATAAGGTGCAATTCAATGACAAGACAAGCCAGAGCTCAGAGCGTGGGGGCTCAAAGGACAGACAACATATTAATACTGAGAGCCTGACAGAGTGCGTCGAGGGGTTAGTAAGGTTAGATTACAGAGACACACTAAAACACATGTAAGCCTCTACTGCACGCCAGTGGTCAGAAGAGTGATATGCAAACTTATGGAGAGGTGAGTACATTCATGGACAATCTCAGTCTATTATTTGAAAATAAATCCAGATTTTTTTTTTCTTCAAAAAATTGTTCGAAAGTTAAGTAGGAACTGAGAAGCGTTTAGTCCAAGCTCGCTCAACAAGTAGCAAAATAGTCTTAGGTTTGTTCGAGAGTTTTGTTCGTATCCCTCTGAGGAAGGTTAGACAGCTTAGCGACAAAATACTCACTCGGTCGTGACATCGAAATCAAACATCGTCTTCACCTGCAGCAGGTGGACCGGGACTTGACACGACTGCATCGAAAAACAACGAACATCTGAACGCGTGTAAAACAATACCAAAATGCTCTACCCTTATCGGCATGCAAAGATTTGTCTCCGAAAAATGAACAACACACACTTCCTAAATGGTTTTTCTTTTTTTTGTTTCTTTGATTTTTTTTTTTTGTCCACGCTTCACTTTGATATCATGCAATATAGACGTGCAAAAAAGATAACATCTATTTCCACAAAATACATCTTCATCGTAACTATAAAAGGCTGTGTTTAAGAATGCTATCTAGTCACATTTTTTTTTTTAGCATTATTATGCTAACCTATCACTATATTGATACTCTAGCCCCAGAGTCATAGTGCTGTTGCATCCTGGGAAGAGTAGTTCCCAGAGGACAGGCTAACACTTGGCTAACATGGCGGTCCCTCGTCTTGTGGCAGGAGTGAAGAGGGATTGAACAAACTGCTATACTGAAGCGCTTTGTCTGTTAGTGTACCTAGTTCTCAAAAACTGACCCCCTATGTATTGATTTATAAATATGGTTCATTTGGCACTTTTCACATTTTCTTAATATAAAAGTATGTCTCCTCTTACCTAATGTGATTTAAATCAACACATTTACAGTTCTGTTTTGGCACAGGTTTTACTTGTTCAGGTTAAAATTATGCTCTTATTAACTTATTGTCAGCTTATAACAGAGCGTGTATTACACTGCTTGCAACTAGCCTCTCCAGCTAAAGGACAGATTTCGATATGTTTTTACCTTGTATTTTTTTTCTTGTTATTATTATTAAATAGCAGCATCTTCCACAAATTGAAAAAAAAATTACTCGTGTAAACCTATCCAACATCTACGGGTAAATCCAAAAGCTCCTACGGCACACAGAGGATAAGGGACGGGACGACACAACATGTATTGCTTCTAGTACTTGTCACATTTTATCTCAATCCCCTAACGTTATGATAACTAAAGAGATTAGCTGCTGTGTAAAAGACAGTCATCCTAAGGTTTAATTAATAAGATAAAAAAGAATTAAAGTATTAAATCAAATGGCACCTATATAAGAAATTTCAGTGCAGTTTTGCCACTGTAAACATACTGTGCTGCATGCACGCTTTCCAAAGCAGGGGGAGGAAACACGGCCACATGACTTTCAATTAATTAGCATTCAAAATCTTTAAATTACCTGAGTAATTATTGTTTCCGCTAAACAACTACATGTGACAAATTGCTTGTTTTGTCTGACCAACAAACCTAAAATTATTTTCCAAAATTGCTCAATAGATATTAAGTCCATAAATGAGTCTACCTGCAGAAAAAAGGCAAATCTTACTCTAAATGAAATGGAAATCAGCCTACTGAATGCATTCAGCACAGTATATTTCCATAGCAGAGCAAAAGCACACTGGCTTCCTGTGATCTTTTATGAGGTTTTGCAATAAAATCCAGTCAAACCCTATCAAAGAGAAATTATTCCCTCGAAATATGTGTGTGTTTGTGCAATGTTTTCCAAGCTAGTAATGTATCTCGTCACTGTTATGAAGTACAAACTACAAATAAGAGTGTTTATGCACTGTGCCCTGCCAGCTATGACTTCCTCTTCGGGCGTGGTTATTTTCTGATAGTGTCGCATTTGGTGGCCCGAGCCTCAGCTGCCCGAGGAGGCAAAGAGAGAAGAGGCTCAATCTGTGGCATTTGTCGGGGCAAGCAGCAGACATGCATTGATCGTAACACCAGACATAGTCACCCATGGAGCGATGTGGTAGGAGGAGAGGGGGTGTCAGGATGGGAGTGCACTGGAAAACTGAGGACGGGTGGGAGGGTGAGGAGAGTGTGGATGGTGTTAGATGGGAGTAAAGAAGCCTCCTTACCAAGCTGTGGAGATAAACCCTCACTGGCGCTCCAACAGAGAGTGACACATTCAAAAGCACAGTGGAGGATTTTGGGTCGGATTGGTTTCAAAAGAATCAAAAGGTCTGTTTGTTTAGTCTTAGAGGTGTTCCCTCCCCTCACCAGGCTTTTAGGTCAATAAATCAAATGCACCCCCTCCTCATTTTTGGCCTTTTACATTCCGTCATACTTCAGCTACTGTTAGAATTAAATCTCTGTCCAGGGACTTGCCTGTTGGATGTGCAGTACGTGAGAAAGACACAGCTGCGATAGGATATTGAATTTAGAATTTGTTCCAGTCTCTTTAATCTACTACTGGACACCTAACACTCCCCAACATCCTGCCCCCTAATTACGAAACACTTTTCCAAGATAACAGGTAAGTAGGATCTAATTGACCTCAATTGATTGATCCTCTTCATCGACCTAGTCTCTTTCACCTCCGTCAATATTCAGATATGATGTGCATTTCCGGTGAAGTTCTTCATATGCATTCTACATATATTTCATATATGTGTGTTTTTTTCCCTGCCATACAAAAAACCATCCAGTCAACGATGCCATCTATAGCACACATCCCTGACCTCATAGGTCGAGAGAAACTCTCCCTCGCTTCACAGTGCATTAAGACAAAAAAAATTCAGTGTACTCCGATTGTTAAAAAAAACAGACAAAAATAACACGACACAAACAAAAAAAAACTCAACAACAGAAGAAACAACAGCATCTTCAGCAGCCTCCTGGGTCTACAGTGGGCAGTAAATCCGTTTCCGAGGGAGACCTACAGCTTGCCAGAGGCAGAAATGAGCTCAGCTCCCAGGACATATGTTAAAAATCTCTCATCTGCCCTTCATCTCATTGGCAGTTGGACGGATGCGTGATAAGAGCAAAGGTCAGTGAGCCTATTTATCTCCATTACTGATATGCACGCTGCCGTAAAAAAGCAAATCTACTAGCGAGGCTTGCAGATTCAGCAGTGGACCCCAGATAAACGACGTTCCTTTGTCACGTTTCAGTGTTACCTCCGACTAAATGTTTGCATTTCTCAGTAGTATCTTGTTAGTCTTAATTGCTCTCACTCTATCTAGTCTGTGGTTTGGGTTATTCCGAAGGGTTCGGGTGTCCACAGGCCGAGCAGCAGTTTATCCGAGAATTAGTTTCAGTTCAACTGGATTATTCATTTTAGTTACAACTTTACAATGCAGGCAAACTGCAACAGGGCATATAAACAGCAGTGATCTTTTGCAGCATGAGCTAGGAGCTAAGCATGATAACCAGGTAGGTTAATTCAGCTGCACTGCAGCCTGTGGTACGAGAGGTTTAGAGCTTTTCTTGCTAATCTAGAAGTCTTACTGCAGTCTGCATCATAGATATGGTGATTTCCCTTTTCTAGCACCAAATATGGCATCATAATGTTCTGTTTCAGTGTGAAAACGTGTGCGTGTCTGTGTGTGTTCCCTGTTCTTTTCTTTGACTGGATATATAAGGTGATCCTTCACTGTAATGATCCTAATGCCTGGGGTGGCTTTCTTACTGGACTTAAATAAGACATATATTACACTATGTGACATTACTATTCATCTTCAATCCACTTAAATTAAAACAAAAGAATCAAATCAAAAATAGTCTCATTTACATTCATGTCAACCTGAATTCACAGATTAAAAAAAAAAACACAACTGAGCCTTATATGGGTGAACTCATTAATAAATAATGACGAAGGTAATGATTCCTATATCGACAATATAGTTAATAGAATTATCACAGCAGACTGCAAAAAATGCCATAGATCCTGTGTGTTTGCCGCAGCCTGCGCTGTATCGCTCTTGTCGTTTATGGGTTTTTCACTATGTGAGGTCATCGGCGTGCGCTTCGCCTTTCTATCTGAGACGTTAGAGCCACACGTGGGGGTGGGCGTCACATGCTGTAACACCCCTGCAGCGCTGCACTGCTTGTGGGATACATCACAGGTATGGGAAGGTGTGCAAAAGAAAAAAAAGTGCCCGGTTGATTCTCTTTCCCCGCACCTCTGCCCAATTTCACCTCACCCTTCATCTCCCAGACGAGGGGACGAGGAGGGAGGTACGATCATATGCGGGTGAAGTAATAGAAGGTGTCGGCGGTGGGGGAGGAGTCAAGGGCATTTCTTCTCTCGCACACCAGGCTGAGGTTTGCAGTCTTGTTTGTTATAAAACCCTTGTAAAAGGGAGAGGGGCGGGTCAGGGGAGCAAAAAGTGAGAGGGGCATTCAAGGGAGGTGGGGCGAGGGGTTTGGGGTAAATCTCCTAGAAGAAAAAACAAAAACCCTACTGGAGGGTGATGGGTGTGGCCTGCAGGGGGAAGGAGGGCTAAGGGTTGTTTCCGTATTGGGTTCGGGGGCGGTGGAGGGCTGAACCCTGCAAAACCCCAACCCTCCGCCTTGCCGCACCCATGCCCTTCCCTCCATCCCCCCACTTCCTGTAGCCTCTCAGGCAGTCGGCCTGTCTACATGGCATTCAGCTCTGTCCACACAATACACAAACAAACAGACAGCTTAATTTACTAAACGAAACAAAACAATAAAACAATAAACAAAACAATAAAAAATCCCAAAAGGTCAAGACGTTAAGTAATAAAACCTTATTTACATTTTGCACATTTTTTTCTTGGTTTTTCAGCGTAATAACTCGCTCCTCTCCCTCCTCGTCTTCTCAGCACATTTTTGCTTTGCGTCAAAAAAATTTTTTTTAATAGAGAATACTGAAAACACGCAGAAGAAAACGGTGCGAACGATTCCTTCCGACATTCTTGCTCTCCTCTCCTTTTTCCATTCTCACTTTTTTTTATACTCCTCCCCCAAGCCCCCACTCTTTTTTTTCCTCTTTTCCTCCTCGTTTCTCATTGGCTGTCAGGTTTAGCCCACCTTCTGTGGGTTGGTGGCGCGTACCCCCTGCTCGTAGGTGATTCGCTGGCTGATCAGGTACTGTGCAGCCTGTGTGGCGGCCTGGGAACCTGTGATGGTCACCTTCCTGTTCCGAGTTCCAGGAATGAACTCGCCCTTCTTGGAGATCTGGATCCTGGCGCCGGTCAGCTCCTGGTACTCCACTAGCGTCTTCCCTCCTTTCCCCAGAATGGCTCCCACTAGGTTTTCTGGCACAGCGATCTCAACCACTTCCTTTGCTCCTTCTGCTAGCTTCTCTGTGGCCAGTAGAGATGATGCCACAAGTGGTGAAGCAGCGCTTAAGTAACCATTGGTGGCCCCTGTAGCAGCAGCTAGGGATCCCAGAGAGAAGCCTCCAAGACTGGCTGCAGGGTGAGCAGCGCTGGTGGATGCATCGCTGGCATAGGATGCTAACAAATTAGCTGCAGCAGCTGCTGCTGGATTTGCATTAGCCGCTACTGCGGCTAGAACCCCTGAAGCAGCAGCAGGGTTGAGCCCCAGGCCCAGAGAGTTGGTGTTGTAACCATAGCTGGCCAGAGTGTTGAGGGCAGAAGTGATGGCGAGCAAGTCGTTGCCTGATAGGCTGGACATAGTGGTTGGGAAGGCTCCAACCCCAGCCAGGCCTGCCTGGCCGAGCAGAGAAGAAGCCGTAGCCGCGGCAGCGGCTGCGGCAGCTGGCATGACCTCGGTTGAGTTGGCGTACGGTGAGCCGGTGGGGTTGGAGTTGGCGACTGGCCCTGTGATGTTGGAGTAGGAGATGTTGAGGCACGAGGAGCTCTGCGGGTCCTCCTGGATCTTCTGGACAATGATCTCCACTGCTTTCCGGTTCTGTTCGGGCTCGCCGCTGATGGTGACCACACGCTCCTGCAGGTTGATACCTTCTGGCTTCTGGGATAGCTGGACCCACGCCCCAGACTGTTCCATCACTGCCTTGACTGTAGCTCCGCCTTTACCAATGATCAATCCTGCTGTACTGTTGGGGACGATCAGCTTGGCCTGGTGGGAGGTTGGGCAAAAAAAGAGATAGGTTATTACTTAGTTATCGACGTTTTAAAGTACATTTACCCAGCAGAAATATAAGTGATAGATTTGTTTCTTTATTGATCAGGCAATTAATTCCACTACAATCCCAAAGAGAAGTATAAAGTCAGTCTTTCTACACAAATGTGTTTATCAGTGTTACAGAGAGATGTTCCTGATGTTTTACACTGTTCATGTTCAGCAGAGAGGGAAACGAGGCGATGTCTCACCTGTGAAGTTACGATTACACATGCATGATAACATCCCATCTTGAATTCAGTGGAATTATAAAATGAAGACGACATTATACAACGGACGATGAAGGCTCCTGTTTGCGAGATGCAAAACAGTGGGAGCTGTCTTTAGAGGTGTCCTTATAAAGGACGGGAGACAAAGAGATCCAAAGAAGAGATGAACTGAGACTGAACGATGTCTGAATACAGAGAGGAAGAAGGAGAGTTTCTGATGCGCTGTGTTTGTGCGTGAATGTGTGTCAACAGTGTAAAGATGTCCTGAAAGGAGAAAGAGCTGACACAGCCACTGAATAAAATGGACTGTGCAGGAGCAGATAATGAGTAAAGAGTGTTTTTTTCTTTATTACTTTGGTACACAATAGCAAAAGAAGAGAGAGACGCAATGCGAGTTGGTGAGAGAACAGGAGATGAAGAGTGGGAGGGAAGGATGGATGAGAGAGAGGGAGAGAGAGAGAGGGATTGCAAAGAGGCTACTTGTGTGGAAAAAAAATAACATTGACTCCCAGGGGTCAGCGTTGCCATGGAAACACAGCTCCAGCATTCAAAGGGTAGTGAAAGGGAGTGAGACACACATATGTACACACTCTCCTCACACCCAAACACGGCGCAGCATATTTAACTTATATGCATACAGAAATGAACAGAACAGTAATGCTCGCCAGTCGATGAATGAACTTAACGCACTTCATTTAGCCTTTCACAGTTAAAAGAGAATTGATTCACAGTGCATTTCTTAACAGCTGGAGACCATTTCAGCCAGGACCACTATAGCCAAAAGATGATTGATTATTTTCATCTGCAGTACTTCATATCTGGCATTACGGCTTTGCTCTGGGACCTCCCTGTGTGTCCACAATCATAAAAAGAGAGCCAGAGGAGGAAAAAGCAGCAGCAAACCCCTTACTCACAGGCTGGAGCAGGAGTTAGTGATGACAGACACCACACTGAAGTGGGTTTCAAAGCAGCATGCAGGGTGCAATAACTGTAGGCTAACTAAAGTAATTTAATAGCCGCCTTGCATGTGAGAGTTGCAAACTGGAAGCAAAATATCAGCTGAAGCCACCAGCTGATATGGGCCATCATTGAGATCTGTTGATCTGCTGGAATTGCATCTTCCCTCTTCTTCATGTTTTGCTGAATGAACAGATTAAAATAGTCGTAGGTGTTAATGTGAAATTTACGGGAGGCGCAGTCGTGGCAATTGCTCCACCCCTTCCACAAAAAACATTTAACTATGTGGCTGAAAGTTAGAACTGGTGGCAATTCTAACACCTATTCTTTATCTTCGTAAACATGTAGCTAATTGTATCTGATTTGGAATGGAACTTGTTCAAGTGCTCTGCTGGGAGGAGCCAGAGACGCTGAACATGTGGACAGTGCAGACTGAGCCACTAATGAAGCCGTTAATGCCTTATAGAGTTGAACAGCTGTAATAGGAGTCTAGCTTGCTGGGAGAAATCTGTTTTTAAATGTTATTTTGAGACAAAAGCAACACATTCTTTTTTTTAAGTTTCTATCTGCTGATTCGCTGCATAGTTTTTTTTTCTAGCTTTTTTATGCCGCTCTCTTGATATTACAGGTATGACCTTTTAAGTTGGACATAGAGATTTAGTCTTGTAAACCTAAAATAACTCTCTTATGGTGTTACAGAGAAGCTTGCCAAGTAGTCAGACTAAAAGTGAACACATTTCACTGAATTTGCCCTCTGTGATTTCTCTGGGTTTGCTCTAAGGTTAAATTCTGTTTATGGCAAGGACATTATGCAGTTAGCTATAAAGTTTGCCGTTTCCACTTTTCAGGGACAGGTGATTGAAGTGATTCATGTTCATTTTGTAAAACAAGCTTACTTGTTCTGCTTTATATACACTGTTGGTTGTTCATATCGGTGGTAAGTGCAAAATGACATTAACCCTCAAAAAGATAAAATTATCAATTTGTTTTTGCCCTCAGTTTACTGGTGGATAATCTACAATAACCCTTTTGTATGAAAAGGTTTACACGAGGGCTGTCTGCCACAAACAGATCTGATGTCTGCAGGGAGCTAAAGTCTGAATGAACTGCGTATATGAAGGGTTCACTGCTGCTCCACTGACGCAGGCAGTGAGTGACGCATCCCACTCTGCCGCAGCGCTGACCTCCGTGCACAATAAAAGCGTCACTTTGCTGACTGAGAACAGACCAGAGGAAAGTGTGAGACTCGTGCCAGCATTCAACAGCAATAATGGAAAAAGCCCTCTGCTGCAACTTGTTGCAATATGTGATCCTTTTCTCTTTTTGTGCACACAAGACAACAGAAATAGAAACAAACAACCTGCAGCAGATGTTGTGGACTTCTGCTGCACATCAGCCACCTAGCAAATAAATGAATGCCCTGCCTGGACTGCTATCTGTGGTCTGTCTGAGTGAGAAAAATGCTTATTAAGTGCAGAAAGAGAGACGTTAGGTCGGAGAAATGGGTGGACAGCGAGCGGAAAACATCACTGAGTTGGCATTGATGAAGACAGGGGAGTAAAATAGGAGAAAGAGATGGTGGAAGGGGATTATTGATTCAACAATCTGAGATAAAACATGAGCAGAGCCACAATTTTTTTGTTTTCTGGCTTTCCATGTAGAGCACGATGGGAAAAAAAGAGCAGGAAGACAAGGTAAAGAAGAATGTAAAGGCCATTTCATTATTTTCCCTGTCTGACACTTCTCCTTTAACCCCCAGCCCCCATTTGCTGCAGTTTTAAGCCGTGCAACATTGTGTGGAGGCAGCCTCGATTACAGAGGCTTGCTGCCACGCCGAATCCCGTGTGCTCTGCACTGCAGCTTTCTGTCAGGCGGGAGATGAATTTACATAGAAATAGAAAATTAGTGAGAAGCATGAAGGAGGGAGCGGATAACAAGAGCAAATTCAAACCTGCAGACGGCGTCACATTTTTGCTTCTCACTGCTTCAACTTGAATATTAGCAAATTATCTTTTGCCTGACCGTGTTTGTTTGTGAGACGTTTCTTTGGGATTAACAGGTTTTTTTTTTTTCTTTTGTCGGTTCGTCATTCCTCTCAGACAGAATGGAAATTTGTAGCTAGTTTCTATTGATTAGCAAGCTGTTACGGCGAGGCACAACACAGCGATGCTCCTTCAACATGTCTCTTAGCGTCCTGCTGCTAACGGAGGCTTCGCTACAATCTGCCGTCCTGTGTAGATTCAGGAGAAGAGCAAAGTGCTAACAAAGTGTGAACACTGCTGAGGCAGAGCGATTTTAAGGATTCCTTCCTAACACAATATAGTTTTAATACTATAAAGCACTGAAAGAGAATGGGGGTGAAATCATTCATGAAATATTTTCCTTTATTGATTTGAATAATATTACAGTGAAGTCACAATAAATGTGCTGTGCTAACATAGCGTTTTATGTGCTTTATGTTGTTGTTGCATCATCCACCCACTCACACCCACATCACTGGTGACTGAGCTGCAATATAAGGTGCTGGCCTGCCATTTGGAGCGTCAGCGTCTTCCCTGTGGACACTTCAACATGTGGCGCGTCTGGGGACAGAACTGCCACATTTAGTAGAAAACCTGCTCTACCACCTGAGCCACAGCAGCCCGTGATATAAAATAATCAACCTGATCTGTAGTACAGCGCACCCAACTGTTCTACATTTAATAACTCACGCACCTCATTCATTTGGAGAGAAGTTAAGTGCTTTGGTTATGTCACAACAGATAATCTACAAACTCTCAGAGGTCACACAAATGTGTGCAATTTTCAGTATTTGTTATTTTTTAATGACTGAAAGTGTTTTGAAATTATAATGTGTCATAATTCAGTCCAGATGTGTGTGTGATGGGAAATGATGAAAGTTTGAAAATCATTAGAAAGACTAAACATGCAGGGATACTGTGCACAACTCATGAAGACCTCACAAATCTTGAACATGAATTTGAATCTTTTTTTGTTTTGTTTTTGTTTACCAATAACTGATTGTAATTGACTATCAAGGCCTTTCTAAATGTCTCTTAAATGAGCCCTTGGGCAATCTTTTCACATGCGTTTAGACATTATGTTTAACAGTATTTACTTGGCTGCCGTTTGGTCAAACTGTTTATGGTAACCTTGATTTAAAATGTTCCTTTAGTCTAATCCAGGGATGTCAAACTCATTTTAGTTCATTAACCACATCCGGCCCAATTTGATATAAAAGGGAGCTCGACAAAATGCAAACCATAACATAATAAGCTATTGCAAGTACATTCTGAGCATGAAAGAAGAAAGTTTAAGGAATCATCCATTTACGAAACTGATGATTCACAGCCTGCAAAATCTTGAGAAAAACAAGCACAATTTTAACAATATGCCTAAGTTTTTCCACACTGACTCAGTTCACTGTCATTACACAGAAATGCTACTGTTGTAAATCAAAGAAGCACCCTGGCGCTGCGCCTTGGCTACGCCATCCTCCTTCGGTGTGGTGTGGCAGGCCGTGAGTAATGTCTTTTTCAGTAAGACGGCTGTTAGAGATGATTCTGCAGCCTCTGGTTAGGGTGAGATTAGCAAACGCACTCGTGATCTGATCCTTTCTTAACACGATGCAGGAAAAATCTTCATGGTGTAAAATACTGTCAAAACTCTGCAAACACTCATTCTAATCTGAACAGATGATTATGCTAATATCTACTGCTAATAAGTTAAGTAACAGTCAAATTTTGGATGTAAACATTTGTACAGATATCCTCTAAGCTGCCAGATTTGTGAAAAATTTGAAAAAATAAAATAAGATACCACTATTTGGCACTGCCTTAGATTTCATACAGCGGTCTAACCGTACATCCAAAATTCTGTTCAGGGGCAACGTTCTCCGGATGGTTGCTTTGCAGTGAGCAGATGAACCGGGTGGGGGTGAAAGTAAAGATGAGGGATAAAATAATGAAGCGACAACCAGCAGGAGAACTGCAGAGAGGAAGGAGCTGAAAAGATTTTACTCATGAGCCCTTTCATCCTCTGCACTCTGCACTGTAACATTCACACACACATCCACAGAGTGTCGGTGTAGAAGTGGGAGGATAAACAGTGGTGTACAGTGATGTCTGCATCCCTCCTGGTGCTACCGATCACATCTACCATCTTTATAGCCGACTGATTCTCTGCTAATGAGGTTCTAGATTTGTCTCCGCTCCTCCTCCGCTTGCTTCACTTTCTTTTCTCGCATTTATTTCTTTCCATATTGTTGATGCTTTTTCCTTTTTAAGGTTTCATAAACGTTAAAACATCTGTCAGTCCCTTAAAGCTGTGTAGCTGTGTACTCTTTGCGTCTTTCCTTATGCTGTGCTGTACTGTTGTAATTTTCCACTGTTCATTTCTTTCAATTTTCTGTGTTCAGTAAAGCAAAGCTCTTCTTGCAAGGTCAAACACAACTCACTCCCACTCCCACACACACACAAACACACACAGTTTTAATATGAAATCATCAACTTCATCCTGCTTTTATTTAGCTGACGCTGTTGCTTTGACTCGCTCCAATGACCGACTCAGCCAGGCAGCTCCTACCTACCCACAATCCCATGCTCCCAGCACCTTTCTGCAGAGCTGCCACAAAGAAGATTATGTGACAGTTGGCAGCACGCAGGCAATCTCTCCTACAGTGACAACTCTTTCATTATTTCCCCCCGTTAGCTGCTCAGGTTTAAAGCTTTTTGTTAAGGTTTCAGTTTTTTCTACGTTTTCTGATCTCAGGTGTCTCCTGTTTTCATTTGATTTTTTTCCCCTTCTCTTTGAAGAGTTTTATATCTGCTGGGAGAAACTTTCTTCCACAGAGCAGAGGAAGGTCTGGCTTCTATCCAGCTGCTGACAAGAACGCCCTACGGCTGCAGCTGCTGAGCTGAGGTCAAAGGTCAAAACCAATCTCCTGCTCGTGAATACACTCATGCAAATAGTTTGAAGGAGCAGGGATGTGAAGTGTTGACTTCAGCAGGGATGCCAGCTTAACAGATAAGTCCAAATCGATATTGGGATGATTGGATTCAGGAACAACTTGGAGCGTGTTCAGGGTCTGACTGTTGGGACTCTCAAATAAAAAGTTCAATTACCACAGTTCAAAACAACAACACGAGAGATGTTTGGGTATTTTTCTGGAACTGATTAGTTCGTCACACTGGGTCAAATCCTAACTCGACAAGTCATAGACATTAATTGCTCTCATTAATCTCCTTCCACCAGTTCATGCTTTTAAGCAATAAACTCCAATAAACCTTATACATTACTCACTGGATGTTCAATGGATATCTGTTACAGGAAATAAGTCTCCAACCTAATGTACAAATAACCAAATAACTGTACAATTAAAAATAAATTATAAAGTAGAAGACATAGAAGAAAACACTAAACTGAATCCTTCAGTATTTTGTATCTGCTGATGGTGCTGCAGAAAACATCAGCGGTGAATGACACTGAATGAAGAGCTCGCAAACATTTGCCATTTAATATATGGACAAATAATTACTAAGATCTGTCATAAAACATATTATATTACTGTGATCCAGAAGGAACCTTTGTAGCTACTAGGTGCTTTAATAAATTTGTTAAAATGTAGAAGATTAATGAAACGTTGACAGACTATAATTAAACGCCCTAAAAAGATGTTCTTGCTTGCTGCGATATGGTCCACTTGTCTCCACGTCCTTGTGTTTAAGCAGGCAGGCTGAAGGAGACAAACGCTTTGCTCTGCTTCATCAATCAAAACGTGTCACTTCACTTTGTGTATCAACAAATGTGTGTACGTATTTGTTTTTTGTCTCGCATAGACAAGTCAAAGTGATAAGCTAACAGGGGTGCCGGGATCACCGAAGCGTAACGATCCAAGAGAGCGATGCTTCATTTCACGAGCAACCTTAACGACTAGCGCAGACACATGTACGCTCACAGACACTGCACGTTGCAGTAGCTTGTTAGGGCTTGACCTTGATGTGCAGACATATTAACACGCAGCTTTTACGGCCAGCTGCCTTTCTCGAGTCATTCCCTCCTGTGTGTGTTCAAATTTCATGAAACACCAAATCTGCAAAATGGTTTCTCTGGAATCTCCTGAGGTGTAAGAGGCTCCTGTTCCCATTCTGATTAGCCGAAAACAAAGTCTGTGCAAGTTTATTTAGAAAAATCAGGGTTGTATTGTTTAATTGAGACTTTTACTTGAGCACCAACACAACTCGGGGAACAAAAAAATCAACTGAGGATTAAGAAACATCTAATAGCACGCCTGCTTTTCACATGTACATTTATCCAAATCCCTGCAAGAATTCACTTGCATTTATCCTTTCTGTTTACTTCTGACTGAAAATATCCAAATGGCATTTATGAATGCAACACAACCTCTACCTGATTTTAGCACGCTGTTCCTTATTAAAATTTAGGATTGTCATGATGTAATGATGACATTGTGTTACAAACGTTGTGTTGCAATCCATCCAGGTCACAAGGCCATTTGTCAGTGTCATCAGTGGATGCTAACATGAACACACACACACGGCTGCTCACACACATCATCATGCACCGATTCACAGTTTCATCCATATCCATGTGAGAAAAACAAGGACAGGCAAGCACACACAAACAAAACAAAACACGCATGTTCTCGGCGATCTCCCATGAGCGCACGCGCACAAACATGCAATGTGAGCGGACGGCGAACAACTGTTGAGGCTGCTGCAGTTTGAACTTTGAAGTCTTAAGCAGGGGACTTTAGTTTAATCTGCCTCCTACTGATCCACAGGCTTAGTCACCTCTCTCTCCCTGTGTCATCCCTCTTTTTCCACCGCTCTCACCGGCTTTCTTCTTTCATTCTCTGGCTCGCCCAGAAGCACAGAAACCCCCTTAGAGGTTAAAAATACCAGAATGACAGAAGAGCTGGGCTACAATGACCAACAGCAAGAGAACATGATGTTAACTTGGACGCATATACAGAACAGACTCCTATACATACCCACGCACATGAATTTATAGCTCGTATACCACATCATCTAACTTTCAAAGACCTCAGGTCTTGTTCTTGCTCCATGATGAGGGTTTCTCTCCCGAGAAACTGCCGTCACAAGTGCAAGCGCAGAGGGAATATGTGCGCAACGTAAAATTACATTACATTTTCTTGCTTTTAGAAAAATAAAGCTGCTTCAAGGACATTAAGCGTTTTTGGGGGTTAGTTTTAAGCATCATTTTTTCTTTATTCGCCTAAACCCCCTGCATGTTAGGTCACCAAATTGAAAATATTTCCATTTGCTTACATTTAAATGCAACGCGTTAAAAAACGTAGATACAAAATGTACAGATGTGGTCTTTTTAATTTGTTTTTAAGCTTTTCGGGTGGGTGTCATGACAAGGGAGCTTTTGACTTATTTCAGGGGATTTAAAGGGAGTGTCTGAGCAGCAGGAGGATTATTCCTGGCTGTCATCCTGTCCTTCAAAACAGGTATAATGCAGAATTACTGATGTGCAGTTTTTCATATATTTCAAAATGTTTTATTTAATTCTAGCACATGAGTTTGCAATATGCTCTCCACCTGTGTTATTTTTTCCAAGAGTATGATATTTCTAAAGTTCATGTTGGAGAATTAAAGCCTCTTGTTTACATTTTGCATGCGTCTTGATCACAGATGAACAATAAAAACACCAACCTGATCATAATAAAGATTTGGCAGCAGTCATCTATCGCTGAACAGAAAGTGAGCTAAACCTAACTGAACAGAATCTGAATAAGATGGTGTTATGCATTCAGGAATCATTAGACATGAGGAATGGTAAGTTTGCAAATATTCATTAAATCCCCCTCAGAAGCATTACAAGACCATACCCAGAGATAGGTTTTTTCTTCCTCCACACCAGCTTCAGTCTGCTGTTATATGAACCGCTTCTTGGCTGGGGGAATATTAACTCAGAAGCATATACACTCAGAGACGCCGTTAGCTTGCTACACTGGAGATGAAGACGAAGGATTAACTGCAACTACTTACAGATAATGTAGAAAATGAAAAACATTGTTTTAAATGGGGAGAAACCATAAGTCTGTTTGTGTGCGGACCAATCAGATGGCAAAACATGAGACGGGGAGATCAAACTCATTACGAAGCCTCCTTCTCTTCTTTTCTCCATGTGTGAGATATTTCCTTTGCAAGCACATCACACCTATTAAAAAGCTTCATCTTTCTTTTTTTAATCAATTCACACACATATGTCTGAGGAATGAATGAGATCACACCCTAACTTGATAATTCTCTGCGTGTGTGCGTGGTCTACACCCTGAAGTACAATGTGAATTTCGGGCTGAGATAATAAAACGCAGACAATCATCTGTCTTTGGAGCAGATAAGCGAGACAGAAAAATAGAGAGTGCGCCTGTAATCGCGCTGACTCGGCAGCGAGGCAGACGTTGCAGATTACAGGACTGACGGGAGAAAAAAAATGGATAAAATGTTATGTAAGAAAGCAAATCGCAGAGTGTAAAATCCTGCGTAAAACATCTGCACCTTGAATTTTGACTGAATTTAGCCCTAAACTAAAGCAATGACAGATATTTTTTATATATTAACAGCCTACATGAATACATCGACTGCCTCTTATCTGGAACACCTACATCGATCCCGATCTTACTGCAGTGGAGGGTTTTGGGAGCCTGGATTTAAACATCTCTGAAATGAAACCTAGGAACCAACTCACCTCGCCAAGTGGTTTGTTCCTGACATCTGAAGTAACCGATGAAAAAGTCTGTTTAACACGAGCAACTTTTAACCATAAATCTTGAATTTGCTTCTCTTTGTTTTCTCTTTTTGTCTTTGTTTAAGCACAAAGTCATAGTTTGGTTAAAAATAGAACCTTTTACAATGTTAAACACATCTAAATGTAATGGAAGCAGCACATATTTATATGCACTTATTCACACAGCCACTACAGGCTGCTTAACTTTGAAATGCACCTATAAACAGTAACAGCAGCTTGCACAAATTATTTTCAGGGGTGGGGCAGTTACTGATAACCATGAGGAAAAGGCTGATGAGG
Source organism: Copadichromis virginalis (assembly GCF_057382275.1). NCBI lineage: Eukaryota > Metazoa > Chordata > Actinopteri > Cichliformes > Cichlidae > Copadichromis > Copadichromis virginalis. The sequence goes on along the minus strand of NC_140631.1, from coordinate 37,833,508 downwards.
TAAATCACGTCCTCCAAGGTACAAAATACTGGGTTGGGTTCCACCAACTGGTCGAGTTGAGCTAAACAATTCCTGTAGAAGTACACAAAAAGGAAACCATTTGGTTTGTTACCAGAGGAATTAACAATAGATTCAGGCAAAACCTTAAGGGCTAAAAATGAATCTTATAAAAAGTTAATTGATAAAATAAGAATGTGATCTTGTGGAGCAGGAGTCTGTTTACACCACTTTATGATCACAATGCTTTTGTCATTCATGGTAGCCAACAGAGGTCAGCTTTTTGTGATGAAATGATCAGCCGATCCTATAATGCCAAAATCCCGGGTGACCCTGGTTTATTTGAAGAGTTTCAGTCAGGTTTCAGAGCTCAGCACAGCACAGAAACAGCTTTAGTGAAGGTTACAAATGATCTTCTTATGGCCTCTGACAGTGGACTCATCTCTGTGCTTGTCCTGCTAGACCTCAGTGCAGCGTTCGATACTGTTGATCATAATATCCTATTAGAGCGATTAGAACATGCTGTAGGTATTACAAGTACTGCGCTGCAGTGGTTTGTATCATATCTATCTAATAGACTCCAATTCGTGCATGTAAATGGAGAGTCCTCTTCACACACTGAGGTTAATTATGGAGTTCCACAGGGTTCAGTGCTAGGACCAATTCTGTTTACATTATACATGCTTCCCTTAGGCAGTATCATTAGAAGACATAGCATACATTTTCACTGCTATGCAGATGACACCCAGCTCTATCTGTCCATGAAGCCAGATAACACACACCAATTAGTTAAACTGCAGGAATGTCTTAAAGACATAAAGACCTGGATGGCCGCTAACTTTCTGCTTCTTAATTCAGATAAAACTGAGGTTATTGTACTCGGCCCTGAAAATCTTAGAAATATGGTATCTAATCAGATTCTTACTCTGGATGGCATTACCTTGGCCTCCAGTAACGCGGTGAGGAACCTTGGAGTCATTTTTGACCAGGACATGTCCTTCAACGCACATATTAAACAAATATGTAAGACTGCTTTCTTCCATTTGCGCAACATCTCTAAAATTAGAAATATCCTGTCTCAGAGTGACGCTGAAAAACTAGTTCATGCATTTATTACTTCCAGGCTGGACTACTGTAATTCATTATTATCAGGATGTCCAAAAAACTCACTGAAAAGCCTTCAGCTAATCCAAAATGCTGCAGCAAGAGTCCTGACAGGGACTAGAAAGAGAGAGCATATTTCTCCTGTTTTGGCTTCCCTTCATTGGCTTCCTGTTAAATCCAGAATTGAATTCAAAATCCTGCTCCTCACATACAAGGTCTTAAATAATCAGGCCCCATCTTATCTTAATGACCTTGTAGTACCATATCACCCTATTAGAGCGCTCCGCTCTCGCTCTGCAGGCCTACTTGTTGTTCCTAGAGTATTTAAAAGTAGAATGGGAGGGAGAGCCTTCAGTTTTCAGGCCCCTCTTCTGTGGAACCAGCTTCCAGTTTGGATTCGGGAGACAGACACTATCTCTACTTTTAAGATTAGGCTTAAAACTTTCCTTTTTTCTAAAGCATATAGTTAGGGCTGGACCAGGTGACCCTGAATCCTCCCTTTGTTATGCTGCAATAGATGTAGGCTGCCGGGGGATTCCCATGATGCATTGAGTTTTTCCTTTCCAGTCACCTTTCTCACTCACTATGTATTAATAGACCTCTCTGCATTGAATCATATCTGTTATTAACCTCTGTCTCTCTTCCACAGCATGTCTTTATCCTGTCTTCCTTCTCTCACCCCAACCGGTCGCAGCAGATGGCCGCCCCTCCCTGAGCCTGGTTCTGCCGGAGGTTTCTTCCTGTTAAAAGGGAGTTTTTCCTTCCCACTGTCGCCAAAGTGCTTGCTCATAGGGGGTCATATGATTGTTGGGTTTTTCTCTGTATCTATGAAGCGCCTTGAGGCGACTTTTGTTGTGATTTGGCGCTATATAAATAAAATTGAATTGAATTGAATTGAATTGAATTGAATTGAATTCATTCACTGATCAGCAGCAACAACACAGAACTTTTCCTAACTGTTGGTGTGTTTGACTCATCGTTTGGCTGAAGCTGACTTATTCCTTTCTTGCCAACTAAGCTGCGAGTCTTACACTCCACCTCTATCATCTGACTCAAAGTGAGCCAGGGGCCTTCCATGTTTTCCTCGCATTCACGGCACACTTCCTGTGCAGGCCTGCAATAACAGGAAGTAGGAAACAGGTGTTTGAAAAGGAGGTGAGAGATCACAGGAAATGACCAAACAAAGTGGCTGCTTGGAAATACTGGAGCTGATGCGAGTAGAGGCATGTGCGTGTGTGTCTGTTCACTCTTTAGCGCTGCTGTTATTACAGCATAACAATGTTAAAAGGCTACTGCTGTTTTCAGTCTGAATAAAGGCCAGCTTGGTCTGAAAATAGCCCCAGAAAAATACCACAACAAAACCACAGACCATTTGCAGATGATCTCACAGGGGACACAGCTCCGAAACGGCTGCTTATATCTAAACAGCATAATGCAACAGTAACAGGGGAGAGGGCATGCTTTACTGGCCATATGAAGTAGGTGGTGCTTTACTACGTCGCCCACAAACGCAGTCTGGGGAGTCTCCAGGGTGCTTTGCCTTTAAACAATCACTGATGTTTACATTCGTCTGCATAGGAAGGCTTTTGTGTGAAGAGTGAATCAATAATGCACATAAAAAGAGGAGGTAACTGCTGGTAATCTAAAACGTCATCTCCCACAAGTTATAATTTTAGCAAAACGACAGAATGTGAGAGACTGTTAGAACCACATAGTGAGAGGAGCAAATAGCACAAAAACACCCGAGCTGTGTTGCCACCTTCACAAATCTACCTGCCTAAAAGTGACCAACATGTGTAAGTGGGGATGGCAATAGTGATTCTTTTAAATGGGTCATAAATAAAGTATTTATCATGGCTTGCTTCAACTCTTAACTGGATATGTGATTAAGAAAATGGATGGATGGGTGGGTGGATGGGTAAATTCTAATCCCTTGCAGACTCCACAGACCTGTAGTTGTTATGATATTACTTTCTACTCTGCTTGGAGGGCACATTACATAAATGCTCAGTGGATCTCAGCGTTTATATAATGCTTGGATCGTATTTTCCTTCTGGGCAATATCCCTCCACAGATTATCACACACTGTCCTTATGATCTTTCACAGATGAACTGTCCTTGTAGCAGCGAGAGGACACATGCATATGGCCTTTCATTTAGATCACTGTGATCTAAGCCCATCCATCTTACAGCTGTAAGTCTAACACTAAAGTTACAGTTGCATAAAACAGAAGATTATGCATTTCGATACAAAAGAATGATTAAATTAATCAAGTGGATAAATTAAGCTACCTAACCAGTACTGTGTCTCAGTTCAGATACTTCAATTAATACTCTTCCATGTGGTAGACTATATACAATATACCTACTTGGTAGTGTGGTGGGTGAATTTTGACAGAGTAATGATGTTTTAAATCTAAGACAGTAAACTGTGTTTACTAGTAATGACCACTGCAGCATTCGACTGTAGCTGTGATGCTAGCTAGCTACTTTAGTTTCACAACATGACAACTTGTCGAGCGTCTGAGCAATTCATCTTCATTCAAAATATAAACATGAACACCAAACAGTCCTTCAACACTCTTACAGTAGATTTAATCCCTGATGTAATTCTGCCATCGTCACCAACGCGTGTCTAGCAGTGACAGAATGCTAGCTAAAAGCATGGCTTCCTCCTACTAGCTTAAAAACTGATTGATGCTAACCCCCCTTCTGCACAGAAACCACACAGGGTGAGAAGTGTATAATTCACAAACACTTAACTGTTTGGGAATTATGTGCACACACATCTGGATGCACTTCATGTAGCTATACTTTTCACAGTTAGTGCACTTTATGCAATGAAAATAGCAAGTGGAAGTGTGGAAGTGTGATTGGAGATACAGCACATTAAGGCAGAGGAGCTAATCTCCTAACTGTGTTGTACTGGGAGGAAATAGTTGCTTATAACTTAAACTTTTGCTTTTAAAATAGGAGAAACTTCCTTTATTTTACTTAATGGATCAACGTAATCTATGAAACTCCAACTTTATCTAATGAGATACATTTTCTAATTTAGGTTAAAGTTAAAGAAAAAAAAACTTGTTTAATATTTGTGCATCAACATATATGAGTGAATTTTGAGAGCACTCACAATCTATGACTATTTAAAGATGGATCAACACTGTCCATCGTAACATTAGCACGTGCCACAGTGTGAAGAGGGGCATGGTGGTGTTTTACAAGAGTGCAGTTGGAGGTGTAAACAAAGGCAAGCAATGAATAATAAAGGTAATGAAATCCTTCAATAAATTCTCTTCATCTGTACATCACTTCAGACCTCATTAAAAGAATTCACCCAGCTCATAAATCACTTCCTCCCCGGTCTGTTGTCCCGTTATGCGGCCTTGAAGTGCGGCGTGCTGTCTGTCGGTGTTCTTGTTGCTGTTTTTCTTTCTATCAGCAGCTGCTTATTCCACTGAAGCTCTCTGCCACTCTGCAGCTGTCGGCTAACAAGAGTTCAGATCTGCTTCCAGCTTTCAGTCACCCACTCGGCCAGTCAGGCTAGCACTTTTGGCTCTGTTTGTCTTCTCCCTTTCTCGATCTATCTTTATGTCATCTCCTTTCACACTTTTTTGTTTTCCCTCTTTGACCCAGTCTTTTGTTCCGACATTTTTCCTCCTTTCCTCCCACAGACACCCTTCGGATATCTCAAATTCTCACGCTGCTCCCCTCTTTTTTCTGTGCCAGCTAGTCCTATGGGGTCAAACACTAAATGCCAACAGCAAATGCTACAACAGCCGCGGCCTCGACAAGAAGAAGGAGGAGAGAACATTTTATCCAAAACCAGAATAGTCGACACAATCGGCAGCCGCACTACACGGGGCGCCAAGTCATCCTTCAGAGGCACATGTGTATGAGTGTGTTTGTAAATGAGATCCATTCAGCAGGTCAAAGTGAGTTTGTCTACAATGGGTCGGACAAGCGTTTGCACAATGACAGCCACGCTTTTAAAATGCTGTGAGGATCTACCAAGAGTTCTCATCTTACTAAGGACAACATTGCATTTGTGTGTATTTATGTATGGCTGTGTATTGTAGTGTGTTTGGTTACTCATCGCTGACAAACTATCTTCCATGTTACATTTATGAGTATTTTTCTTTGATTTTTTCAGTTTTAAAGACAGAAACTAAGATACACTGTTCAACTTTTGTTTGATGATTTTTACACCACATGTAATCCTCCCAATTATCTGGACTTAAGTGATACTACACTAGCTTGTGATCGTACCTGGAAGTCACGAAGTAGAACAAGAAACCTTTTGCTTGTTAGACAAATGTTTTTACGCTTACATTATAGAAACACATAATGTTTTAGATGACCTTGTGTGTCCTCTTCATTTTTATTATAGTGTTATAGGATAGCAACAAAAACATACCAGATATCCCTGAGGGGTTAATGTGAAAAATGTGCAAAATTACAATAGCGTAGGAGTTAGCGTGTTTGCCTAACACACAAAAGATCTCCAGTTTGCAGACAGGAGGAAACACAAACCCCAACATTGTGCCGTGGGGATCACAAGCTAGTGTAATCCCACTGCTGCTGCCAATCCTGGGTAAATGGGAGATTTGTGTCAGGAAGGGAGTCTGGTGAAAAAGGACTGTGCCAAAACAAAAGTTTTATTAACCTCACAGAAATATTGTAATTAGTTGAACAAGAAAATTGTAATTACCAGAACTAAATCGTAGCGCAAACAAAAGCAAAAGTTGAGAAAACTGAAACAGCCAATCAACCAAGTTGCTTACAAGTTATGAGTTTTCTCAACTTTTTCTTTATTTACAGTGAGTATCCGGCATGGCCGAAGAGGCTATTTTAGTGAGGGTGTTCTCCTTCTATGTGTGAGAACATGTCTTTTATCTGTGCATTGTCAAATGCTGCCCAAGTCCATTTGACTGCCTCTCTAACATGGTATAAATAGCCTAAAGAGCAACAGGGGATTCATCATCTATTATAAGTATCTAAATATCAACAGCTATTAGCCTGCCTGTCTCCCTTTGGCTGCTCGTATCATCCAAAATAGCATTATCCAGCTGTCGGTCAGCCTCCGGCTCAGGCTCATGATGCACAAGCGGCAAATTGGACATATACACTAACTGTATACGGAGGGAAAGAAGGACACTTGAGTTAAATAAATAATTCAGATTGGAAACTGGAAGCAGCTAACCTTGGTCAGTCCAATAGTAACAAAACCGCCTACAATCTGTGCAAAAACTGAAGTGGAGAAATTATAATTTGCCATTTCTCACCCAATAACTTCCCTGGAGCCTGCAATGGTTGCCTGGCCACGGAAACCTGAGTTTGGTGTGGAAAAACTTAACAGGCCGTAAGACCATCTGTCAGTTTCCTGAACTGCTGCACCGACTACAAGCCAAGTCTTATCGGCCAGCTTCAGTGGCTCACTCACTTATGCTCTCCTAACTGAATGGGATGGAAGGAGATAGGTACCATGACCCATGGGTGTCGCATACTTTTCGACATATAATATGCCTTTCCAGTACTACATATATTAAAATGATGAAATTAACTTTTCAGACACAGGGAAACAAAACACCAGATGTGCTAATGCGCTTCAGCATCGTTATCTGCATGCAGCAGCTTTTAAAACGCAGCAGCCTTTTTGAACAATTTGCCCGTTTGAGTTCAACTCTGCTGGGTATGTGTGGGCTCGAGAATTCTCTGTATGAGTGTGTGTGTACCCAGAATTGATTAATTATGCATAAAACTCTCTTTATAACGGCACCTCGGAATTGTGCACTCTGCGAAAACACCGTCTCTGAGGGCTTTGTTGTGTGTCTGTGTGTATAAAAGTCTGATAACTGTAATTATTCAAAACTATAAAGGCGTAGCGCTCCTTCCCCTCCCCAGCCCCCAAATTCTGCTCATGACAGAGGATGAGAAATCGCAAACAACGAGGGAAAATGTACGCAACTCTAATGCAACACCCGGACTGAGAGCAGAAGAAGAAGAAAAATAGAAAATTCTGGCATAAAAATAGTTTTTCACTCTGCAGCACACATAATACATTTAGATTATTTTTTTAAATGTGTGGTTGCTTTAACAGCCTTTAAGTATAGTTTACACTTTTTAGTGTCTAGTGCATTGTGTGTGTGTGTGTGTGTGTGTGTGTGTGAGTGCCAACAGGCATGGCTGAATGCACTGTCTGGCAAGCCTGAAGAGTCAATAGATGGAAACAATGCCAGACTTGACTAATCAATGAGACCAATCATGACGAGAGAATGATGATAATCACTTAAACAGATTGGGATCATAATCAATGTGGCCACCCTAATTGTCCTCCATTACACAGCTGGTATTGGCACTCACATTTAGTTGTGCGATCAGCAGTGGACTGAGTCTGTGCGAAGCACTGAACTCAGAGTTTCTGGGCAAACAACAACTTAGTGAAATGGTGACACTTGTGCTGCTTCTGACTTTTGAGTGCTGCTCCAGACAATATAGTGTGGGGCGATAACAGCGGTGTATGTGCTAAAACCACAGTCCTGCTTTTAATGCACTAACCTAATAATCAGCCGCAATGATGAACACTGATGCACTGTGATCAAAAGTTATATTAGAAATGTCTTCTCATATCTGGATCTCGGTGGATGGACAGTTTCTTCCTAATGTCACAAATTAAGTTAAAGCCTTTGATGCATTCCTGTACCACCGAATGCAATATTTCTACCACTACCAAAGTCCAGGGGTTTAAAATCTGTATGGACAGAAACAGTGAGCTACCTACGCATTACACCTAGAGAAGCTGCTTGGTCATGGAAACCCATGAAGCTCCTGGCGCACAGTTTTTGTGCTGATGTTAATGCCAGAGGAGATTTGGAGCTCTGAGGTTGCAGATTCAGCAGAGCGCTGGTGACGTTTCTGCACTTGGTCAATCCACTCTGTAACCTTAAGTGGTTTACCACTTTGTGGCCGAGTTGCTGTGGCTCATATATGCTTCCACTTTGCAGTAACACCACATACAATAATCACAGAATATTTAGGTGGGAAGGAATTTCACACTGATTTCACACTGATTGCTTCAAGGTGGCTTCCTTTTAAATTGCCTGTTGTAAATTCAGTGAGCTCATTAGAATGACCCATTCTTTCACACATGTTCCTAAATGTAGAATGCATAGCTAGGTGCTTGGTTGTATATACCTGTGTCAAACTGGGAACATCTAGATTTAAAGATTGCACCCACTACTTTTTTTTCTTTTGCCAATTAATATTATGAAAATATAACAACACACACAGTTAGAGATAAGAACCCGAAATAACTCAGTAAGATTAGCTATAAGTCATGCCCACACTGTGTGTGTGTGTGTGTGTGTGTGTGTGTGTGTGTGTGTGTGTGTGTGAGAGTGAGAGAGTGAGAGAGAGAGAGAGAGAGAGAGAGAGAGAGAGAGAGAGAGAGAGAGTGATCTGGACACTTGCTCACACTTCCTCCCTTAGTGGGAAGTCATTTCCTGTTGGGATGATTATTTAGGGATTTGGCACAGTCAGCATGTGTGTGTGTGTGTGTGTGTGTGTGTGTGTGTGTGTGTGTGTGTGTGTGTGTGTGTGTGTGTGTGTGTGTGTGCGTGGTGGGCAGGCCTGCAGTTCTGCAGTTGATGTCACGTGTTCGTGTTCATGTCCCATAAACTGCAGCCTGTTTTATGTTCGCATATTACAACGAATCTCATCTAATTCACTCTCTTTTTGATCTTTCCACCTTTTTATAAATATTTCCTTCTAATATTACTTTCTCTACTCCCTCGCTCTCTCTCGTCCTCCCTTGTGTGTGTACATATCTGTTTTGCCATCATTGTTTTCCCTCATGTTGTGCCTCATTCAACTTTACTCAGGCAGAAAATCATAGCCCATGCACAGAAACAAGCACACACACAGTTCGCCATTCCAGAGAAAACCAAGGAAACCAGTTCGTCTCCTCCCTACCTTACACACCCAGCCGCCTCTCACACAAACACAGCTAATAAACAGTTATTTAAAAGAAAACAAGAATTCATGAACATTAGTATTTTATTGGCTTTCCTTGCATCCTATAATGAGACTGACCTGTTTGACTCGGTCCGGGTTGACGGTGGTCTGCGGCTGCAGGATGCTCACCGGCTCTGTCTTCTGGGTGCTCTGAGGCATCTCCCTCACCTTCTCAGCGATGAAGTCATGGACACCATTCAGTGCCTCCACAGTCCCCTGGATCAGACACACACGCTCTGTTGTGCCTACACAAACACACACAAACACACACACGGATGGGTCAGTGTGTGAGCTTAAACTGGTGGCTAGTGGTATCGTGATCATCATTTCAAGCAAAGATAAATAATAATCATCACTTGTCACGATATGAAACCATTCAGATGAGTACTTTTAATCTCTTGAGTACTTTTATGAATCAGCGTGCTGTGCAAGCCTGTAAAGCAGGGTGGCAGCAGCACACCACAGCTGAGCGCTACTGCAAGAAACATGCAGAAGAAGACGGCAATCCTTATAATTTAGTCAGCAGTTATTTCTATCAATGTGATTCCTATATTTACAAGATCTTTTTGAAATTATGACTGACTGTATCCCAGCTTTTTTCTCAGCATTTCAGAGAGGTTTCTGCAGCTTGGTGGGAAAGCACAGAGAGCAGGTAGAGGTTTGATGTAACGCAGCTCTCTCAGTTTAACTTGAACGTTCAGAATTTTCTGTTTTCATCTTCTTTATGCTGCTGAATAGAAATAAAACCAGCCATGGCACATGCTTCTATTCAAAAAATAACAACTGTGAGATAAGAAAAGATCGCAGGAAACTGTAATGATCCCCACTGGGAAATAACACTGCAGCAGCGGGAAATAGCAACAAAGAGAGAGAGGGGGTGAAAACACCAACTATCAAGAAATAGAACAAAAGATCGAAGTGGAGAAAAATGAACTTTGTATAGGTGCTGTTAAAAAACACAACAGAAAACCTAATTACAAACTTGTAATTACACAAATAACAAATGAAAGTATTGATTTAATACATCGTGCGTTTGTATATTTGCCAGGGAGAGAGAAAGCTGTTCGGAGTCAAAGCTAATTAGCCGCAGTGTCCACGAAAGCTAGTAAAACATGATATTCTTCACCTCACAGAAAACATCAGGGTTCATATTTCCTCTCTCCTTCTTCTGAACATATCGGCATCGCTCAGTTTATGTCTGTTTCCAGGATTTCGTCCAATCAGGAAATTAATCCCCAGGGCACAAGAAAAAAAATCAAACATGCTGTAATAATTTCCAAGCTTCTGCTTCAGTGTGTACACCACATGTGTGTGTGTGCATTAAAACTGAGCATCGGCTCCAAATAAGCTGGACAAAGTACATCACGCAGAGCTGTGGATGCACGGGGGATTCGCCCTCCACTACTTCAGCAGGAGAAGAAAATCAAAATGCAGCTTTTAGCTTCAGTTTAATGACGTTTGCATCTGCTAAAGATTAGCTGCAGAAATTGTAATAATATACAAGAAAACCCACTTATATGGCTTTTGACAGAACCGCAAAGCACATCAGTTCAGGATTAATGTCATGGACATTATTACCGTAATGCAATTTTAAAGTGTAAATTAAATTGAAAAGCCTGTACTGAATTACCTCTTCACTGTATTGTTTCTTGATGTAATAAAAGAGGAGTCAATGCGTAAGATTATGATGATTAATAAGACCGGACAAAAAACACAAATTCTATATGACTTTTTCTTCTTTTTTGTAATGAAATCTGATAAAATAATGCAAGCAAAAACTTTTATTAAACTGGAACTCAAGCTCCACGGGGCACAAGATGACCTCATAGCAATGTGCTGGAGGAGCAGAACAATGAAAATCAGATAGGTTTCTGCCTAATGAAAATGCATACAATTGCTATAATACACGCTGTATGCAGAGAGAAGGGCAGACAGACACAGAGGAGAATTTAGGCCAATGCAAAGCCTCTCAGACCGGCTGCACTTTAACAACGCACTGAAACTAAATCTCTTTCTTTCTATCATTTACTATCACTCTCTCCTCTTTTTTCTACTTTTTTTGTCCTCACACACACTTTCTTCCTCACTCTCTTCCTCCATCCCTCACTATATCTCCCTTTCTCTATCCCTATTTCTTCACCCTCTCTCATCTCTCTCTTTCCCCCTCCCCCTTGAGTCCAGTACTTAGTAGGATCTGCTCTTATCTCGGCCCAGCAGCGTGTCATTTAGCTCTTCCTGTCCCTTGCCTCTCCCTGCATTGTTGGACCGTCTCGGTTTGGCCCAGCTTGGCCCTGTGTGGCAGCACTGGAGAGGAGGGATTGTGGGTTTTAAACTGCTATATTTGTGCAAGGGTGTTGGGAACTGATGACATATTGCAGAAGCCGAACAAGAGCTTCTTTAGCCAAGAGAGACTGTTTCAGTGCTTTTAGGATTTTGTTTGTAAAATTCTGCACAAGGAAACATTTCTAAAGGGTGAATATGTTAATTAGTGGACAGCCCTCAGATGAAGAGCTGCACATGCAGAATGAAGAGGTTGTGACAACTGACACTAAAAATAAAACACACAGCACATTACGCATTTGCAGAATTTGGCTACCTGGCCTTGCCGAACCTTTGCAATGCCTGTTAGCTTTACAGCGGTATTACTTCCCATTCCTATTTTTACAGTTTGGTGACAGCAGTGACAAACAGCCTCTGATGACAGCAGCTGAACGCTTCAGTTTGAGCGTGACGACAGGCCAACAAATCAAGCTAAACATTGGCAGTTCTCAGTTGTAGCCTCGCGCTACCGTTGTGTTGGTGAACATTTCTTTCTGCTTTTTAGTGAGTATCAGTGAGCGGAGCGGCATGACCATCGGAGTGTGTGTCTGTGTGTGTACGTGTGTGACGATACTGAGGAAACTGGGCCTCGTCTCTCCCTGACAGCTGGTGCCCTCTGGGTAATCTGGACCCGTCCAATCAGAAGCAAGGATTAGCAGGCCATTGTCTTGGCATGAGTGTGCGAGTGTGGGTTTGTCTTTATGTGTAGATTGTAAATATGGGTACATGCATGTGTGTGTGTGTGAGACTGTAGCAGAAAAGGCCATTCTGTCACTGGAGATCATATTGAAGCTGCCGTACAGCTGTGCTGCACCAACAAAGACCTGCTTAGTCCCATTACAAAAATATTCACACAGAGATCAGTGAATATGCATTTAATAAAAAACACATTGTGCTTTTCATTGCAGGCCAAGCGGATCCCAAAGCACTGCTATAATTTCTTGCACACCTTTTTTTCCCAGACTGGAATCAAGAAATAGTCCCTGAGTCATTTTTGTGTTAGCAAAATAAACTTTTTGGTTTTTGTGAGTAATTTCACATAATCAAGTGTGGCACTCTAATGTGTAGCAGCACTCTAATCACCATCTTTGCCTAAACATTTTCTGGAAATGAAATTCACATTGATTTTCTTTCCTCACTTTCTAGCATATTGGATTTTAAGAAAAGGATATACGGATTTTTGACTTTTGAAGCAGTGAATCGAGCTGTGAAGCAAACAGGAAGTAGGCTCATATCTCAGCAACTGTTTCACGCATTGACATTAAACTTGGTGCATAATTTGAAGCAATGGGGTTCATTATCACTGTGACACATTACCACTCATGTAAAGTTATTAAATGTATGCATCCAACAGATATGGAAAAATTAGAGCATCCATTTGGAGTTGTGTTATTTGAACAGTTTTTAGTTTTCTTTCTCTTTGGTCTTCAGCTCCTGAGATAAATTTATGTCTTTGTCTTCTGGTTGTTCCACGTTCTTCTCCCAGCCAGTTAATAAATTAGACTGTCAGCAGGTAGTTTGTCTGATGAAAGACTGAGGAGAAACCAAAAGCCGTTCCCACACACTGCTACAGCCCTGAACCACTCTAGACATCACCAAGCAGACGCACATGAAGAAAGCGTACATCCGACTCGATCAGATCAGAAATTAACCTGCCAGCTCCCTGCTACAAAGTCTGTATGCTATCCGATTAAGCGTGTGTGAGAATCAGCAGGTAATTGTCTGGTGAATTCACAGTGAGGGAACAGGCATCCTGCGTCCTGGCTCCAGCATGCGCTGCTCGGGCAGCTCCCTCGCCTAAACCAAATTGAGTATCTCCAATAGTGACAGTGTGTGAGAAGTGAACTGGCTCTCGCCTGCTGTGTGCTACATATGAACAAAGAACAAACATAAGAACAGAAAAGATGATAGAAAGATGATATCCTGACCTTATTTCTCCCAACATTAACCAAAGTTCATGTGCAGACTTTGTGTAATCTAAACTTATGGAGCTTTAAACTTTAAACTGTACACACAGATTTTACCATCTTATCTGGAAGTTGTTATCTCACAAAGCAGGAAGACTGAAAAAAAAAAAATATATATTTAAAAAAATTTAATTTAGCTGCTAAATGAAGAGACACACGAAAAGGCTGCTGATTATGTTCATGTTTTAAGGGGCCGTTTGTGTTTTAATTATCATGCTCATTCTCGTGTCTCAATGTCTTATTTCCCTGCAGGAAAAGCGTAGACAGTGAGCAACATACAAATGCCAAAACAGCACCAACATAATAGAATTTATGCATCCCTCAGAGAGCGAGCTCTGTTGGCAGTCAGTTCTACGCCGGTGCAAAAACATCACTATGTGTTTGTGTGTGTGTCTTTGTATATGACTTGAGCATTTCCCCTTGTAAAACGAACTTCATCATTTGACATTTTAACGGCTGGAAGCTTTTTCCAGACTTGACATGCTGCAGCTGCTGAAGTAATATCTGTTCAATGTTGTTAAACCTTCTGTGTTTACATAATGTTTTAAGGGCATTTCTTAGACACAGAACACAGGGCAGGAAGAAAGACAATAAAGTCCTTATTTATAGCATTGCTATTCACGAGTGTGGACATAGTGAAGTTGTGCTTTCTTACTATGGTTTAAAAACTGCAGGTGCTTTCATGCGGTGTTGTCAGGCCTTGCTGGTAACGTTTTTCACATTGTTGCACGGATAATTGAAACAAGAGCAGTAAAAAGAAACACCAGTTACACTTACAGCAACAACAGCTAGGCAGCACCACTGAAATGCATTTCATAATGAGATAATGTCCCCAAGTTTTGGAAAACGTGAGTGCAAAGATGACAAAAATCAAACATTTATGATTTATGAACAGAGCACAAATAAATAGACTGGAGCAAACCACAAAGGAGCAAGCGTTACAGCCTACGAAACACATCAGAGACACAAAGAACTAAGCTCCAAAGTTTCAGGTCAGGAGGTTGGTCAGTTCCTATCATGAAACACATGCAACAGTGCCAGCAACAGCTGAATGATGCCACCGAGTTCGAAATAGCAATGAAATCTATCCACTTGTGCTGCTGTTTCTATTAACTAACTGGCAATTGTTTTTCTGGATGCAATTTACTGCACAGGTTGCAGCTACTAGTCTGGTGTCGCACAGCACAAACCGGCAGCCATAAAACACAAAACCCCGACAAGGGTCATCCCCCGGAGCATTAACTTCTGGAAGAGGGTGACGGTGATTGGAAATGAAAAGAGGCTGTGAAATTCATAACAGACGTGAACTTCAGCTCGCAATTTCCACAGTGACCAAGTGACCCAACAGCATTTCGTTCAACACCAGAACACTCATCATCATCATCATCATCATGATCCAGGCTGTGGACTCTGGCAGTTGTTTTTATTAAAGTCTAACTAACATGACTCACTCCTTCCTCCACTGCTCTCTTCCTCCTCCTCCACCTCCTCCTCCTCCTCTCCCTGATGACCAGAGCGGCACCGTAGGAAGCAGACTGAAAGCACAGAGAGCTGCTTCTCCTCTGATTTCTGACTCACAGCAACATATGTATGCTCAGTATGGTGATGCATACTAAACTGTAAGATGACTGACACAAGAATGTCCCTCTGTGCTAAAAAAAAGAGAACAATAACAGCCACATTAACACGACAGAGATCAAAGAAACTATCCTGCAGTGGGAGGGGACACGCATGTCCTCTGCTACTGGAATACTGAAAACGGAAGAAGGAAGACGCTTAACGTTTGCTTTGTTTACAGTGAGAATACTTTGAACGAGGGTAATGAATATGAGATGAGGATAACCGTGCAGTAAGTATTGTGGGCTTGCACTGAGTACACTGATGTATTTGCAGTGCGTCCACTTAACAAAGATGTCTCTCTGTCTGTTAATTGAAACAGAGCGGTCAACCTACAACCGGCAGCCATGATTCATTCTGTCCAGTCTTGTCCAGCTGGGGGTGGAGACACGGCCACTTTGGGGCTGCTGTAGCTGAAAGCACTTTGCACGGTGACTGAAATGTCACACTTGCTCCTGTGGCTTTAAAAGTCAAAGATGTTGAAAATGTGCTACCTCGGTAACATTAAAGCGAGAAAAATGACATTATCCTCTCTCCGATTAACTTGCATTCTCAGAAATGAGCTAATTTGATCTTAACGATGTAGTAAAGGCTGGGGTAGTTTTGCTATTTTTATTGTTTTGTAAAATGCCTCCTGCAAACTTCCAAATGTACAAAAACAGTAAAAATCTGGAGGCCAAGCAATTCATTTGCTCATTTTGGTGAATTTTCATATACAAATGTGTGGCTTTGTCTGCAACATTTTAATGTGGAGATGGTTTTATATAAACCAAAGTCCAAAATCAGGCACCCACTGGCAATTTAAACTATAATGGAACATAATGCAAGTCTTTCAAGCAATCTGCATTACGTTTGAATATTTGTTCCTCTAGTAGATCGATTTTTGTCATTTAACATTCCTCCTGCGTTGGCATGAAAACCGACATCCTTTCCTCTTTGTTTGGTAAAGTAAGCTCTTTAAATGTGCAGCTGTTCACTTCATCAATAAATATGTTCAGTTTCTAACAGTGGCCTTCAATTTATTTTTCAGTTAATTTATAACTCTTGACTGTATCAGTTCATTTCATTTTCAACAAATAACAAAAGTAGGCATTAAGTTAGCCAACTTGTAAACAAGAACAAGTCTTATGAGCAGGACCTATGCCCTGCATTTCCCTCAAAATCTAGGCCTATACAATTTAACTATAATTCTGTTCTGAATCTCTAATGAATAAAACAACAAATTAATAAATGATAAATGATAAGCAAAGCCTTAGTAAATCCGTATGAACTCAGTCAGTCCTCAGTGGATAAAATGTCCTGATCTAGTGAAGCAAATGTTAAATTAAGGCAGAGATTGGAGGAAGGTTTGACAAGATGAAGCTGCAAACTGTGTCTCTCAGGAATACTTTCTGTTAATAAATGTACAGATCATAATGTGAAAATTCTCCTTAAAAAGTGAGACAGCTGCCATGACCTGAAAAAACGTATTTCTTCTTGGTTTATTAATGTTGTTTTCCAGCTCTAGCAACCACTAAAGGCGTAAACAGTCTGGTTTCCACCACAGCTCGGCTGAAAACCGGCAGCAAGTGCGGTGAACGTGCGAAACAACTTGTCAAATATATTCTGGTAATTTCCTGCAAAGTGACTCATTTGAAAAAAAAATCCCCCGAGAGCTCTCTAGATCCCCGAAGTTCCCTGTTTGGAGAAAGTTTTCAAACTTAAAAAAAAAAATTTAAAAAAAATATTTGGGAAACATCAGAAAGGAATAACAGAGACGAGATGTGACAGAAACGCCAGAGGTCCTGTGTTCACAGGTACACGATGTTCATCGCCTGCTGTGCCAAGATGTACAGCTTCTTTACTTCCAGCACCCCTCTGATGGAAAAAACATCAGTGGCAGAGAGAACGACAAATGATAGAAAGAAATACAGAGGTTCACACGACTTCTGTCACATCTAAAAAACATCAAGCGAAGAGGAGGGAGACGCAAAGGCAGAGAAATGGACAGAAACGCAGAGAGGGGGAGGCAGATCAGCACAGAGTCACGATGCCGATGTCAAAATGGAGTGACAACAGAGAAAGAGGGGGACAAACAGAGACGAGGAGGGAGAGAGACAGCCTGGGATGCAGAGAGGGAAACCTTTGTGAGACCTGTCATAACAAAGTAATGTCAGAAAAACAGAGACTAGGAGAGACCAAAGAAGCAGAGATTCTGCAAGATGTGCAGAGAAATGTTGGCTTTTGCTTTGAGCGTGACCTACATACGATTTATAATTTACCTGAACATCACTCGTTAAGTTTGTATTATCAGTTGATTAATAAAAAAACAAATATCTCTTGTGGTTACTTATTTGCCTTTTCTCTCCTTTTGTCTTTTCTTATTTTGTTGCTGATTTCTTTCATTCCTCTACAAAGACAAATTCACGCCACAAGCTAAAACTGAGAGGGAGACAGTTAGAGAGACACAGACAGGTGCAAAATGACCGAAAGCAGGTATAAAGAGACAAAAACTGAGGCGAGAAGACGGCCACAGTCTGAGCGGGAGAGAGAAAGTGAGTCTCCATCTCTTAATATAAATAACCTCTAAGGCTTCATTGGAGCCGATTGGAAGCACAGTGAGACGTGGCGCTGGTTTAATGTAAGCTCATTAAACGGATCTCCTTAGGCTGCGGATAAGCTCAGGTTAACTGGCTACCTTTGATCAGATCTGCTGGATTAGCCGTCTGTTAGGGGTGCAGTTTAACACCTTGTTGTTTTAGGGGTTTAAAGAGTATATAAAGTAGCTTAGGAAACTACAGTAGCCAATATAGAACAGCAGACAGGGAGAAGTTTGATGGGAAAAAGAATAAAGTTAAAGACATGAAGGTCACAAATTTAAAATTGAAGTTTGGTGCAGGAGGTGGTATCTGACCTCTAACTGGCCTCCTGGATTCAATCTTTCATCGAAGCTACTCTGACATTACAAGTGAATATCTGACCAAGTCTCATTCAAATGCGGTTATTACATTTCTTTAGCACACCTTATTATGTGCCTGCTATTATTAAATCAATATCAGTCCATTATTAAAATCCAAAGATTCAAAGCAGCAGGAGTTTGGTGAGATACGTTTCAACTCTGTGAGCTTTGTTAACGTTTCAGCGCTCAGTGCTCATGTTTAGTCGTGCATATTGTCACATGTGTCTTAAAAGTATTGCTTTCAACTTTTAAACTTTGCAAACATACAGCTGAAGAGGCAGGCACTGGATTTTTCAGTAATTTACAACATTTTTCAGTTTTGATTAGTACAAATTTGGCATTTCTTCTAGCAATACAATTAAACTCCTTATCTTTATGATTTATTCAACATTTTACCCATTGATCTGTTTTTTAATAGTCAATCTTTCCAGTGTTATAAAGCAATAGAGTAACAGAGTAGCCTTCTTAATGTTGCCCAACAAGCCTGTTAACTGACTCTAATAGTTTTTCTTAAAATTAATGAACTGATAATTTATGTATGTATGTCTAATTTCCTCCTGTCCCACAGTAAGACCAGCACTTTGAAGGGATAAAAGGGCTGAAGCTGACCAGTAGGCCTCTGTCACAAGAGATGGATGGATTCATTGACTGAAACCTTAATAAGCCAATAGAAACGACTGCACTGACTTCCATATTGAGTTACAAAAGGTGTATGGGCCAAACAGCTGTTCCAGCTGTGGGGGCAAAAGCAGAGGCGTGGGACCATGCAGAGGAATAGAGGGATGGAGCGAGATAGAAGACTAGAAACTGTTGCAAAGTGTTGCATAACTCCTCGAAGTTTTGTTCGAGTTGGTCTTCACTGTTTGACTGATCCTGCTCTGTTACCTAGGCAACTAACAGTATCACCCCTCTGACACACACAGAAACGCACACTGTTGTGCACATACACCAAACACACACTCTTTTATGCAGCTGGGCAGCTGCTGGTGATGTCATGAGTTGTTTTTCCAAAAAGAGTGAGTGTGTGTGTGTGTGTGTGTGTGTGTGTGTGTGTGTGTGTGTGTGAGTGAGAGAGAGAGAGAGAGAGAGAGAGGGAGAGAGCATGACTGCATGTGCTGATGTAATCAGGGGCAGTAAGGAAACTTGGACCTGTTCTCTGCTGCAGCCAACCAAGTCTTCATTAAAATGAAGAGAGGACAGAAAGACAAGAAGAAGAGAGAGAAGAAAATGGAAGGAAGGAAGGAAGGAAGGAATTATGTAAAGAAGGAAAAAAGGAAAGAAGAGCTGACATATGGAATAAGAAAAGACAAGGAGAAGAAACCAAAGAGAAGGAAAAAGGTTCAAGGGGGAGTCGCAGAAAGAAAGCAAAAGAAATCAAAGATGAAAGGAAACCAGAAAAACAAAAAGTTCTAGAGAAACATTAAAGAAAAGACAAAAATGAAAAGTGCGTCCCAGCACTGTAGCTTACGTGGATGAAAATGTGATGGTTGCTTTGTAACAAGCTGGCACAGAATCATCTGGTCTCCCCGAGTGCCCACGGGCCTGTAACACACACTCTCCCAACAGCCCCCGCATTATTTACACCAGACAAAATCATGGTCAATTAGGAAAAACATATTAAATCCCGGAGTTACCGTGGACAACTAGCCTGGGGGCAAAGCTTCACTGGTCTTTATTGAGTTTTACTGGCTTTAAAACAGCAAAACAGGAAAAACTAAAGTTTTCATCAGGCTGAGGTGTGAATAGTCTCGACATAAAATGTTCTCTTTCCAGATTACGGCGTCCACTCGACCTGAATGCTAGTTTTTAATAATAAAATCCTTTTGTTCTCAGGCGTGCTCGCTGTGAATACTACCAATCAGCACTAACAAGCACCCAGCAGAACAAAGCACGACTAGAGGTACCACCTTAAGTACAGTTTCTCATGTTTCTCAGGTCTTTGTCTGAATTTCTACGAACATTATTGCTAAGGATTGTCTTATTGCATTGGAGTCACACTGGGTTAAATATGTACACTTGGGTTTTAAGGGGTATTTATTATTTTCTTCTTTTTTTTGGGTTGTATGGAAGCCCCAAACGCAATTTCATTGTTCTTGACAATGACAATAAATAAATAAATACTAAAAATACTAAATACAATATCCAAAAACACACACAATAAGAGCAATCCAACAAGAATCTGAAGAGGTATTGTACAAAATCATTTAGAACCGAGAAAGACAGGATCATAAAAAACTATAAAAGCATCAGATGCTGCAGAGGAGAGAATGCAAGCAAATTAATCCATAAAAGGCCAACTTACACAATGATCTCAGTTTTATAAGTAGTTACTCAAATTATTGCACCTAATAATTATTCAGCATTACTATTTTTTTCATAATAAACTCTGGCTTGTGCAGCTCTCTTCTTTGTTGGAGGACCTACTCAGAGAGTTGTGCCGATCCTTTCATCCACGTTCTTTGTTTTTAAAGCAGCCCAAGGTACTGTAAAAACATGGTTTCCTGTCATCCTCTCTCCCCTTCTCTCCCTCACTGTTTCTGCTCACTCATTCTCCCCCATCTCCTTCCTCCCCCATCACCTCCGCCCTCCCCCCATCTTTTATCTGTCTAGAGGTCCGGCAGTGACAGAGCACTCGGCGAGAAGACTAAGGCAACTCTTTCTAAAGAGTAACAAAAGAAGCTGGAAGAAAAGGCAGGAATTCCTCTGCTCTGATGTAAGGCTTTTCACTTGGAGAGACCTGCTGCTCTCCGTCCAATCTCCACCTCCGTGTCCTTCACGCCTCCAGTCCACAAAGTCCCTTTCCGGTTATCTGCTGACTTCACGAACACTTCTTCCATCCATATTTTCAAGCAGCACAGCTCAGAGCTCTTTGAAAACATGGCTTTTAAAGTATTTCTAAAAATCTGTGATAAATGGGCAGCGGTACATTACTAACAGTAAGATAAATGAGGTTGCCACTGCTTGTTAAAAAATCCTTTAATAATAGAAAACCTTCAAAAGTTGTGATAACAGGAGCAGCCAGATGTTCGCTGCAGCAGGAATTTGAACTTTTGTGACCTTTATTTTTGCAGGAAACACTGTCACATTGCTCCAGCCTTTCTGTGCATATGCAGGCACCATTTACAACATAACTATAAGTTTAACTTAATTACAGGTAAAAACATGTTTTGTAGATTTTCAAATGGTTAATACTTACATTAACTAAATAAGTCTGTACATTTCTCAAGTTTCTTTTACTTATATTCACTTCTCTTTCATTTCTTTACTGTATTCTTATCACTCTCTTTTAAACCACAAAGTTTACACTGTTCTTGAATGAACCTTCATTAGCTCAAATCAAGACTTTTATTTTGAAGGCATCCTCCTCTCAGAACTGTCTGATATACTTCTGGTCTGTGAACCTTCCTCTTTATTTATTCTCAAGTTGATCAAATTCTAGCTCCTAAATTCTAAAACATCTGAATCATTGATGCTGTGCAGGATTCTTTTTTCCCCCAACTCATTAAATCAAAGCGGGAACGTTCAGTTTGTTCTCACAAAAACAGTAACAGCTTTTGCTCACAGTTTGTTTTCAGCATCCACCCGTTCTACCTCTCCTCCCATTTCCAGTCATCCTACCCTCCTTTCCTCTCTCCCTCTCTTCTCTTGTCTTCCTTTCTTTGGCAGCGGTATCGGTGTTGCCCAAGTGACCCAGGCCAGGCCAAGCAAACAGCTGAAAACATGCCATGACTGCCTCCCTTCCCAAATTTTTCTCTCTTTTCTTTTTCCTCCTTTCGACCCGCTTTGCTTTTCTTTAGCCTTCGGCTATTCGCCCTTTTCTTTTTCTCTCCTCCTTTTCATTGCTGCCTCTTTCTATCCCCACTTTTGCTCCTCTCTCTCTGTCTCTCCATCACTTTGTTGTACCTGCTGTCACATTCATCTAAGAGCTGCCAGCGTGCTCTGAGCAACAAGTAGAAAACAGAGAGGAAAACACTGTTCGAATTAAACTGTGGTCTTCCAGGGAGGAGAGGTCTCTCTTCATGTACCAGTGTATGGGTTGGGCATAGCAAACATACAAAGTACAAACAGCAAATGTGTCCTTTTATTAAAATTTCTTTCACCTGTCTGACAGAGAAGAGAAGAGACAGTGTCTCTTTTAGTTGTCACCAAATATTACAAGGAAAAATAAATAAGATCTCCTTGAGATTTACGCCCGTTTCTTGTTTTGTTGCAAAAAGTGTTTTGCAACTACTTTCACTGGACAAAAATCAATCTCTGTGTCACACATCCTTCAGCCTATTACAAAAACATGTACTGTATCTGAAATAACGGGGAAACCTGCTTCACTACATGATAACACAGAAAAGCAGGGAGGATCTCAGGTTTCATTAATGACAGAAATTAGAAGACAGAGAGTATGAACTCAATTGGATCAGCAGGAGGTGCAATCGTGCAGTTAACACTACATGGACCAGTTGATGAAAATGTGATTACACCCAGGTGAACAGGTCTGAAAAGTGAAGCCTGTGTGCAAGTGCATTGGCACAGAAATGTAATGGCCAGCAGAGGGTGACTCCTCTGGCTGCAGAAAGAGCTGCAGCTGACTCTTGGTTTCCATGATGTCTTACCTTGGGACTTCATTTTTCAGGTTAAGGTCACCATTAGAGTCGAAAAGTAGCACACGAGCACTGTTTCTCGGCCAGATCAGCTCCTTGCTTGTCACATCTGGATACATTAATCTAAGATTTTGATGGTCAAAACTTCCAGGCAAGACTTCACTAACTAACGTGTGATTTCATGAAATGAACACCACCATTATTACACCTTTGTCACTTAATAATTTAACGTGACATTTTCGCAGCAGGGACGTGTCAGCATGAAAGTCCAGCGGCTGTTCACTGACATAAAGACGATCCTGAAGAAAGATTAAAAAAGCGAATGCATTACATGATAAACTTTACGGAGGATACAGGGATACTTGATCTGAGGACACAAAAATAATGTGGACTGATGTTGTAAAGTAGGGAGAAAAGGTAGTCAGGCACGCCCACTAAGGTTCATGTGACTCAGGAAAATTCCTTTGCTGTTTGGTGGAGATGTAAGAAAATAAAACTGCATCACGTAGCTGTTTTCTGGCTGTATGGTCAGCGATTTGCCTCCAACGGGTGAATGTAGAAATTCTATTAATGTCTTTCGATGAGCAGGTGAAACTAAATATCAAACAGGATACAGATCACACAGGAAGTGATGGCACTGGCATCGACGCAAGCAGCGGGACAGCTGTAGAAATGTGTTCCACTGGGTCTTCCCCATAGACCAAACAGACTCACGTATTCTTGTCCCTTGTCATTAAATAGTGACATTGCAGGAACCCTTCCGCACACTTACACACTTGTGGAAAGAACGCAGATACACACACACACTATATACAGTTAGCTCAGCTATCCAGCTCTCTAGAAAGTCACACCTCTCACTATGTAACCACAGACAACTATATATACACACCTAATCACTCGCATACTCATCTGTCTTTCACACACACACAGCTCGTTTGTGTCCTCGGAGGGCCTGCGCGGTAACTGGACCTCGTGTGAATTCTTGGTCCACCCAAACGAGTTCAACACTGTTCTGATTTTACTCACACCTCACACACACATGCACACACACACAGATGCAGACGCATAAGCAGAAATGCAGACATCTTTCTCAAACACACACACTAAGTGACCGTTGTTATAATGAAGTGTCATAACGAGAGAGCGAGAGGAGATTTTCCTTTCTCTCATTCTGAGCCTTTCGCTCTGAGTCAGTACGTTTTCTTTCTCTTGTCCTCTTCTTCTTTCATTCTTTGAGTCTGCTTTCTTCCTCTGTGTTGACCACATCAGGAGCTTAAACCTTTTGGTTTTTTTTTACCACATTTGCACCACAGATCCATTTTTGACATGTGAAAACACGTCACTCGCTGTGTTGATATCTTATCTGATCTGCTGTAACTAAATGACTTACCAAATCAAGTTGCTGAGAATGGAACAGTAGACATAAATGCAAAGTTCACGAGTTCCTAAAGATTTTTGATTTTTGATGACAATTCTCAGTAAAAAGAATATATGAATTTTTAAAAATCAACCTGCAATCAAGCTGATGCCTTGCTCATCAGCATGGATTTGTGTCAGCGTGAGTGGAGACGAAATCATTGCTCACCAGTTAACACACTGACCCTATGCACAGCTTGATGTTCATGTTTGCCCCTTTTTCTGGCATCATATTCATGATCTCTCTCTGCCTCTCTTTCCTCTCAAGCACACAGAGAGTTACACAGATGCACACTTCGCCTCTCTTTCTCCAACTTGTTGAGTGTTATCTCCACTGTTGGTATCTGGTGTTGCACAACTGCCTTGATAGAGCCACACCTGTCTCCCTTCCCAAAACACACACCCACACCCTCCTTCCACTCTTTTACCCATGCTGCCTTGTGTCCCAAGACCTCAAAGTTAACTAAACAGTCGACTGTAGCCTCTGCTCAAGTGTGCACGTGCTGGTGTGGCTGTTTGTTGTGTGTATGTGCACAGTGCATGTGTGTTTTCTTAATGTTTGGAGCCAGGCAGCATGCTCATTTTTTACTGTCATTATTTTGAGTGTGTGTGTGTGTGCATCTATCTGTGATGTGGACAGTGTCAGCTGGCCTAAGCCTCCTTGTCCCCACCCTTTTATAGCCTCAAATCCCCCCAAATCCATCTCTACTCCCCATGTGACTACAACTGCCCCGTTACTTCGTCAGCTGCCCCAACTCTGCTGTCAACCTCTTTTTCTCCCTCTCTTTCTCACACACACACCCACACACACACACACACACACTAAAAACACTATCTCTCTCTCTGAGACCTCTCGCACACTAGAAGGATGATTTACAGATTCAACTATAGATCCTAAAAGCATTCCTCAGAGGCAAAATGAAACATGCTGGCAACGTTCTTAGTGCATACTGTACTAATTTCAAAAGTACTTTGAGCATTACCTTTGAAAAAAACCTGGAAGATCTTAAAGTCACAGCTTAAAAACAGAAGTAGACTGGTGATCCCATATCACCCCTTATCTCCTCTACACTGCACTATATTTACTGTCCCTTTTACTTGAGTGTCCCAATCCTTGGAGGGTAAACTTAAACATAATGTGGTCAGAAAAGCTCTTATTGGAAGAAAAAAAAACAGACGTCTATGACGTGTAATAATCTCACGATGCACTAACATAATATTTTATGAAATATCTAAAAATATTTTTCTCATCATGCCTTCATTCAGTCATTTGTTATCTTTAAAGACACAGCAGTAACTCAAAGTGAAACACAACCACTTTTTGATGTATATTTTTTACAGCTCTTGCTATATGAATCCAGCATATATACACTGTATTCCTCTCTCCTTTTCCCCTACATTCCTAATACTTCCTCTCATTTCCTTCCACTCTCTCTCAGTTGAACACACCCTTTGTCTTCTGACTCATGCTCCTTGGAAACACACACACATATGCACAGATAAAGTAGATGTCACTCAGAGTATCTTTGGAGCCAAGCTGAGACAAGCATTATGAGAATACTTGTCTCACTTTATCAGCATTTTCACAACTTTGCAGAGAACCAGGTGTTTGAATTCGAGCCTTCATACAATCCGCTCTCTCTTTAGCACCAAAGACCGATGTCTTGACATCACATTTGCCACGCAGTCAGCTAATGTAGCTCTGTAATGTTAGTGCCCTGCTCTGCTTATTAAGTTTTACCAAACGTTATAGTAATACTGAAAGAAAACTTTTTACTCTGGTGGCTAGACCTAAGAAACAAAATGATGAGTGGCACAATTTCCATACTTTATAAACACTATAATGCAGTTTTAGTCTTTAAGATATACCAAAAAGGTTTTAAGTATCTAAAAGGATCAATAAGTGAAAGACAGTGGATTTAACAAAAGCACATTGTTTTGTAGCAACAGCGCAAATTTGTAACAGTCTGATATGTTTCACCTTACATGACATGATGGCCACAAAAACATATTCGTCAAAAGATGGAATTTGGTTTGTGGACTCACATTTTTAGACTCACACAGATCCCTGATAATTAGTGCCATATAACTTAATGTAGAATTTCAATGACCAAAACAGAACCGGAGCCTTTTTGACCTCTGTTTAGTACAATTAACCTCATAGCAAACCATTATTCTTCAGGTAACAGCATTAAAAATTCTTTAAAAAAAACACAAACATGGTTGAGAAGTTCATATAAGTGACTCAAGTTAGCTGAGATTGTGGTAGTACAGTCCTAGAGCTACTCCCTGCCCGATTTCTCTTAATGCAAACTTTGGAATTTAAAAAAACTCAGTTGCCTTATAAACAAAATGAATCTTTGTACAGTTACTGTGAAGGAGTACAAACAAAATTAACAAGACCAAAGCTGTTTTTTAACAAGGTTGTAAAAATTGTTATTTTTTGTGTAAAGGCCTATGAGTTTTACTAAAGGTTGCCTCAAGTGGCCATTTGAGGAACTGCAGTTTTGGCACTCAGGTATTGGCTTCATTTCTCAGCCCTGGAGGCTGCTGCTCGAGCCCATCATGAAAAGAGCAGAGGAAAGTTTTTTTTGTTCAGAAGTGAAAAACACAAATCAAACGAGCTTCATTACGTAATCATCTTTGTGAAACATAAACAAGCATTAGCAAACACGAAATGAACAAATAGGTACAGTGAAGTAAACCTATTCTGTCAACCCACACATGCATGTTTCTGATTGACTGCAGCACCACATGATGAATCCTATAGGGAAACGACGAGAGCCGTTTAATAGCTCATGGCACGTGGACCAGGGTTTGACACCCCCCCCACACACACACACACACACTGAACATTTACTCAACAAAGCTCGTCAACCATGGAGACCAGCATGCCTGGTCTTTTACATCATCATCGTCATACACAATCTGGTCCCCATTTGTTACAGCTGGGACTTCAGGGTGTGAGAGCATGCGTGCATGCTTCTAAGTATGTCTTTGTGCGTCTGACATCATGTATGCCCGTGCATGAGTGTTTGTGAATGTGCGAGCTGGGACTTGGCTCTACACTGTGGACACGTAGCCTGAGAAAGTGAAAACTGTGCAAAAGTCTCACACACTAAAACATCCTCAACTATGCTTGAACTCTCTGCTCCAGCTCGTCCCTGCATGCACTGCTACTCAAACTGCCCGAGATTTTGCACTCAAATGCACGCTCCCCTTCCAACATGACATAAATCCACATTGGAAAAACAAATAAAACTCTCTGGCTCGGGAGGAGGGCTCGTACTGTAACTCTAACCCAGCTTTTACGCTTTGAGAAATTTGATCAACGTCTGAGCAGAAGTCAGGTTGCTTCCTTTGAGTGAGCAGAAGAAACGGAGCCAAAGTGTGGACCATCAGTGAGAGCGCTGGCCAAGAAAAATTGTTTCTTGACTTCTATCCCATGTCATCTCATATCACCAAGAATAGTGTTGATTGGCAAAAACACAATGGACTCCAGCCACTGAAAGCTCCTGCTAATTTAAGCTCCTTTCAATTTCAGTTTCTTCTGGTTTAATGAGGAGAAATACAGAATAATAAGCGCTGTCACCTTTTCACGATGTCTGTCCAAAACAGTTATTGAGAACAGTTGGGAATAAGATTTTATTATGTCAGTAAGAGGAATTTTGCCTCATGTAGGGCAAACCATAAGGTTTTAGGCTGATGCAGATATGTAACACACGTAATATGTGATTATATGAACACTGGTTCAAATCTCCACTGGTCTGTACTGGTGCTTATTCATGTAGATGGCTTAAGAGAGATCTTCTGTAAAAATGTCACCCTTCTCTCAATTAAACTACACATTACCCATGATCCATAAGCAAAATCTATAATGTGAATACATACCAAACTTAGCACCACATGCTGTAAAGACAGATGTGTCATCAGTGGTTAGTATGACAAATGACATCTGGAGTCCTGACGCGTGTCAAGCTAATGTATTATTAGCATCTTAGTTGATTGTTGGAAGAAAAAGATGGAATAAGACTGGAACTGGTATCGGCAGACACACAGTATCAGTATCAGACATGGAAAAAGTGCTACAGAGCCATCCCTGTTGGACAGAGTTACAGTTAACCATAAACTTTTATGGGAATTAATGAGGTGAATAATTCTGAAACCTTGTTTCAGCTAAAAGTTTCAACTTAAAAGAAGAGGAGAGAAACGAGGGCGTACTCGATGAAGATAGGATGGACACGAGCAATTAGAAGTAAATGAACAAGTTTCTGATAGTAGCAGAAGTTAAAAAAAAAACATCCCTCTGCTTCCTCTCTCTTCTTCTCCTTCACCGCGTTGTTCGTAAGTAGGCGGAAGAAAGTGGCAATTAGCAATCAGCTAAAACACTAATTAACTCCCTCTCTCCAGCTTTATAGGCCACCCTCTCTGCAGAGTATCGATGTGGCTGCGAGTGGCTGCGCACCCGTGAGCGTGCGCGCGAGTGTAACGAAATGTTGTTTGAGCTTCAGTGTGCGTGTGAGCGTGGAGGGTGAGGTCTGACTGGAAGTGTGACCTCATCTTTATTAATGACAACCATATGGAACACGGTTGTATGATTTACAACAACAGACGGCTAGAGGCTGGAGGCAGATGAAAGTAGGAGTTTTATAGAACGCAGCTCAAGTTTATTGATGAGAGGACACACGTGAAAGATTTGATAATTGCTGGGAAACACCGAGGCTGCGAATAAATACCATGATTGAAGGTAACAATTGTGCAGAAAAGAGGTCAAATTATTCTCTTTTGTTGCGCTCTTGTCATCAGTTGTGTTAAAATAATAAGCAACTGCTTGCCAAAGTACAGTTTGTTGTGCAATTGTTTTATCTTTTTTTCATTAACTGTCGAAAGAAACAAAGGTTGCATTCGAAGCAGCTTATTAGTTGACATTCATGTCAAAAAAGATGGCGAATTAAAAGGCAGAAACAAAAAAACAAAACAGAAAATATGTAAGAGACCATCAGATGGTGGACGGGGTAATCATCAACCTGTCGTCACTGCTGGGTCAAAGTTCATCAACCCCATCAACCAGTCACGTGCACACCACTGAACCCTGGTTGGTACGCGCTGGTTACTGGAGAGGCCTCATGTACCCGCACCATAATCAGGCTCAGGGGTTCGTAATTAAAGTGAGAGTCCAGCCAGTGTGTCAGAGAGACGATATGACAGCTGACGACTTTGTGAGACCTCAGAATGGGAGAGAGGGGTGGGGGGCTGTCGTGCGGGGCGAAGAGGTTGACGGTGGTGATGGGGGGTGTATGTGTGTCGTGTGAAAGCGAGGGGGTGGGGCTCGGGCGTTGGGAAAGGGGAAGAAATTGGGGGAGCTTTCACTGGGGGATTAAAAATAATGGAAGTGGGGAGGGATGGGGGACTCGAGGCAGCTGTGGAGCCAGCTCTTTTGTGAAGGAGAGGTGTGTGTGTGTGTGTGTGTGTGTGTGTGTGTGTGTGTGTGTGTGTGTGTGAGGGGTTAAGGGGTCCCAGAGGGCTACCTTTGTCCCTCTGCCAGAGATTGTAGGTCTGTAAAGAAAAAAAAAGCGATTTCACAACTGGTTCACTCTCTTAGTCTCTCTGTCATCAATGAGGCTCTTTGTTTGCCACGCTCACCTTCCTCCTCCTTAAAGAAAATGCCACTCCTACACAAAACAACACTATAGTGAAGGAACCTGCTCCTTTAAGTGCACACACACACACACACACACACACATCTATGCACAGACACACACACATCTGTGTTGGTGAGAGTGCATGCGAGAGGTACTCAGAGACATTAGCAGATTTAGACCTTTTAGATCTGACCCCTTTGTGCAACTAGAGGGATGTTGCTATGGCTACCACCAACGCTAAGTGTCATTGTTGTGAAGAGCCAATCAGGAGAGAGAGAATTTGTCGCTGCGTGTTTTGTGAATATGTTTGATCTGCACGGCCTTTGAAATATTTCACTTACCGAATCAAAATGACATTTTTGGCGACTTTTTTTGTTTTCACCGTACGATCTCCGGATTGTCTCGTAGTTCTCTTAAATAAAAACATCTCACGAGGCCCCGTGAGCAGGTCGTCCAGAAAAGCTTTAGTCAATGTTCCGCCGCATACACAATTTATGATGTTATTAAAAGCTGACACACAAATTACACCCTGAACTTCCTACCGGCGAGCGCTGCTTATTTCAGCGACTCTCAAGGACAGAAGGCGAGAGGATCTGGAAGGCGACCAAGACGGGAAGAAAGACATCTCTCTGTCTCTCTCACTCTTACACCTGCTGGAGGAGCAGAGAGGGAGCGCGTGAAGGAGGGGTGCAGGAGGAGGAGGGGGTACTCCTCCTCTAGGAGAGCTGTCACTTTGATTCTCATCACCAAGGCAACGGGTGTGCAGACCCACAATCCTCTGCTTTGTCCAATGGGGGTGGGGGTGGGAGTGTGCGTGTGTGTGTGTGTGTGTGTGGTAGCTGGTGTGCTGCACCTCTGCAAACCTGCATCAAACAGACACACACCGAGGCCTGGTGCTATGCGTACAAACAGCGAAACACCATGGTGACACAGAGACAAATCTAGCTATGTCTGCTATTTATGGGGATAGAGAGAGTGAAAGAGGAGGCAATATTCTGCAGCCAAACGAGCTGAAATTGCAACGTGTTTGTGTGCATGCTGTCTCCCCACATGATAAAGATGTTTTATGAAGAGGCCCAAGTCATGTTGCTGAGCCAAGCTCCTCACACAGAAGGGTTTTTTCATAAGAACTGACAGACATGAGAAGCTGGGTGACAGGAAAGAGAAACACAGAGACATCCATCAGTTGAAGTCTGCTGACTTAAACTCAGCCGGAGGCTTTGTTTTTCAAAGTCTGGGTCACAAACCCACCAGAGGGTCATGGAATATTCTGAAGGGTTGTTATGGGTCACGTTAAAACCACTTAAACAACATCTGCCTGTCTTCCTTTCGGTTAAAAGAAAACAATTTCCCTCATGTAGCTTGAAAAGATAAGCGCAGCTGCTATTTTATTACAAGTCGTCATGGTATAATGCAGTAAAATAGTAATGACACTGTACTGTTAATCACAGTTAAAAACATATTTATGGAGTTATGCTGCAAATATGATGAGAAAAAGTCACAGTTTCTTACTGGAAAAATATACAACTAGTTTCCATCGTACTGTCATTTTAGTGTTCCTACAGTAATGTCCGTAAACAGTTTACTACTGTTAATTATAACAGCATGGGCTCACCCTGAATACAAGTTCCTCTTTTTTATTTTTTAACTATGACAAGACATCAACTTCTTTCATATTTTCCCTGCTCATTGCACCACAGAGTTCTGGGAATGCTGCTGTATTCATCATTTTACCCTGAAGACGAATGCTCTGCACTGGTTACACAAGCTCCAGAAACCACATCACAGATTCACAAGAATCAACGTCTAAATTTGAACTGTTTATCCAGTGTGGGGTCGCACAAAGGCTGGAGTATATCTCAACTGAGCATGTGCAAGCAGCTTTCATTAAATAAATAACTTAAAATTCAATATTTACATTCCTATGTTTATATGTCCATGCTAAAAAGAAAACGAAAAAAATACTGCATTAATCTGTAAAAACGTATAGCACAACAAAACTCAAGCTGACACTTCGTCTGTAACGTAGATGCATTCGCTTTCTGAAACACTGAAATGCAGAGAAGTGTCCAAAGACATGAAGAGAAATATGTAAATGCGCTACTCAAGCATACGCAGTTTTGTCCACACAGCGCAGAGTACAGATGTACACACTCTCTCCTCTGAGACAGATGGGGACACCCTCCCTCCTCCTCCTCACACTGTCGTCCACCCCCCCTGCGAGCTTGACCGGGGTCAAAGAGCCTATTGTCATACAGAGCGCCTTGCCTCCAACTATTGTCTGCGACAGTTGGAAACCCTCAGAGCTCATACAAACCTCTGCACACTGAACTGTTCCTCCTCCTTCTGCCCTCTCCTTTCTCTTTTTTAATTTCACTCTCTCTTTTGCCTCCACACCCCCTCTCACAGCCCCTTTCTCTTTGTGCGCTGACTGGGCTCTACAGTGTGTTGCACACACTGACACAGCTGGACCAGTGCAGACACACACGGGAAGGAAAGGAAAAATAAAAAAAACTACATAAGAAGTAGTGCTTCACATTCTTTCCCAAACAGATGCACATTTCTTACTGACGCCGCGTTCATTTAGTCTGATCATTAGATCGGATCACATCAATCATTGTTGTGAAATAAGAATTAGCCATTAAAGATAAGCTAGAAAAAGCTGCTCATGTTAAACCAAGTATGAAGATATTTATAAACAGGCTGAACTTAAATTTTTCACAAATATTTATTGTTTTCATTTAAACTATAGTCTGTCTATAATCAAATAAAATAGCAGTGATAATCTACAACAACAAGGAAATCCCTGTAAGAAACCTTTTATGACCTAAATATTTAGCTGTAATCAGATTATAGTTATTCTGATTATTAAACAACTGTAAGTAATTGCAATTTTACTGGTAAAAGTCCCTGCTAAACCAGATTAAGATTGACCTGCTGAAACAATATGTATGGAAAAATCTCTTTGAACTAGCTGTCAGGAGCCACTTTCTCCACATCTTAAACATACCTGGATGCGGATCAAGTGCATCACTGTAAAATGAATTTAACAGCTTCGACCAGAAGTCCTGCTGTCTACGGCCTCAGTGGAGCCTCAGAGCGGCGGTGGCTCCCTCACCCGGAGAGATGCACCTCAGCTGGGCACGACAGAAGCAGGAAGAGCCTTGAACAATGACGCTGCAGTTTGAGCGGCTGCAGGGCGCCATGATGCCGTGAGTAGCAGGTGGAATCGCTTTAACTCGTGCACATGCGCACAATGCTCAAGTCTCACTTCAGCCCTGCACAGGATATCTTCACATCCCCTCCCATTCCTCCTCCTCCTCCTCCTCTCCATTTCATAAGCAAAAAAAAAGTCATTTCACACTCCAAATTGCTGCACATCAGATCGTCGTCATATCACTTCAAGGTGTCTCCAGAACACAATCCCTGATGTTTCAGGCATTAGCATTCATGCCAAGCATTCCGAACAACACAAATCTAACAAACATTGTAATAATAATATCAGAAAAACTGATATTGTTTTGCTTGCAAAACTGGTGATTTGGGAATTCTTCATTTATTGTAAGTGAGGCCGTGAACAGCTGCCAAATACGAAAACAAACAAACAAACCCTTTAGTCCAGTGAAGTGTGAGCTTTTTTTGTCACATGAGGACAAAATAAAATTAGTTCCCCATTTTATTTAGGATTGTCTTGAAGAAAATAAATAATTGTTACTGTTTGGTTGCGAGCATGTGCCCTGAAGGTAGCCCAGAGCCCGTCTCTGTGTATCTAATATTAAAGTATGAGGCTTATAAATGTGAATCCAAGTGAATCCCATTCATCACAATGGCTCTCAAACAGAGGAGGGTGGGGGTGGACTATGATTTATGGAGCGAGATGAAGAAATAGAGCCAATAAATTTGCTGGGTTTAATACAGCTAGAAGGAAAATACAATAAAAACATTTTAGAGTATAATTTGTAAGAAAAATTAACTATTTAGTAGCAGGACAAGTGCAACTTTTTTTCTAATAGTGCTCTGTTTGCCTGAAGAAGCTTTTGTAGCACGTGCCAGCACGGCAAATATCTTTAGCTTTTCAGATGCTTAAATCTGATTTCCTGCAGGTGGAAACTTGTCAATAACCATCTCAGCCCAACCTCCGCTTCTCATGAATTTCATCTCTTTATTCCAAATAAAATGGAGCTACAAAACTGTTACATCTAACTATGGATTAAACGTTTAAAAGTTATCATGACTGAGAAGGTAACTTTGCAAACCCTTTAAGTAGGGCTGTTCGATATAACAATATATATCGGATGACGATATAAAAACGTCTATGTTTCATTTTCGTGGTGTCGCAAAATAAACTGTTTACGGCAATATTTTTTCATCGTTCTGATGGTCACTGTAGTGGCTATATTAATTTCTTAAAGTTCTCTCTTTCTCTTATATTTAGTATAACCACACTACAGACAGACAAGCACCTGTTTTATGCATTGTGGTTAGCAACAACGACGGTAACAGCATCGCGTGTCCGCTTGTTTATGTTCCACATAAACCTTTCACAATAAAGCTCAAGATCCTGTTGAGACTTTTCAAAATAAACTGAATCACGTGAAAGAGCAGATTATTTACGGATGAGAATTAAAAAAAGAGCCGCCAGGTGCTAAAAAAAATAAACCTTAGACTCAAACGTTAGAACAGGCTTTTCCCCACAGCACGCCGTGTAATAAACACTCACAAAGAAAAC
Source organism: Copadichromis virginalis (assembly GCF_057382275.1). NCBI lineage: Eukaryota > Metazoa > Chordata > Actinopteri > Cichliformes > Cichlidae > Copadichromis > Copadichromis virginalis. The sequence goes on along the minus strand of NC_140631.1, from coordinate 37,799,171 downwards.
AGCGGCTGTTACAACTTATGTCTAAAAATGTATAGTTTCATGCATCGGTTAAAACACTCGACTCCAGCTACATGACGCGCAGCTGGAAACACTTCACGCAAGTCGAGCTGCCCGAGATTCACAGAATTTACAGAAAATGTTGCATTTTTGTGATTTATATCGTTATCGGGACGATAAAATTCTTATATCGGGATATGAGATTTTGTTCATATCGCACAGCCCTACCTTTAAGAGAATTTTGGTTAGCTGATACTCAAGGCATGTCTCTGCACTGACCGTGTAAAGATAAATGAAATGAGATTCAGGCAAGTAAACACACACACACACACACACACACAGATCTGCAGTGGTGATCAATGGTGATTATCCCAAAGGCGGGTGTGTGCTTGTGAGTGTGTGTTCACTGTGCAGTGAAGTGAGGCATTGAAAGTGTTTGAGGGGGTTTACGACAGTCATATTTCACTGACAGAATGCATTATCCCATCGCTTCCCAAGGACGCACGCTCTCTCACTCCTCGTCACGCACGCACCGGTTGAAGAGCAGTCCCCACACTTACAGACAGTGTTGAGAGCTGAGAATCGTGCAGATACACATGCAAACACATGCACTCCCACTGCAGCATTGATCTGCGGGTAAAGCCGGCCATATTCCTGCTGTTCTATTTACAGTTGGCCTCGCTGGGACCCTCAACACTCCCTTATTAAAAGTCTAAACACAAAGACAGCAAATGGAGAGACGGAGAAAGCGCCGAGGTGAGGAAAAACCAATATCGATCAGCAGCTTCTTCATTTCTAATGATCAGTCACACTGATTTGAATCCTGCGAGCTATCACAGGCGGAGACAGAAATACAGAAAAGATAGGAAAGGAAAGGGAAAACAAATCTGAGAACAAAACAGGTCCACTGCAGGTGAGTTTACTCCGACACCCTGCCTCAGCCCTGTATGTGGCTGATGTGGTGCGCAGATTGATTAGCCATGCCTGTCTGCAGGCAGCAGTGTACTGACTGATGTGACTGCAGAGCTGCAGAGGTGCAGAGTCATTGGGTGAAGGAGGAGGGCTGTCAGTATGATTCAGGGTAACCGTACTCCATGTGACAATCACTCTACATGCTACAGTACGCCTGTCCTGTCTCATCTGTGTGTTACTGGGTCACATGTAAACATTTCAGGTCTCCTATCCATGACATTAGATTTACTCCCCGAAAGTCACGGGAAACGGGAAGAGAAACCTTCACCTTGAAAAATTATTATTAATGCTTCCTTCCTTTCTGGTTAATCACCAAGCCGCGTTGGACATAACATACGAAACAAGCGACATATGGAGGCGAAAACGCGGCCGCTGGCTTGATGTGGCTGACAGAGTGAGGTATTAGCGCCGCTCAGGTTTGACAGGTCGCATTCTGCATGACTTCATGTTCATTCTGCCAGAGTTCAGGGTTCAGCTCCCAGCAGAGCCTCCGAACACAGAAACACACTCAGAAAGGCACTTTGGAGGAGAGCAACAAGCTCCCACCACTTTTAATTTGACCCTTTCAACTGCGCAGCGTCTCAACTCCAAAGTATAGTAGAGAAATGGAATTCATCGAAATTCATTCATATTTCTAAAATGTAGCAGATAATCAAAAAATATACATAAATAGTTACTTAAAGGTTTTAGTGACATGCAGCAAGGTCAAAATTGACTCTACAAATCATTTCTCATTCATAAAAGTAAAAAATTAAATTAAGTTGCATGACGTGCAAAAAAGGAACAGACTGTAACTGTAAAAGATCATAAGACTAACATTATAGTAAGCTGATGGTTCAGTCACTGCATTTAAAGCAGATTATTATCTTGTTTTTTTACCTTCAAACATGCCTAAATAAGAAGTTAGTACCTACACTAAACTTAAATATCTCTGCCACTTATGGAAGTCAAACTTTCTGCGAGTTCTCCAATATGATCACGTGTCCGTCTGCCTGCACGGCACTGACTGGTACAGAAGCGTTACTCAGCCTGTGTGCCAGCTGACTGACGTCACGCACAAACAAACATGAAAAAAAAAAAAAGAAACGGTGCCGTCAGCTTTTTTACTTCATTCAATTCTTTATCACTATCCTCAGCTACAACTGAGCAGGATTCTTAATTATTTTTATTGCTTTGTCATGTTCTGCACCAACAAATTACTGTAAATATGTATTTATTCATATCTATTTATTGACATTTACAGATTAATACAATATGCAATACAATTCTGCAGGACTCATATTTTTTGAGTACTTGCTACTTTTCTACTTTGCACTTTTTTGAAAAGAAGTGGAAACTTTCAGCACGTGGCATCAGGGAGCTCTTCAAACTAAACCATAATTAAATTAAACAGAATACTGAACCAATACAAGCAGCCTGTAGCAATAACTCATTTAGCTAATGGTGAGATTATCTCCAATAACTGGTGTGATTATGATGTAAAAGTGCCAGTTCTTTTCTCCCAAATGGGTAGTTTTTGTCTGCAGTCGCTAGGTCTAGGATGTAAGTCCAGAAAGTAAAAAGCTGCTGTTATTTCTGAATGAAGACAGAACACAGACAGGTTTAAATTTAGGGCTGATTGGCTGCGAAGCTCGAGCTCAGACAGCCTGCAGACGCTTTAACTGGCGTCAATTTTCCTCAGTAATTTGACAAATTCTGATGGAACCAAAGTAGGAATCTAATTTGGTGGAAATCATCTCGTTATAACTGATAAGCAGAAGACATTTCTAATGAATAAGTCGCTTAATTAAGAAGGGAAATAGCCGACAAACAGGAAAATCAGTCATGTGCGTGTGTGTTTGTGTGTGTGATTTGTAATATTGCAGTTTTCCATCTCTCAGTCTGAGAGCTTAGAGCTGCATAAGAGGCTTTGAGTGCTGAAATCAGTAATGTTGATAAAGGCTGGATGCACCGTGTGTGTCAGTGTGTGTCTGTGTTAGGTGTTGTGTTAGCTCGTGTGGCCTTTTGCGACAGATGTGCGCCGGTTTTGTGTGAGTGTGCATGTTTGAGAGGGATATTAAATGCTGAAAATCACAATCTTACTGTGGGATTAAAGACGGCACTCTAAAATGGTGGCACGCTGAGGCAGAGGACAGACAGAGGAGACAGACAGTGGCAGAGACAGACTGCAGGGGGCAAAGGACCGAGAGAAAATGAGCAAGAAGGGCCACCGAGTTCGATGGATTGACAGTGACTGAAGACAAGTTTGAGATAAATCCAGATTTAGACATAAATCCAATTATTTGTTATGCTTTCCATTCTCACTCTGACAGAATATTCTGGAGTGTCAACATACTTGTGGCCGTAGCGTATAATCAGCTGGGGATCAGGGTCTATTCATTTGTACATGTGACATAATGTCGCTGCAGTGTTGTCTCAGCGCCTAATGAGAAACTAATCGGCTCGGTCGTCTCCTCTGCAGTTGTGTGAACGTGAGTCAAATCTAAACATGTGGTCCCCGTCCTTCGGGGCGTCTCATTAACAATCAGATTCGGTTTAGATCAGGCTCATTGAAGTGGGTTATACGTGGTAATGAAGTCACCACAGCAGGAATGTGTTCTGCTGTGGGAGGGGTACCACGCAAACAGATACGCAGTCAACAAACACACACAAACAGAAAAAAGGTCCACTTCCCTCTCGAAGTGGAAGTGTGTTTACACTCTCGAAGTTGCATTTCTCTGGTATAAATCAAAACTTTTGAAGCGTTTCTGTATCTGTTCTGATTAAATAGGTTCATGTTTCTAGTAAGACGTGAAATCTGAAAAGACAAATGAGCTCAGAACGGACACGTTTACTGGATGCTTTGGTGGTTTGTCATACACTGAGGTCAGCGACTTTGGCAGTCGAATCGTAAAACAAATGTGGTTCCAGTTCCCTTTAGCTCGGAAAGAACTGCATTAATAAGGCTCAGTCCTCTGTAGAAAAATCAAATCAAATTTGTTTAAAGTTAGTTTCATGTGCATGCAAAAAATATATTATCAATATTACTGAATCTTTTAAAACAAGCCTTGACGAACGGTTTGGCTCGCTTGAAAAAGGTTATTTATTGGTTAACTGTTCCAGATCATGTTCTCATTTTTTACCCTTCCAGCTCAGGCCAGTTCTGCAAGACACACAAACGTTGCAGAATATGATGCTCCAACAATCATTAAAAAAACCTCTGGTTAATGTTCACATCGTGACTTCATCCTGTTGTAACACTGCGAGATGCTCAGACTGAAGGCTGTAAAACTGAACTATAGCACTAACACCGCAAAAGGACACAGGGATGCTTTGGATGCATCAATACTAACTCATTTCAACCTTTAAGTTTGTCTTCATAGCTTTGTCTCTGCGTCTGACCAGTCAATAGCTCAGTGCAGAGCAGAGAAGAAGGAACGAAGCAGGTCGATTCTAATTATAAAACAGGTGTTGTGAATGAATATTTTATGTAAAGCGGCCGCAGCTTTGTTTGTTCTCTGGACAAACCGATCCACCAACCAGCGGATGCTGCTGATGAACAAGTTTTATCTAAGGACCGACAGCACTTAGCAGTAGCAATGAAAGTTCCTCGTGCATCCACAACGCTGATATGTAACTAAACGATTATTAATGGGCTCGGTAACCCATCGTACAGTCTGCCAACATAACCACTGGTGTAGAAGACAGGGACCAAGATTCCCATTCCTATCTGCCAGTAACTGTTAACTAACACAGGAAAAAGTTCCTGCTCTACAACTGCTCCAGCTCTGGTATCAAAAGTCTTGTCTCTTTCCTACAGAATCTACAGCATATGAATCCACTTTTTTCTAAATGTTGAAAGCTGCTGCATATCATCTCTGTGAAATAAATTTCATCCTAGTTTCATGAAAGTCATTTTGAGTCCTCGTATAGATTTAAAGGTCTAGTAGAAGGACAAAGTCTTACTAAAACATATGTAAATGGAAAGAGCTGTTTTAAATCGCTCTCTTGCCGATTGCACTTGTGCAGATGCACAGTTAAATATTAAACAGTGTTGTGTCCTTCCGTTTTCAGTTAACTCAGGAAATAGAAAGAGAGAGAGGGTAACAAATAAAAAGAGCGAGCAAGACTGAGAGGAGCTATATTTGGAAGCGGCACTGCCTTGTACTGTATGGGTATGTAATAAATCTGTTGTGCCATCATAGTGAATGGTGTGTCGCATAGAGCTGTGTGTGTGTGTGTGTGCGGGCGTGTGTGCGAGGATGAATGGTGGCCTGTCTCGTCCTCCGGTACTGCTACTCCTCGCTAATTGGTCATCGGCTTAAGTGCTGCTGCTGCATTATTCTCCAGATGGGATGAAGGGAGGGACGGAGGGAAGGAAGGGAAGAGGAAGGAGGGAGAGGAAGCAAAGAAAGCGAGATAGAGGGGAAGGGAGAAATGACTGATGGGTGAGATAAAGCTGGATCGAAGGATGCATGAATCAAAAGGGGGAATGGAGGGAGAGAAGGAGCTGGAGGACAGAAGGTGTAGGAATGTAGGCTGAGGAAAGGAGAGCAGAGTAAGATAAGGTCATGTGTTTGAGAACAGTTTTCTAATCTGAATGTTCTTAAGAAAATATACTTGAAGGAAGCTACATGTGCTTCAGTGCTTCCCCTAATTTGACCCACCTTTAATATAATTAAATAATATTGGAGTCACTCAGTTTTCTGCTTGCTTCATAAAAAGGCACACTATGGAGTGAAGAGGCAATCTGTGCAAAGTCTAACAACTACTTGTTTACTTCCTGTTAGGTTGATTTTTATTGTCACTGCTCATCGTGAGGTTTTCTATTTTTAGCCCAGTGCTGTTTTTTTCTTTTGAGTCTCAGTGCTGCATCTTCTCTTGTCACATTAGCTTTGGTGCCACAAATTCTGAATTTACCCCAAGGGGCAAATACGGCGTTTATTTAAAAAAAATGTACCCATTTACTGTGAAAATCGAATTTAGTTTTAAAGTTTTTATCTTAACTGCATCTTTCAGCAGTTCTAATCTGCACGGCCCTGCTTGAGATGTCTCCCAGTGCTCTCTGTAGTGCACAGGCTGCCAAACACTGTTATGGCTTTGCGATAAAAAAAAAGAGCCTGAGGTAATTTATTTTAGTTCAAATTGATGATTTCATTTGGGAAAGAAACTCACATTTGTTTGTGTCTGCAGTTTTCTCGTTTCTGGATCAAATCTTGTTCTGCAGCTTTTATTCCTATAGAGACCCGGGCAGAATTCTTAACATTACTTTAACTGTGCTGTTATTATTTTCTTTTACTGTCAGTGCACATGGATACACCCAGGAATAGCTTTTATTTTGAAAATATTACAAATGTTAAAATTTGGGTGGCACAAGAAAGTTTAAACTTGTCTGTGTGGCTCTTTCATTGTTTTTCCAGGACAATGAGATGAAGTTCCCCAGTGACCCCTAACAGGTTTTCCATGCGGGACGTACTATATGAGTGTGCATATGTGGGGGGGAGGAGAGCTGCTAATGTCTTCTGAAGAGTGAGAAGAGAGGAATGAGATGCTTTGGCCAAGACACAGCAGTAACTCTCAACTCTGTTCATTAGACAGGCTGCGTTATTCCCAACACACACACACACACACACACACACACACACACACACACACACACACACACACACACGGGCCCTTGCAGCAGGTGGGCCTTTTGATTTGTCACCCAGGAAGAACCGTGTCTCATTTGCATACAGATGCCCCCTTCAGAGCAGAGGAAGGGTGTGTGCGCGTGCACACATCCACACATGTCCTCCTCTCCTCCCCTTCTGACCAAAGCTCATACAACCCTCTCTTTCTTTCTTTTTCTGTCTTTCACTTGTCTCCCTTCCTCCCCTCTTTCTATCCCGTTCTTGTTGGCTTTCTCCCAGGAGATTAGAAGGCATGTCTGTGTGTATATCTGCGAGTGTGTGCATGGCTATAAATATTTTTCTCGATTTTTCATGCACATCCTGTGTACAAGGGTGCAAATATTCTTAGGATTTATCTACTCATTTTTTTTACAGCATGCCAAGCGCATGCATTGTGTATTAGTGCATGTGAATTCACGCGTGTGCATCTGCGTGTGTGCATAAATCTCGGAGACTCCTGCACCTTGCATCTGTTCGAGCTGGCAGAGCTTTCAGGAGTCTCGTGTGCCGATGTCAAACAACGGTGGCTTGTTTGCAGACCCCTGAAACACTGAACTGATACACACATTCAAACACTCCTAAACGCACACATCAAGACAACAAGAATGAGAGCTGAATTTCAAACCAAATAAATACTTGGAGACCACAGTGGAGCTTAAAGCATGGGGGGAAAAAAACGAGCGTTAATGCAGCTGGGCTGGACAGAGCACAGGATGATGTGAAATTAAGCTTTACAAGGACAACTATTCACGGCGTAGATGACTGTTATTTCCATAATGCATCACACTGAAAGCCACAGTCAAAAACCTTTTCATTTATTTCAAAGTAAAAAACAAGGCTCCACAGCTTCATTTAAGCTTTTATTTGTTTTCTTCTGTTGTTAGTCAGCATTTTCAAGAATGAAAAACCAATGAAAGCTTAGAACATGAAATTTTTGTTTGGGAATTTATATTTTTATTTTAAGCTTTATTGATTTGAAAACGTTCTTTTCTCTAAATTAAAGAGAGTCCTGGTCAAAACCGCCGCGCAGAACACACACCACTAAAAAAAGTAAAGAAAGTTGTGCATCTGGTGCCTTCTTTGTACAAATGTTTACTTCATATTCTTTCTTAAATGGTTATTTTCTTTGCAGCAGACAGTTTAAATACCACTTCCCATTGAAACCAACAGGAATATTACAGTGGAGCTCTGAAAAGCACTCAAATGCAACATATTGTGCGCCCGACAAGTCTGAAGAGAAAC